>NC_092109.1:10560571-11160571 GCF_045679555.1 Salvelinus alpinus
TCATCATAGCGAGGCCATCAACACCATGATCAACATCATCATCATCAACAACATCAGCATCATCATCGTCAAGAACATTATTATCATCATCAACATTCAACAACAACCATGAGAGCAGAGAAGACAGCGGCCATGATGACATCACCAACCCATTGTCAAACCACTGAATAGACTCTGAGATTTACACCTACCTCTGACATCGACAGTCTGGTCCACGATGTAGTAGTCAGTTCCTGTTTCAGGCTGGTATGTGGACTGAGGTTCTTCAGGAGCATGGGGGCCGGCCTCCAGCAGAGGAGGACCAATCGCCTGGTCATAATCCACAAACTCCTCCCCCTCGGGCAGGGGGGTCTGGGAGGTCAGGGCCCAGTCGGGGATGGTGCGGGAGGGAGGTGGAGTGGAGGGGTGTGCAGGGGGTGTGTGTGTTTGGTTCAGGTGCTGTGGGGTCTTCTGATCTGTGGTAGAGTGACTGGTTTGTTCCTTATGGTGGGTGGGGGGGAATCTAGGGTGAGAGGGTTGTGTGGTTTGGTCCTCAGTGTGGGTGGAGTGATCTCTATGGTATGTGGTTTGGTTCTTGGTGGGATCCCTATCGTGTGTTGGACGCTGGGTGGTTTGTGTAGGGGGGTACTTGGATCGATCCTTAGTGTCTGTGGAGTGATCTTTCTCCTGTGTGGCAGGTTGGCGGGAGTGGTCTCTGTGCTGTGTAGAAGAGTCTGTGTGATGTCCAGCGTGGTCTCCTACAGTCACTCCTGCCTGGGTTGGCATGGTTCCTAGTTTTGCTTCTGGTCTGGTTCCTGGTTTGGGTGTAACAGTCAGTCTTGAAATGCTGTCTCTTTTTTGTAAAAGCATTGATTAGGGTTTTAAAGCAGCTGCATATGTCAAATCAAATCAAAGTTTATTTGTCACGTGCACTGAATACAACAGTGAAATGCTTATTTACAGGCTCTAACCAATAGTGCGAAAAAAAGGTATGTGTGTGTGTGTGTAAGTAAAGAAATAAAACAACAGTAAAAAGACATTTGAAAATAACAGTAACAAGGCTACATACAAACACCGGTTAGTCAGGCTGATTGAGGTAGTATGTACATGTAGATATGGTTAAAGTGACTATGCATATATGATAAACAGAGAGTAGCAGCAGTGTAAAAGAAGGGTTGGGGGGGGGCACACAATGCAAATAGTCGGTGTGTGTGTGTGTTACCTTGTTCACAGAGCTGTCCTGTGTAGCTGGGTAGACACACACAGGTGAAGGAGTTGACTCCGTCCATACAGGTGGCTCCATTACGACATGGGTTGGACTGGCACTCATCAACATCTACACCAATAACAGAGACAATATGATATCTGTTTGTGTGTGTGTGTGTGTGTGTGTGTGTGTGTGTGTGTGTGTGTGTGTGTGTGTGTGTGTGTGTGTGTGTGTGTGTGTGTGTGTGTGTGTGTGTGTGTGTGTGTGTGTTTGTGTGTGTGTTTTTGTGTGTGTGTGTGTGTACCTGTCTCGCAGCGCTGTCCAGTGTATCCAGGTGGACACACACAGATGCTGGCTCTGCCTCTCTGGTAGCAGGATGCTTTGTTCAAACACACATTCACTGTGCACTGCGGCAGTCCTGAGACACACACATATATATAGCATCATCATCATAGCAAGGCCATCAACACCATGATCAACATCATCATCATCAACAACATCAGCATCATCATCATCATCAACATTATTATCATCATCAACATTCAACAACAACCATGAGAGCAGAGAAGACAGCGGCCATGATGACATCACCAACCCATTGTCAAACCACTGAATAGACTCTGAGATTTACACCTACCTCTGACATCGACAGTCTGGTCCACGATGTAGTAGTCAGTTCCTGTTTCAGGCTGGTATGTGGACTGAGGTTCTTCAGGAGCATGGGGGCCGGCCTCCAGCAGAGGAGGACCAATCGCCTGGTCATAATCCACAAACTCCTCCCCCTCGGGCAGGGGGGTCTGGGAGGTCAGGGCCCAGTCGGGGATGGGGCGGGAGGGAGGTGGAGTGGAGGGGTGTGCAGGGGGTGTGTGTGTTTGGTTCAGGTGCTGTGGGGTCTTCTGATCTGTGGTAGAGTGACTGGTTTGTTCCTTATGGTGGGTGGGGGGGAATCTAGGGTGAGAGGGTTGTGTGGTTTGGTCCTTAGTGTGGGTGGAGTGATCTCTATGGTATGTGGTTTGGTTCTTGGTGGGATCCCTATCGTGTGTTGGACGCTGGGTGGTTTGTGTAGGGGGGTACTTGGATCGATCCTTAGTGTCTGTGGAGTGATCTTTCTCCTGTGTGGCAGGTTGGCGGGAGTGGTCTCTGTGCTGTGGAGAAGAGTCTGTGTGATGTCCAGCGTGGTCTCCTACAGTCACTCCTGCCTGGGTTGGCATGGTTCCTGGTTTTGCTTCTGGTCTGGTTCCTGGTTTGGGTGTAACAGTCAGTCTTGAAATGCTGTCTCTTTTTTGTAAAAGCATTGATTAGGGTTTTAAAGCAGCTGCATATGTCAAATCAAATCAAAGTTTATTTGTCACGTGCACTGAATACAACAGTGAAATGCTTATTTACAGGCTCTAACCAATAGTGCGAAAAAAAGGTATGTGTGTGTGTGTGTAAGTAAAGAAATAAAACAACAGTAAAAAGACATTTGAAAATAACAGTAACAAGGCTACATACAAACACCGGTTAGTCAGACTGATTGAGGTAGTATGTACATGTAGATATGGTTAAAGTGACTATGCATATATGATAAACAGAGAGTAGCAGCAGTGTAAAAGAAGGGTTGGGGGGGGGGGCACACAATGCAAATAGTCGGTGTGTGTGTGTGTTACCTTGTTCACAGAGCTGTCCTGTGTAGCTGGGTAGACACACACAGGTGAAGGAGTTGACTCCGTCCATACAGGTGGCTCCATTACGACATGGGTTGGACTGGCACTCATCAACATCTACACAAATAACAGAGACAATATGATATCTGTTTGTGTGTGTGTGTGTGTGTGTGTGTGTGTGTGTGTGTGTGTGTGTGTGTGTGTGTGTGTGTGTGTTTGTGTGTGTGTTTTTGTGTGTGTGTGTGTGTACCTGTCTCGCAGCGCTGTCCAGTGTATCCAGGTGGACACACACAGATGCTGGCTCTGCCTCTCTGGTAGCAGGATGCTTTGTTCAAACACACATTCACTGTGCACTGCGGCAGTCCTGAGACACACACATATATATAGCATCATCATCATAGCAAGGCCATCAACACCATGATCAACATCATCATCATCAACAACATCAGCATCATCATCATCATCAACATTATTATCATCATCAACATTCAACAACAACCATGAGAGCAGAGAAGACAGCGGCCATGATGACATCACCAACCCATTGTCAAACCACTGAATAGACTCTGAGATTTACACCTACCTCTGACATCGACAGTCTGGTCCACGATGTAGTAGTCAGTTCCTGTTTCAGGCTGGTATGTGGACTGAGGTTCTTCAGGAGCATGGGAGCCGGCCTCCAGCAGAGGAGGACCAATCGCCTGGTCATAATCCACAAACTCCTCCCCCTCGGGCAGGGGGGTCTGGGAGGTCAGGGCCCAGTCGGGGATGGGGCGGGAGGGAGGTGGAGTGGAGGGGTGTGCAGGGGGTGTGTGTGTTTGGTTCAGGTGCTGTGGGGTCTTCTGATCTGTGGTAGAGTGACTGGTTTGTTCCTTATGGTGGGTGGGGGGGAATCTAGGGTGAGAGGGTTGTTTGGTTTGGTCCTTAGTGTGGGTGGAGTGATCTCTATGGTATGTGGTTTGGTTCTTGGTGGGATCCCTATCGTGTGTTGGACGCTGGGTGGTTTGTGTAGGGGGGTACTTGGATCGATCCTTAGTGTCTGTGGAGTGATCTTTCTCCTGTGTGGCAGGTTGGCGGGAGTGGTCTCTGTGCTGTGTAGAAGAGTCTGTGTGATGTCCAGCGTGGTCTCCTACAGTCACTCCTGCCTGGGTTGGCATGGTTCCTAGTTTGGCTTCTGGTCTGGTTCCTGGTTTGGGTGTAACAGTCACCTGTCCCTCCACCCCAGGCCACACCGGGGGAGCTTCGATGGCTCCAAAACTGCCGGGGCTAGTGTATCTGGGGTCTTCAGGTTGGTACACCTCCTGTGCCGAGCCTTCCTCTTCTGCCGATGAAGACCCCTCGAAGTCCCCCGCCTCTGTCTGTGATGTAGCGTGTGTGTCCTTGGTGTAAGTATCAATCGTGTTTGTGTCCTTAGTGTGAGTAGAGTGTGCGTGTGATGGAGCGTGTGTGTCCTTGGTGTAAGTATCATTAGTGCTTGTGTCCTTAGTGTGAGCAGAGTGTGTATGAGACGGGGCGTGTGTGACACTCTCCGCCCCTCCAATCTCCGTCTCGTCTGTGACCACGCCTGATTGGCTGTCTGAGGCGGGGGTGGGTCGGGTGTCCTCTGCTGAGCCCTCCTGGGTACGGCCGCCTGACCCTTCCATGTCCTCATCGGGGGAGACGCCATCTGGGGAACCAGGGGATGAGGCTGGGGATGTGTGTTGGGAAGTAGGGCTTGTTCCTTTGGAGCTCTCCGTCTTTCCTGTCCTGTCTCTGCCTGTGCCTCTGTCCGTGCCTTTAGCTGTGTGTCTGTTTGTATCTCTGTCGGTGTCTGTAGCAGTGGACTCGCTGGTCTCTCCAGTATCGACGGAGTCATAGTCAAAGGGAGTGGGGCTCTTGTCCTCTCCTTGCTCCATCTCCCCTCCCAGTTCACCATAGACTGGTGTGGCCATCTCAAACTGGTCTCCTCTAGCCTCCTGCTGAATGAATAGATGAATGAATGAATAAGTGAATGAATGAATGAATGGATGTTTATTGTTGTGTCGTATCACTTTATGCAACCCATCTCAGTTATGCTTTTCTACTTCCATTGTCCTTGAAAGAGAGGCTAAATATCTCTCACACATCCAGACAGCCACAGTAAGTCTGACCTGGTGTTTCCCGTTGATGAAGCTGAGCATTGGGGGAAAAGGGATGGGATATATGCCGTCAGAGTCCTCACTGCCGCGAATGGCCTCACTCTGGGTAACTGGGAAGGCTGGGATGAGAGGGGACTGGAAATCTCCATTACCCCCTAAAGGGTGTCCCAGAATCTGCAGGATGTGGTCCACTGGAAACACAGGAACAACCCAGGGAGAGTAGGGGGGTCAGAGAAAGAGTGAGGGTGTGCGTCTGTCTGTCTGTGTGTCTGTGTGTGTGTGGACGTGCTTAACTATTCTTGTGGGGACCAGAAGTACCGGGGGAAAAACTGGGGACATTATTTCTAGGGTGTTTGTGGTTAAGATTAGAATTTGTGTTAGGGTTAGAATTACGTTTAAGGTTAGGGTTAGGAGTTAGGGTTAGTTTTAGGGTTAGGAGCTAGGTTTAAATTTAGGGTTAGAGTTAAGGTTAGGTTTGAGGTTAGGGATTTTGAACGGGACTGAATTGTGTGTCCCCACAAGGTTAGCTGTACAAGACTGTGTGTGTGTGTGTGAACATTATGACCTGCAAATCCTACAGATTCAGGTCTACCAGAAACACACCACAGTAAAACCCTAATGCACATTGTTGATAAATTATAATTGTTTCAGCATTGCAATATGCCAATATGCTGTTATACCATCCACAAAGACTTAATAGTGTATGCTGTGTGTTGGCTATGACTGGTTCAATGAGAGCCAGAAGTATTATTTGAACAATGCAGGTTTGTGTCTTCATTAGGTCTTTATTGTACACATGGAACCTATATCGCGGGAACGGGTGCAAGGGGAAACACATTTGGACAGGGTAGCACTAAACCTGAGGTTAGTTATGTCTCTGGGGACAAATAAAACCATGTGAGATGGTAGACTTTTAATCTGCCGTTGTGTGTGTGTGTGTGTGTGTGTGTGTGTGTGTGTGTGTGTGTGTGTGTGTGTGTGTGTGTGTGTGTGTGTGTGTGTGTGTGTGTGTGTGTGTGTGTGTGTGTGTGTGTGTGTGTGTGTGTGTGTGTGTGTGTGTGTGTGTGTGTGTGTGTGTGTGTGTGTGTGTGTGTGTGTGTGTGTGTGTGTGTGTGTGTGTGTGTGTGTGTGTGTGTGTGTGTGTGTGTGTGTGTGTGTGTGTGTGTGTGTGTGTGTGTGTGTGTGTGTGTGTGTGTGTGTGTGTGTGTGTGTGTGTGTGTGTGTGTGTGTGTGTGTGTGTGTGTGTGTGTGTGTGTGTGTGTGTGTGTGTGTGTGTGTGTGTGTGTGTGTGTGTGTGTGTGTGTGTGTGTGTGTGTGTGTGTGTGTGTGTGTGTATTCGTCATACTTAACCATGTTAATAAAACCCAATCCCAACCTAAAGAGGTGTCCGTCCCTTTGTGACCCTGAATCAGATACATCTACTATATGCGAAACAGGAATATTTAACTACACAGATGTAGGATCTTAATTTGAGCTAGTTTGCTACAACAGGAAAATAGTCCTGCTGCAACAGGAAATGTGAATTATTATGTGATTTATAAATAATGGACATTTTAGTAGGAGTTGATACATTTTTCGTTAGGGAAAATCAAGTCTGAAATGTCAAAGTCAAAATTACAAACTTTAGAAGCCTTTAAAACTCAAATACACTACAAGTTTGCATTTCCTGCTGTGCGGGAAAATTCTCAGCAACAAAAGGGTGATGAAATTAAGAACCATCTTTAATACTCAATATTTTAATGTCTCAATTCCCTTTAGTTGTGTAGAAATTGTGGAACTATAACCCACTGAGGAACTGAACTCTTATTGAGTTACTGGTTGAAATATGACCTAATACAGGATCCAATATACAATATGTCCCTTTAATAATAAACAATAGCCATTCATAAACGTTAGGGCTTGGATCGGGTAGCGGAGCCGGTAGACTCACACACATTAAAAGAGAAAGGGGGAGAGGCATGGGGTGGGGTGTATGTTGGGAAGGAATGAAGGGAGAGATGGGAATGTTAGAGGGGGATGAAGGGAGCAGACTGAGGGAGTAATTAGTTGAGAGTGATTAAAACGCTGATTGATCTGAAAGAGGCTCTGCCATTTGACCTCAGGGTCACGTGTACCTCCCTTTCTCTCTCCCGCTCTCTCTGAAAAGTAACTGCCAAGCTAAAAAAAACGAAGATTGAGTTAACGTGTTTCCACATCTGTTTGTGCAGAATCTGCGGATGTGTTTACATGTAAACTGGTTGTAAATGGACAGAGATGATAAAGACACAACTTCTCTACTAAACCAAGACAACAAACAGCTGGAAAGCATCCAGAGGTGATCCTCCTCAAGACAGCGATTTCCTTAAGACATCCCTGGAAGCACGCAAGCAGGCACATCAGACCCGGAGGCAGAAATAATCAGTCAGACGGGCCATTGATTTCCACGTCTTTTTCCACACATGCAACATTGTATCAACTAGCCTATAAATCAAATCAAAGTGTATTTGTCACATGTGCCGAATACAACAGGTACAATACAACACCTTACAGTGAAATGCTTACTTACAGGCTCTAACCAATAGTGCAAAAAAGGTATTAGGTGAACATTAGGTAAGTAAAGAAATAAAACAACAGTAAAAAGACAGGCTATATACAGTAGCGAGGCTATAAAAGTAGCGAGGCTACATACAGACACCGGTTAGTCAGGCTGACTGAGGTAGTATGTACATGTAGATATGGTTAAAGTGACTATGCATATATGATAAACAGAGAGTAGCTGTAGCGTAAAAGAGGGGTTGGCGGGTGGTGGGTGGGACACAATGCAGATAGCCCGGTTAGCCAGTGTGCGGGAGCACTGGTTGGTCGGCCCAATTGAGGTAGTATGTACATGACTGTATAGTTAAAGTGACTATGCATAGTTTGGCGATACAATCATGAGAACATACCTCGAAACAGAGGTGTTATGTCCACATACACAGAGTTAGCAGTGTTGCGATAAGTGTTTGTGTGGTTGTGTATTATTAAATGGAACATTACCTTGTCATCAGAGTCGACAGTAAACTCTCACCTGATTGGTTCCGGTCGTGCACGTTGACGATGATGAGGTGGATTGGTGGTTTGGTGGGCGAGGCCTCCTTATGGATAGCCACTGATTTGTCCGTGCCGTATGATTCCGTGGCTCCTGGTTGGCTGTGGGTTGTTGTTCTAGAGCTCTTGCCCTCCTCCTCCTTGTAGACCACAGCAGGCTGCTGTCCTGTCACTTTGTCCCCACCTGAGTGGCCATGCTCTGGGGTGACCGACCCTGGATACCCCTTTGGATGTCCTGGGTACCCTGGTTGTCCTGGGCGTGAGGGGTCCGACCCCAGTCCTGTGTCTGCCGTGAAGCCCTGTGTGGGAGTCATCACTCCCCGGTCCTCCCCCTCACTCTCCCCATCAATACTGCTCCCCTCCCCACTCCCACTGCTCTCCCCCCTGCCTGAGCCTGTCTGAACCTCCCCCTCTTTGTCTCCGCCCTGGTTGATGTCTAGTTGGGGGTGGGTGGGCTGGGAGCGGATGGTGGGGAGAGGGGGCAGCTGCAGGGGGAGCATGGGATCACCCATGGAGGGCAATGACTCTACCTTGGTTAGGTCTGAGAAATCGTACTCAGGGAACTGAGTGGTACCAACAGAGAAGTCTGTCTTTTGGTCTGTCGTTCTGTCTCCTATCTGGGTAGTTCTGTCTTTGTCTGTCGTCTTGTGGTCAGTGGTGGGATACTCGTCTTTGGCGGCTTGTGTTCCGTCAGAAGTAGTGGAATGTCGGACTGTGCCTGTATACGCTGTATCATGTGGTCCACCTGTATGCTGACTTCTGTCTTGGCCAGTTGTTTGGTGTGGTCTGTCTGCGTGGTGAGGTTTGTCTACAGCTGTGCGGTCAGTTCTGTCTGCCGGAGTTGTGCCTGTAAGGTTTGTGTGGTAGGTAGTGTGAGGTTCGTCTGTAGCCGTGTCTGTCCTGCGAGCATCCGTGGTCGTCACAGGTCCAGGAGGGGGGACCTCTGGTTCCTTACCTGCAGAAACAGAGAGGAGGGGTTTAGCTCTGGTGACGTCACAAAACGTTTCACGTTGCCGCTATGAGGTGGTCGCTCAGATTATATCACCTGAGATCACAGTCAAGGTACTCCAAGGCAAATAGAAAGACTAATGAACACGCTGTGCCATAGTAAATTAAAGACAAACGAGAAACAGAATGCTATCGGAGAACGCTAAACATGGTGTTGTCAGAGTCAGAACGGTGTCAGCTCACAGCAGCAGGCTGGAAAAGGATATCAAACCCAGAGAGTTACATTTTTAAAGAGCGACGTCAGCCGATAAGAATCGTCAAGTGTCAGTGCCAGCAGGGGTCAGTCTGTCAGAATGTCTCTCTGTCTCTCTCTGCCAGGAGGTCTGTATTTTTAGACTGCAAGGCGTGTGAACTGTGTTAAGAAATGTTGTTTTAGGCCAACTGTAAACCTCCGACTTCCCTTTTCCCCTGGCATAAGCGAGTATGCATACACACACCCGCAAACACACACCTAGATGTGCTGAAGCGTTTCCTTTGGCTACGCCCAGCCTGCTATGTTCCGACACTGGTGCACATCTTTAGGCAACATGTCTCTTTTACCTCCTGTAGAAAATAGCAACATGTCTTATTTTCCTCCTGTAGAAAATAGCAACATGTCTCTCTTTTCCTCCTGTAGAAAATAGCAACATGTCTCTTTTACCTCCTGTAGAAAATAGCAACATGTCTTATTTTCCTCCTGTAGAAAAAAGCAACATGTCTCTCTTTTCCTCCTGTAGAAAATAGCAACATGTCTCTCTTTTCCTCCTGTAGAAAATGGCAACATGTATCTCTTTTACCTCTAGTAACTCTTTACCATCAGAGGAAAATGGAAGGCCTACATACATGCAAAGTCATAACATCCCTCTCTGTGTCGCACACGTCCACATTGCACCTGTGTAACGTGCCCGCTGCTTGTCTCATGGACAGCTGACGCATGCACGTTAACCTTACCGACATACTGTCATGTCATAATTATGTTTTAATGTATATACTGTATTCCATTTTAGCCCCCCTCTCAAAATGTTGGATGCATGTATAGACGGAGGAAGGGGATCCCCCCCACCCCTTCCTCTCTCCCACACTCCTCTCTCTCTCTTTTCCTCCCTTCTTTGGCCGCTTCTCTTTCCCCCTCTCTCTCTGCTTCTCGTTCTCTCACTCTCTCTTTCACTCCCACTCTCCACCTCTCACTCCATCCCCCTCTCGCTCTCTGTGTGTTGGAGGTGTGTATAGCTGGCAGGACTCTGAGCAAAGACACCCAGGGAGAGTTCGCCTGCTCACTCAAACTGTAAGGGGACGTGAACAGTCCAGCATCCAGCCCAGCCAAGCTAGCTCCATCTCCAGCCCAGGTCTGATGTCACGTGTTTGGCTGGGCCAGGCCATCTGGATGGCCTGCAGTCTGTCCCAAGTCCCTATAGCCATGTCACTTCCACTATGCATTGGCCCCCATGCACTATAGTCTAAATGCAAGACCCAGCTCACATATACTTTCTGAGCTGTATGAATCAGCTACACGCAGTCGGAGACGTTACCGTTTCATGTGGATTATGTTATGGATTTCATCAAATGGTCTTTTAGAAACCACTAGATTGCAACAGAATATTTAGTGTCTGCATAAAGAGGGTTGCAAGTGTGTAAATCGATACTGATAATCTGATAATGATGATCATGATGATAATGATACTCTTGCCCTCCCTCTTTCTCTCATGTTCCCCTCTCTCTCTGGGAAGGGGCCCGCTGTAATGCATTAGGGACCTGTCCTGTTTCTCTCTGTGCTCTTCTCCGTGTAGATAGCATGAGCTGGGTTTTCCCCTAGTAAAAAAAACACACACACAGGCTCATAAACGGGAGGAACAGAAGAGAGAGGAGCGAGCGGGAGGCTATTCTTCAGCACGGTAGAGTTAAACAGAGCGCTGGTTCTCTGCAGAACTCATTCTCATTCCCCTTGCAATCCCACACTATAAACTGCTTTGGTTTCCTAACTGTTACTGGGTCTCTGCTGTGACCCCCCCTAGAGATATCGTTGTCTAATGACCCAACCAAATCAGAACCATGTTTCGAGCCGGGATCCAGTCCTAAGCCCTGACCCTGAAAGAATGGGCCAACCATGTGGAAGACATTGGGTTATGTCAGTCGTGAAGTTGGAAACCGGAAGGTTGAGAGAGGATAAAGAGGACGGAGAGGTTGCAGAGGTTGCAGACTGCAGTAAGGTAGAGGGAGGAAGGAGAGGTTGGAGACTGCAGTAAGGTAGAGGGAGGAAGGAGAGGTTGGAGACTGCAGTAAGGTAGAGGGAGGAAGGAGAGGTTGCAAACTGCAGTAAGGTAGAGGGAGGAAGGAGAGGTTGCAAACTGCAGTAAGGTAGAGGGAGGAAGGAGAGGTTGGAGACTGCAGTAAGGTAGAGGGAGGACGGAGAGGTTGCAGACTGCAGTAAGGTAGAGGGAGGAAGGAGAGGTTGGAGACTGCAGTAAGGTAGAGGGAGGACGGAGAGGTTGCAGACTGCAGTAAGGTAGAGGGAGGAAGGAGAGGTTGGAGACTGCAGTAAGGTAGAGGGAGGACGGAGAGGTTGCAGACTGCAGTAAGGTAGAGGGAGGAAGGAGAGGTTGCAAACTGCAGTAAGGTAGAGGGAGGAAGGAGAGGTTGCAGACTGCAGTAAGGTAGAGGGAGGAAGGAGAGGTTGCAAACTGCAGTAAGGTAGAGGGAGGAAGGAGAGGTTGGAGACTGCAGTAAGGTAGAGGGAGGACGGAGAGGTTGCAGACTGCAGTAAGGTAGAGGGAGGAAGGAGAGGTTGGATACTGCAGTAAGGTAGAGGGAGGACGGAGAGGTTGCAGACTGCAGTAAGGTAGAGGGAGGAAGGAGAGGTTGGAGACTGCAGTAAGGTAGAGGGAGGACGGAGAGGTTGCAGACTGCAGTAAGGTAGAGGGAGGAAGGAGAGGTTGCAAACTGCAGTAAGGTAGAGGGAGGAAGGAGAGGTTGCAGACTGCAGTAAGGTAGAGGGAGGACGGAGAGGTTGCAGACTGCAGTAAGGTAGAGGGAGGACGGAGAGGTTGCAGACTGCAGTAAGGTAGAGGGAGGACGGAGAGGTTGCAGACTGCAGTAAGGTAGAGGGAGGACGGAGAGGTTGCAGACTGCAGTAAGGTAGAGGGAGGAAGGAGAGGTTGGAGACTGCAGTAAGGTAGAGAGGAATGGGAGGTTGCAAACTGCAGTAAGGTAGAGGGAGGAAGGAGAGGTTGCAGACTGCAGTAAGGTAGAGGGAGGAAGGAGAGGTTGCAAACTGCAGTAAGGTGAAGGGAGGAAAGAAAGGTTGCAGACTGCAGTAAGGTAGAGGGAGGAAGGAGAGGTTGGAGACTGCAGTAAGGTAGAGGGAGGAAGGAGAGGTTGCAGACTGCAGTAAGGTAGAGGGAGGAAGGAGAGGTTGCAGACTGCAGTAAGGTAGAGGGAGGACGGAGAGGTTGCAAACTGCAGTAAGGTAGAGGGAGGACGGAGAGGTTGCAGACTGCAGTAAGGTAGAGGGAGGACGGAGAGGTTGCAGACTGCAGTAAGGTAGAGGGAGGACGGAGACGTTGCAGACTGCAGTAAGGTAGAGGGAGGACGGAGAGGTTGCAGACTGCAGTAAGGTAGAGGGAGGAAGGAGAGGTTGCAGACTGCAGTAAGGTAGAGGGAGGACGGAGAGGTTGCAGACTGCAGTAAGGTAGAGGGAGGACGGAGAGGTTGCAGACTGCAGTAAGGTAGAGGGAGGACGGAGAGGTTGCAGACTGCAGTAAGGTAGAGGGAGGACGGAGAGGTTGCAGACTGCAGTAAGGTAGAGGGAGGAAGGAGAGGTTGGAGACTGCAGTAAGGTAGAGAGGAATGGGAGGTTGCAAACTGCAGTAAGGTAGAGGGAGGAAGGAGAGGTTGCAGACTGCAGTAAGGTAGAGGGAGGAAGGAGAGGTTGCAAACTGCAGTAAGGTAGAGGGAGGAAGGAGAGGTTGCAGACTGCAGTAAGGTAGAGGGAGGAAGGAGAGGTTGGAGACTGCAGTAAGGTAGAGGGAGGAAGGAGAGGTTGCAGACTGCAGTGAGGTAGAGGGAGGAAGGAGAGATTGGAGACTGCAGTGAGGTAGAGAGAGGAAGGAAAAGTTGCAGACGTTGAGGCTGCAGTAAGGTAGGTAGAGGATGAGGAGGTAGGAGAGGTTGGAGACTGCAGTAAGGTAGAGAGGATGAAGAGGTTGGAGACTGCAGTAAGGCAGAGAGAGGAATGGGAGGTTTGAGACTGCAGTAAGGCAGAGAGAGGGGAATGGGAGGTTGGAGACTGCAGTAAGGCAGAGAGAGGAATGGGAGGTTGGAGACTGCAGTAAGGCAGAGAGAGGTATGGGAGGTTGGAGACTGCAGTAAGGCAGAGAGAGGAATGGGAGTTTGGAGACTGCAGTAAGGCAGAGAGAGGAATGGGAGGTTGGAGACTGCAGTAAGGCAGAGAGAGGAATGGGAGGTTGCACACTTGCAGACTGCAATAAGGCAGGTAGAGGTTGGGGAGGTAGGACACTCAAAGACTGCAGTAAAGGAGAGGTGCAGGAGTTAGGGGAATGCAGTAATGCAGGGAGAGGAAGGGGACACTGCATACTGCAGTAATGCAGGGAGAGGAAGGAGACACTGCATACTGCAGTAATGTAGGGAGAGGAAGATGATGTATGGGTTAGAGATTGCAGTTAGGCATAAGGCAGGGAGTATGGGGTGATCTAGTAAAGCAAGGAGCGGAAGGGAGTGGGCCATTGTCTTTCCAGATGTAAAGGACATGCTTACTGTGCAAACAGATGTGTCCAACATGGTATCACAATAAAAGCCCTTTTAAAAGCTTTAAATGCTTGGTGGGCCAGATCCTAACAAATGCCTGTAACTTGAACTACAATATAAATCATGTCAACTGAAAATGAACATATAAAATGTAAAGTTTGTGTGTTGCTCAAGCAAGCATTCAGCCTTTTACTGTAAACTAACAGTTTCACGTTAACCAGCCTCTTCATCCTCTTCTCTCTATCTCTAATCCTCTCTCTCTCTAACTCCCTCCCCTCTCCCTCTCTCTTCCCCTCTCCCTCTCTCTAGATGTGCTCTGTCCCAACAGGCTCGGTTGTTTAAACAACCCTCAGCAGGAAGTGAAAATAAGGTGAGAGTTCATCCTCACACAGGACGGGCCATAACTCATTTAGCCTGAGAGAAACTACATAAATATCCCTGATGCTACTCCGGCCTGCCAAGTCTGAATGTCCGTTAGTATACTAGAGGAACAGCTCCTCTCTAGCCTGCTACCCCCTCCCCCTCCCTCCTTAAGAACATGCCTACTCTCTCCCCCCTTCTCACTACTTCTCTCTCCCATTTCTCAATGTCTGGCTCCTCCTCTCGCTCTTCTTCTTCCTCCCCATCCTCAATATCATCATTGTGATCATCATTGCCATCGCCGTCATAGTAACAGCGGCAGCAGCTTTAGTAACCGTGGTGGTAATAGCATTACACAAGTCTTACCCATGAAGCAGAACGCTCCATGTCTGTCAATAGGTTTGGGGAAGCCAGTCTGGTTGGGGAATCGGTACAGAGTCCTGACCCCCAGCAGCCCTCCTCCACACTGGGGCCTGGGGACGGAGATGGGGTAGCGGGCGCTCCCGTCTGACAGCCAGCCGTAGTCACAGCGATCCAGGCCTCCACGCCACGCGGCAAACAAGTTGCCAGGGGAGGCGAGCACCGCCCCCTGCGTCTCGCACGCACGCTTAGCCTGGCGAAAGGTCAGCTTGTAACGGATAGGAGCATAGAACACCTCACCTGCAGGGGGAGATGTATGCACACTTTACCCAATGAGACTTTAAATCACCATCAGGAAACACCCAACACTAAAACTCACTCATGCACACACACTTACTCACCGTGTAGTTTGTCTGCGTAACAGTAGACGTCGTAGGTCTCTTTAGGGTCTCTGAGCCCATACGTCCTGATCCCAGGCCTGTGCATCATATCGCCCATGCAACCAGGACGGGGCTTCGTGATTGGGTATCTACAGGATAGAGCGAAAGGGAGCATGGGAAATGTAGTTTACCATACATACTCTGACAGGGCTGGAGGTATCCTCGAGACGGGTACTAAACATATTTTGTTTCAGCACCTGGTCATCACCAGCCACATCAGTTGAGAGCTGTGATGCTTATTAAGTAACACGCAAACACACCTGACTGTCTGGTCGGCTATCCAGCCGGCGTCACACTGGTCCAGTCCGTCCTCGAAGGCGGCAGTCAGCTGTTCGCCCGTAGCGATGGTTGCCCCGGCCGCGCGACACGCGTCAACAGCCCCAGGGAAGGAAAAGGTATAGCGGCTGGAAGCAGACCTGTAGTGGAACACCACACCTGGAGAGAGACAGAGACAGGAGGTCAGTGTGTGTGTGTTTGTGTGGTGAGTGCCCGTGTTGAGTATCGAGAGGGTTACAGAAAGGACGCAACCAGCGAGCCCACTTTTACAAGCAATTTAGAAAAAAAACTGTCGCCCAGATCCACTTACTGTACAATAAGTGCATTCAAATAAGGAAGCGGAGACGACCAAGTAACACGAGCATCATGCTGCAGATAGGACAGGGACGAAGATGCTTTAGCTCTCTGACATCCTGGAACTACACAAGGATGTTCGTCTGGTCCAATCAGACCCCTGTTTGCCACGTTCATAAGAGAGTTCATTGTTTCTCCCTCTAGGAAACTGGCTCCAGTTGTAGAGTTCGCTGAATGGACTGACGAGCAGTAAAAAGAGTCGTTAGTCGGATAGAGCTGTCTCTGGTTGTATCTACACACAGAGACTGTACCAACAGAATGTGGTACCGACAGACCGTTGGACCAACAGACCGCTGTTCATCTCTAATGCACACTATGTGACCATCTGGGCTATTCAGGGGGTTTCTCCTTATGAAAGATACCCAGCTTGAGTGCTACACAGTAGTATACTGTACCCCCCCACCATGAGCTACATAAGACAATGTACTGTAGAAGTTTTGATGGGGCAAATCTATCAGAGCAGGTCATTTGCAATTGTGTGTTCAGTTAACCATGCTACAGGTATAGAGCCAGGTCTTCCTCGGCATGCAAGCCAGAGAGACTCAGAGAGAGAGAGAGAGAGACCTGGAGACAACCTATGCTTCTGTTTACTCCGGCACAGCTATTGGTGACTAGACTGTCATGCTGTGACATGTGGTGAAATAACTAGCTACTGTAGTTTCAAGTTTTATTAGTCGTGTGTACAGGATACACGTGGTATACACCCGTCCAACGAAATGCTGACTTGTAGGTTTGCTGAACGGTGTATGACGTGCGTACCCTGTACATTACCCTGCGGGATCTACTGACGACTTTGTCAGATGAGGGTTACATTCCTCGGGTTCATCTCTCAGGAGTACTTCAAAGTCTCTCTGAGTGTCCCTGGGCAGAGCGGAGGAAAGAGCAGTCCAGCTCTACCTTATCCTCAGACGACCTACACCAGCCCTGTAGGTCTGCACCGGGTCAGCATGAGGTAGTGTGTTACAACCAGAGAAACACAGCACCTTCCGGGTAGTTATACCGAGTAATGTTTCTCCATCAGCTAGCTACGTGTGCAGACCTGGTCAACGACAAAAAAAGTTCCAGCCAGCCATCTGCTCTGCCTCACACATCCCAGTCTCAGTCCCAGACTGAATCTCCAGCCGTCTGAGCAGGTAAACGCCCCCGAAGGTAATGATATACGGCGCAGGTGAGTCACTAACGTCAGTCTCCAGGTCTCAAGATGTACAAAACAAGTCCAGCTCCTGGAGTCCTAACAACGCCACGGTCTGCCAGTTAGTGCCTCAGTCTAGCGACGACGACTTGGCCTGCTGCTCAGCTCTGCAGGAAAGCGAACTGCACCGTTGCACCGCGACAGCTATACAGGACCTCAGCATTGCACCTCTACAGACAGTAACTAAAGCAGGGATCGTCAACTAGATTCAGCCGTAGGCATTTCAAACCGCGCTGACATTTGTGTAGGAACATGCGTCGTTCTATTACGCGTGGGAATAGTTGGAAACAGATTTAAATAAACAGATTTTTGTTTTTACAGTCTTTCATGTCCAACAATGAATTTGCACAGATCATTTGGGGTGCCAGTTGAGGAAACGTGAACTAAAGGCTCCCTATGGAATAGCATGTCTGAGTGGGAATGACACAAAACAGGTAGCATTAGAGACTTTTACATGATTTGTATTACCCAACAACTCCTGTAACTGATGACAGTAGCGCATGGACCGGTGGACACATTCCAATAGGCGAAATGTGTGTGTGTGTGTGTGCGTGTGTGTGTGTGTGTGTGTCTACTACCATGTGTGTGTCCACTCACCGCTGACATTGAGATGAACAGTATCCTGGGTGTCCTCCATGTCATGCATGACCTCGCAGCGGTACAGCCCAGCATCGCTAGCCCTCAGGCGGGCAACGATCAGCGAGGCGTCGCCTGATGCCTGGGGGTGGTTGGGCACCGACACCCTGCCCTTGTACTCCTGCTCCACCTTGATCACTCCTCCCTGGGCCACCAGCACCACACGCTCCCCGTCTTCCTCCAGCTTTGTCCACTTGATCCTCAGCTGGTCCTCTGGGCCCTGTGTGCTAGGGGTGTGGGTGGTGGGGGTGATGGAGAAGTGGCATGGTAGCACCACCCTGCCAGCCAGAGAGCCACTAGCAGGGGCAGCCTTCTCTACCTTCATCCTCCATGATGGATCTAGAGAGAGACAGAGGGTGTTACTATCTAGCCATGCTAGTAAGGACAAAAATGGCTGTATTATCAAAAAGCAAGTACATGAGCTTTGGGGTCAGGGCTAGGGGTAAGGTTGAGTGCGGGTCAAGGTGAGGGGTTAATATATTCAACTACGGAGTGAGCGTGTAAAGTGAAATCAGGACAGAAGGCACAGAGGGTGGATAGGTTTAATTCAGGCCACCAAATGACAGAACAAACAGATAGACAGAGCATGGGTTTAGTTTGTGGATGGGTTCAGTGGAGGGCTGTACTGTATGTGATCCGGATAGCTTACAGTGTGATTAACTTGACCCCAGATGTAGGTAAGTGGAAGTGTGTGTGTGTGTGTGTGTGTCAAGAGCACGGCTTTCTCAAACTCGGTCCTGGGGCCTCGCAGGGGTTCACGTTTAGTTTTTAGCCCTAGCACTACGCAGCTGATTCAAATAATTAAAGCTTGATGATGAGTTGATTATTTGAATAAGCTGTGTAATGCTGGGGGGAAAAACAAAAAGTGGACCTATTGGAGGCCCCAGGACCGAGTTTGAGAAACCCTTTTCCAGAGGATTGAGGGCAAATTAATGGAGCTGAGTGAATGCCTCGCTCCTTTTTCTGTTTGAAACTAATGACCTGTTTCCAGTTTGTGAGACTCTGATCCAGAGTGAAACACACACACACACACACACACACACACACACACACACACACACACACACACACACACACACACACACACACACACACACACACACACACACACACACACACACACACACACACACACACACACACACACACACACACACCCACACACACACAGCAAGACTCACCTTGTTCAGCGAACGCACGGCAGAGAAACACCAGCCAGAGCAGGTGCCTGAGATGCAACATCACTGCAAAACCTGTGGAACAAAAAACACACACAAAAAACACACACTGAGTTCATCACATCCAAATGGTCGTGAATTCTATACCGGTATTTGCAGTATATATTACTTTAGCATGAACCATAAACTGTAGCGATTAAGGGGGAGAAGCCAGAGTGAGCCCTGAACCAGCAACTCTGATCACAGGGACAATTTCAGCCTCAGGGAAGTTGTGGCACATTCCCTGAGCATAGAGAAACACACACACACACACACACACACACACACACACACACACACACACACACACACACACACACACACACACACACACACACACACACACACACACACACACACACACACACACACACACACACACACACACACACACACACACACACACACACACACACACACACACACACACACACACACACACACACACACGAATAAACCCCTAGTATGACTCCAGGAGCCTCACCTTGCATGACCCTATTGGGAAAACTATGCAGTCAGTTGCTGCAAGTATTGACCAAGTCTGAGGAAGTAACATATTGTCGGCCTCTGTAGTGTTGTGGAAAACTCGATCCAGAGATTAAGGCAGAGACTAATTGAATTGTAGAACAGTGAATCTTTTAATCAAGCAGCTGCGAGGTAGATCCCTCTCTGATCGCAGTCAGGGAAGGGGCTCCAAAGGTAAATGGTTCCAGGTCCCTTATATAGTGGGAGGTGATAATACAATCATATTGTCACACAACAGTTATTTTATACAAGCAACCGTTCCAGAACACAATGGCCTTGTGTTAGGTTGCAGACATAACAGAAGTCTATGAAAGGCCTTGACATCACAGATGAACAGAGCATAATGCTTGAGAAGTTACAACTGCTCACCCCAATTCTGCCACAACAGTAGACATGGTTCTTGTTGTTTAGGCTTTCAGTGTTGAAATCCCTACATGCTAAACTTGCTTCAACCTGCTTCACTTCAGTACGACAATGAAATGATTAAGTAAAACACAAACACAGAGCTAGGGAGCCATAGTCAGGGCAGGTTCCAGACATAAGCGACATAAGCATTTGCTTCGACCCCTGGCCACTAGGGGGCCCCGACCCAAAACAAAATATATACAGTTTAAGTCTGAAGTTTACATACACCTTAGCCAAATACATTTAATCTCAGTTTTTCACAATTCAGGTAGCCTTCCACAAGCTTCCCACAATAAATTGGGTGAATTTTGGCCCATTCTTCCTGACAGAGCTGGTGTATCTGAGTCAGGTTTGTAGGCCTCCTTGCTCGCACACACTTTTTCAGTTCTGACCTCAAATTTGCTATAGGATTGAGGTCAGGGCTTTGTAATGGCCACTCCAATACCTTGACTGTGTTGTCCTTAAGCCATTTTGCCACAACTTTGGAAGTATGCTTGGGGTCATTGTCCATTTGGAAGATCCATTTGCACAAAGTAGATGTCCTAACCGACTTGCCAAAACTATTGTTTGTTAACAAGAAATTTGTGGAGTCGTTGAAAAACGAGTTTTAATGACTCCAACCTAAATGTATGTAAACTTCTGACTTCAACTGTAAATTATTATTTTATGGAACTCAGTCGGGATCTCAACTCACTGTTAGTTCGAATAGTAGAATACACAAGGTGTAAGTTAAACATTTGGTTGAGCATCAGCAGTTTTTCTCTTGTTTTGTCAGTCACTGAGTTACTCAATTAGCCACGTCAGCTAACAATTTTTTGCTTGGTAAGTTAGTCTAGGCAGTTACTTAAACTTGTAGTAATGACCAAATACGGACCACGCAGGGCACGTGCCCAGGGGCCCTGACCTCCAGAGGCCCCCTTGATTTTGTTAGTCACTCTCACTCAAATATCATTAACATGGCATAAGTCATGTGTAGAATTGCAGGTAATTAACTTTAAAACTGCTAAAAAATGTATCTCCACCTCATGGCAAAATTGGCATAATTGCAGGAAATTTGCTTTAAAAACGGCATCTGTGCCCAATGGCAAAATTAGTAGAATTCCATGAAATATGTTATAAATAAAAAATGGTGGGGCGCTGCTTTGATTAAGAGAGTAGCATTGGAACAATCAATGAAATGACACACTGTGACAAGCATGGACAACATCAGTCCAGCAGCTCCGTGGACACGGGATTAAGACACACACACCTGGCTGAAACTGGGGACAACTTCACTACAGACGTTACCGCGCACAACTGGACAGCTGCCTGTGACGCGTGCGCCACTCGGAGGCGTCCCCGAAGTTGAACAGATAAACTCGCTCGCCTCTCGCGGTCAGCCTCAACAGCTGTGCTGACAGAGGACAGCTTATCATAGATAACCTTATCAGTGTGAGAACATAAATCAACCTGGCCACCATAACGCAGACATCTCTCTGGTGATAAATCACAGCAAGCAAAGTGTCAAACATGTCAATGAGCAGATATCGATGTGAAACGGCAAATCGACTCGTAGCCCTCTCTGATCGCAGTCAGGGAAGGGGCTCCAAAAGTAAATGGTTCCAGGTCCCTTATATAGTGGGAGGTGATAATACAATCATATTGTTAAACAACAGTTATTTTATACAAGCAACCGTTCCAGAACACAATGGCCTTGTGTTAGGGTGCAGACATAACAGGAGTCTATGAAAGGCCTTGACATCACAGAT
This sequence comes from Salvelinus alpinus, assembly GCF_045679555.1. Lineage (NCBI taxonomy): Eukaryota > Metazoa > Chordata > Actinopteri > Salmoniformes > Salmonidae > Salvelinus > Salvelinus alpinus. The sequence continues at coordinate 10,581,848 of NC_092109.1, forward strand.
GAACAGAGCAAAATGCTTGAGAAGTTACAACTGCTCACCCCAATTCTGCCACAACAGTAGACATGGTTCTTGTTGCTTAGGCTTTCAGTGTTGAAATCCCTACATGCTAAACTTGCTTCAACCTACTTCACTTCAGTACGACAATGAAATGATTAAGTAAAACACAAACACAGAGCTAGGGAGCCAGTCAGGGCAGGTTCCAGACATAAGCGACATAAGCATTTGCTTCGACCCCTGGCCACTAGGGGGCCCCGACCCAAAACAAAATATATATATAATTTTTTTAAGGAACTCAGTCGGGATCTCAACTCACTGTTTAGTTCGAATAGTAGAATACACAAGGTGTAAGTTAAACATTTGGTTGTGCATCAGCAGTTTTTCTCTTGTGCTGTCAGTCACTGAGTTACTCAATTAGCCACGTCAGCTAACAATTTTTTGCTTGGTAAGTTAGTCTAGGCAGTTACTTAAACTTGTAGTAATCAGGGCCAAATATGACTATGCAGGATACGTGCCCAGGGGCCCTGACCTCCAGAGGGCCCCCATTGATTTTGTTAGTCACTCTCACTCAAATATCATTAACATGGCATAAGTTGTGTGTAGAATTACAGGCAATTAACTTTAAAACTGTAAAAATGTATCTCCACCTCATGGCAAAATGGGTATAATTGCAGGAAATTCGCTTTAAAACAGCATCTGTGCCCAATGGCAAAATGAGTTAAAATTCCATGAAATATGTTATAAATAAAAAATGGTGGGGCGCTGCTTTGATTTAAGAGAGTAGCATTGGAACAATCAATGAAATGGCACACTGTGACAACCGCTTTGACAAGCAGGGACAACATCAGTCCAGCAGCTCCGTGGACACGGGATTAAGACACACACCTGGCTGAAACTGGGGACAACTTCACTACAGACGTTACCGCGCGCAACTGGACAGCTGCCTGTGACGCGCGCCACTCGGAGGCGTCCCCGAAGTTGAACTGATAAACTCGCTCGCCTCGCACTCAGCCTCAGCAGCTGTGCTGACAAGGTTATTTGTGATCAGCTGTCCTCTATCAGTGCGAGAACATAAATCAACCTGTCCACCATAACGCGGACATCTCTCTGGTGATAAATCACAGCAAGCAAAGCGTCAAACATATCAATGAGCAGATATCGATGTGAAACTGCAAATCGACTCGTTGGCTAAGCGACGGAGTAAACCGCAGTTTGTTTGAAAGTTATAATAAGACAAACCTTAGTATATGATAAAAATACAATATGCCTACATTAAAAAAAGCAATTCAATGAACATTTATAATATCATACCTTGGGTCCTGATATCCATAAAGTAAGTATTTGATCTAGTTTCCAAAGAGCCCGGGTTCCAGTCCCAGAACCAGGTCCAGAAGAGTAGATTAGCGCACAGATGTTTTGGACCCAGCTGTTATAGCGCTCTATTTTCCTCTCTCTTCAGAGCTCAGTCTGCTCGGACATCAGCTAGGAGTCTCCTCCACTCTGCCTTGGTTGCAAGTTCAAATCCTTCTCACACCCGCTACTATTAACTGTCACCAGCAAGAGGAGGGGCACCCACGTCCTACACCCCAATGTTGATACCGCCCCGTATCAGAAAACACTGAGAGAGGTGGAAACTGAGCTGCACAACCAAACATCCTGCCAAACGTATGACCATATTAGAGAGACACATTTCCCTCAGATTACACAGACCCACAAAGAATTCGAAAACAAACCCAATATCGATAAACTCCCACATCTATTCGGTGAAATCCCAGTGTTCCATCACAGAAGCAATATGTGTGATCTGTTGCCACAAGAAAAGTTAAGAACAAACACCATTGTAAATGCAACCCATATTTATGTTTATTTATCTTCCCTTTTGTACTTTTAACTATTTGAACATATGGCATTTGAAATGTCTTTATTCTTTTGGAACTTTTGTGAGTGTAATGTTTACAATACATTTTTATTGTTTATTTCTCTTCTGTTTATTATCTACTTCACTTGCTTTGGCAGTGTAAACATATGTTTCCCATGACAATAAAGCCCTTCAATTGAATTGAGAGAGGGAGGAGAGAGAGAGAGAGCGAGAGAGACGCCCCAATTTATGCTCTATAACTTTCAATAGTAGGTCGCTGGCGGAATCCCAAGCTCCGGGAATAATTTCACAATGTTGTCTTCCGGGATGCGATATAACACATGTGTAGCTTTAACATACACTTTCTGTGCGTAGAATTGCCAGAACCGATCAACCACAGTTAACATACTAAAGACCACAACAAGGTTTGTTATTCTTCATGTTGGTAACCTACATTTTATTACACTTTATTCGTGTTTCATACACATAAAGAACCAACACTTCTCTTCATCATACTAAAAACAGCACAAAGACTGAGCTTTACACAGTTAATGTTTGTCCATATTGAGTACAAAAAGATCCCCTTGTTACAGCATTATAAATTTGTATAAATGGTGCACTACAAAAAAAAATATGTCTAATTCCCTTCTCTCTCTATAACGGTCTCCTTGACTTCCTCTGTATAGTAGTGACAGTGATAGAGAAGGATACAGGAGTGAGTGGTGGAGGATTAATAGTGAGATAGAGGCTAGAGCAGAGCGGGAAGTAATAATGGTAGAGGAAGGGTGGCTGTGCAGAGGTGTAGAGCTAGGTATTCAGGCTTTTGTTCCAGCCTTGCTATAACCTGATGTGACATGTCAAGGTCCTGGTGGTCCTTAGGTTATGTAGAGGAAGGGGTAGGACGCGAGCCAGGACCTTGACATGCTCAGTCAGGTTCTAGCAAGGCTGATGTGTGTGTTGGCCACCCCTGTGTAGAGGGACAGAGAGACAGAAGCAACCCACTGGGAACACACTGGTGGAACCAATGTTTCAACGTCATATGTCAACCTATTACGGACGTGGAATCCACGTGGAAAACACATTTGGATTTGCAAAAAGTAAACTAGTACGGTTTTCTTCGCATTTCAACCAGCATTGTAAACATCGAAATTTGGGTAAAGCTTCAGCTTAAATACAATGACCTAACCTGAATTTCAACATAATCATCAGAACTATGTAAAAGTTGAAATTGTGTTGAAAATTCCACGTAGAAACTGTAAAAAATATTTTTCATCCTATATTTGTTGTTTCATTGTTAAGAGCAAAATGGTATGTTTGAAACAACGTCAACATCATGCCATCAACCTAAATAAAGAGGTACACTACATTACCAAAAGTATGTGGACACCTGCTCGTCGAACATCTCATTCCAAAATGATGGGCATTAATATGGATTAAGTCCCCCCTTTGCTGCTATAACAGCCTCCACTCTTATGGGAAGGCTTTCCACTAGATGTTGGAACATTGCTGCGGGGACCTGCTTCCATTCAGCCACAAGAGCATTAGTGAGGTTGGGCACTGATGTTGGGCGATTAGGCCTATTGGACTCTAGGAGTTTCCACTGCTCCTAGAGTCCAATGGCAGCGAGCTTTACACCACTCCAGCATACGCTTGGCATTGCGCATGGTGATCTTAGGCTTGTGTGTGGCTGCTCGGCCATGGAAACCCAGACGATTTTTACGCGCTACGCGGTTCAGCACTCGCCAGTCCTGTTCTGCGAGCTTGTGTGGCCTACCACTTCTCAGCTTAGACGGTGTTGCTCCTAGACGTTTCCACTTCACAATAACAGCACCTACAGTTGATCGGGGCAGGTCTAGCAGGGCCAAAATTTGACGAACTGACTTGTTGGAAAGGTGGCACCCAATGATTGAGCTCTTCAGTACAGGCCATTCTACTACCAATGTTTGTCTATGGAGATTACATGGCTGTGTGCTCGATTTTATACACCTGTCAGCAACGGGTGTGGCTGAAATAGCCAAATCCACGAATTTGAAGGGGTGTTCACATTCTTTTGTATATATAGTGTATATTGAAATAAAATGTGAAGCCAGTCCAACAATTCCTGCCTGAACAGCGACTCCTACTGGTATATGAGGGGTAATGCACTTCAGTGAGGATGAGTCTATCATCTACATGCTCTCCTCTATGTATCCTACTTAGCTTTGGAAACAAGCTTGTATATGCCGAGCTATCATGTCAACACATTTAGACATCGATCAACTTTCATACTCATCCGCGTAGACTACCATTGAATCGTTGAAAGTACCTCCTCTAACACTAGCTGTACACTAAAATAAATAATTAAAAAATATATATATATTGATTCAACGTACAATTGTAAGGCAACCAGCTACAATAGGATTGTGAGCTTGCCGAAACATTTTTCAAACACATTTTCTGTTTGCTAAAAAAAAAAAAAAAAAATGCTTTGTTGAGCAAACTGTGCTTTCAACTACATACTCTCGCAGAGTTGTCTCCGTCGTTTCCTTGGAGCTGGCGTGCTCGTGCCCTCCTGGCAAAGCTTTTCCAATTCAGCGTCACATTGCAGTTCATCAACGCACCTATACGTACTGCGGACAAGTTTGACACCGGTGTGCAGATCAGTAGCTTCAGACTAAGGTAACTTGGTAGGAGGGTCGAAGAGTCCCCCCCCCCCATGAATTTAAAATGTTCCCCTCAGTCATGTCCTCCTCGAGCCGGGCCTGGATGGTTACATTACAATTGTACGCTGAATATATACATTAATTTATTTTACAGTGTATGTGAAAGTAAATTCCGACTCACGTTAGATTTATGTAGGCTACATTGACATCTGATTTGACCAAAGAACGCCATTTCAGAGTGAAACTAGGTATACTATCCATAGTTGATTGGATATTTGTAATTTTAGAATTAGTTACCATTATCCCCATATATAGGATGCCAAATTCAGGATATTAATAATACACTTTTACATTTGGATCTGTAAGGTGGAAGGAATAGGATGGAAGCTCCATCACCGCACTGTTTACACCTATCCTGATCTTTCAGATTTCCAAACTTCTAAGGGGTTAATTAGGGGAAGGGGTTCTAAGAGAGTTGGGACCGGCTGATAGAGTGACAGACAAAAGTGATGTAGGGAGAGAGAGATGAAAGGAGGGAGGGAGGGAAAGAATTTGATTGAGGAGTGAGTGGTTAGAACTCAGATGTCCTCAAACAGGTCCTCAGCATCAGGAATGACATCAGTAGAATGCTGGGGAGCCTGGTCCTTATTGGCTGCTGCTCTGGATGATGGCAGGGGGTCCCTCCTGCCAATAAAACACACAAAAATGTCAGTCTAATCCAAGCAGGAAGCAATGACTGTTGCTAACTGTACTGATTATTAAATGCATTGCATTGGGGCGTGTGCAAGGTTTTCTTTTCTAACCAATGGCTGTCTACCTGTATGGAAAACCACATTGAATGCATACCCCTGACATTCAAACCTAGGGCTGTCTGCACTTTTCGACACACAAGCGCACACACACACCACACAGACAGAGGAGAGAAGAGCACTATACTACGAATCAGGTTTGAGGAGTTAGCGAGGTAACTTTGGTCAAGTCCGAGTTCAACTCGGGATAACCGGTACCATGAAAGTGGCTCATTTTTTAACCAGTTAAATGTATTTGGCAACGAATTCTTCAGAACTTACCTTCTCCGGGGGGTAGCTAACTCCATTTATCCCGAATGAAGTGTCTGAGCTGCGGGTTGAGGACCAATGAAATCAGATTCCCTCCCTCTCGCAAAGACTGCTTCATCATCCCCTTCATTTTTAGGAGACTGATTAATCGAATATTTAATCAAATATTTTTGTGTGTATCATTATTTTTAATGCCTATAACAATACACATTTAGTAATGACAGCACTTGCTTTCCAAACTGTATGTTTTTTGTGCGTATTTTGACATTTGCGAAAGGCAAATTGACAGCCGCAACCAACCACAGTGCATTCAGAAAGTATTCAGACCCATTCACTTTTTCCACATTTTGTTACATTACAACCTTACTCTAAAATGGATAGAATTTTTTCCCCTCATCAATCTACACACAATACGCCATAATGAAAAAGCAAAAACAGGTTTTTAGAATTTTTTCATTCTCAAACACTCCTCATATCAACCGTGGAAGTAGAGCTGCAAAGGGAGGGTGTATTACTGGTAACTTTTTCAAAAGTTTACCAGTAAACCTTCAGCATTTTGGTAACTTTTAAGTAATTTTGTGGCCTTTTGGAGAATTTCAGATTATGACAGCTGTCTAATTATCTCTGGCCATATCACATGTAAAATAATCATATAAGACGATATTAAAATAAAAGATTGATTGGCAAAGCTGTAAAACATGATGCTAAATATAAACCATCAACTTAGTGAATAACATTGGTGTTTAATATAAGGGTTTCAACATATTTTTTTTTATTTTACTATGTAAATATGTTTTTATTTTAAATGTTTCGGTGTCAAACTGGTGGCAGTTGTGAAAATAATCTATAGTTGGAAGAGTTGCAGAGTTAAATAAAAATAATCCATTGTTGATTAGATACATTTATCAATCATTTGTCTGTTTTCTCTTGAACCATAAGGTCTTTCTACTAGAAACTCATGGACAATATGGACAAATATAAAACATTTATACTGTATATTAATACGTTTTTCTAAAGTTAAGTATAAATTACCATAGTTACCATAGATTCCCTGTTACTACCAAAACTACCAAAAGTTCCAGTAACTTTGGTAAATTATCAGTAGTTTTGCAAGTTGCCTCGAGGCAACACACACATGGAGATATTGATTCCATTATAGAGTGCATGCAGGCAGGCGCACACCACACCACCCATTACCCCGAATGTTCAAACAACACCTGTAAACCATTTACACACTCCGAGCTCTCTCCTTTGTGGAAACAGTTTGTCAATAGTTGGGAGCAGGTTTGCAGTGCTTTGAGCTGAGTCACTTCACTGTAACACACTACAGTAACTGCTAATGAGTAAACAGGTTTGATACACACCACTTTAACAGAGCTATCAGTCATATGCCGAACTGACAGCAGACACTTGTAACACACATTAAAGGGATACTTCGGGATTTATCTACTTCCCCAGATTCAGATGAACTTGTGCGTACCATTTTTATGTCTCTGTGTCCAGTATGAAGTTAGAGGTAGTTTCGCGAGCCAATGCTAACTAGCGTTAGCGCAATGACTGGAAGTCTATGGGAATCTGACTGGAAGCATAGACTTCCAGTCATTGCGCTAACGCTAGTTAGCAATTTGCCCTAGCGCTAGTTAGAAACTTCCTTCAAAACTGCACACGCAGACATAAAAATGGTATCTACGAGTTCATCGGACTCTGGATAAGTAGATAAAGGGCCTCATTGCCAAAATCCTGAAGTATTCCTTTAACACAATTAACTCACGTCCTTCCACCCTCCAGCAGTCCACTCGTTAAACACAGCCGCAATATTAATGAGGGCTAACAATGCAGACAGAACTGGCACTGTCATAATTGTGTGTGTGTGTAGATGAAATCAGCAGTATTGATTTCTTCCCTACACAGAAGGATGGAGCGAAATATAACCATGGCTACAGCGTAGTCAGCGCTTCACTACGCAGACGGAAAACTGAAGTCCCAAATTCTCCGGTAAAACAGAGGGAGAGAGAAAGTTGAGAAATGTAGAGGGAGAGAAAGAATAAAGTAGGTGGCTGGTGAGTTCTCTTCCCTCGGGTGTATTCACTTTGAGGAGCTCCATTTGACCTCACCCAATTGCTCCTAGTAAATAATGTCATTAACAAAGGCTCACCTCTGACTTTTAGCCTCTGACTGACAGGCTACCTGTGTGTGTGTGTGTGTGTGTGTGTGTGTGTGTGTGTGTGTGTGTGTGTGTGTGTGTGTGTGTGTGTGTGTGTGTGTGTGTGTGTGTGTGTGCAGAGAGAAAAGCCATCCAACTTGTTTTCAATCATTATCACCAATATGAGAAAAGTTACACACACACACACACACACACACACACACACACACACACACACACACACACACACACACACACACGTGGTCCTGTGACATATCAGTAACCTTACCCCCATCCCCAAGGTTAATGTTTCTGCATGAAACAGAAGGTAGAGCTGACTGATGTAAACACAGATTCCTGTCTCTGAACCTCAGATGGAGAAGGTTAGTGTGTGTGCGTCTGTCTTTAATAGTTTGTGCCAAGTATTGTTTACAAACCCACGCAAACCAGCATCATGCAGCCACACACACACACACACGAGTACACACGAGCACACACATAGCGCTGTGTCAATACCTTGTCTTGTAGTGATTATCGGTGCTGATGGTTTACAGGGCTTGTACGCGTTTGTGTATGTTTGTGTGTGTGTGTTTGGGAACTGCAGTATAATCTAGAACAGAGAGGGTTAGTTTGTCATGGGAAAATCAGCCGATGCGCAGCAGAACAGTAAACGGACAGATCCACATTCTCTACAACTCAAGTCCCACTGAGTATAACACCTTTTACACCAAGAAATGACACAACATGCAACAATTTCAAAAGACTGTACTGAGTTACAGTTCATATAAGGAAATCAGTCAATTTAAATAAATTCAGTAGGCACTAATCTATGGATTTCACATGACTGGGAATACAGACATGCATCTGTTGGTCACAGATACCTTCTAAAAGAAATGGTAGGGAAGTGGATCAGAAAACCAGTCATTATGTGGTGGACACCATTTGACTCATGCAGCGCGACACATTTCCTTCACATAGAGTTGATCAGGCTGTTGACTGTGGCTTGTGGAATGTTGTCCCTCTCCTCTTAAAATAGCTGTGTGAAGTTGCTGGATATTGGTGAGAACTGGAAAACACTGTCGTGCACGTCAATCCAGAGCACCCCAAACATGCTCGATGGGTGACATGTCTGGTGAGTACGCAGGCCATGGAGGACCTGGGACATTTTCAGCTTCCAGGAATTGTGTACAGATCCTTGCGAAGTGGGGCCGTGCATTATCATGCTGAAACATGAGGTGATGACGGCGGATGAATGGCACGGCACGTCAGGATCTCGTCACGGTATCTCTGTGCATTCAAATTGCCATCGATAAAACGCAATTGTGCTTCGTTGTCCGTAGCTTATTCCTGCCCATACCATAACGCCACCGACACCATGGTGCACTTTTTCCACAATGATGACCGCTCACCCACACTCGCCTCAGACCAGTGAAGTATTGAATGTGGTGGTCCTGGGCTGGCGTGGTTACACATGGTCTGTGGTTGCGAGGCCGGTTGGACATACTGACAAATTCTCTAAAACGACGCTGGAGGCGGCTTATTAACATTCAATTCTCTGGCAACAGCTCTGGTGGACATTCCAGCAGTCAGCATGCCAATTGCACACTTCCTCAAAACTTGAGACATCTGTGGCATTGTGTTGTGGGACCAAACTGCACATTTTAGAGTGGCCTTTTATTGTCCCCAGCACAAGGTGCCCCTGTGTAATAATCATGCTGTTAAATTAGATTCTTGATATGCAACACCTGTCAGGTGGATGGGTTATCTTGGTAAAGGAGAAATGCTCACAAACAGGGATGTAAACCAATTTGTGCAAAACATTTGAGAGAAATACGCTTTTTGTGCGTATGGAACATTTCTGGGATCTTCTATTTTTGCTCATATTTGCATTTATATTTTTGCCCAGTATAAGACTTCCTCAACTCAGAGCCCCTACTGGACTGTCAGTCTGTGCCCGATCTCCTTAGCTTTACCCAGAATATTCTCTTAAAACTTCTTTGGGATCGGGGGCGCTATCTTCACTTTGGGAAAAAATCGTGCCCAATTTAAACGGCCTCGTACTCAATTCTTGCTCGTACAATATGCATATTATTATTACTATTGGATAGAAAACACTCTCTAGTTTCTAAAACCGTTTGAATTATATCTGTGAGTAACACAGAACTCATTTTGCAGCAAACTTCCTGTCAGGAAGTGAAAAATCTGAAATCGAGGCTCTGTTCCAGGGCCTTCCTATTAATTTGCCTGAAATCTATGGATCTACATGCACTGCATACGCCTTCCACTAGATGTCAACAGGCAGTGAGAGGTGGAATGGGGTGTCTAGCTTGATCTGAGGCCGAACAAGAGCTTTTGGAAGGCGCGAGAAGGCGCCCCAGGTTGCATTCTGAAAAGCTTTCGGTATAGACGTTAGATATCTCCGGCTCTGATTTTATTTGATATATGTGATAAAAACATCATAAAGTAGTTATTTTAAACCGAGTTATATCAGTTTATTGAACGTTTAATTGCGATTTTCGGAATTTGATTTTCTTTGCGTCATGTGAAGTTGGACACGTTGCGCCACATGGCTAGCTTAGGTTGCTAATTCGACAGGAGAAGAGGACATTCTACAACCAAACAACGATTATTCTGGACAAAGGACCCCTTGTACAACATTCTGATGGAAGCTCATCAAAAGTAGGAACCATTTATGATGTTATTTCGTATTTCTGTTGAAAATGTTTAGTCATATTTTCCGCCCTTATTTTGGGCGCTGTCTCGCTATAACGTAAGCTGTATGTCGTACTAAAGTTATTTTTTAAAATCTAACACAGCGGTTGCATTAAGAACTAGTGTATCTTTAATTTGCTGTACAACATGTATTTTTTAGTAAAGTTTATGATAAGTTATTTGATTAGATTAGGTGACTGTCCAAGATTTCTCAGGACAATTTTGTGCATTTTGACTACGTATTCACATTGTAAAACCACGATTTGTACCGCTAAATATTCACATTTTCGAACAAAACATATATGTATTGTGTAATATGATGTTATAGGACTGTCATCTGATGAAGTTTGTCAAGGTTAGTGAATAAATGTATATCTTTTGCTGTTTTTTTGTGATCGCTACCTTTGCGGTGAATGAATGCGGTTGTGTGGTTGGCTATTGTAGTAAGCTAATATAATGCTATATTGTGTTTTCGCTGTAAAACACTTAAAAAATCTGAAATATTGGCTGGATTCACAAGATGTTTGTCTTTCATTTGCTGTACACCATGTATTTTTCATAAATGTTTTATGATGAGTATTTAGGTATTTCACGTTGCTCTCTGTAGTTATTCTAGCTGCTTTGGTGATATTTGTGATTGTAGCTGCAATGTAAAACTATGATTTATACCTGAAATATGCACATTTTTCGAACAAAACATAGATTTATTGTATAACATGTTATAAGACTGTCATCTGATGAAGTTGTTTCTTGGTTAGTGACTAATTCTATCTCTATTTAGGGGTTTTGTGCAAGCTACCTGTGCTGTGAAAGAAATGTCTGTGCATTTTTGTATTTGGTGGTGAGCTAACATAAATATACGTGGTGTTTTCACTGTAAAACATGTTTTTGGATGTTGGCTGGATTCACAAGATGTTTATCTTTCATTTGCTGTCTTGGACTTGTTAATGAGTGAAAGTTTTTCTAATATTTCAGAAAAATATTTTTTGACTTTCGCGCGCTGCCTTTTCAGTGGAATGTGGGGGGCTAGACAGGTTAATATCCAATGTCCCCACAATACTTTATTAAATCAACAGACATATGATCTGATATTTAGACCACACTGTGCTTTTATATCAACATCTAACAAGAACGCTGAGAAATAAAGAACAGCTTTCAGAACAAAGAGCAGCAGTTAAAACATGGCTTCAGGCCGTATTGTGTCAAGAGTTAGTTCTCCTGCAGCTGACGTATAGTACAGTACTACTCTTCCCATGACCAGCTGGACCGCCTGAAGCTACCTGGTGTGATTCTTGATTGATATTGACATTGTACTGCATAGTAGAGGAGAGTTTGCAAGTAAGCATTTCACTTTACCGAGGGCACGTGACGATTACACTGATTTGATTTGTGTGTGTGTGTGTGTGTGTGTGTGTGTGTGTGTGTGTGTGTGTGTGTGTGTGTGTGTGTGTGTGTGTGTGTGTGTGTGCCGCCTGAAGCTACCTGTTGTGTGTGTGTGTGTGTGTGTGTGTGTGTGTGTGTGTGTGTGTGTGTGTGTGTGTGTGTGTGTGTGTGTGTGTGTGCCGCCTGAAGCTACCTGTTGTGTGTGTGTGTGTGTGTGTGCCAGTATGTGTGTGTGCGTTTTAGTCTAAAACACAATTAGCAGTACCATAAAGCCAGAGAGCCTGCAGTAGAGCAGTGGCATTTTAACACTAATAAAGTGAGCTGCAGTGTAGATGTGATAGGGCCGGAGGGTGGCCAGCTGTGGTGTTTTCCACAGGTTGTCCTCAAGCACACTGCAGGAGTGGAAAGTGTGAGGTCAGCTGGTTGGGTAAGTTCAGGAACGGCCGAGTGGCCAGCTACAACATGGAGAGACTATGGGCCAACAAATATACTGTTTCGTTCTGTTGAATCTCCTCTCTTCTCTTGTTCTCTCCGGGTCATTCCATAACATTTCAGCAAGCCATGACACCCATGTGTTTTTCCCCCTGTTCACAGACATTTTGTAATTTAAGCTGTTGGGTTTATATCCCATCCTGCATCCTGATACTACCAGGTTGACCACTAGACGGTGCTGTTCTTGCTATTTGGTGATCATTGTTAATGGGATAGTTCACCCAAATTACAAAAGTGTCAGCTTCATTAAATAGTACACGCAAAACACCAGTCTCAACATCAACAGTGAAGAGGTGACTCCGGGATGCTGGCCTTCTAGGCAGAGTCGCAAAGAAAAAGCCAGATCTCAGACTGGCCAATAAAAAGAAAAGATTAAGATGGGCAAAAGAACACACACTAGACAGAGGAACTCTGCCTAGAAGGCCAGCATCCCGGAGTCACCTCTTCACTGTTGACGTTGAGATTGGTGTTTTTTGCGGGTACTATTTAATGAAGCTGCCCGTTGAGGACTTGTGAGGCATCCGTTTCTAAAACTAGACACTAATGTACTTGTCCTCTTGCTAAGTTGTGCACCGGGGCCTCCCACTCTTTCTATTCTGGTTAGAGCCAGTTTGCGCTGTTCTGTGAAGGGAGTAGTAACACAGCGTCGTACGAGATCTTTAGTTTCTTGGCAATTTCTCACATGAAATAGCCTTCATTTCTCAGAACAAGAATAGACTGACAAGTTCCAGAAGAAAGTTATTTGTTTCTGGCCATTTTGAGCCTGTAATCAAAACCACAAATGCTGATGCTCCAGATACTCAACTAGTCTAAAGGCCAGTTTAATTGCTTCTTTAATCAGAACAACAGTTTTCAGCTGTGCTAACATAATTGCAAAAGGGTTTTCTAATGATCAATTAGCCTTTTAAAATGATAAACTTGGATTAGCTAACAACGTGCCATTGGAACACAGGAGTGATGGTTGCTGATAATGGGCCTCTGTACGCCTATGTAGATATTCCATTTTTTTTTTTTAAATCTGCCGTTTCCAGCTACAATAGTCATTTACAACATTAACAATGTCTACACTGTATTTCGGATCAATTTGATGCTATTTTAAAAATGGACAAAAAAATGAGGTTTTCTTTCAAAAAGAAGGACATTTCTTAGTGACCCCAAACTTTTGAACGGTAGTGTATATTTCAACAAAATAATGTTGCGGGAATGCTATTCTTATCTGTTTCTAACAGAAATGATTTCAGAACAGTCAGATGGTGGATGTCGAAATCCTCTTCTGCTTTTTGAGGTGGAACGACCCGTTTCCTCTCTTTTCCTATCCTCTCCTCACTCCCTTCCTCTCTTCGGGACTAGGAGGTAGTGTTATTATGTCTTTATCGTCTGTCACTGCATGGCAGCCACAAGCAGATCCATGACACCGGGAAGCAATGTCACACAGTTAAGTGTGTGGTGACAGAATGATGAGTAGGGGATCCTTGTTCACTTCTCTCCTGTCTCCTGCTTTTCTCTCCTGTCTCCTGCTTTCCTCTCCTGTCTCCTGCTTTCCTCTCCTGTCTCCTGCTTTCCTCTCCTGTCTCCTGCTTTTCTCTCCTGTCTCCTGCTTTCCTCTCCTGTCTCCTGCTTTCCTCTCCTGTCTCCTGCTTTCCTCTCCTGTCTCCTGCTTTCCTCTCCTGTCTCCTGCTTTCCTCTCTCCCCTCCACTCATTTCCTTTCCTGTCTCCTCCTCACATCTCCTCCTTTCCTCCCCTCTTGAAACCAACAGTGATGTGTTAATAGCCGACAGACAACCAGTAGCATTGTGTATTCATCTAACGTTGCATCATCCACCATGTTTGTTTAACTATGCCAAGCTACTGTCTGTAGATTGAATGGTCTTTTTATTCATAGTTTTTTTTCCCGACGGTACATCTTGTGCTTTTAAAAGCTCTCTTCCAACTCTCTCTGGTGGGTCCATGAGTGACTTAACTCCAGTCAGTCAGCCAACAGTTTGAGCCTGCAGGAGAGCAGTGGCATTTTAACACCAACAGTGAGCTGCAGCGTAGACGTGATAGAGCCGTAGGGTGGCCAGCCGTGGTACGGGTTGTCCACTAGCACACTGCAGGGGTGGAAAATGTGAGGCCAGTTGATGGGGTAAGTTCAGGGACGTCCGAGCCGCCGCAATTAGAACACTGTCATTTTTAATCTCCTCTCCTCTTGTTTCCTCTTTTTCTTCTCTCTTCAGGACTAGGAGGTAGTGGCATTATGTCTTCATCGTCTGTCACCGCATGGCAGCCACAAGCAGATCCATGACACCGGGAACGATGTCACACAGTTAAGTGTGTGGTGACAGAATGATGAATAGATCCTTACGAACTAACCTCATGATCCTCTCTTTGTCCCCATCTCCTCCTCTCCCCTCCACTCATGTCATCTCCTCTCCTTCTTCCCGCTGACCAACAGTGATGAGTTAATAGCGAAAGACAACCAGTAGCATTGTGGATTCATCTAATGTTGCATTATACACCATGTTTAACTACGCTAAGCTACAGTCTGTATTATAGGGTGAGTATTTTATTTATAGGGATTATTTAAGGAAATTTAAAAGCCCAGGTCTTCCAACCCTCTCTGGCCGGTCCGCTGTTGGCCTGGTGATGAAATGTTTTTCCTTCCTGTCATGTGTGACTCCTGGACAAGAGCAGGTTTATACACGCAGTCACACATACGCGGAAGTGCGCACGCAAGCACACATACACTGAGAGATGGGTGTCACGTGTTAACAGACATGTTGTCACTATTGTGAGGTGGCCAGAGTGGACCCAGTTTACGACAGCTACCATGTAAATCACACAATCACATACGGAATTTGGATAAAACAGTTTGGTTTTCAAAGCTACGGTAGTCCCTATTTTGTGATCCAGTCTTGTTTGAGAGCTCGTATGCTGCTAGGTGTGTAAAGCTGTAGCAGCGCTACATAACATTAAGTTATTTTCCCATTCATGAACACATGAATATCAGTGGAAAAGCAAGTTCCTTTTACACATCTATGACAAAGTCTCAGATGCCGAGAGAGTGGCTGGGGAGAGAGAGAGAGCGAGGAAGAAAGAGAGAGAAAAGTAGGGAGAGGGAGGTGGGGAGGAGGAGAGAGTGAAAAGGAGGCAGGGAGAGAGAGGGAGAAAGAGAGAGCAAGAAACAGAGAGGGGTGGGGGGGGCAGAACAAAGTGACATTCACATTTCAGAGAAGAGAAATACAGAGAAAGACCAAAGCCCAGCGCGGGGGTGTTTGGCAGACAGAAACCAGCACTCAGGATTCAGAACAGATCTACCACACAGATCTACCCAGGAGACCATGTTGGGAAACTCATCATCACGTCATAGCCCTATGTGTTTCTCAGCCACCCGTGCCACTATTTGTGTGTGTGTGTTTGTGTGTGTGTTGTATCCGTACCTCGGTTTCTGTGCTGGCTCCGAGGTCGGTCTCTTAGCAACGGTGTCAGGAGGTTGCAGGTGGCGGAAGCGGCGTTTACGGGAGGGCGCCACGTCTGTGATGTCATTCAGACTGTCGTCCAATGGGCTGCGGCTACGCGACGTCCCTGAGGAGTGAACACACACACACACACGAGTCAAAATACAATGCCTTCAGAAAGTAAACAGCCCAAAGCAACACTGGCATGGCTTCAGAACAATAATGTGAAAGTCCAGATTTGAATCCCATTGAAAATCTGTGGAAAGACTTGAAGATTGCTGTTCACCGCCGCTCCCCATCTAAATTAACAGAGCTTGAGAAAATCTGCAAGGAACAATGGGAGAAAAATCACAAAATCCAGATGTGCAAAGCTGATACAGACGTCTCATACTTACGTAAATGAGGAATTTCTGTATTTCCTTTTCAATATATTTTCAAACATTTCTAAAATCATGTTTTCACTTTGTCATTATGGGGTATTGTGTGAAAATATATATTTAATCCATTTTTAATTCAGTCTAACACAACAAAATGTGGAATAAGTCAAGGGGTATGAATACTTTCTGAACGCACAGTATATAAATGTAACCTTTGAGCTACTGAGTCACACAGAGTCAATACGGAGTCCAATTGTAAGACTGGGTCGTAAACTGAAATGAGTTCCAGACGTCTACAACAGAATGTTTGACTCTACTATGCAAGATGTTAAAAAAAAATAAACTACATTGCTCTCACTACATGTTTCTCAGCTTCTTAAACACACAGTGAATACAAGCAGAGTTTGGGTCTGCAGCCGCCAACATCTGGTCTGTTCAGGAAGGGAGTTTGTGTGCTTCTCCCTCCCTCAGGTGACCCCTTCCTTCCACAGATCAGCATGTTTGACTGATGAGAGGATAGGGAAACGTGCCCAAAGTAGACACGTGGAGGGAGGAGGAGGGGGGGGAAATAGACACATGGATGGGGGGGGGGGGGGGGAGAGAAGAAATCCATCAGCATCAAAACGGCTGCTTGCTTATTATTACATTTAGCCAAGTACAGGGGAGGTCATATTCCTGCTTTAGAATTATTACTCATAGACTAATAGAGTTCTATTCAGTGTTTAACAGTAACATGAGTCTCTGGTCACTCAGGCTGGCAGTCTGTAAAAACACTGTGTTAAACTGAATAGCCTCATTCATCACATTGGGCAGGCAGGCAGGCAAGCAGGCAGGCAGGCAGGCAACATACAATAAAAAGCTAACAACTGGAGTGGGTGAGACATTGGGTAAATGGGAGGTCAATCCATGGTGCCTGTAGCCATAATGTGACACCTGGGTCGTTATAAACCGGAGTCACACACAGTTAACGACCCACAGCCACGCACACGCGTGCGGGAGGAGACACACACACGCGCAGAATGTGACACCTGGGTTATGATAAACCGGAGTCACACACAGTTAACGACACACAGCTACACACACACACAACGACATATAGGCTACAAGCCATACAGCTTGGTATGGGGCTAGCCAAGACAAAACCAGACTGGCAGAAAGATAATAAACTTGTCAAGTGTGTTATAACACACACACAGTTTATCTCAATCTCATTAGTGAAAACATAACCACTTTGCCCCTTCCCCATTTTCTCTGCCCTTCCTGGCAACACACTAATATACTGACTCATTGTCACGGCAACCAAAGCAACACAGGAACCTGTGTCTGTTTCCCCATCAGTCATAGAATACAGCTGTTAGAGGGAGGGACACAACCAATACTTACCTACCAAATACCCCTGCTATAACCCTAATCCACCATCTCAATCACATCACACAGCTGGGAGAGACAAAGAGACATCTAGGGATCTTACCTACCTCCCATGTAAGTCAAGTAAATAAAACTTTGTCTGAGCCAGAATGGCCCATTTATACCTACCATTCAGCCCAACAATAACCCTTATTTACCACCTCAATCACAACACACAGCTGGGAGAAACAGGGGGGCTTGGGGACCTATACCCACCACCCCAAAGGGCCCCCTACCCACTATACCAGCCCAGTCTACTCTAGAAGTGGTGCCTGACCCCGGTAGGTGCTCCAGCAGTAGAAGTAGAGGTGTGGTTAGCGGTGTTCCAGGCAGCAGGTCAGAGAGGCATGCTACACTTCTCACTCAGAGGGTTACGCAATCATCACTCACTGATGTCATCGCTGGTGCCTGGCTGGGCAAGAATAACACCAGTCATATAGACAGAATCGGACAGATTCCGTACACACACACACACACACACATGCACGAGTGCACACTCACCACACAGCTACACCATGACTGCCCGTCGTGCCATGTGTAACGTACATTTACATGATTCTTGGAGTACCGCTGGTTTTTCCTTCTGAGCACACACTTCAAATCAAATTTTATTTGTCACATGCACCAAATACAACAGGTGTACTGTAGACCTTACCGTAAAATGCTTACTTACAAGCCCTTAACCAACAATACAGTTCAGAAAATATTCACTAAATAAACTAAAGTAAAAAAATATAAGTTTAACAATACAAATAACGAGGCTATATACAGGGGGTACCGGTACCAAGTCAATGTGCGGGGGTACAGGGTAGTCGAGGTAATTGAGGTAATATGTACATGTAGGCAGTGGTGTAAAGTACTATCTATATTTTTGGTAACTTTTACTTCACTATATTCCTAAAGAAAATAATGTACTTTCTACTACATACATTTTCCCCGACACTCAAAAGTACTCTTTTAGGTGTTGACAGGAAAATGGTCCAATTCCCACACTTATCAAGAGAACATCCATGGTCATCCCTACTGACTCTGATCTGGCCGACTCACTAAACACACATGCTTCGTTTGTAAATTATGAGTGTCTGAGTGTGCCCCTGGCTATCAGTAAATAAAATAACAAAATCTAATAAAATTGTGCCATCTGGTTAATATAAGGAAGTAGAAATGATTTATACTTTTACTTTTGATACTGAAGTATATTTTAGCAATTCCATTTACTTTTGATACTCAAAAAATATATTTAAAACAAAATAATTTTAGACTTTTACTCAAGTAGTATTTTACTGGGTGACTTTCACTTGAGTCATTTTCTATGAAGATATCTTCACTTTTACTCAAGTATGAAAATTGAGTACTTTTTCCACCACTGCATGTAGGTGGGGTAAATTGACTATGCATAGATAATAAACAGCTTAACCATAAGGTAAGATAAGGTACATTTTTAGACATAGACAGAGTGTAGTGGGTTAATTTAGGGTATATGATGAGTCATACCAGTGGTATACGGTCTGATATACCACGGCTGTCAGACAATCAGCATTCAGGGCTCAAACCACCCAGTTTATAATTTAGGGATAATGATGAGTCTGTACAGGATAAACACTTTCATACACTGGACTGGACACAAACTGGGGGGGGGGGGGTCTTCTGAGCTCCATGATGGTACTTGAGGGGGCTATTATAATTGTTTGGGGGCTTCATCTCACATTTTGAATTTGGATAGACAAACTGCAGCGGGTTAAGTTCACATTTATGGGTTAGGGTTAATGATGAGACTGTACATGATAAATGCACTGGACACAAAAGGGGGGGGGGGGGGGTCTCCTGAGCTCCATGATGGCAGTGTAGTGAGATCTATTATCATTCCTAGTCAACCACCCCTTTCACCCTCCAACTCTTCCCTCAGGGCCACCTCCTCTGAGACAGTGCTTAGAGACTACAATCAGGGGGACCACACACAACTATCGCTTACACACACACACACACACACACACCTCTAATGTAACTCAGAGTAACATCTGACTGACTGTAAATCTGCTCTAAACACTCTCTGCAGGATGGAGATCACACATGCTCTGATGTCATCACTACGAGACCACTAAGCAAACACACTGCCAGTGACAAGTTTACTTTTAACAAGCTTTTAGGACACTTGAACGTTTGTTTCTTCTTTACACGAGTTAATATTTGTAGAATTGCCTTTGGATTAACTTGAGGGGGCACCTGAGGGGTCGACCCCAACTCATTCACACACACTCCGTCTCCTTCAGATCTTTCTCAATGTTTTCCCTTCCCTCCATTACCTACAGATAAAACCCACTCAGCTGCTCCATATAACTGCAAGTAAGTGTGTGTGTGGAGGGGGTTATACCCTACCCTGGGTGGGTTCTATAGAGGCAGGCTGTAACTGCTCTTCATCAGTGCTCGCTTCATATTCATCCCCCTCTCTGGTCTGTCCTGTCGTCTTTTTCGTTCCCTTCCCTGGACTGCTGCTCTCTCCCTCTTCCCTGTTAGAGAGAGACGAGAGATATACAGACGCACACGCACGTGTTAAAGATCACAACTTGGGAAGGTTGTGTATACTGCGAGTACAGGTAACTGGCAAAATAATGGAAACCCTTGCGTAAATGAGGGACACAGAGTATATTGAAAGCAGGTGCTTCCACACAGGTGTGGTTCCTGAGTTAATTAAGCAATTAAAACCCCATTATGCTAATGTTCATGTATGCATAAAAATGCTGGGCATGCCATTATTTTGGCCATTATTCTGGCTACCATGGTTATGCCCCCATCCACAGGGCACGAGTGGTCACTGAATGGTTTGATGAGCATGAAAACGATGTAAAGCATATGCCATGGCCGTCTCGGTCACCGGAACTCAACCCAATTTAACACTTATGGAATATTCTAGAGCAGCGCCCGAGTTAGCTTTTCCCACCACCATCGACAAAACACCAAATTATAGAATTTCTCATTGGAAGAATGGTGTCGCATCCCTCCAATAGAGTTCCAGACACTTGCAGAACCTATGCCAAGGTGCACTGAAGCTGTTGTGGTGGCCCAACGCCCTATTAAGACACTTTATGTCGGCAGCTACCTGTATATTTGTCTGGTAATCAGTTTATATTGAACAGTATGGGATTAAATGTGGTACCGATAGGTTGTATATTTTCTCATCACCTAAATAACACCTTTCATCACTTCCATACTGGCATGTTCCACCAGATGACCAAATCACCAACACCAAACCATATCAGAAGGGGTTATCACATAGATGATGAATGTATCAAAGGAAGCTACCTTGATAAATCAAACCCTCTTGTCCATACCCTTTATTACAGAGGAGGGTGGAAATATTATGAGTGATATCCTGTGAGCTTGAGGGGTTCCTCACGGTCAGACCCCCCCCCCCCCCTCCCTCCCCGTGGGGTAACGTTTAGTTAGTTCATAGATGGGGGACGTGTGTGTTCTATGTACCTGGTCTCCTGCAGGTGTGTGAGGTTCTTCTGTAGACTGCGTATCTTGGCCTTCTTCTCATTCAGCACCAGGGTGAAGCGAGAGTACAGCTCTGACTCGAGTGTCTCCTTCCCACTGACAAACCGCTGCAACCTACACACACGCACGCACACACAGGTCGTGTTAGAGCTTATAGAAAGCAGGGTTAGAGTGAGTTACAAGGGGATGGAAGAAAATGCATTTACAGCAACAATCCCTGGCTTGGTATGGATATAAATGTGACTGTGCCATTTATAGGACATTTATGTCATAACATAACCTAAGGGGACATAATCGAATTCTCCAGCCCTGATGCAGCCAACAGCCACTCCTTCCCTCTGAATCAAGTCAGGGTTAAGGTTTGTTGCGTCTGGTGTTGGTTGCCAGGGAACCTCGACACATTTTTCCTCCCCCTCTGCAACCCAATACCGCTATATTCCATTTCAGAATCAGAGAAACTACAGCAGCGAGATGATCAGAAACACATGGACTCAGTCTAGGTGATGGGAACTGCCCTCAACACTCACTTGCGAAGGTTTCCCTCATCCTTTGTGTGTGTGTTCGATCTTGACCTCTGTGTTGAGCTCTCAGGTCTGTGCGTCATTAAGGCCCACTTGCAGAGCTATTTTCCATCTTCAGCAGCCACTCACACACACACACTCATAAAATCAGTTCCTAGACAATGTAACATACAGTGGCGGTCCTACCCTGTAGAGAGTTTTGAGGATTGGGTAATGACTCTTAGAGAGGAGGGAAGTGAGCTCTCTCTCTGTGTGTGTGTGGTCTTACTCTGCATTGATGTGTTGTAGCTCCTGTTTGAGTCGGTGGTTCTCCTCCTTTAGTAAGTGGTTGTGGTTCTGCAGTGCGGTTCCACGTTCTAGACCGTGAGTCAGTAACGCTCTAACCTCCCCCACTGGCTCTGGAATCTTACCCAGCAACACAGAGCCCAGGCAGAACTGGAGGGGGAGAGGGATGGGAGAGACAGGGGTGGGTTTGAGGAAGGGAGAGAGTTAATATATGCACCTGTAACATACACATATACCCGTGCCCACCTTAACGAGATGGACAGTTACTTGATTGGCCGGTAAAGACATGGGCAGTAAAACGATTGGTCAATAATGATTTGGCCCCAAAAACTATTGGCCGGTATTATGATGGACCAAGTTGGCTCTGGAATGTTGACTCGAGCAGAGCTTCCATTAGATGTCGCAGAAAAACGACCGGTTCATAATCTCTCTGTATTGGCCTCTCGCTCTCTCTAACTCAGACTCACTGACTAACTACTAGAGAGAATAAGAACCTATTCGGGTAGAGACCGTCGCTACTACATCACTGTGGTGTCTGGGTGGCTTCTAAAGTAACCACAACCGCGGCTGCTTCTGCTGTGAGGGATTCAGTGGTAGTGTATTAGTGTATTGGTGGTGAGATCACTGGCCAGCAGATAATGGTGTTGTTGTGAACCTTGGTTTGTGCCCCAGGTTGTCATTACAGGGACTCTCTTTACACTGGTCCATCTACTGGTGATGAAAACCATTAACCTCCACACATTTAAACACACATAGACCAGCCACACACACACACACACACACACACATTCAGACACAGTCCTGGTGTAAATCAAATCAAATTTCATTTGTCGCATGCGGCGAATACAACAGGTGTAGACCTTACAGTGAAATGCTTACTTACAAGCCCTTAACCAACAATGTCTTTAAATAAGTGTTTATTTAAATAGTTTAAATAGAAAAATAAAAGTAACACATAATTAAACAGCAGCAGTAAAATAACAAGCGAGGCTATATACAGGGGGTACCGGTACAGCGTCAATGTGCGGGCGCACCGGTTAGTTGAAGTTATATGGACATGTAGGTAGAGTTAAAGTGACTATGCATAGATTAGAAACAGAGAGTAGCAGCAGCGAAAAAGAGGGGTCTGGGTAGCTCTTTGATTAGCTGTTCAGGAGTCTTATGGCTTGGGGGTAGAAGCTGTTAAGAAGCCTTTTGGACCTTGACTTGGCTCTCCGGTACCGCTTGCCGTGCGGTAGCAGAGAGAACAGTCTATGACTAGGGTGGCTGGAGAGGATGAGAAGTCAACAACATTCAGTTATTCACATTCTATAAAAATGCAAAGTTGCACAATATCATTGATCTGAGGAAACCCACTGACTAGTTGAAAATGGCTGCCCCGTGGGCCATAATATGACTGTTTATTGTCAAATACATGTTGCTGTTTGAGATTACACTGATCACTGCTGGTATGGTAATGGTGATAATACCCTCCAGCGATGAGGGAGCCTTACTGGGGCTGTTGCTATGGACCAGTGACGTGCAGTAAAAAGAGAAGGGTCACATTCCCATCTTTACATCTACCAAACAACAACCACCCCGATGTTCCTAATTCTCCTTATCCAGGACTGTTTTACAGGGTTCTATATGGTTCTACAGTATACGGTTCTACAAGGGTATTGTAAGGTTCTCCCTTTTCTTACAGCTGGTGTCAATAAACGCTCACTCTCTGCAGAAATTACACAACATGCACACACACACTGCTGTTGCAAGAACAGCCATTAGACTTGGATCATTTGATAATGAGTCATATCTCTATGATGAATGAATTCATATTTTTATAAACTGTTGAGCAACAGAAAACAGTTGAGACTTTTTCATCTGGGATGATGCATCACAGAAACTTCTATAAACGTCCTGGTCCAACACTCTCGTTTCTGAAGCAGTCAATCCTATTCATTTCCCTTTTCTACTGAAACACATGCACTAGGATTTCCATTCCGTCATTACCCCATTACTATGGCAACAAAGCACAAAGTGTATATGTGTGTGTGTGTGTGTGTGTGTGTGTGTGTGTGTGTGTGTGGTTGACCTCTGAGCACACTGACTGTCACTAAGTTGGCTATGTGTGTGTTTTACCTCCATAGTGATAGTATTGTACAGTACAATTTTCCTGTCAAAGCAGGGAGTCGGAGGAAGACAATATCTTAGGACAACATCATCACTGGTCAACAACAACACACTCCTGAACGATCCAATACAACCCTGCTGTTGATATGACTGCCTGACTGACTTTGAAGCTGATAGAAGAATATCCCACTGTTGGAATAATAATAACTACCTGTATTTCATCACACCACTGGCCTCCATTTTGTTTGTTTTTACAGTTATATGACACTAATCCTATAGGAGGGCTTAATACCACTAGCCTATAACAGCTACGGGAAGGGAAGACCACAGTTACTAACAATAAAAACAACACTTCTACGGCATGGTAACTTCCTACAGCGGCGCTTCACTACATTAATGTCTTCCGGGGTTCATTAGCTCAATTAGTGGTAGTTAGAGGGTCCTGCAAGGAAATGGGGACATGAGATATGATACGAGATAAGGTTATGGGAGACACAGTTCACTCTCACTTCCATGAACAACTCTTAAGGATGAGATCATATACAAACATCATCAGTGTTAATTCTAGTGGCGACATCACATGGACCTCAAAGTGCATGTGACACTGCACACAGATCAGATATCACATGGTGGATGGCTAACTTGCTCAAATAAATTCTACAAGTAAAACATTTGATAGGGTTAAGGGCCATGGCAAAGGTTAAGGTTCAGGATAGTCGTTAAACTTGTTGTAGTCGTTAAACTTGTTGTAGTCGTTAAACTTGTTGTAGTCGTTAAACTTGTTGTAGTCGTTAAACTTGTTGTAGTCGTTAAACTTGTTGTAGTCGTTAAACTTGTTGTAGTCGTTAAACTTGTTGTAGTCGTTAAACTTGTTGTAGTCGTTAAACTTGTTGGGGCCAAAAAACACACCCTGTTATGATTCGTCACGCCACTCACCGAGATGTCCCTCTGCACCTTCTCGTAGGCCAGGGTCATGTTGGCCATTGGGCCGGGGTTATAGGTCAAGGTGAAGCTGTAGTCAGTAGAGGGTCCTGTCCCAGTCAAGGCCTGCTGGAGGTCCTGGATGTAACGATCTGTCTGCATCTCCAACTCCTCAGCCTCCTCCCTCACTGCATCCTCTGATACTACAGACAGGGAGCGAGTGAGGGATGGAGTGAGAGATAGGAAGGAAGATTCAGGTGAGAGTTTAGACAGGTGTGTGGTCATGTTTGTGCGTGCGTGTTCGTCAGGTGTGTGTGTGTTTACCCTCTCCTCTCCATGCGTTCTGTCCATCAGTGAGCAATAACAGGAAGCCAGAGCCTAAGTCTCGCCCCCTCCACTCCACTCGCAGGAAGTAGGAAGTCTCTGACTCCGAGGAGATACGGACCTCACGCACCGTCACATGCATCTCACACCTGCAGAAAAACAGCACAGGCACGTGAGGTCATTCCGTCTGTAATTCTGTTTGTATCTAAACAAAGTATTGGAAATAAAACAAAGTTGGGATATTTGTGACAATTGTGATCATTGTTTACCTTTACATTTAGCAGACGCTCTTATCCAGAGCGACATACAGGAGCAATTAGGGTCAAGTGCCTTGCTCAAGGGCACATCGACATATATTTTTTTATTCACCTAGTCGGCTTGGGATTTGAACCAGTGACCTTTCGGTTAATGGCCCAAAGCTCTTAACCGCTAGGCTACCTGCCGCCAGTGGGTGGATGTGAAAATGACAGTGCAGGATGGACATTATTTCATCATTCTCTTGGCAGGCAGGCAGCACAGGCTGCGTTAGATGCCAGCCAAACAGTAGAACGCTCTGCCTCCCCTCACCTTGGACCAGTCACTAAACTCATCCACAGTGACAGTCAGCAACACCAAGTTGCACACATTAGAGCTCAGTGACCGTGATGCGAGTTCAGATGTGCAGCACTGCAAATGAGGAGAACCATGGAGTTTAACCCACCCATCTGAAACCCTGTTCAACAGTCATTCATTAATTCCTAGTAACACCTGTACCTACACACCAGCCAGCCAGCAATGACACATATTTCTGTCACTCCCCTTTCCAGTTCACACCTGTGCTGTAACCTCGGTCTCAGAATTTCCTCAATTCCTATCTTCTTACTTCTGGATTCAGTCACTAAAACATCACCATTAAAGTAGAGATGGAGAATGTAGATGCACTGATCTTGGCTTTGGGAATTATCTTCCCTATTAGGTTCTATTTTGTTTTGACAGACGGGCAATTAGCACCAGCATGTAGCCTACAGTAAGTGTCTGGGGTGGGGTAAGGGTAGACTACACTAGAGTGGGGTCTAAGGGTTGATTTGGGACTGGGCCATGTTACATGGTGCGAGCAGAATGCATGACAAAGCTCCACTAACATGAGATGATCATAGTAACCTACTTCATTGGCCATCATTACTGAATGCCATGGTTGTAATTATTCAATCTGCCGATTATGTTGCTAAACGAGTCTTAATGGAACGGGGGGCTTACCTGCATCTGTTCAATAGAAACTCTCGTTTAAATTGCAAAACGTTGTTTAGACTAATGATTACACCCAATTTTATACCCAAGCCACCCTCTATACTCTGACGTTGAACTACTCCCCTCTGGGCGCAGGTATAGGGCACCCCTCAGCAAGAAAAACAGAACTAGACAATAATTTGTGCCAGGTGTGATATCCCTCCTAAATAGCTCTGGCTAGTGTTCCTATTTACCCAGTAAAGCCAGCAGGCTAGTCTCTTTTTATTGGTATGTAACTGTTATGAAAGTTGTATTGTCAATTTGTTTTGTATTTAAACGCCACTTTAAACGTATACATGACACTGCAACACAATTTCCCAAGGGGGACAATAAAGTCAGTAAAGTTGATTGTTAGAGTTTTGAGTTTACATGCATCAGACTTGTTTGTAAACAAAGCTCGAGCAATGTAGCACAGCACACGTGTGGCCATTTGCACATGTATCAAGTACGTCAGTGTCCCACCTACCTCGAACTGCACCAGCCTTCGTTAGATAGTTGGTTGTGTCTTTAAATATCCAATGGTCGACTTCTGATATTTAAACCTACAACCGGTGTTAAATCTAGTTTAAATCGCCAGACGCTGCGGTTTCAGTTCGTCTCTTCCTTGTTCCGTACAACGTCATCTGTCTACGACGCTACGGAAGTGTGAGGTGGCACCGTAGCAGCTAGTTAGCTAGCATACCTAGCTCCGACATGGTAAGTTGTTTAATTAAATTCTTAAATATAACATTTGATTAAATATCTTGGTGGCGGTGATGTAACATGTATTGGATGTCAACCGCTATTAAACCGTATCGAAGAAGAAGTAGATTAACTAACGTCACCCTCCAAATATATGTAAATACATGTTTTGTGTCTAATATGGAAGTGGTAACGTTATCCCTGTTTTACAAGACGTCTCTATCGCAAGCTACTGTGGATAACTAGTAGTAGCCAGCATAGCTAGCTAGCTTCATCCATCCAGAATAGTGCATTCTGTTGTCTTTTACAGTTATAAAACGAGATTTCCCTCATTCAGTCAGGAACATGTCCAACTGAAAGAGAGCCTAATGTTTAACATAATAAACCTGGAAACTTGTGTTGACAACCTAAAAAGCCTTCAACTAACAGTCCTGAAGTAGCCTCTTTGTATTTAGCTGTGATCGAAACATAGTTGATGACTTTGCAATAGGTATTCCATAGAGTATGATTTAGCTACCCAGGTTATGTGGAGTCAAAGATGCATCCTAGAGTGACGATGGATGTCGAACCAGTAATAACCTCTCATTCCCTCTCCAGTCTGCCATATTTAACTTCCAGAGCCTGTTGACAGTGATCCTACTGCTCATCTGTACCTGTGCCTACCTCAGAGCCATGGCCCCTAGTCTCCTGGACAAGAACAAGACCGGGTACGTACAGACGTGTTATTGCACTGAACTAAAGCTCTAGGTCATACCTCAGAACCATAGCTGGCCCCTAGCCTGCCAGAGAAGAATAAGACCGTATTATCCCGCTGAGTTAATGTCCTAGTTGGTAGCTACCCTTCCACAGCCCAGAGGGGTATACTGCGAAGGAAGCTAGATCTACTCTGGGTGTTCTAACGCTTCAGTTCGCTTCACATTGCAGCTCAGGCTTCATCCGTACTACGGCGGTGCATATTGCTCATCCGCCTGCCGCTTGTAACTGCACGTGCATGTCGCACACGGCTAGTCCGAAGCTTTGTCTTCATTCAGACAATGCTGAAACATCAATCCATGAGCGAGTCAGTGCCACATTTCCATGTGCCGAAATCAACGTACAAGCATTCCCCCCCCCCCCACTCCTATCCATAAAATAATTGTATTAAGCCATACAAACGTTTTACTGTGCATGAAGTTTCAAATGCATTGTCATTACTACATTTGTAATGTGACTGGTATTTAAAAATGACTATTTTTAATACACAAAAAAACGTTGCTTAGTAAAATATTTAATCAGTCGTCTTCCTCAAATTAAGGGGACAATGAGCAATCTTTGCGAGAAGGAGGGAATCTGATTTCATTGGTCCTCAACTCGCAGCTCAGACACTTCATTCAGGATAAATGGGAGTTAGCCCCAAGTTAGCCTGCCCCGGAGCAGGTTAGTTCTGAAGGATCCGTTGCCATAGAAATGTACCTGGCTAAAAGGTGAGCCACTTTCGCGGTTCCGGTTATCCCGAGTTGATCAAAGTTACCTTGGTTACTCATCAAACCTGATTTGCAGTATAGGGCTCTGGACTCTTAGCCTGCTAGAGAAGAAGAATACTGAGTACACTAGCTCTATCACCCACTCAACACCCCTACACAGACAGTGTTGTTCATCCACTGAGCTGATGCCTAGATTTGTTAGCTCTGAAAGACAACATTCAAGGAAAGCGATGTTACCCCAACCGACAACTTCAACCCCAGCAGCAATCCAACTCTGATACACTATCATTGCTCAACCCATCATGCCTGTCCAAGCACTCTATCTCTATTCTCTGAACCCATAACCAAATCTCACACTTGGTAGCCAGCTAACTACCTCAAAAGACTACTCTTCAGATCTGTAGCTCTCTACTCGGATCCTCTGGCTTTGTTGACTGTATTCCACTTCATCTATGTAATGCTCTGGGAAGGAGAATGGAACTTTGTGTGTTTATGTTTTCCATTGAAGGTGACAGGAATTGTTTGTGGCTACCAGCTGTAATGAACACGACTATCACTCACCAACTAGATAAGTGACTGTTTCTAAATCCTCTCAGCAGTGAGTGAATAAGAGCTGTGTGGTGTTTGGGACCACAGCGTATACACATCACATCGGTTCAATGCTGTTCTTGGTGGGGGGAAGCTAAGGGCTGATAAAACAACAGTTCAGTTTTTCTTCCTCAATTTTCCCAACTCTTTCTCTCTTTTCCCAACTCTGAGTGGGTAAGGGAGGCTAATGCAACAAGCTGTGTGCCACATGTTGGGTTAGAGGGAAATTAGGGAATTATTGTGAGCCAGTCATCTGAGGTCGGCACACACACACACACACACACACACACACACACACACACACACACACACACACACACACTCTCCAAGACAAATTAGACTGACACACTGTGCATTACACTGCTGGTGTTAACATCTCACACACTCACTCACTGCCCAATGCCCAGGAAAATGTAGGCCTGTCTGTTGTTGTTGGGGTGTGTGTGTCGGGGGGGACCCAGAATGGGGCCTTGAGGGAAATTGGAGCCCTAACCCTCCAATCTCTGACTGATGACTGACTGCTTAGTGTTTATAAACCAATGGCAGATTGGCTCAGCTGGATGACAGATATATGGTGGTCTAACAGGCCACAGACTATTTACGCTAGTACTTAGGAGTCCCATTTCCCATTGGTCTCATTTCTCATGTTGGGAAATTGGATGTTATACATTTGTGGTGGATGGAATGCCCCCACGAAATGTAAGGACTTTGAAACCTAGGGAAAAGCACCATGATATGCTATCTGTCATTATGTGAAAGACAAAAAGACAATCTGTCCAGCTTTCTAAATGGATATGTATTTTATTATTTTTATGAATCTCTATTTCTACGGGGACTGGTATCAGCAGTGATCTGGTGCTGAGTGTGTGTTTAGACAAGCCACTGATCCTCTGTTGGCTAAAGAAAGAGAAGAGAAGGAAGGATCGGGGGGGGGGGGGGTGTGAGTGCTGGCTGAACCATTGTGACGCTCTGTCTGCAGTAGCTGTTCTGGGGGGGCTAAACCCTTTCGACAGGCAGATAGACAACGATGAGGAATAGAGAGCTGGATAGTGTGTTCTGTTGTGGGTTTAAGCCTCTCCAGGGGAGACAGACTCCATGAGGAGTGCTTACATGCCGTCTAGACTCTGACCTCTAACACAGGGTTTCCCAAACTCGGTCCTGGGAAGCTCCCGGGTGCACGCTTTGGTTTTTGCCCTAACACTGCATAGCTGACTCAAATGATCAAAGCTTGATGATTAGTTGGTGATTTGAATCAGCTGTGTAGTGCTAGGCCCACCCCAAAAAATGTGCACGGGGGGGGGGGTCCCCTTCCTTACAGTATATGGACCTAATCCACTGTACAGTGCCCTCAGAACAGCCTCAATTCGTCTGGACATGGACTCCACAAGGTGTCGAAAGTGTTCCACAGGGATGCTTGCCCATGTTGACTCCAATGCTTCCCACAGTTGTGTCAAGTTGGCTGGATGTCCTTTGGATGGTGAACCATTCTTGATACACACAGGGAAACTGTTGAGGGTGAAAAAAACAAGCAGCGTTGCAGTTCTTGACACAAACCGGTGCACCTGGCACCTACTACCATACTCCGTTCAAAGACACTTAAATCTTTTGACTTGCCCATTCACTCTATGAATGGCACACATACACAATCTATGTCTCCATTGTAAAAAGGCTTAAAAATCCTTCTTTAACCTGTCTCTTCATCTACGCTGACTAAAGTGGATTTAAAGGAAAAATCCACCCAAAACCACTCATTCCTCTTAATTTACAGTGTTAAATAACACTATGTGACAACAATATTTTTTGTGAGGGGGGGGTTTAAATTTAAATGTTTCAATTTGGTGTTATAATAAGGTTGGTAGCATCATGCAAAATCCGCAGTGCTTTCTCTGGGCTGGCTGGCTAGCTAAGCTACACACTCTGTGATATGGCCTAAAAATCTTTTTTCAAACTTGTGTGATTCACGATATCCAGTGCATTCGGAATTGGCCCAATTCGTATTTTGGCCCCTTGACTTTCCCACAGTTACAGCCTTATTTTAAAATCGGTTAAATATATATTTTTTTCCCCTCATCAATCTACACACAATAACCCGTAATGATAAAGTGAAAACAGGTTTTTAGAAATTTTGGCCAATGTAATACAAAAAACAAAAACAGATACCTTATTTACATACAGTACCAGTCAAAAGTTTGGACACACCTACTCATTCAACGGTTTTTCTTTATTTTTACTATTTTCTACATTGTAGAATAACATTCAGACCTTTTGCTATGAGACTTGAAATTGAGCTCAGGTGCATCCTGTTTCCATTGATCATCCTGGAATATCGCGCAACAACATGTATTCAAATGAATAAAATGAATTTGATACATCGCCCAGCCCTAATGGGAGTCTATTGGGCACTAGCTCAAAAACCCAATATTAGCACGAATTTCGTCAACAAGAAGTACAACATTACAAATCTTTTCTGAGTGTGAGAGAATTCACTTGCTATCTGTAGCATCGTATAGCTTTAGAATTTTGACATTACTTACTTTAGAAGAAAATAAGCTTGTTTCTCGACATATACACTGACTTTGTCTGAATAAAGGCTAATAAATCCATGTGATATAGCCTACACCTTCACAGTGAGTCCATTATTTATTTTAGACAGGTCTAAAGAAACATGATATGAAGAAGAAGATGTAGTCTATTTCAGAAGAACATAATAGAATACTCTGACTTGTCCTTTATGTTAGGTACTGATCTGACTATGCCATATGGCTGTGGGCAACACTAGTTCATTTAGCAGACAAGATTTGCTTAGAATTCCGTGGCATTATTTTATAGTATGAAGAATACAATTTGAATAAAATATAAATTATGTTTTCTCCAAACGATGTGAGGGAGTGTGCAAATGCGGCTATTCCGTGTTGAGTGGTTAACAAAGAAACAGGTCCTCCTATATGCTTAATTTAGAGTTATTAATGTAACTGTAGTTGTGATACAAACGTTGGGCTATATATTTAGATTTCGAATACATTCTAAGGCTGCATGACGTGACTCTAATGATTTGAAAAAAGTAGCATGAAAGGCGTGAGCTCTGCTTTTGTTTTTGTACAGGCTGTACACACTTCATCAGTCTCTCATTCACAATTTGACAAGCACTTGAAAATGCCTCAAATTTCCATGCGGCATCCCCTTTGTGTGGCCGTAATGCCCCCTAAAAATTTTTTTTTTTGCGGTGGCTGTTGTGCCTTTTGCGGTGGCTGTTGTGCGGTTGCTGTTGTCCCCTTGGGCTGAATATAATGATTATAATTCCCTTCTCTCTGCTTGCTCCGAAGCACCTCTCATTCACATGGCTCTCCGTCACGTGATCGGGTGTTTCTCATAGGCTACAAGTGAAGACCGAAACATCAGGGACGCAACTGCGAGTGTCCTTATCCAATTCCGAGGCGTATGTTGAAGATATTGGAAGAACTGTCCACATTTACTTTTCGGCAGCCAACAAGATGAGTATGCCTAATGAACAGCAAAAGCACTAGCCTTGGTCAATCTACTATCCCGTGCGAGAAATAAATACTGGGACAGTTGTGGGATGAGATGGATCCCAAATGAATACAACCACACGCAGCAGATCATAATGTTTAGCTTAATGTTGATCAACTATTAGGCTATTTCTTCACATTTTGAGCACAGCAATGCGCAC
Organism: Salvelinus alpinus; assembly: GCF_045679555.1. NCBI lineage: Eukaryota > Metazoa > Chordata > Actinopteri > Salmoniformes > Salmonidae > Salvelinus > Salvelinus alpinus. The sequence goes on from NC_092109.1 coordinate 10,614,696, forward strand.
ACGGCAGTAGGCTATAAGCGTGAATGTTCCATTAGCGAGCGGGAAAACACCATTATCAAAAGTGATTTCAAATACGATTATGCATTTAATGCTTTTTATTATAAAGGTGCAATTTCTTCAAACTCATGTGCTGCGTATGTATGCCAGTTACACTCTACACCCGTTGTGTTAATGTGCTTAATTTTAAGAAGTTATTTGCCCACTTTAGTTGTGATACAAACATTATCAAAACATACAGTGCCTTCAAAGTATTCAGACCCCATTGAATTTTTTCACATTTTGTTATTATTCTAAAACGGATTAAATCGTTTTTCCTCATCAATTACACACAATACCCCAAAAACATTTTAGAATTTTTACAAATGTATAAAAAAATAAACATATTACATTTACATATCTATTCAGACCCTTTTAGGTACGTTGACGCACCTTTGGCAGCGATTACATCCTCGAGTCTTATTGGGTATGACGCTACAAGCTTGGCACCTGTATTTGGGGAGTTTTCTCCCATTCTTCTCTGCAGATCCTCTCAAGCTCTGCCAGGTTATATGGGGAGCATCGCTGCACAGCTATTGTCAGGTTTCTCCAGAGATGTTAGATCGGGTTCAAGTCGGGGCTCTGGCCAGGCCACTCAAGGACATTCGGAGACTTGACCCAAAGCCACTCCTGCGTTGTCTTGGCTGTGTGTTTAGAGTCGGTGTCCTGTTGTAAGGTGAACCTTCGCCCCAGTTTGAGGTCCTGAGCGCTCTGGACCAGGTTTTTAATAAGGATCTCTCTGTACTTTGCGCCATTCATCTTTCCCTCGTTCCTGACTTGTCTCCCAGTCCCTGGTGCTGAATTTTTTTTTTTTTTTTAATACATATTAGAATAAGGCTAATGTAACATAATGTATATAAAGTCAATGAGTCTGAATACTTTTCGAATGCACTGTATATGCCTATGGGCTAGGCTACATGAGGTGTACAGCTATGATTTTGAAAAAGTCGCAAAAAAATAGGGTATGCATTGTTTCTTGCCTTACGCTGGGCATCATTCACAAGTGATAATATATCATTCACAAGTAATAGGCTAATATTGTCACCCATCAGACTATTCTTGATCTTGTCTTTACATATTAAATAAATGTGTGTGTTTTGATTTAGAATGGACCATTATCATGGACCTGTCTCGAAACGGGCAGGGGGAAAAATACATGTCATCTATGCACTTAAATAGCGAATGGAGAACGTTTTTCCTGTGGTTCATTTTCATGCTAGCCAGGTAGGCTATACTCCGGTTGTAAAGAGAAGCAATGTGCTTAATATTAGGAAAGTTGAGAAATAAATAGTAGGCAAAGCCTATAGAAAGCTGGTGAGATCCTCCTCTTTTTAATAGAGGCCATCATTCTGTTTTCTCACGCAATTGCATAGCCTATAGAAATGTTGTGCAACTTGAGCTCATGGGCTCTCAGGAAGTGTTTGACTAGATTTTCGATACATTTGCATTTATGTCAGTGATTAGAGGGACAATAGAGTGCTGAGTACCAGGCAGTTAGCAAGTTTGGTAGACTACTAATGAGCATCCGCGCTTGAAGAAGCCTAAATACCGTGACTAAACGGTCACGTGGAATTTGACTGCCTTCATGACCTGTGACCACCGGTGTGGCGGTAATATGGTCACCATAACAGCCTTAGTCCTTGCATCCATATATCTGTCTATGAATTTGAGTGGTTACATTTCTCCAGGCCCATTCCTCAGCTTTTTACCGAAACGAGCGGGTAGAACGCTTTATTGTTTAAACTGCTGATTGCCGCTTCAAAACATTGGTGGTTATGTAAAAACAGTATGTCGCTAATTATCATATCTTTCCCCTCTTTTCAGGTTCTTGGGTATCTTTTGGAAATGTTCCAGAATAGGTATGCTGTTTGTTATATAATCAATAGTTTTATCATCTAGAAGACTTGTGATGGCCATGTATACGTTGCTTGCACTTTTATTAGTCACTCTTGGTTTAGTGTTGTCGTAGGGGTTATTCACAACACCTTGAAAGTATTAAGTATTTCCATGTTAACTTCTGAAGTCTCCCATCATCCCCTCTGTACCCCCCCCCCCCCCCCCAGGTGAGAGGAAGAGTCCGTACGTGGCGGTTTGTTGTGTCATCATGGCCCTCTCCATCCTCTTCTCCGATTAACAGCTCGCCCTTCCCCGCACGCTAAGCACTGTGGGATTCCGAGTGGAAGACTGAAGATGGCAGCAGTATGAGACCGCGATCACAGAGGAGGCCTGCATGGGACACAGCTGTTTTGCCCCCCCAGTTTCTTTTGGGTGGGGTGTCATGTGGGGTGCGGATAACGGACTGTAGTAACACCAAAGGACCCTCTCTGGAGAATAATACAAGCCTCCGTCTTCCATCCCTCCTTTCTTCTCTTCTCCTGGTGGCCATTTCACAATTCAGTTGTTAAAATGGCCTCCTGGATCTCTCTGTAAACAGACAATTGTTGTTTATTGATTTTTGTTGTTTTTGTTGTCCTCTGTGTTATTATCCCGTAGGGATCGCCCCATGTCTTTCCCTCCACTCGGATCTGTAATGAGGGCCATGTGGTAGATGGCCAGAGGTTGGAGAGCAGTGTTTGGTAGTTGACAGTGTTTTTTTTTGTTGTTGTGTTTTTCTGTACATTAAAGACCCGGTAGATGAGACTACTCGACAACTGTTGACGGTCCAACTTGTGCCTTTTTATAACACGGGAGTCCGTTTTTTATTTTTTTTATCATTGATCACGGGGTGTATGTATGTTACCAAGCAGGATCAATGGGTTTGCCTAGCCAGATCACTTTCCAAAATATTCTTGACTTATTAACTCTGTTTTCAACTTATGTTCTCTTTCCCAATAATAAGTATTTGATTAGTGTTACCTAGTTAGCTGATCGATCCTGCTTGGTGAAACAAGCAGAAACTGTCTTTGAAACTGTCTTTATTGCAGTCGTGATCAAATCAAATGTTATTTTGTGACATGCGCCGAATACAACAGGTGTAGACCTTACAGTGAAATGCTTACTTACAAGCCCTTAACCAACAATGCTGTTTTAAGAAAAAAAAGTTACAAATAATTAAAGAGCAGCAGTAAAATAACAAGTGTGAGGCTATATACAGAGTCAATGTGCGGGGGCACCGGTTAGTTGAGGTAATTGAGGTAATATGTACATGTAGGTAGAATTATTAAGTGACTATGCATAGATACTAACAGAGAGTAGCAGCAGCGTAAAGGGGGGGGGGGGGCAATGCAGATAGTCTGGGGTAACCATTTGATGTTCAGGAGTCTTATGGCTTGGGGTAGAAGCTGTTTAGAAGCCTCTTGGACCTAGACTTGCCGCTCCGGTACCGCTTACCGTGCGGTAGCAGAGAGCACAGTCTATGACTAGGGTGGCTGGAGTCTTTGACAATTTTTGGGCCTTCCTCTGACACTGCCTCGTATAGAAGTCCTGGATGGCAGGAAGCTTGGCCCCGGTGATGTACTGGGTCGTACGCACTAACCTCTGTAGTGTCTTGTGGTCGGAGGCCGAGCAGTTGCCATACCAGGCAGTGATGCAACCCGTCAGGATGCTCTCGGTGGTGCAGCTGTGATATAAGAGATCTGATGATCTGTGCAATCAGTACGACCTGGAACGTGCCCATTTATCTCTGTAATGACACCACTACAGCCAAAATGTCATTAAATCTGAAGTAAAGACAACTGTTCTCATCTCCTGAGGGATTCTCTTTTTGACTTGTTGGCTGTACGTAGAGCAGTAAAGAAATCTCCTAACACACATTAAAAGTTTGAACAACAGGCCAAATCCCCATTTTACTACTTAATGGCCACACACACACACACTGGAGCCCCAACCTTATACAAAGCCCAGTAGCCTAGAATTATGGTTGTATTTACTGGTGTACGAGGAATTGTTGTCAGGGGGACAGGCGTGGAGGGATTGACACTAGACTGTGTTGCGTTGGAGTAGGTCAACAAATGATCTCTCTCCAGCCAAGGTCTGGATAATTTATTTAAATTGGCAGGTTGGAGATTGGACTCCCATTGATGCCTGGTCCAACAGCAGAGAGGGCGGGAGAGACGGTGAGTTAACGGAGAGGGGTAAAAAATCTTCAATGAGGACATTTTCTCCTTGCCCTTCCTCTCTCCCCCATTTTAAGTTGGTCGTTTGACTTCTGGTAAATGTCAGTGTCACTGCTAACACAACCTACTGCTGATTTTGTTGAGTTCATAAGTTCTGCAAATGTGGTGGTTGCTTATGCAGAGAATCGGTTGCAGTTAGTTGACACGAATGGAACCCTTTGAATCCTGGGTCGACTGTGTGTCAGTGTACTGTAGGGGTCCTGCTGTATCCTGTAATGTCAGTGTACTGTAGGGGTCCTGCTGTATCCTGTAATGTCAGTGTGTCAGTGTACTGTAGGGGTCTTGCTGTATCCTGTAATGTCAGTGTGTCAGTGTACTGTAGGGGTCCTGCTGTATCCTGTAATGTCAGTGTACTGTAGGGGTCCTGCTGTATCCTGTAATGTCAGTGTGTCAGTGTACTGTAGGGGTCCTGCTGTATCCTGTAATGTCAGTGTGTCAGTGTACTGTAGGGGTCCTGCTGTATCCTGTAATGTCAGTGTGTCAGTGTACTGTAGGGGTCCTGCTGTATCCTGTAATGTCAGTGTGTCAGTGTACTGTAGGGGTCCTGCTGTATCCTGTAATGTCAGTGTACTGTAGGGGTCCTGCTGTATCCTGTAATGTCAGTGGGTCAGTGTACTGTAGGGGTCCTGCTGTATCCTGTAATGTCAGTGTGTCAGTGTACTGTAGGGGTCCTGCTGTATCCTGTAATGTTAGTGGGTCAGTGTACTGTAGGGGTCCTGCTGTATCCTGTAATGTCAGTGTGTCAGTGTACTGTAGGGGTCCTGCTGTATCCTGTAATGTCAGTGTGTCAGTGTACTGTAGGGGTCCTGCTGTATCCTGTAATGTCAGTGTGTCAGTGTACTGTAGGGGTCCTGCTGTATCCTGTAATGTTAGTGGGTCAGTGTACTGTAGGGGTCCTGCTGTATCCTGTAATGTCAGTGTGTCAGTGTACTGTAGGGGTCCTGCTGTATCCTCTAATGTCAGTGTGTCAGTGTACTGTAGGGGTCCTGCTGTATCCTGTAATGTCAGTGTGTCAGTGTACTGTAGGGGTCCTGCTGTATCCTGTAATGTCAGTGTGTCAGTGTACTGTAGGGGTCCTGCTGTATCCTGTAATGTCAGTGTGTCAGTGTACTGTAGGGGTCCTGCTGTATCCTGTAATGTCAGTGTGTCAGTGTACTGTAGGGGTCCTGCTGTATCCTCTAATGTCAGTGTGTCAGTGTACTGTAGGGGTCCTGCTGTATCCTGTAATGTCAGTGTACTGTAGGGGTCCTGCTGTATCCTGTAATGTCAGTGTACTGTAGGGGTCCTGCTGTATCCTGTAATGTCAGTGTCCTGTAGGGGTCCTGCTGTATCCTGTAATGTTAGTGGGTCAGTGTACTGTAGGGGTCCTGCTGTATCCTGTAATGTCAGTGTGTCAGTGTACTGTAGGGGTCCTGCTGTATCCTGTAATGTCAGTGTGTCAGTGTACTGTAGGGGTCCTGCTGTATCCTGTAATGTCAGTGTGTCAGTGTACTGTAGGGGTCCTGCTGTATCCTGTAATGTCAGTGTACTGTAGGGGTCCTGCTGTATCCTGTAATGTCAGTGTACTGTAGGGGTCCTGCTGTATCCTGTAATGTCAGTGTACTGTAGGGGTCCTGCTGTATCCTGTAATGTCAGTGTGTCAGTGTACTGTAGGGGTCCTGCTGTATCCTGTAATGTTAGTGGGTCAGTGTACTGTAGGGGTCCTGCTGTATCCTGTAATGTCAGTGTGTCAGTGTACTGTAGGGGTCCTGCTGTATCCTCTAATGTCAGTGTGTCAGTGTACTGTAGGGGTCCTGCTGTATCCTGTAATGTCAGTGTGTCAGTGTACTGTAGGGGTCCTGCTGTATCCTGTAATGTCAGTGTGTCAGTGTACTGTAGGGGTCCTGCTGTATCCTGTAATGTCAGTGTGTCAGTGTACTGTAGGGGTCCTGCTGTATCCTGTAATGTCAGTGTGTCAGTGTACTGTAGGGGTCCTGCTGTATCCTGTAATGTCAGTGTGTCAGTGTACTGTAGGGGTCCTGCTGTATCCTGTAATGTCAGTGTACTGTAGGGGTCCTGCTGTATCCTGTAATGTCAGTGTACTGTAGGGGTCCTGCTGTATCCTGTAATGTTAGTGGGTCAGTGTACTGTAGGGGTCCTGCTGTATCCTGTAATGTTAGTGGGTCAGTGTACTGTAGGGGTCCTGCTGTATCCTGTAATGTCAGTGTGTCAGTGTACTGTAGGGGTCCTGCTGTATCCTGTAATGTCAGTGTGTCAGTGTACTGTAGGGGTCCTGCTGTATCCTGTAATGTCAGTGTGTCAGTGTACTGTAGGGGTCCTGCTGTATCCTGTAATGTCAGTGTACTGTAGGGGTCCTGCTGTATCCTGTAATGTCAGTGTACTGTAGGGGTCCTGCTGTATCCTGTAATGTCAGTGTACTGTAGGGGTCCTGCTGTATCCTGTAATGTCAGTGTGTCAGTGTACTGTAGGGGTCCTGCTGTATCCTGTAATGTCAGTGTGTCAGTGTACTGTAGGGGTCCTGCTGTATCCTGTAATGTCAGTGTGTCAGTGTACTGTAGGGGTCCTGCTGTATCCTGTAATGTCAGTGTACTGTAGGGGTCCTGCTGTATCTTGTAATGTCAGTGTGTCAGTGTACTGTAGGGGTCCTGCTGTATCCTGTAATGTCAGTGTACTGTAGGGGTCCTGCTGTATCCTGTAATGTCAGTGTACTGTAGGGGTCCTGCTGTATCCTGTAATGTCAGTGTGTCAGTGTACTGTAGGGGTCCTGCTGTATCCTGTAATGTTAGTGGGTCAGTGTACTGTAGGGGTCCTGCTGTATCCTGTCATGTTAGTGTGTCGGTGCTATGACCCACCTAACCAAAATCCTGTTGAATATTATAATGCTGACCAAGCACGTCAACTAAAGCAGTGTTTCCCAACTCCAGTCCTTGGGTCCCCAAAAGTACACAATTTTGTTGTAGCCCCGGAAAAACGCCTGATTCAACTCACCGATGGTTTGGCGATTAGTTGACAAGTTGAATCAGGTGTGTTTGTCCGGGACTTCAATAAAAAATGTGTTCTGAACTAAAGCATGCTTACCACTGTCCTACAGCAACACCTGAAGGACAAGGATAGGCTCGTTAACAGATACACACACACACACTCGTTGTGTCTGATCTTTCACATCTCCTCGACTCTGAACTCCCCACTTTCATCTGTCCTCCTCCTCCTCTCTTCCCTCCTCATCCACCCGTCCTCTCCTTGGTTGCAAACGGGAACACTTCACTTTCATGTCTCCTCTCCTTCCGTCTCTTTACCATCGCTCCACTCACAGGCCCTAAACTCCCCTTCTGCACCGGATGGCTACACACACACACACACACACACACACATCCTAAACTCCAATAGCCTCAGTAGTTTTAGATGCAGATACACCGCACTAAGTCACCCAGGACCTAAACCCTGACTGATCCTAATGGCTTCCAGGTCGAGCTGGAGGTAATGAGGACTCCCTGACGTCTGCCCCAGGCAACTGGTCCCTCCTGTAGTTTTCACTATGACCATCTGGAATGGACAGTCACTATCTAGCCATTCTAGAAAGGGTAAACATGGCCATATCAGAGCTGATGAACAAGTGTGGTAAGAGCTATCTGTTCTCAACTGAATTGCATTTTTGGTAAGAAGCTGCAGCAGCGATAATTCTGTTCAGTGCCGTATGGCCTCTTTTTGGTGCACTGCCGACCCTGTTATTAGAACTGACTCACTGGTTCTGGTCCACCTGGTAGTACACTGGTCCTTTTATTCCTTTGACTCAGGAAACCTACACTTCCATGGCTATTTACATTGATGGTGATAAGGACTGACTGACTAATGTACTTTTCCACGTTGTTAATTCCAGGGACCAGGGCTAATGTTTCTTGTTTTGGCTATACTGGTTGAAGTGGAAGAGTTCCCTGTGGTGAAACGGGACCGTGGCGGAGCTGGAGAGTTAGAACAACAGCTACTCGTTACTGTGATCAGAACCAACAGGGCAGAACTAGTGGGCCAGAACACGGCACACCACCTTGGCCACCACCACACTGTGATGATAGATTCTGCTGCCATTTAACGGCCTTGTTTGTCCAGTGTCATTAGCCCTACTGTGCTGTGTGAGGGGTAGAGTGATGGGCACAGACAGCACTAGTCAGCTCTCTCTCTGTGTGTGTGTGTGCGTGCGTGCGTGCATGTTCTTACTGTTTAGGGTTAAAGTGATTGGTCTCTTACGGTGACAGAACTGGCCTCTCAGACACCGCAGAGAGGGATCTGTAAAAAAAGAGAGTGGGGTTCTGTCCCAAATAGCATCCTATTCCCTATGTAGTACACTACTTTTGACCAGGCCCATAGAACTCTAGTCAAAATTATACAACGGGTGGGTCTTGTCGTGAATGCTGATTGGTTAAAACCACATTCCAGCCGGTGTCTATTCCACAGGTTACCACCGGCTAAATCTATGATGTTAAAATGCCTACTTACTCTGTTCCGTCTGACTGTGCCCTTGGTGACACAGCCGTGGAGTGTGGAATCTTACGTAAGCTCTGTAACCCAGATATAAACTCCAGGGTCTGACAGTATCTCTTTCCAGGGTCTGTTGTGTGTTTGCCTGTGTTTATTAATATGTGACCTAAAAGGGAGGGTAATGCCGAGGGAGCCAGGCCAGGCAGGGTTTTTAGGCAGCTGGGAGGAATGAAGCTGACCTAGCACCTCTGGCTGTCCCCCCTCTTGCAGACTCTGCAACTAAAAGGTTTCACAGAGACTCTATGGGACTTCATAAAAACCTTACTTCAGGAGAAGCCAGTCACTGTGTTTTATCTGCCCAGTTCGTTTCTCTAAGCAGCTCTGTCCACGTCCTTATTAAACCTGCTTTAACACAGAGACAGGCCTGTGACGGAGCCCCAGATGCCTTCTATATCCCAGTGGTCTCTGCTGGCTAACACACACACGCGCGCGCGGTAGAGGATGGCAGCGCTGAGAAGGGTGCGTGTCGTGCCGGTTTCTGCTCGACTTTGCTTTTTTATGGCTAATTTTGCGTTAATTGTTACTTTGTTTGCTAAGAATGTTGGCGCAATAATTTTCTACGTATGACAAATAAGTTGCTCTGGATAAGAGCGTCTGCTACATGACAAATACACTTATCGATCATGAATCGGAAGCTACTGTATCTCTCAGCCTCCCAGATCTAGAATACTACATATACAACTTTGTTCCCCACACAGCAGGTTTACCTATTGCTGCTGACCAAGATAACCAAAGGTAAGACCGGCTACGAAGAACAGGAACGAAAGGGGGACTCCAAACTAGGCTGGGAAGACGGGCTACACAGCCTCCTCTTCCTAGTATACATGTCCAATCCCTGGGAAATACACTTTGAACTATGAGTAAGGCTTTTATCGCAGTGTGACCTCATGCTGTCTCTTTTTGTTTTGACAGCGACACGGTTTACGGACGTTACACTCAACTCTAGTGTTTAACCAGACTGCTTTTCCATTTTCCGTATGGATTATTGTCCACGTGATTATGTCATAATTATAACCACTTTTCCACACAGACAAACCTTGTATAAAATATGTTGCATTTGTACCTTGAAAACAACGTTAGACCTTCAACGTTACATCCACGATCATTAAAACAAATGGCTACTGGACAGTTTACAACTATTGATTTGGTGTCCCATCCATGGTTTTAACCAAGCCCAGCCATGCTTGGCTTTTATATTTGTCACTGACTACTACCAATGTGCTATCGTGAGAATGATTATTGAGAGAACTCTTAATAACCAAATATATTCACTGTTACAATCCAAGTCATTCCAAAGGATAGATCTACCACAGCAAATGAAATGTAACCATACTTAAGTCATTTCATCAATGATACTATTTAGGGCTATTGTTCAACCAGGGTTCAACTAAAAATAGACACTACATATTGGCATAGGGTTTCTAGCTTTGGTTGATTTAAAATTGTATCTTCACGTTAATCATTAATACTGTATGTTGGTTTCACGTCTAAATCGCAAACCAATCTCAACCAAAGTTAAAGAATATGATTAAATGAAAATGTATTTAAAGTTTGATTAGATTAGATTTCGGCCTATTCTTTAACTTAGATTTTTGGTTGAGATGTAGACGTGAATGCAATATATAAATTTGTAATTTGTAGACCAACTGAATTGTGTTTGGTTGTCAACGCAACCAAATATCAACATTTTGAAGGAGAACTTCTGCTTGGATAGTTCTATATGTGCCACTGACTTAGTCTGGCTTCATTGTGTTGATGATGTACCCACAATAAAAATCCGGACATACCCCAAGCAAAAACCCTGGATGAACAGAGATATCCGTACCATGCTGAGAGCCCGTACTGCATCATTCAATGTCCGCAGAACGAACCCCGATGACTCGGTGGCGTGTGACGCGTAAAGGTTCGCAAGCAGGTTCGACAACTGAGACACCCGACACGTGGCAAGGACTACAGACTATCATGGACTACAAAGGAAAATCCAGCTGTGTGGTGCCCACCGAAGCCTCCCTCCCAGATGAGCCTAACACATTCTATGCTTTCTTCGAGGCAGACAATACCGAGTCATCCAGGAAGACTGTCTGTTCCGGACGACCAGGTGCTTTCGCTTTCCTAGGCTGACATGAGGAAAACTCTCAAAAGAGTGAATACTCACAAACCCGCTGGCCTAGATGGCATCCCTGGCCGCGTCATCCGAGTGTGTGCTGACCAGCTGATGGGCAACTTCTCTGACATCTTCAACATTTCCCTGTCCCAGGCTGAAGTCCCCCCTGCTTTAAGGAGACCAACATCCTAACAGTGCCCAAGAAGAACACGGGGGCATGCCCAAATGACAATTGCCCTGGCACACTGGACCCACTCCAATTTGTCTACTGCTCCACAGATCCACGGAAGATGCTATTTCCATCGCCATTCACACAGCCGTAACACATCTGGACAAGAGGAACATCTATGTGAGAATGCTGTTCATTGACTACAGTTCAGCATTCAACATTATTGTTCCCTCCAAGCTTGACACCAAGATCAGAACCCTGTGTCTGGACACCACTCTCTGCAACTGGATCCTGGACTTCCTGACGGGCAGACCACAGGCTGTGAGTATTGGCAACAACACCTTCTGTACACTGACCTTTAAAACAGGGACCCCCCAGGGGTGTGTACTAAGCCCTCTGCTGTACTCCCCTATTCACCCACGACTGCGCAGCTTTGCATGACACCAACCCCTCCATCGCCAAGATTGCTGACGACACCACCGTTGTAACCAACAATAACGAGTCAGCCTATAGGGATAAGGTAGGTTAACTGGCATTGTGGTGACAGGACAACAACCTCTCCCTCAACGTCAGTTAAATAAAGGAATTGATTGTTGACTTCAGGAAGCAGAGGAGGGAACATGCCCTGATTCACATCAACAGGACTGCAGTAGAGAGTCAGCAGTTTGAAGTTCCTCGGCGTCCACATCACTGAGGACTCAACATGGACCAATAACACCACCACTGTTGTCAAGAGGGCGCAACAGCGTCTCTACTTCCTAAGGTGGCTGAAGAAATTTGGCATGCCACCCTGGGTCCTCTCCAAATATTATCGCTGCACCATCGAGAGCGTCCTGACCGGTTGCATCATGGCCTGGTACATGAATTGCTCTGTCCACGAACCCAAGGCCCTCCAGCGGGTGGTGAAGGCGGCCCAGTACATCACTGAGACCGTGCTCTCACCCAACCAGGACATCTACTAGAAACGGTGCCTGAGGAAGGCCCGTATCATCATCATCAAAGACCCCACACACCACAGCCACGATGCTCTTCACACCCGTACCGTCGGGCTCAGAGACACACATCACAACTGTGCCGTCCTACATTGTACTAATGCTAAAATGTTTATTCTATTCTATTGAGACATTTACTTTATGGTCATATTCTCATCTTTTATTTCTTATTGTTGTTGCATTGTCGAGAAGGAACCTGCAAGTAAGCATTTCATTGGATGGTGTATACCACTCAAACTCAACTCTGGACCTCGAAGCCAGTTCCACTGCATTTTTTAATTGTTCCCCTCTAATAAGGGACTGATTGGGTATAATTAATTATCAGGTAGAAAAGAAAACCAGCAGGCTCCGGACCTCATAGTTTAAGAGTTGAATACCCCTGTTGTATCCCATACATACGACTAATAAAACTTGAAACACACAAACACTTACACAATGCTAGCTAATGCTCCCCTAACGCTTCCCTAACGTTCGCTAATGTTATAGGAGTCTGGGTCAACAGTCTACATGTTCTTCACAAAGAGGGCAACTGATGCTACTGTGCCAGATTTCTTTGTTTCAGGTGAGAAGCTTCAGGTGGTATCCCATTTTAAGTACCTTGGCATCATACTTAGTTCCAACCTCTCTTTTAAAAAGCGGGTGAAAGAGGTAACCAAAATAACCAAATTCAACCTAGCTAATTTCCGATTCATACGAAATTGTTTTGACTACGGAGGTAGCAAAACTGTACTTCAAATCTATGATACTCCCCCACTTAACATACTGCTTGACTAGTTGGGCCCAAGCTTGCTGTACATTAAAACCCATTTAGTTTGTCTACAAACAGGCTCTCAAAGTTCTTGATAGAAAGCCCAATAGCCACCATCACGGTTACATCCTCAGAAACATAAGCTCCAGAGTTGGGAAAATTAGCTGGCTTGCTAAAACGGCACTTTTACTGAAACGTTGATTAATGTGCACTGTCCCTGTAAAAATCAACTCAAACTCAAGGTGACTAAGCTGTGAAGTTTGGCCTTTGGCAGATGATCATCTCCATCATAAGCTCGCCAGTCTTCTCTCGACCTCTCTGTCTCTTCCTCTCAGGGGGAAACTAGTTAAACCAGAGTCTATAAACTGAAGCGCTGGAGTTTAAGACCGGCCTCGTTTCTAGAAATAAAAAAGCATGTAGTACGTTTTCACCGTGATAAAGAGAAATGAGAGAGATGGATGGGGGGGAAAGAAAGCGAGATGGAGGGAACGACAATGGCTTTGGGGAGACATCTGGGGGCACTGCAGCTTCTCTTAAATTGGAACCAGGAGACCTGACATGGCCTCTTCCTCAGTGAATGGACCCTCTGTGCTTTTGTTATGAGCCCCCCACCCCCCAAACTCCTCACCCCCTCTGGACCCTCCCCATCACCCCCTGGATAAAACATTTGGGTGAGTTGCGAAATCAACATCAGAGATTGAGCTGGCAGGGACCTCTGGCTTGGCTCCAGGCCTAATGAAACTCAACAGTGTGGTACGTTTTGAGAGTGCACTCCAGGACTCCATCTTGACTCTGAACCAATAGTTTGTTTGATGATGGGGACAATGGCCGCCAGAGAGAGAGAGATGGCACTGGGAAAGAGCTTTAAACTGTCGCTTGTGTTCTAACAACAAAGAAACACACAATTGAAACTGAGGGGTCTGAAGAATTCTCAGGTCACCTGGCCTTTGATTTCACCAATCGCTTTTCCCTACAAAGGGTGATTCTGCCAGCTGCTGGGGGAGGTAAGATGTGTCATTTGGCCAACATTGAACAGCTCACACCTCTACTGCTTATTGAAGTCACCTGAAGCCATTATAACAGAGTTGAGGGTCAATTCAGTTTTCAATTGTAATACCCACTAGGTCACTCACACACTGACTGAATCCTACATTGGACCTTGTGAAATGTTGCCTGGAAGCAGAGCTGCATGAATGGCTACATCAGGTAAATCATTCTGCCTTGACATTCACATAAACATCTGTGATAACATAACATCTGTCTCTCTCTGACATCCAGCCTGCTCACAGGGCATAAACCAGTGCAGTCTGGCATGATGTCTGTTTGTGTGTGTGTGTGTGTTGTGTTTGTAGTCAATCAGTCTTCTAGAACAAAGCCATTGGTGTTTCTGAGAGACTCCGGGAAAGAGAGAGACAAAGGGAGAGATGATATGGCCACGAGGAATGAAGTGAAGGAGCAAAATGAAGAAGTGCCACAAACTTGTGAAAGTACCATCCATGGATAAGGTGGTCAGTGCCAGCCAGCAATGTGTGTGTGTGTCAGTAACTTTCTCCAGATGGGTCTCTTCCGTGTGCTAGGATCTAGATCAGAGGATGGCATGTTAACATGACCAGCGTGACTCCCAACCTCCTGTAAACCACTGGGTGTATATGTTGTGACCAAGAGAGAAAGACAAAGAAATAGGGGGATCGAGAGAGAAATGGGCACCAAAAGAGAGGGAGCGAGAAAGAGAGGGAGAGTTCCACTGGCAGAGTGTCCTGTATAAAAGCTCTGACATAATCAGTTAACGTGGGACTATTTTATGGCTCTGCAGGGGAGTAACGCACACTGATCTCACTGTGTAGTCTGCGTCTCGGTGTGCGAGCAGCAGAAGCAGTGTTATCATCCCCAGTAGTTTGTTTCCCACAGTACAGGTTGGAGTGGAACCAGGAAACTGAGAAGTATGATTCTCTGCTATTTCCTAAAGGTCCACTGGGGGGGGATGGGTGGGGGAGACGACGACCTCTCGCTACGTTCATACTCGTATGTGTGTGTCTTTGTGCCAGAAACAGCCATCTGTTTCCAATTGTTGTTTATCCAGGGTTGGCATTGAGGAACTTCAGCTAACACAATGCTTTCTTTTAAAAACAGGGATAACTGATTACACATACACACTATAAGCTGACATTGTCAGAGCTCCCTTGGGACATTTATATCAGCATTTCTGTTAGGGTTGCTCGTGCGAACAGATTGTGCGTATGGTCCCCATAGTCATTGCCATAAGAGGGGCTGATGTATACAGTTTGTATTTAACAGATTTTTTTTTATTCTGCTCCTTCTTAAATCATACAATAGAATTGTGTTTCTCTCCTAACCATCTTTACATTAGGTATAATGGCCATACTGTATGTGTTCATTGGCATGTAGGTTCAATATAGATACGATACAGTCATATACATGTGTTGTATCAGGACTGAGGTGGAAGAGTTGCCATTATTAAAAGCCAACATTGGTGTTACAACCTACGATACATTACATTCAACATGCAACCGTTTCTAATTCAAAAGCAAATCGACCGTGTTAAATCCTATGAAGAGGAGGTATGAAACTCTCCCCACGCTCTCAGTCAACGGAGACAGGATGTTAGACAAATTAGGGTGAAAGTGAATCTATTCTACTGCAAGAATATACACACACACACTTTTCTCCCAGTTGACCTATAAATGAATTCCTGAGTCTTCTGCCAACAGACAAGGGTCTGGCCAAAGTACAAACTATCATGGATCACAATGCCACTCACACAGTTAGATGACGCCCCTTCAGATACGACCGGGCTGTCAGAGAAACAGGAATCTTACGAAAACCTGACACTGAAAAACACGTGAAGATGTTTTAAAACAGAAACTCCATAATGCAGGCCAACAACGGTGTGTTTGTCATCGACTTTATTGCAAAGAAATCAAAAAGTTACAACATGATTGTTGGACATGTTAGGTGATGAGAGGAGTTCTGAAAAGGTTTGAGGTCATTGGAAACATAAGTTACATCTGACTTCATCTTCAGTCCCCCATTGAGGGACAATATAGACTTTACTTTGTCTTACTACGAAACAACTTTGTCAAGGATAGAAATGAATAGACATCTCTTTCGTTTCTCCATGGTTGTCTAGTCTCCTAAGACCAGGTCTGCTCTGAAAAAGGGAGAAGTGTCTGTTTTACCTTTTCACAGATATCAGCAGTGACGCCCATAGTAGACCCTGTCCCAGATCTATACGTCACCCCGCTCCCACTTCTCAGATCCATCACCTGGGCTTATTCAACTTGGCAGTTCTGACAGGCCTGTAGAGTTGCAGTAATGTTTTTCTCACCACTAGGTGTCAGCAGTGCTTCATGTAACGGTTCTCTCTACAGACTTACTGTGAAAAGCAGCTGCCCTCTCCTCCATCTCATGCCCACTGGACAGACCTCATCAACACATCTGAAGCTGATGTCAAATCGGGCTCCAACGGAAATTCGCTTTGGCATTACGTGTTGTCCACGCTAGATGGGAGAACCATTCAGCCTGGCTTTGTCCCTAGGGCTGGGGGCTGTGGAGAGCTGGAGGGGGGCTGTGGAGAGCTGGAGGGGGTTCAGGTACCTGTGTACAGTAGCTCAGAGGAACATCCAGTCCCACAACAGGACCCACCACACTGAGCCAGGTCACAATGTAGTTCACCTGTCTGCACGGCGGTCAGAGGGCAAAGGTCACACACGAGCACACACACACACACAGGTGAAATACTTTCAGATAGAATACACATGTTGAGTCTCAAACTCACCGGTGTTCTTCCAGGGCAGCTTTTAGAACAGGCTTCATGAACTCTTCTGTCCTGCAGGGGTGGAGCACAAAGAACGACTGGCCTAGCAACGGGTGTTCCTAGAGAGAGAAAGATGGACAGAAGATTGAGTGTGGTGTCGAGTGGAAGTGGGAGATTTATGGGGGGAAAAGAGAATAAGAGGGATACAATCTTACCGGGAAAAGAGAGGGAGAGAAAGTGACAGGGGACGAGAGAGAGGAGAGTGGTACCAACCTGTTGTGTGATGGTGTCCCAGGGTCTGTGCTGTAGTCTCTGTCTGTAGTTAGGATGAACACTGTCCCATACCTCCTCGAGACACAAACTCCTACCCTCTGACAGAGAGAGAGCGAGACAGAGAGAGAGCGAGAGACCAGTAAGTGTATAATGAAGTGGACGGCTGAAGACAATGCAAGTCCTGTATTTGCAATGTATTACATCAAATAACCAGTCAGGCTACATACCCAGGGTTGAGGCTCTGAAGTAGAGGACAGGAGTCTGGTAGCTGCAGGAGTAGAGGATATGGTATTCATACTGAACGACACTGCTACTACTGCTCTCCTCCTGTATACAACACACTGCGCCATCATCTTCATCATCATCATCATTATTATGGAAAGAGAGGGAGAAGGTCCTCTCCTGGTGCTGGTCTGAACTGGTTCCTTGCTGGTCCTGGTTACATCTGGTTCTGCCGGTCCCCAGTGCAGTCTTCCTCAGGTAGCCCTCCTCAGAACCCTTGAATGGAAACATTATCAATCAATCGCATTTTATAAAGACCTTTTCACATTAGCAGTCACAAAGTGCTTTACAGTTACCTGGCCTCGACCCCAAAGAGCAAGCAATGCAGAAGTGAAAGCACAGTGGCCAGGAAAAACACAGATGGAAGAAACCTAAGAAGAAACCTAGAGAGGAAGCCAGTTTAGTGGTGGCCACAATCTTTTTTTTTTTGCCCCCCCAAAGATTTTGGGATTTTCGTTTTTGGTGACTACAATTACCAGGAATTCAGCTAAAGCCAATTCCCAAGTAGTCCCACAAATAATACAAAATTATAGAAAACAAATAAGTGCTTGTATCAATATAATAAAGGTATGAAATTATTGTTATGTTCAAATAAAATCTATTTTGGACTTTGTTGTGGTCAATTTACATCCACTCTGACAAAAACCATCCCGTGGCTTAATCTAGTTGCATACCCCTGCTCTACAGATTCACATACATCCGGTTCCATTCAGACAGCCAAACATTCCGCACTCAGCTTCTTCAGGTGACTGGGGTAGTCAAGCAGCCTAAAAAAAGAGGACCTTTCTAACCTTTCCTTAACCCTAATTCTGTGTAACCCAAACTAGCCCAACTCTACTCTTCTCAATGCTGACTAACCTTTCCTTTCCCTAAATAGGCCTACCCCAAGTTAAACTCTACCCTTCTCTATCCTAAAAACCCTCTCCCTCCCACCCCATACCTTCACTTGTTCCCAGCTCCAGCCGTCACAGAGGGAGTGGGAGTGTTGGAGGAAAAGCTGACAGCACTGACAGAACGTCTCCTCATCCAGAAAACAGCTACTCATCTCTGGAGGAGGAGATATGAAGGAAATGGGGTACAGGCGGAGATGAGGAAGAGGACAAGAGAGCATCATATGTTGAGCCAGATTCATGGAAATAAGTCTGTCTAAATGCACACAGATCTACTGGCTGGTAGCTTACTGAAACTAGCTAACACACGTCTGCGTATTCAGGTCGCAATGTTGTAGTTATACAGTGTTGTAGATAGTTAGATAGCTGGTTTTAAACATTTAACATTCGAATGTTTGGTCAAAGTTGCTGGGAGTGAGAAGGCGATATTTGTACATGAAAGCTGTAACGTAATAGCCTTGTTTGACACGGTAACAACACGAGATCAAGTATTTAATGGGGTTGCAAGTTTGGTTTATCACGCAGATTTTGGTTGAAAGCATGACAAAAAATTTACACCGAAATCAGTTTTAGGGTGCGGTATGGCCAATGCCTGCAAGATGTGCGGGCGATTTTAGTGCCTATTGATGCATTACACGAGAGATCAGCGGCCGATAATCTGGTGGCCATCGAGGAATGCAATACTGCCATACTGTTCAAGGTTTTCAGTGTTTAATGTTCCTGGGGAAATGTATAACACGTTTTTAAAGCGCACTCTGAAAAGAAAACACGTTTCTTACCGGGGCAACTTCCGGGATCTCGTGGTGGAGAATGAGGAAAGAGCCAATCAGATTTGGCTTCTGCTAAATTGACTGAATTCCACGATCCCTTACTATTGAGTTACTGTATGTTCCGCACAGGTGAATTCATTGTATTCTTCATTGTATTTATTTGTCTAGATAATTTCATGTATATTAATATTGATGATTATTATGTCACAAGTAGTTTGCTGTGATTCCAGTGAAGCTGTTTTGTTGTTGTTGTTCTTCTTCTCCTCCATCTCTTTCGGTATTATGGCGGTTCACAAACAAATGTTATAGCTGCATGTCGCCACCTACTGTATGGGCTGTGTTTCAGCCTACTATTCTTATTCTGTAGTGTGAACTCATTTCACTTTGTGAAAAAAATGTCCCTACCAACTAACCCTGCTCCCAAAACCTCCCCACTTTCCCACTACTTTGGTCCTATCATTGAAAACATCTTGTAACTCTTCTGAAGTAAAATCTCATACACCCAAGTACATCTCTTCAGCTGCCACCACAGCATCTATCCTATGTGATTTACGTTCTATTCCTGTGGTACAATTGACAACCATGGCCATGAACGCCCAAAAAAAGAAGAAGTACTTTCCCGAAGCACACGCTATTCCTATCACTCTCTATTGGTTCTTACTCACAGGGATCCTCTTAGGATCCTTCACCCTGGACCCATCGCAGCAGCGCCTCTTCAACCTCAGGAGGCTGAAGAAATTCGGCTTGTCACCAAAAGCACTCACAAACTTCTACAGATGCACAATCGAGAGCATCCTGTCGGGCTGTATCACCGCCTGGTACGGCAACTGCTCCGCCCACAACCGTAAGGCTCTCCAGAGGGTAGTGAGGTCTGCAGAACGCATCACCGGGGGCAAACTACCTGCCCTCCAGGACACCTACACCACCCGATGTCACAGGAAGGCCATAAAGATCATCAAGGACAACAACCACCCAAGCCACTGCCTGTTCACCCCGCTATCATCCAGAAGGCGAGGTCAGTACAGGTGCATCAAAGCAGGGACCGAGAGACTGAAAAACAGCTTCTATCTCAAGGCCATCAGACTGTTAAACAGCCACCACTAACATTTAGCGGCCGCTGCCAACATACTGACTCAACTCCAGCCACTTTAAAAATGGGAATTGATGGAAATTATGTAAAAATATACCACTAGCCACTTTAAACAATGCCACTTAATATAATGTTTACATACCCT
This sequence comes from Salvelinus alpinus, assembly GCF_045679555.1. NCBI lineage: Eukaryota > Metazoa > Chordata > Actinopteri > Salmoniformes > Salmonidae > Salvelinus > Salvelinus alpinus. Next base: position 10,634,618 of record NC_092109.1, read on the forward strand.
ACATTACCCATCTCATATGTATATACTGTACTCTATATCATCTACTGCATCTTGCCATCTTTATGTAATACATGTACCACTAGCCACTTTAAACTATGCCACTTTATGTTTACATACCCTACAGTACTCATCTCATATGTATATACCGTACTCTATACCATCTACTGCATCTTGCCTATGCCGTTCTGTACCACCACTCATTCATATATCTTTATGTACATATTCTTTATCCCTTTACACTTGTGTGTGTATAAGGTAGTAGTTGTGGAATTGTTAGGTTAGATTACTTGTTGGTTATTACTGCATTGTCGGAACTAGAAGCACAAGCATTTCGCTACACTCGCATTAACATCTGCTAACCATGTGTATGTGACTAATACAATTTGATTTGATTTGATCTTCCTCTACTGCTTTTTTCACTGCCTCAGCATACGACACCTTCTGCTCTACTCTGATCCTGGCAACCTCAACCTGCCTTTCTATCACCGGACACCTCTGATCTCCAGCACCATGGTACCGCTACAGTAGTGCAGGCTGCTGAGGGGAGGACGACTCATATAATGGCTGGAACGGAGCAAATGGAATGGCATCACACCATGTGTTTGATGTATTTGATACCATTCCACTTATTCTTCTCTAGCCATTACCACAAACATGTCCTCCCCTATTGAGGTGCCACCAACCTCATGTGCCCTACAGTTTACATACACAACTTTTTCCACCGGAACTACACATTCCTTTGTCTAATGTCCTCCTGCACACTTTTCACGTCTAGGAGTCTCCCACCTACACACTGCTGCCACATGACCATAAGCTTGACATCTGAAACACTGGAATGAATTCGGGACAAAATCTCTCACGGCATAACTGACACATCCTAATTTGACTTTGTCTGGTAAAGACGCTGCATCAAAACTCAGTAGTACAGACAGTGTCTTCTCTGTTTCACCACACTCTCCCTGCTCCGGAGAGGAAAGCAAGTCACAGTTCTTATCCCCAGTCACGTTGTGCGGAGTGCACGCTCCCTCCCTCTGGACGGCAGAAATGAAAAAAAATCTACACGATTCCACTTTGAGTCATTTTCACCAACCCAATATTCCCCAACCTCCTCTCTACCCAACCCGACACCCCATATGGATCAGCCAGAAGGCAAGGATCCATTCTCTCCAATAATCTCTCCCACTGAGCCAAAATCATCTTTATCACCTTCGGGATGTGGCTCAAACTTGTCTGTCTTCACCGCGCCTGCCACCGCAGTAAATTTACCCTCATTCTTGGCATGTTCAATTTCCTTCTGCAACAATCCCTATTCACTTTCAATATGTTCCACTTTCTTCATTTTTTCCTGCCCGCCTTCTTACCAACCTCCGTGGGTTCCTCTGACTCCATCTCCAAATCCGACAACCATTCGGGCGTAGGCCTACCCGCCATCTTCTCCACGACCCTGACTCTTGGTCGCTGTTCTTTCGGCTTCATCGGGCCAGGGTTCCAGTCTGGAAGCACGCTTCTGACTGCAGCTACAGTATTGCTTCGGTACTGCAGTTGAACTGATTCATGGCTGAGAAAGACAATTATTTTTGATTGCCCCCCCCATAGACAAGTCAAATTTGAACATTCCTAATAAAACACTTTAGTCATCACCTTTGTCCACAAAACATCCATTGAATTATTCAAATTATTGTCGCAGAGGCCGTTTTGTGTTCTTTTTCATCACTCACAGCCGAAGATATAAAAATTGTATATTCACGCTCTGAGGTCATGACCCCAGCTAGCTAGGGGAAGTGCCGGTTGGCTTGTTAAGCTGTCCACGTGCTCTGACAGAGTTCCCGGAGCATGTTCGCATGATATGGCTGTGTCCAGTGCGCACTGAGTGCTAGTGTGCATCCAGGGTATGCGCAGTAAGAAATGGCGCATGAGGACATGAGTAGAGTAAGTTAAAAACAAAGATCGACCATCTTGGAGCCGGTCTCTAGTTAAGCAATAAGGCCCGAGGGAGTGTGGTATATGGCAAATATACCACGGCTAAAGGCTATTCTTATTTTTTTTATTTCACCTTTATTTAACCAGGTTAGCCAGTTGAGAACAAGTTCTCATTTACAACTGCGACCTGGCCAAGGTAAAGCAAAGCAGTGCGACACAAACAGCAACACAGAGTTACACATGGGCTAATCAAACGTACAGTCAATAATACAATAGAAAAAATCTATATCCAGTGTGTGCAAATGAGGTAAGATTAGGGAAGCAAGGCAATAAGTTATTACAATTTAGCAATTAACACTGGAGTGATATACCATGGCTTTCAGCCAATCAGCATCCAGGAGCCAAACTACCCGGTTTATAATTAAGCACCGAGGAGGTGAGGTATATAGTATAAGGGCTGTTCTTAGGCACGACGCAAAGACACATTCAGGGCTCAAACCATTGTTATTACACCTGAGTGGTTATACTGATGGTTTGACCAGTTGTGGCTATCGGTACATGTCCATCTAGTTGTCGCATTGGGGATAACAGTTGACAACTGTAGGATTTTAGCTAAGCATAACCCTAACCCTGGATCCTAACCTTAACCGTCCTGCAGTGTTCTGGTCGAATTGGACCGATTTACAAGTTTTCTCTCTGAAAAATGTAGTTCATTTAATGTGATTGTCATAAGGTTCCATGACGTTGTCCACACAGGGCATCTGAACACACAAATACATTTAAATGATTTTCATTACATTTTGGGTGTTTTATCTAACTTTTGTACACGTGGTGTGACCGGTCATTACAAATGAATGGGTGAGACTACAATTATTGGATAAAATTGAGTTCAGGCACATGCCCATTCATCAGATGGACACACTTCCTCTTCAAGACCCCCACATGCATGTGTGTTTACACACACACACACACACACACACACACACACACACACACACACACACACACACACACACACACATATATACACACACACACCTCACTCCCCTTCTTGGCTTCCATGGCAACCCCAACAGGAAACTTTCCCCAATAGAATCTTTCCCCCACGGGAACCACACCTGTTGGCATTCTCACAAACAATCGCAACATTGTTTCAATGATATATAGAACTTTTCTCGCAGCTCTGGTATATAAAGCTTTTTTGAGGCCTTGCTCACAATTCATTCAGTGGCAGCACAATGACCAAATGATATTCTGTATGTGAGGCTCTTGATCATATCTTTGATCATGACACTGGTGAGGAGGAGAGAGTCCTTGTTAAACTTTGACACAAAGTAGTCTGTGATAAATAGCACAATATGTTTCATATGAGTATTTGCTATAGTCAAAATAATCCATACATTATGCTTTTTTTTACTCAAAGACGAGTTGTATGAGCTCAGGTCAATGAGGCCTACAGGCCATAAATAGCAAACGGAAGTTCAGAACTTGTAATGCTCACAAGAACTTAAGTTGATAAAAAGATCTAACACAACATTAGGTGATAATATATGGATTATTATGGATTTATAATCAGCTATAATGGGGCGGTCATTTTGGACCGGGAACACAGAATGAATTAACATGAAACAAACACAACAGGAGGGTTAACCTCATTCTTCTAACATGCTGTGTTAGTTCTCCTCAATTCCGTCTGTAGCTGTGTTAGGCTTGAGATTTTTTGTTGTTGACGTGCATGAATGCAGAAAAACACCACTCACAAACCAGATAGCAAAACCCTCAAGATTTGTTTGCTAGCTAGCTTTCAAAGTTGTATGTCAATTAAAACATGTTTGTGAAGCTGTATGGTATTTTATGCTAAAAAAAAATATCTATCGCTCCTAAAACGCTTTGATACTGTTTTAATAATCTCTGGTAGTTACTTCAGTCTCCAGATAGATATTATTGGTCTATTCTGGGGTCGCGAGTACTATCATCAATCTGATCAGTCAGAGTCCACATGCAGTGTGTGTGTGTCTATGTGTGTGCGTGTACCAGCCACGTCTCAGGAATGTAGAGGATTGTATGTCATATCATAAGTTTGCTGTTGTTTGGTGACAGTGTCCTGTCCAGTTTTCCATCCCCATTGCCAGACCCCCCCAATGCTGGGGTGTGTGTGTATGCGCGCCACACGTGGGTGTGTCATCAAACAGACAGAGGTTGTTATCGGAACTCATTGCCATACTGTGAACCGGTGTTTGTGTTACTTCATTATAGAGTTCCAAGCCACAGATAAGGTTTACCGATCGAGAGGAGGGAGGGACAAGGCTGGGTTACTTTTACTTAAAGGGTATGTGATTGTCACTGCCCTTTCACTCACTTGCTCACACTTAGGGACTGAATGAGGCTCGTACACAGGCTACTCATTTTCTCTACACTCGCTGCACACAGAAGCAATAGGGTAATGATGACCCAGAGCCTCCAGAATGGCTTCAGTCTGGAGAACTGCTACCTCCAGGATCTGAAGGGGCCTCGGTCTGTCCCTCCGCCTGCTCAGGGTGCTCAGATCCTGGGTGTACGCCGGGGGTCAGGCCCTGTGGAGCCCCATAAGGACCAAGAGATTCAGAGGCATTGGTCTGGCACCGTAACCGGTCAGGGTGCTTCTCTTCTGGGCTCAGGTCTTGGGCAGACCCCAGCTCCTATAGATGTCCAGATGTGCCAGTCTATCCAGCCATGCCATGCAGATCACCAAGGAGACCTGAGTGCTGGGCAGCTACTCAAATGCCTCACTGGTCTGTCTGTGTTTTTTTTGGTGCCTTGCAAAAAATATAGCCGAGTAAACCTAAAGTGCATGGAGACAGTCTGAAGTTTCAGACAGTTTTTGGTCTGCTATTCCCCTTTTTAGGTAAATACATGTACTGTATCAAGTGGGGAGTTTTTTCTCTGGTGTAAACACTGATTAAATGTGAGTGCGTAAGAAGATAGAGCCTGCGAACAGTGTTAGAGTACAAACATAAAGGAATGGAAATGGAAAAGATGTCAGAGGTAGTGTCTGCCACCTCACACACACACCGACTCCATTACACAAAAGTGCGTGTGACAGAGCTGACCTTCCGTGGCCATCACTGGACAGACAGGGTAACAGCAGTGCACTGACCCCTCACCTACTAGAATTCTTCTACACGTGTGTGCACAGTAACACATAATAATAGCTTTGTGTTATCCCCCATGCGGATGTTAATGATTGTAATGTCGCTGTAATCGTAGTACTGCCCCAGTTGGAGAGATTAAATATAGATAAATATATAGATAAACAGTGTGTGTATGTGTTTGTCCCTTAGCTGAACGTCATGCTGGGATGGCGTGTGTGACACTCTCCATGGACGACATCCAGTTTGAGGAGACTGACAGGTACGCATCAATCAATCAATCAATCAAATGCGTAATATAACTTTTTCAATATTTCGAACGTTGTTTGCAGGGTTGGTCAGGTGATCACCATCAAGTCAATAGAACGTTCACCACAAGCATGGAGGTAAGACTACGCACACATACAAACACACACATGCATTTACACATGCATGCACGCGTGCCTGTACACAATGTTTATTTAAATTTTTTAATATAACAATATGTGTGTGTGTATGTAGGAATCCGTGTGTCGGTGCAGGATGTGAGGGAACATGTGGAGAGGTTGGTATGTGTGGCTTACTCCACCATTGTTGGAAAGCCAGCGGGACCAAAAAAGGTGGTGTTGCAGCCGGTGGAAAACCTGGGTTCTGCAGAGGAGCAGCTGCAGCATTCTCTGGCCTCAGAGAGACGAAGACTCCGTCTCCACAACGAACAGACGTGCAGTACCCTGCGGTCAGTCTGTCTCTCTCTCTCTCATTCTCTCTCTGAACTTTTGTGTGTGTGTGTGTCAGCCTGGGATTACGTGTCCTAATCTGTAGCTTTACTTGATTTATCTTGCCCTGAATTAAACTTTGTCATATTGACACTCATGTTCAAGGGGCAATTCTAAACAAATAAATACCTTTTGCAGCTGAGATGGAGGAGAGATCGAGAGTCTGTTTGGTACAGTTCTCTGGCGTGTAATGCTTTTTGTCAGATGCACACGATGAGGCTATCTACATCTCTGTCTGAGGGCTATGGCTGAGTTGGTGATTAGATGTACTAGATGTGTAACTGCCTCTCCATGTCTGTACCTGTTCCTCTCCAGGTGGGTGTAGCAGGAGAGACCCGCTGTCTGCCGTGTCCACAGAGTTCACGCATGTGGAGAGCGTCGAGTTGGTCCTGCCTCCACACGCTAATCACCACGGCAACACCTTCGGAGGACAAATCATGGCTTGGATGGAGAACGCAGCCACAGTGGCAGCCAGGTACCCTCTATCTAAAAGGGTTCTATGGCTGTCCCCATAGGATAGCCCTTTTTGGTTCCATGTAGAACCCATAAAAGGGTTCTCCTATGGCAGGGGAAGGCAACCTTGTTCCTGGTGTGCTGCAGGTACTGCAGGATGTTTGTTCCAACTAGGCACAACACCAGATGGAGCTAATCTGTCAGTTGAGTGATTGCCCAAATTCAACACACCCGGTCTCCCAGGTTGGTTAAATCAAAAAAATACTGCGTCACTCCAGGACCAGGGTTGCCTACCCCTGTCCTGTGGGGACAGCCGAAGAGTGTAGGTACACACACCCAACTAGCCCTCTCTCTCTCTCTCTCTCCAGTCGTTTGTGTGGCCCCTTCCCTTCTCTGAGGTCTGTAGACATGTTCCGCTTCAGGGGTCCTTCCTCTGTAGGAGACAGACTGGTCTCTAAGGCTGTGGTCAACAACACATTTAACAACAGGTAACATGTCTAGTCATATGAATTCCCGTTCAGATAATTGGATCCCATGGAAATGTAGTTGGCACAGTATTTAAAATATGTGTGTGCCCGTGTGTGTAGTATTGAGGTAGGTGTCCGAGTGGAGGCCTATAACTGTGAGGAGTGGACCGCGAACAAAGCGCGTCACATCAACAGCGCCTTCCTCATCTACCAGCTGGCTAACACACCTGGAGACGTACCTACCTTTCCCCCAAGTTACATCCACCATCCAGGACGGGGAGAGGAGATACCTGTCTGCCATCGTAAGGAAGATAATTATTGATGGCTAGAAAGCACATCCTGTCCTGTAAGGAGGCTCCTATCTCTGTCCCCTGGGATAAAAGGAACCAGGTACTACAACCATCTAATGAACATGACACTACCAGCACCCATCAATCTAACTAAGTTAGCCTTGTACCTGACTGATTTTACATTCAACCACATCGCTGCCTTGCCAGATGACAAGTCGACTAAAGCCGAGATACGCTTTTAGTTCAGCCTCATTATTTCCCCGCTGACTGTCTGTTAGTGATGCACGGGGTCAGCTATTTGTTCACCCGTAGCCACTCGCAATTGCGAATAACCCATCTGCAACCACCGACTTGTGTTAAAGTGAACGTCTGAGGCCCGCACCCGACCCTAACCAGCAAATACAGAAAATGCGCTGTACAGTTCCCTTTTTATGACGTGCCGGTGTTGTGGTCCCCGTCTCCTGATTTGACGAATTTGTATAGCGCCTCACAGTCATCACACAGCTATCATCCTCTTTTACCAGTTCACCACATCTTTCTGAAACGTTGCTTTTCTGGCCTTCGTTTATCTTTATTTTCAACTCTCCATTTTGCAGCTCTTCTCTTTTTGAATTAAACTCTGTCCTTGTCGCCTCTGAATCGATGTTAACGTTCTCCGGCCAAGTTCCCAAAAGCATTTGGCGATTGGTGTGTAGGCCTATTTGGCACGCAGCAAAGCTTAGACTTATGCGCCAATGCCAGATAAAAAAGAATGAAAAAAACTCAATGTAGGCTTAAAGATATGAATTACACAAGAACTATGGATTTTATTATTAATTGTTTTCTCTTTACTCGACACGCCCGCCCTTCATCCACACAATATTTCATGACCTTAAACCCATCCACCCCATGGATATATACACGGGGACTGAAGGTTATGAGTCAACCCGCACATCACTACCGTCTGTCTCCTATCGCCCCCTGCAGGTGTATCTGGGCTATAACAATGTAGCAGCTCTGACTGTACTGGCTGGGAAACAAGACTGGGAAGCCAACAGCATCAATGACAGGGTGAAAAACACACACCAATGCATGAATGGAGACACTATATGGCAATTTTGTAAAGGGGATTCTTTGTCCTTTTAGTTTCCTTCCCATGTTGTGTGTATGTTCCCAGATCGGTGTGTATGTCCATGAGGAGGAGCTGCTTTGTGTCCAAGTTCAGATGGTCATGACCTCTGCCCTCCATGCCTTCACCCTATTGGCTGACCTCACACTGCGACCTCTTTGGGACACACACTATCTGTAAGTCACCTGTAAATTCGTTACCATTCCATTCAAGCCATTACTGAGCCCGTCCTCCCCAGTTAAGGTGCCACCAGCCACATTTTGCTGTTAGTATGAGCGACACAGAGCTTCATGTTCATTAAACTAACTTGACCTTTAACCTCTCACACTCCCTTCTCCTTGTAGGAGCTGTGAGGAGGTAGAGGGGGACGATGAGGAGACGGTGTACCACATTAAATGCCCCCCCTATCAACGGAGGCAAGAGCCGAGACTTCGTGTTCCTGTTGTCAGAGACAGCCCTGCAACGACGGGTGAAGGTTTCCGTGTCAAACTCATTCCACGGAGGGCAAAGTATCTGCGGATTTTCGCTCCACCCTTGTACTTGATGAATTAAGGTCACTAATTAGTAAGGAACTCCCCTCACCTCTGGTTTTCTAGGTCTTAACTGAAAGGAAAAAGAAAAAGACCCGCAGAGATTCGGCCCTCCGTGGAATACGTTTGGCACCCCTGCTTTAGAAGAATGTGTGTTTTGTCTTTTACAGGGACCCCTATGTGGTAGCCCTGAGGTCTGTAACCGTGAAAACAGTTCCCCCTGTGGACGGTTGCGAGGCCACGTGTGCCGGGTTCCTCATCCACAGCCTGGGACTCAACAGCTGCAGGGCGAGGCTTACACACAAACACTGCAGAAGCCATTAATACGCACAGTAGAACCTGTTAGCTTTCATTGTCTTCATTAAATCACATTTTCTTGGTCACACACACACGTGTGTTTAGCACACATCTAAAGTATTAAGAATATATGGAATTAATATATAAATACTTTGACGAGAAATGTCAGAGTGGCATAGACTAAGAAACAGTAGAATAGGATAGAATACAGTATATACTTATGAGATGAGTAATGCAAAATATGTAAACGTTATTAAAGTGACTAGTTCTATTAAGGCCAGTGATTAAGTCTATGTACATAGGGCTGCAGCCTCTGTGCTAGTGATGGCTATTTAACAGCGATGGCCTTGAGATTGAAGGCGTTTTTCCCCCAGTCTCCCGGCCCCAGCTTTGACGCACCTGTACTGACCTCGGCTTCTGGATCATAGCGGGGTGAACAGGCAGTGGCTCGGGTGGTTGTTGTCCTTGACGATCGCTAGCCCTCACAAATCAGATAAAATGTGTTAAAACCACGTGTTCCAGGTGTGTTACCACAACCAGGTGACGTCAGGCGTGTTGCCGCATGTAGCATGTAGCCTGGTCTAAGTCTGCGGAGGAGACGGCTAGTGCATGTACCACCTTCCTGGAGAGAGACGCACCACACACACACACACACACACACACACTAAACCTGCGTCTGATGGTTGAGTTGGTACCATCTGGAGACTCGTGATTTTAACGAGACCAAAACACGTCTCTAGTCGAGCGGCTGCTAATACAGGTGTCCCATTTACAACGGCGTTTCCCGAATAACCCAAAATGTCTTGGTCACAGCAAATGTATGTAATATAGGTCTTATTTATTGAATTTTGCAATGAATATTTCAGATGTTGATGCGAGTGAACGTGCAGTAATAATGATACTCTGTGACAAAACGAAATTCTGTGAATAGCAAATAAAACCTAGATTTTTTTACCTTTTTGTTTCACAGACACCTGGGGATGGATGAGAGAACACACCACCAAACATGAGACACAGATGGATACCGAGATATAAAAACACATCTTTAGATACAGGAGCAACCCGCTAGCTAGTATACACAGGCTACAGGCTCCAGCCTAGTCCCATCCATACAAATCATTTCCAGTCCTATACACAGAGTCCAGGGTGTGAGACCACAGAGGGCGCTTTCCAAAATGGCAGTCAAGAGTAGCTCTCCATTTTCCCTGACTATGGGTGTTGTTTTTCAAAGCTCCGAGAGAGAGAACGGTGACAGAATGAACGCCCTTCGTGGATTCAAGTCTTGGGATGTGTAGTTCGCTCTATCGCTGTCAGTCCTGTCCAATCTGGTGAGTCCTCTGCGTGGATTGGCAGGTCAGAAGACCACTACCTTGGCCCGTTTGGGCGGGGCTTTCTTCACAGGCACGTGCACTTCCTCGTGGTCGGCACTCATGTTATTGGACAGCCAGCCCAAGGTCACTTGGTTAGCTACAGGGGGATTGGACAAACACCCGTCAGTCACATAATATCTTGGGAGCGTGTAAAAGGACAAACTGTACAGAGCGTTCAGATAGATGAAATAGAACATATGCAAAACGGACGTTCAGATAGATATCTTGAATGGAAATGACAAAGGGAATGTTCGTAGAGAAATGTAGTGCATGGACCCATTTTTGGTATACAAACAGGCGTCACGTTCGAGTGATGCTGGCCAAAAAGCTCCGTAGCAGGTTAGCTGACGCTAAAGTCAGGACCATGACAAACTTAACAGTGAGTGAGTGACGACAATGGGAACAGGCAAAACTGATGGCTACAGCTAATGATACGTTTAGAATTCTTCTGGCTTTATCTAGCTCTATTTGGGATATTTTACCATGCCTCGCTGGCTTGCTAACGTTAGTTAGTCAAACCCCTGATGACATTGCGATGTTGTAAACGATAACCGCCTTGATGACTTATTTGTCAACTTGCATGAGCTGCATTTGAAGTTGCATGCGATCGAATCCACTGTCGGGTAAAAGCTTTATTCTGAATCTGTAAAGCGAGCGCAACATTTCGTGACGCGGCAGGGGAAAATGGGTCTGTCGAACAGACAATCCTGATGTAGAGAGATGGCGCCTGGTTACTCACATGCAGCCTGGTGCTCGGGACAATCCTTCTGGAAGTGCTCTACTGAACCACACACACGGCAACAGCCTCCTACAGACAGAAAGGGAGGAGACAATGTTATGGATTCACAGTTTGATTTATTAGCAGAGTTTAGTATATTGTGAGAGTGCATGTGTTGTACCTGCGGCGTACAGTCCTTTGGGGTTGTCTGGGCAGGACCTGGACAGGTGACCAGTCTTACTACAGATGAAACACTTGGCATACGGGTATTCCCCTGAGAGTGAGAGCGAGAAAAACAAACACACATTAAATCAAATCCATTGATCATCCTTGAGATGTTTCTACATCTTGATTGGTGTCCAGCTATGCTAAATTCAATTGATTGGACATGGTTTTGAAAGGCACACAACTGTATATGTAAGGTCCCACAGTTGACAAGGCATGTCAGAGCAAAAACCAGGCCGTAGACCTCCAAGACAGGATAGTGTCAAGGCACAGATATGGGGAAGGGTACCAAAAAATGTCTGCAGCATTGAAGGTCTCCAAGAACACAGTGGTGTCCATCATTCTTTAATGGACGAAGTTTGGAACCACCAAGAGTGTTCCTAGAGCTGGCCTCCCGGCCAAACTGAGCAATCAGGGGAGCAGGGCCTTGGTCAGGGAGGTGACCAAGAACCCGATGGTCACTGACAGAGCTCCAGAGTTACTCTGTGGAGATGGGAGAACCTTCCAGGACAACCATTTCTGCAGCACTCCACCAATCAGGCCTTTATGGTAGGGTGGCCAGACGGAAGCCACTCCTCTGTAAAAGGCACATGACAGCCGCTTGGAGTTTGCCAAAAGGCACCTAAAGACTCTTAGACCATGAGAAACAAGATTCTCTGGTCTGATGAAACCAAGCTTGAACTCTTTGGCCTGAATGCCAAGCGTCATGTCTGGAGGAAACATGGCACCATCCCTACGGTGAAGCATGGTGGTGGCAGCATCATGCTGTGGGGATGTTTTTCAGTGGCAGGGACAGGGAAACTAGTCAGGATCGAGGCAAAGATGAATGGAACAAAGTACAGAGAGATGAAAACCTGCTCCAGAGCGCTCAGGACCTCAGACTGAAGCGAAGGTTCACCTTCCAACAGGACAACGACCCTAAGCACACAGCCAAGACAACGCAGGAGTGCCTTCGGGACAAGTCTCTGAATGTCTGAGTGGCCCAGCCAGAGCCTGGACTTGAACCCGATCGAACATCTCCGGAGACCTGAAAATAGCTGTGCAGCGATGCTCCCCATCCAACCTGACAGAGCTTGTGAGGATCTGCAGAGACAAATGGGAGAAACTCCCCAAATACAGGTGGGCCAAGCTTGTAGCATCATACACAATTAGACCCGAGGCTGTAATCGCTACCAAAGGTGCTAGAACAAAGTACTGAGTAAAGGGTCTGAATACTTATATAAAATGTGATATTTCTTTTTGTAATACATAAGAAAAAAATTCTAAAAACTTGTTTTTGCTTTGTCATTATGGGGTAGTGTGTAGATTGATTAGGGGGGAAAAAACAATATCATCCATTTTAGAATGAGGCTGTAACGTAACAAAATGTGGAAAAGTGTATATATATATATATATATATATATATATATATACACATACTGAACAAAAATATAAAACGTAACATGTAAAGTGTTGGTCCCATGTTTCATGAGCTGAAATAAAAGATCCCAGAAATGTTCCATACGCACAAAAATAGGTGAAGGGGAAGAAGGACCTCCACATCCGGCTTCTTCCCCTGCGTGATTGTCTGAGACCAGCCACCCGATGAAACGGAGGAGTATTTCTGTCTGTAGTAAAGCCCTTCTGTGAGGAAAAACTCATTCTGACTGCTGGGCCTGGCTCCCCAGAGGGTTGGCCTGGCTCCCAAGTAGGTGGGCGTACGCCCTCCAAGGGCCACCCATGGCTGCACCCCTGCCGAGTCATGTGAAATCCATAGATTAGAGCCTCATGAATTCATTTCAATTGACTGGTTTGCTTATATGAACTGAAACTCAGTAAAATCCCTGAAGCTGTTCCATGTTGAGTTAATATTTTTGTTCAGAAAGAATAACAATCGGAACAAATCTAAATTGAATTATAGAACACAACCAGGAGTCAGGACAACACACACACACACACACACACACACACACACACACACACACACACACACACACACACACACACACACACACACACACACACACACACACACACACACACACACACACACACACACACCTAGAGCAGGATCTATTTTAGCGCGGCAGCGTTGGATCTCGTGTTCTGTGGATCCACAGCGGTAGCAGATGTCCCTTCCCATCTCCTCGTCTCGGTCCGCCTCCGGACAGTCAGCCAACCCGTGGCCAGGCTTCCTACAGTTAAAACACACCTGGGGAGGGGGAGACAGGGAGAGAGAAAGAGGTAAGAAAGAAGGAAGAGATAAGAGAGTAAGACAACATCACAAGGTTGAGTGTCACTATTATTAGCAACATTGGAAACTTAGTCACTCGACTCTTGATCTCTGCCCATCTTACTCACCATGTTGCTCTTCTTGTCATCCTGTCTCTTCATCCTCCTGTCCTCTCTCCTCCTGTCTTTCTTCAGGGCTGTCTCTACCTCTTCCCTGAGTCCCTCCATCCCTGCCCCTCCGCCTCCCCTGGACGCCCCAGCCCCGCCACTCTGAAGGTATTCCATGAAGCCGTTCACATCCTCATTGTCGTAGTCTTTCTTCTTCCGACAGGGCTTCTTAATCCCAGCATCGCCGAGCTGCGTTCGCCTCAGAGGGTCTCCCCCTCCTCTTCCCCAACCCCCAGGACCATGGCTAGAGCTAGCACCTCCTGAACCTCCAAAAGGGCCTGGACGACCCCTCCCTGCTCCTCCCCCTCTGGTTCTAAGCTGGCTCCAGGGCGTTGCCTCAGCAGGTTTGTGTTTGTGGACGTTGTTGGCTCTGGCCCATCGCGTCATTGCTGGAACACCTGGGGTACACATATAGAGAGATATGAGGGAGACAGATGAGAAATGGAAAAAACCATTAGGGACTCGGGAGTATGGTGAATTTCCCCCTAGACCGATCTAGCAAAAGCAGTGGTCATTCATCTCAAAATACAAAGTGGTATATAAATATGTATCTAATAACTAACTTCAGCTTCATGTATATACACATTAACTGCTCAGCTATAAAAACAACGGTTAGGATAGAGGCTGCAAATAAACTTGCTAGCTAGATAACGTGAATAGTTGCTAGCATGGCTAGTTTACAGTGGCTAGCATTACTCTAAGAGTCCTTTTCAGCGGAGTTATGAACACAATCTGGAGCGAAATATATTCGCAGAAATTCAGAAACTGATGAATTCAGTTAAATAATGTGATCAGAATATATTTATCTGTTATAAACTCACCTAAAGTGTAAAACTATCGCTGCCACATGTGTTTACTGTTTAGCCGGAAGCCACATTCTTCTTCTTCCTTTGGTGGAAATAACAGGAAAATGACTCGATAGACCATTACCGCCATCTGTTGATGAGGTTGAGAATTTATAATAACAAGTGATCACACATGCACTTTTCTTTCGTGAGTGCTGCACGAATGTGTTTGTGCAGTTGCTTTGGCTCTTTTCTCCCCAATCCTGGTGTGCAATCATCGTTGCACCATGCGTTGGCGTCTGATCTGGATTGTCCAAAATAGGACCAGATTCATTTGTTACATCCTCTCTTTTGACTGTTTTCGAATTGATGTAAACCAGCCATAGGGTTGCCAACTGTCCCGACCAGCCGGGATGACCCTTATATTGGGCTAAATTGTTTTTTTCCATATGGGACCTCCCTTGTCCCGTATATTCATCCAATCACAGTATAGTGTAAACGCGCCAATTCCTGCAAAGTAATTTCTGTTATTGTTCGGTCGGTTTGGCATATCAAGGAAATATGGATAAACATGCAAAAAAGACTGCACCGACAACAAACAATGTGAAGCAAAAAAGACGTGGGTTAAGCCCGTCAGTGGTGACTCGACGAAAGCTGTCAGTACTTTATGCGTCGGGAATTCTCAATTGGCCATGAAGGGGAGAATGACCTAACTCAGCATGCATCCACAGAAATGCACAAGAAGGCCACGCTAGCGAAAGGTGTTAGCAATATAGGTGCATTCTTCGTGACGTCTACTGCGGAAACTGACATAATTGGAAAACACCTCCTTTTACAAGTTATTGAGCAGTGCCAACAATCGCATTCTGAAAGCTAATTGCCCAGCTCACATAGCTCATAATGCCTGCAAGCACGCCTGCGATCAGCAGTCAGTGGATATTGAGACAATTGTTTTACAGATCTACAGCCACTTATCAGTATCTGCTTCCCGACGAGAGGAACTGCGTGCATTTTTTTGCCTTTGTTGACATTGAGTGGATTGAAATCCTGCGACATGTTTGCACACGATGGCTCTCTCCATCCAGCTGTCGATCGTCTCCAGCAAAGCTGGCCAGCTCTTACATCATACTTCAGGTCCCTTAGGGAGACCTGTCCTGTGGCACTGAAGAGTATTTTTGAGTATGAAGAAAAAACGAAAGCTGCTGAGATTTGTGCTTTTTCCACAAAGTGGGTGTGTTTTTGCCAACTCGTAAAAAAGCTGGAGGAAACAACGCTCTGCGTCACAGATGTTTACGAGGAAGTCCAAAATGTAAGATGCTTCAGCTGAAACAGGACTGTTTTTTTTTCTGATACCAGACCAAGCAGCTGATGGACAAACAATTGTCAGCACAAAGGTCCAAGCAGCAACAGGACTGTGAAGTTCTATGACACTGTCATTACCTACATTGACAAGTGGTTTGATTTCTCACCAGAAAATGTATTGGTGAAACTGAAACCAATCGTCCTCTGAGGAGCTCTCCTTTACTGACCTGGAGCAGGTGGTAGTTGCCATCAAAATGACAGAGACAGTCAGTATGGACCAACTCTATGAAGAGTTTTGTACTAGCCGGGAGGAAATACAGAAAGCCAGACAGGATACCACAAAATCCACCAGTGAGAAGTGGGTGGCAGTTTACCAAAACCTAGAGAAAGCCAACTTGATCAACATGTTCAGGATTGTCTCATTTGTCCTCAGTGTGCCAGACTCAAATGCCTTTGTAGAGAGGATTTTCTGTCTGAAGACCGTTAAATGGTCAGACTCAAGAAACCGATGTAGCACAGAGCTGATCAAAAATGAACGTCAAATATCTGGGAACTGTGACTTGTCATGTAATGACTTCTCTCTGGCTATTTCCTCTTTTGCATTTGAAAAGTGTTTTGTTGTTGTTGTAAAGGTCCAAATTATGATTTCTTTGATCATTTATTTGGAGGTTTATTCACATAAGTTTACATAATGATACAGTTTTAGTAAAGCTATAGGCTAAATGGAATAAACACACGTTTTGCCTTTCCAATTGAATAAGAATATACAGTGTATATTCATTCACACAACACCATACCCCTGTGGCACTGTGCACTGGCACACCACCTTTTGTCCCTTATTTGGTAGTGAGAAAGTTGGCAACCCTAGCCAGCCCTGCAAACGCCCACTGGTTCACCATGTTATTGTGCAGTCCCTTTTTATGTAACGTTTCCCTTTAGTATTTCAGTGGGCGGTGTTCCCATCTACAATTCCACCAATACTTTCCCTGTAGGTCTGCTTTGGGTACCAGTCATTTCGTTATGTGATAGCTAGGCCTATTATCAGTTTTCCATTTTATGTAGCCAACCCCACTGTAAAACCATGTTATTGTACTGTACATTTCTTTATTTCAGTGGACAGTTCTACAAACACTACTCTCTGCCACAGGTAGGCCTGTAATTAGCTTTACAAAATATTGCCTAGTCAGACATTACTCTGTTCCAGCTGGCTGATGGGTGTCATTAGATAAGTAATGTTACTGTTTGACATACTACAGAGAATTTTTGACCAACCTGAATTTGTCAATACTTCCTCAATTCCTGACTTGGAAGACAACCAATGTCTTCTAAACTTCAATGTCTAGTTGAAGGGGGTTGGTTTGAATTTATAAAATGCGTGGTTATTAAATGTGTTTTGCTCCATAAAGTTTTCCAACAATGTGTATGCTGCCATCTTGTCTATTTCAAACCTCTCATTGATGAGAGAGGTGGGTGTCCACCCCAAAGTGGCTGGTCATGATAACACATACACTCACCTGTCTGTGGCGTCACCTGAGTCCCGACATCCATTGGCGGGGTGTGAGTTTCATGTTTGGGGAAGCACTTTTTTTTAACCCTCAATTTCACATTTACAATAAAGGATTGCATGTATAGGTTTAGCTGAACTGACGCCACTGAATATAAGTGATATGCAGACTTTATTTTTTAATCAAGGTACCTTTATTAATGTAATGTATGCAAATCTGTTTTTCTGACCGTATAGAGAAGTATTACCACAACTTGTCCATTAGATGGCAGGGTGGAGGCCTGTTCAATACACTGAAACTGGATTTTGTGATCTTGATATTGTGGTATCTGGATCAGAATGATCCTACCTGATTATTTTTTGAAAAAAACTGCTCCAAAACAGCAGATTGAACTGATCCTGGATTACAGAATCTGTCTCGTTCAGATCAAGATAAGTTTTGAAAAACCTGGCGGTCTTATTCACTAAACAAAATGTAACAACTCGCCCAGTAGATGGCAATATAGCGACCTACCCAAAGCACAAAATCTGGATTCTGTGATCTTGACATTGTGTGTCTAGATCAGAATGATCCGATCTGATTTATTTTCTGAAAAGCCATCTCAATCAGCCAGATCGATCTGATCCTGGATAGCAAAAGAGGATTACAGAACCTGGATCATTCTGATCCCCAAAAGTTTAGAAAAAACAGCCCCTGCACATTGTAGTGTCTGTGGTTATAGACCTACTCTTCCTGTTAGACGACTTTTGACCATGCAGTCTAGAAAGTTACCTAATAAATCAGACTGATACCAATTATTGGTATACAGTCTCAAACAAAGCACTGCAAAATCGTAGACATTTTTCTTACAAGCCAGAATGTTGAATAAAATTACACTTGAACTTACTCTACCGGTTGTCTGTGCAGTTTATCCTTCTGCTGCTTGAAATTTGAGAAAAAACATCCACAGGAAAGTATTGTGGACCCAACTTTTTAGAGCCTGAACTGAAGTTAAAATGTATCACCTGGCACATGCACAAAACCATGTTAAACGCCTGTTAGTATGCATGCATTGCATGCATGTACTACCATCTTGTGCATGCATGTTCTTTCGGTCATGAGCAAAAATCTTGATTGCCACGCACACAGACCCGTGTTTTGTAGTCCGTTTAATACTTTCCTGTGGATATTTTCTAAAATTTCAATCAGCTGAAAGACCAACAGCACAGACAATCGGCAGAGTAAGTTCAAATATCATTTTATTCAACATTCGTGACAGACGAGGAACGTTTATTTATTTTTCTATGTGATTGATGGTATCGCCACGTTTTTGAGACTATCCGGGAGGGAGACGTTCTGATTTTGATGAGTATTATCCCTGCTGTCTGGGTCCTGTGCTACTTCTTCGTTGTTTTTAAAAACCATAGAATTTGTTGCCTCGGCTCTCTGCTGCCTAGCTATTTGGCCAAGTTAAATGTATAAATCGCCATTCATTTAAGTGGTCTCTCATGCTATCTCTTACCCTACTGCATATTTTGATCTCACCTCTGGCTGTACGATGAGCATAGCTGAGATGGACTATCATAGAATGAAATCGGAAGAGTAGAACAATTTCATTTGTGTGAGGCCTATACTATAGCGACAGCTGGATTTAAGACGTGATGTTGATTCGTCCTACAGGAAGAGAGATTAGCTGTGCAGTCGTACTGGCCGAAGATGGATGGCGTCACCTCTGTCCCATAAGAGATCTGCAACAGTCTGGGTGAGTGTCTACTACAGTAGGAGAGATGAACAACATATTTATAACACAGTGAGGAAAGATATGCACCGTTTAATGGTAGATTGCCGGTGAGCCACACAGTAGGCAGAAAGAAAACTATCCTGTCGGCATTCAGGAGGATCTCAGACCGGACGTGTATCCGCTTCTATAAATACATCAACGAGATGAACTACATATAGATCCTCTCTGGGAGAGGGTGAGTCCAGAAGACTGATCAAAGTGGGATCATTAACAAAATCTCTACATTCCAGCAGTTTACAATTAACTCACAACTTCCCCCTATCTTTCCTCCTATGTTCAATCCTTTCCTTTTTCACTCTTCCTGTCCTTCTATCCCCTCTCCTTTCCTCTTCTCACTTCCTCTTTCTTCACTTACCCCTCTAGCTATGCGTCGTATGTAGGTTTTCAGGGCGGGGCCCAGCCTGTGTTCTTCGGTAGTACCTGTATGGCGAGGAACCTGTGCCATGAGCTGCTGCACACCCTGGGCCTGCACCACGAACACACACGGTTGGACCGTGACCGCTACGTCACCATACAGTGGGAGAGCGTGGTCCCAGGTGAGACACACATCAATCCACCTCATGGGCATTGCATGTGGATCGGGGGCTGGTCAATTTGGCCCATGGAGCGTTGCAGTGTGTGGGCTTTTGTACCAGCCCGAATCAAACGCACTCAATTCAGCTTTTTGCGGTCCAGATTGAAGACTGTGTAGGAGACTATTGAGATCTGCCTCCTGTAACTCTTGCTTTGTCTTCCAGGAAAAGAGAAGAACTTCCAAGGTGAAGAAAGGAGACCCTCAGAACCTGCCCTATGACTACAATTCCATCATGCAATATGGACCATCAGTCACACTCCTATATTCCTCTCCTCCTTCTTCCCACTAAAGTCCTCATTTTACTCACCTTATTGTAATAAACGGCTAGCAATAAGTAAAGATTACTGTTCCTGGGCCTATGTACAGTATGCAGTTCCAGTAACATTTCCAGATGTGTCCTAAATGGCTCCCTATTTAGTGCACTTACTTTGACCAGGGCAAATGGGGCTCTGGTCAAACTTGGTGAGCTATATTGGGAATAGGGTGCCATTTGGGACGCAGGCTGTGTGTTAAAGGAGCAAGTCCTCTAACCCTCCCTTGTTGGGTTTCTCCTGGCAGGAATTTCTTCTCAGCAGACTGGAACCCCACCATTGTCCCCAAGAAGAGTGGAGTCCATATGGGACAGAGAACTGACCTGCGGTCCCTGAACATAACACGCCTAAATTAACTCTACCACTGTGGTTAATACACACACACAGGCAAAATATCAGAATTGGGCTGCCTGTGTAAACGCAGCCATTATATCATACTGTATTCTCACCATGTTCCTGTCCTGTCTTTCCCAGAAGAAACGTCCTCGATGCACTTATTGATAAAGCCTGATGACGATTCCAGGTCGAACAACACCGATGTCAACTGAAGTTTCCCACCCAAATAGCATCGGCATCTCACTTCTCTTCACAATGAATGAGTTGGACAACAAGTGCCTCAAATCTTTCAGATGATTATTATGTACTCTGTCGTCTGTCTGTCTGGCTGCAGGCAGTAGCAGTTGCTGTCTTCCATTAGGCCTATAGCACTGCACTTGTCTCGGCGAGAAATACAGTTACCTGGACTGAAATGAATCTGTTCACTGTGATGTCGATTCAAACAAAGATCTGAACAATAAAGTTCACCAATAAATACCTTGTTTGTATTTGACCATGTTTTCTACCTCATCTGAATGACTAAGTTGGGTGGGAGGAATGGAAAAATGTGTATGTTTTGGTATTTTCCAGACTATTGAAGTAACAGTGGCTGCGGATCCAACTTTTTTGGACACCTGTTCCCGACAGCCGAAGATCCCACAGCTTCTGCCGGATTTTCAACTTTAAGCACAGACTCTGCTCTGCTAGAGAACAGGCTACTCTAGTGAATGGTCCTTGATTAATAAAGTTAGATAAAAGCTGAATCATTGTCTGCAAGATCACATTAGCAATATTTCCATGAACTTGTCCAGTGATTTTTCGACATTTAGAAAGTTCATAGAAAATGGATGCAACAATTGCCAGCTACAGTGCCTTTCAATAGAAGTATCTTGTCGATAAAAAACTGTTTCACAAAAACCTAGTGTTGAATAAAAATTAAGTGGTTGAAGTGTTTCCATTACCCAGGGAAATTGCACATGAACTAATTGGCGACAGCCTGTATTCCCTCCCACCTATCTGTCTCCAGTAGCCCGCGAAAGCCAGCATGGATAGAATGCAATTAAATTGAATAATTTGCCATATTCTGTGGGGGGTCTGTGCATATTTGTAATCAACAGCTGGTGCACGAAATTTAAGGAAGTCTCTAGATTTTGCTCGCCTGAAGTAGAGTATCTTATGATAAACTGTAGATTACACTATTTGCCAAGAGAGTTTTCATCTATACTTTTCGTGGCTGTTTATTTACCACCACAGACAGATGCTGGCACTAAGACCGCACTCAGTCAACTGTATAAGGAAATAAGCAAACAGGAAACCGCTCATCCAGAGGCGGCACTCCTAGTGGCCGGAGACTTTAATGCAGGGAAACTTAAATCAGTTTTAGCTAATTTCTATCAGCATGTTAAATGGGCAACCAGAGGTAAAATAACTCTGGAGCACCTATACTCCACACACTGAGGCGCGTACAAAGCTCTCCCTCGCCCTCCATTTGGTAAATCTGGCCACAATTCTATCCTCCTGATTCCTGCTTACAAGCTAAAATTAAAGCAGGAAGCACAAGTAACTCAGTGTATAAAAAAGTGGTCAGATGAAGCAGATGCTAAACTACAGGACTGTTTTGCTATCACAGACTGGAACATGTTCCGGTATTCTTCCAATGGCATTGAGGAGTACACCACATCAGTCACTGGCTTTATCAATAAGTGCATCGAGGACGTCGTCCCCACAGTGACTGTACGTACATACCCCAACCAGAAGCCATGGATTACAGGCAACATTTGCACTGAGCTAAAGGGTAGAGCTGCCACTTTCAAGGTGCGGGACTCTAACCCGGAAGCTTATAAGAAATCCTAATATGCCCTCCGACAAACCATCAAACAGGCAAAGCATCAATACAGGACTAAGATCGAATCACATAAGACAGCTCCGACGCTCGTCTTATGTGGCAGGGCTTGCAAACTATTACAGACTACAAAGGGAAGCACAGCCGCGAAGCACAGCCGCGAGCTGCCCAGTGAGACAAGCCTACCAGACGAGCTAAATCACTTCTATGTTTGCTTCGAGGCAAGCAACGCTGAGGCATGCATGAGACCAACAGCTGTTCTGGACGACTATGTGATCACGCTCTCCGTAGCCGACGTGAGTAAGACCTTTAAACAGGTCAACATTCACAAGGCTACCAACATGTTTCAAGCAGACCATCATAGTCCCTGTGCCCAAGAACACAAAGGCAACCTGCCTAAATGACTACAGACCCGTAGCACTCACGTCCTTAGCCATGAAGTGCTTTGAAAGGCTGGTAATGGCTCACATTAAAAATCCTTCTTTAACCTGTCTCCTCCCCTTCATCTACACTGATTGAAGTGTATTTAACAAGTGACATAAATAACGGATTATAGCTTTCTTCTGGATTCACCTGGTCAGTCTGTCATGGAAAGAGCAGTTGTTCCTAATGTTTTGTACACTCAGTGCATGTCCATTGCGCTGCACACATCTCAAATGGAGTCTTGAATGAAAGATGCAAAAATATTCCAGAGAATGGGTTGAGTAGGTTACTTTCTAAATGTAATTGGTTAGTTACTAGTTACCTGTCAAATTGTAATCAGTAACGTAACTTTTGGATTACCCAAACTCGGTAATGTAATCTGATTACTTTCAGTTACTTTTAGATTACTTCCCCCTTAAGAGGCTTTAGAAGACACAAATGTATGTTACCAATTGAACGACATCTTTTAATTTTTTTATTTATAGGGGACAATGCACAGTAATCAACATCAATATTACAATAATGCAACATCCATGTAAATGTGCCGGGGTTAGCCAAAAGCTAATTTGCACCCGCAGCTAAGGACAGTTACACAACTACAATACAACTACTCACTAAAACAATACAAAATACAAATACATTACATCCAAAAATATATCATTCTAACAACAACACTATCATCAACTGTCATTTTACATATGAGGAACTAGAGATAACTCATGTGTACAGGTTTGGATAGATTTTAGCCATGTTTTCAATTCAACTCTAAAAGTACAATAATCAGTGCAGCTTCTCAAGTCAATGGGCATTGCATTACAGTATATTGTAGCTCTAACAGAGAAGGCCGATTGGCCGATATTACTCTGTCGAAAAGGGACAATGCAGTCCCCTCTAGTTACTGCCCTTGTTACCCTGGAGGTGCTTTCCTTGAGCATGATTTGCCAGCATAGGGGTGGAGGGGCAAGACCATGCAGGATCTTAAAGACAAGGCTTGCATCTACATACTGCTTAAAGCTATCCAGACTAAATGCATTATGTTTGTATATGATATGACAATGGTGGTAACTGTTTGGTTTGTTATCAAAGATCTTAAGTGTTTGTTTGTAGTGTGATTCAATTGGTTTCAGAATAGTAGCTCCTGCTTGTGACCAGCATGTGAGGCAATATATCAGATGTGAGAAGATCATAGCATATATAGTTTGGAGACTTCAGTGCAATTTTCAAGGAAAAATCCCATTCTCTCATCTGCCTCCAGAGGTCCTCGTTGAGCCATGGTAGAGAGGTTTTCCGTCTTGGTTTACGTTGAAATTTCCTAGTAAAATATAAGTATCCACTTTGTCAATAGCTGTCAAATGTTCTGTATCCAGACTCTGGGTCTTCATTGCTTAACAGATCAGACCAGTCAATTTGACTTATAGCTGCATCGTAGTTACTCTGCTCACTCTGCTCACTTTTCTGAATTTTCTTATCGTACTGTTGCACATTAATATGGTTCTTAAGTCTCTTTTTATTGAGCTTTCTAACCACCAGTGTAACGTTGTGGTCAGATATGCCAGTTAGTAAGTTAATGGACTTAATTATTCGATCAGGTCTGTTAGTAAACACCAGATCAATTTGAGTCTGGGATGACTGTGTTAATCTGGTTGGACCTTGTATTATTTGAGTCAGGTTGAAATAATCTGTGATCTGAGTTTTTTCCTGTAAATTTTGTTTTCCCAGATTATATTGAAATCGCCCATGAAGATGATCTCCTTCTTATGATCACATTCTTTAAGCATGGCATTTAGATGGTCATAAAACAATATATCAGATGTTGGTGGTCGATATAATCCAATAATAGTGAGAGACATATGAGGGGAGAGGAAGACATTCAGCCCCATACATTCAATGTCATTGGCATATTTCCATATTATATGATTGCATTTAAAGTTATCTTTCATGTACATAAGCAATCCACCCTCTCTGCCCTCTCCCCTGTCCCTATTGAATATGGAATATCCAGGGACATTAAAGGCAGAAATTGGAGAAGGTTTTTTCAGCCATGTCTCAGAGAACAGAAACGATGTAGATTAGAGTCGTTCAATAAATGTTCTACCTGTTCACTCTTAGAAAGATGACCTCCCAATATTCCTCTAGGCTTGGAACGAGAGTCCCAAAGCATTTTAGCCTGATTAACGGTTTGAAAAAGTTTCATGGTACAATGTTTTCTAATACCTGAGTTAAGGAGTTAATGACTCAAAGGCGGGTTTTGTTTGGGACATGTATCAAGAGTTTACATTAAAATTAGATTATCTGCAGATTGCTCATTCTCTTGAAAAGCCATGTTAGCAACAGAAGTTATGCTCACATACACAGAATGTCCTTCTCTGAACCAGATAAAATAGGTTACTCAAATATCGATTTTTTCAGTCCTTCATCAATGATTTTGGTCTTTCGATCTATTGCAGGATAAATCAATGTTCAAGTTTACATAGCTGGCCATATATGGATGTTACATTTTACTTTAAGTGTTGGTTATGTAGGCTTCTTCTAACCCATCTCTTTCTCCTTCATATAATAATAATAATAATAAATTAATAAATTATATATTTATATTACAAACCAAAGTCTATCAGAATTCCAGTCATTCCAATAAATGTTATACCCCTTGATCTTAAGAATAGGACTTGGAAATATGGAAGTATAGATTAGCCAAATTGTTTAACCTGAGCATAACCCCAAAACTAAAGACTTATTAGCCAGCCCTACTCTGTTGTTTATGATTTTGTTGTCATGGAGGACTGATTGGGATCATTGATTTGAGTTGAAAAATAAATGCTGCGCTCATGGAATGACATGCTTTGAGCACTACTGAAAAGTTATATTTACACGTGAAAAATGAATGCCATATTCTGCATTTGCTATAGGCCTATTGTTTACCTTTTTGTTGGTGACACTTTGATATCTTGATAATATGCAGCTGTGTAAAAGGCAAATCCACAGATGAAACAAAAACATAATGGTGGGCACTCCTCTGTTTTGGTTAAAAACTGAGGGATGGGCCTGGAGAAATGTAACCACTCAGATTAATAGACAGAGCTATGGATGCAAGGACCGACCATCCATGATATCAAAAGTATTGTTTTAACCATGTTATGAGGCAATACAGTGTTTGTTTACATTTACAATGTTTACAAACATTGGAGAAAAACAAGCTTATATTTGTTGTTCTGACAGGATGAGACAGTTGAACTAAGCTCATGAGGCATTTATAAGTTATATTCTTCCAGAATCAATGGATATAGACAGTACCAGTCAAAAGTTTGGACACACCTAGTCATTCCAGGGTTTGTCTTTATTTGGACTATTTTCTACATTGTAGAACAATAGTGAAGACATCAAAACTATGAAATAACACGTATGGAATCATGTAGTAACCAAAAAAGTGTTCAACAAATCAAAATGTATTTTATATTTGAGATTCTTCAGAAGTAGCCAACCTGTACCTTGATGACTGCTTTGCACACTCTTTGCATTCTCTCAACCAGCCTCATGAGGTAGTCACCTGGAATGCATTTACATTAACAGGTGTGCCTTCTTAAAAGTTAATTTGTGGAATTTCTTTCCTTATTAATGCATTTGAGCCAATCAGTTGTGTTGTGACAAGGTAGGGGTGGTATACAGAAGATAGCCCTATTTGGCAAAATACTAAGTACATATTATGGCAAGAAAAGCTCAAATAAGCAAAGAGAAATGACAGTCCATCATTACTTCAAGACATGAAGGTCAATCAATGCGGAACAGTTCAAGAACTTTGAAAGTTTCTTCAAGGGCAGTCGCAAAAAAGCGCTATGATGAAACTGGCTCTCACAAGGACCGCCACAGGAAAGGAAGACCAAGAGTTACCTCTGCTGCAGAGGATAAGTTCATTAGAGTTACCAGCCTCAGAAATTGCAGCCCAAATAAATGCTTTCAAAAGTTCAAGTAACAGACACATCTCAACATCAACTGTTCAGAGGAGACAGCGTGAATCAGGCCTTCATGGTCGAATTGCTGCAAAGAAACAACTACTAAAGTATACCAATAAGAAGAGACTTGCTTGGCCCAAGAAACATGAGCCATGTGACCGTTGGTCTTATGAGTCCAAATTTGAGATATTTGGTTCCAACTGCCATGTCTTTGTGAGACGCAGAGTAGGTGAACAGATGACCTCTGCATGTGTAGTTCCCTCCGTGAAGCATGGAGGAGGAGGTGTGATTGTGCTTTGCTAGTGACACTGTCAGTGATTTATTTAGAATTCAAGGCACACTTAACCAGCATTGCTACCACAGCATTCTGCAGCGATCTGCCCTCCCATCTGGTTTGCGCATAGTGGTACTATCAATTGTTTTTCAACAGGACAATGACCCAACACACCTCCAGGCTGTGTAAAGGCTATTTGACCAAGAAGGAGCGTGATGGAGTGCTGCATCACCCGACCTCAAGCCAGTTCAGATGGTTTGGGATGAGTTGGACCGCAGAGTGAAGGAAAAGCAGACAAGAGTTGCGAGTTCTCAGCATATGTGGGAACTCCTTCAAGACTGTTGGAAAAGAATTCCAGGTGAAGTTGGTTGAGAGGATGGTTAGAGTGTGCAAAGCTGTCATCAAGGCAAAGGGTGGCTACTTATATTTAGATTTGTTTAACACTTTTTTGGTTACTACATGATTCCATATATGTTATTTCATTGTTTTGATGTCTTCACTATTATTCTACAATGTAGAAAAAAACTAGAATTGGTAGGTGTCCAAACTTTTACTGTTACTAAAATACAATACTAATATATATACAGTTGAAGTCGGAAGTTTACATACACTTAGGTTGGAGTCATTACAACTAATTTTTCAACCACTCCACAAATTTCTTGTTAACAAACTAAAGTTTTGGCAAGTCGGTTAGGACATCTACTTTGTGCATGACACAAGTCATTTTTCCAACAATTTTTTACAGACAGATTATTTCACTTATAATTCACTGTATAAACAATTCCAGTGGGTCAGAAGTTTACATACAGTAAGTTGACTGTGCCTTTAAACAGCTTGGAAAATTCCAGAAAATCATGTCATGGCTTTAGAAGCTTCTGATAGGCTAATTGACATAATTTGAGTCAATTGGAGGTCTACCTGTGGATGTATTTCACGGCCTACCTTCAAACTCAGTGCCTCTTTGCTTGACGTCATGGGAAAATCTAAAGAAATCAGCCAAGACCTCAGAATAGTTTTTTTAGACCTCCAGAAGTCTGGTTCATCCTTGGGAGCAATTTCCAAACACCTGAAGGTACCACATTCATCTGTACAATTAATAGTACGCAAGTATAAACACCATGGGACCACGCAGCCATCATACTGCTCAGGAAGGAGATGTGTTGTGTCCTAGAGATGAACGTACTTTGGTGTGAAAAGTGCAAATTAATCCCAGAACAACAGCAAAGGACCGTTTGAAGATGCTGGGGGAAAAAGGTACAAAAGTATCTATATCCACAGTAAAACGAGTCCTATATCAACATAACCTGAAAGGCAGCTCAGCAAGGAAGAAGCCACTGCTCCAAAACCTCCATAAAAAAGCCAGACTACGGTTTGAAACTGCACATGGGGACAAAGATTGTACTTTTTGGAGAAATGTCCTCTGGTCTGATGAAACAATAATAGAACTGTTTGGCCATAATGACCATCGTTATGTTTGGAGGAAGAAGGGGGAGGCTTGCAAGCCGAAGAACA
This sequence comes from Salvelinus alpinus, assembly GCF_045679555.1. Taxonomy (NCBI): domain Eukaryota; kingdom Metazoa; phylum Chordata; class Actinopteri; order Salmoniformes; family Salmonidae; genus Salvelinus; species Salvelinus alpinus. The sequence goes on from NC_092109.1 coordinate 10,662,829, forward strand.
CCATCCCAACTGTGAAGCACGGGGGTGGCAGCATCATGTTGTGGGGGTGCTTTGCTGCAGGAGGGACTGGTGTACTACACAAAATAGATGGCATCATCAGGAAGTAAAATTATGTGGCTATATTGAAGCAACATCTCAAGACATCAGTCAGGAAGTTAAAGCTTGTGTAACGATTGTCTTCCTCTTCTGATGAGGAATATGAAAGATCGGACCAAAATGCAGTGTGGCAAGTGTCCATGTTACTTTAATAGAACAGAACACGAAAATACAAAAATAACAAAGTGAAATAACAACGAAAATCGAAACAGTCCTGAATGGTGAAACAAACACAAAACAGGAAACAACTACCCACCAACACAGGTGGGAACAGGCTACCTAAGTATGGTTCTCAATCAGAGACAACGATTGACAGCTGCCTCTGATTGGGAACCATACCAGGCCAAACACAGAAATACAAAACCTAGAACAAAACATAGAATGCAACATAGAATGCCCACCCCAACTCACGCCCTGACCAGACATAAAAAAGGAACTAAGATCAGAACGTGACAGCTTGGTCACAAATGGGTCTTCCAAATGCACAATGACCCCAAGCATACTTCCAAAGTTGTGGCAAAATGGCTGAAAAAGTTTGGCCCGAAACTTTTGACCCAAGTTAAACAATTTAAAGGCAATGCTACCAAATACTAATGGATTTTTATGTAAACTTCTGACCCACTGGGAATGTGATGAAAGAAATAAAAGCTGAAATAAATAATTCTCTCTACTATTATTCTGACATTTCACATTCTTAAAATAAAGTGGTGATCCTAACTGACCTAAGACAGGGAGTTTTTACTAAGATTAAATGTCAGAAATTGTGAAAAGCTGAGTTTAAATGTATTTGGCTAAGGTGTATGTAAACTTCCTACTTCAACTGTATCTGTTGGTCACAGATACCTTGTCTTTTCAGTATCTGGTGTGACCACCATTTGCCTCATGCACCGCAACACATCTCCTTTGCATAGAGTTGATCAGGCTGTTGATTGTGGCCTGTGGAATGTTACTCCACTCCTCTTCAATGGCTGTGCGAAGTTGATGATTGTACTGTATGTAAATGTGATATGTCAGTTGTTTGTTTTTAATACATTTGCAAAATTTTCTAAAAACCAATTTTTGCTTTGTCGTTTAGGGGTTATTCTGTGTAGATTGATGAGAGAAAAAAAACAATTTAATCAATTTTAGAATAAAGTGAGGGGTCTGAATACTTTCCGAATGCATAAAGCATTTACACAGGCAGCCCAATTCTGATCTTTTGCCCAATATTTGGCAGAAGATCTGATCTGCCTGTGTAAACCAGACATACATGAGTTGGCTCGAGTTTTAGATTATCTTCAAACAAACTCAATTGTGCATGATTCTGCAGATTGGAGTTGCAGTTGCTTGTGAAGAGTGCAGCCATCCTATACACAAAGTCAGTATGTGGCCCCATAACCACCTGTCCTTCAATGAACAACATCCAGGCTGTGGGTTACCTTAAATAGTGATTATGGATCATCTTTTCAATATATACATTTTTCCAGCCTCCACCCCCCCCCCCCCCTCATAGGACCCCCCCCCCCCAAAAAAAAAATGTTAGTGCCCAACACAACACATGCTCATTCCTAGTACCTGGCATCTTATAAATAGCAAACATTAAGGACAGTAACAACTGATAAAAACACACAAAATGAGTGGAGGTCTCTACAGTACCTTGTACAATCAACCACTTTCTGGCACATTGCTTGAAGAAAGTGTGCTTGTTCTCAAAGTCCAAAGTTAAATAAGTGGACCAAAGTGGGCAATGAGCTATGGATAGTGACATGGGTAGTGATGTTTCAGTTTCAGGGCATGGTTCTGGTCACTACCAGAAGAGAAGTCTGCAGGTTTGTTGTTGGCATCGTTTCCCTGATATTAAAATGTATTTTGGCATCGGTTGAGTTGTAAATAAGTTAAATGTTTCCCCTGAACTAACCGAGCAATAAACAAAGCAAAATCATAGGAAACGATGCCTACGAACAGGTCATGCCCTAGACATGGTGTCAGGGCAGGCTGGCAAACGTGGAAGTAGGTTAGCTGATAGAACACACAAGACTGAATTAGACATCGAGAAAGTCTGACTTGTCTACAACTGTGGTGAGTGGTGTGTCTCTCTCTCTCTCTCCCTCTCTCGATTGGTCTGTCTCTCTCCATCGGTATGTCTCTATTACTAGGACAGACACACTACCGGCAGCCAGCAGTCTGTATTGTATTCCCCTCCCTTGGCTCAGTCCCAACCCTCCCTCTGCTTCTATCTTCCCATCAGATGCCAAAGAGGGGAAGAAAAATGTCACAGGAGGGTAAACGGGAAACTGTGAATGGCGACACCCCATGGAAAATAACTACCACGGGATATGGCATGCCTCACAACACCCCGATGGCCAAACAGGTATCCCGCGTTGCCACCTCTGTCATTACACAGCACAGGGAAAATCCTCTTAAAGCTAGAATCCTTAATTGAAACAATAACTGGTCACCCCCCTCTGTTCTGGTGAAAAGCTGAGGGATGCGCCTGGAGAAATGTAATCACTCTTCAAATTCATAGACAGAGCTATGAATACAAGGACTGACTATACATGATATCAAAATTATATACTGAACAAAAATATAAACACAACATGCAAAGTGTTGGTTTCATGAGCTGAAATAAAAGATCCCAGAAATGTTCCATGTGCACAAAAAGCTTCTTTCTCTCAGATTTTGTGCACGGATTTGTTGAAATCCCTGTTAGTGAACATTTATCCTTTGCCAAGATAATCCATCCACCTGACAGGTGTACTATATCAATAAGCTGATTAAACAGCACGGTCATTACACAGGTGCATCTTATGCTGGGGACAATAAAAAGCCACTCTAAAATGCACAATTTTGTCACATGTTTTGAGGGAGCATGCAATTGGCATGTTGACTGCAGGAATGTCCACCAGAGCTGTTGCCAGAGAATTGAATGTTCAATTCTCTACCTTAAGCCACCTCTAACGTCGTTTTAGAGAATTTGGTCATACGTCAAACTGGCCTCACAACTGCAGAACACGTGTAACCACGCCAGCCCAGGACCTTCACATCCGGCTTCTTCGCCTGCGGGATCTTCTGAGACCAGCCACTTGGACAGCTGATGAAACTGAGGAGTATTTATGTCTGTAATAAAGCCCTTTTGTGGGGAAAAACGAATTCTGATTGGCTGGGCCTGGCTACCCAGTGGCTGGGCCTGGCTCCCAAGTGGGTGGGCCCTTCCCCACCCATGGCTGAGCTCCTGCGCAGTCATGTGAAATCCACAGATTAGGGCCTAGTTTATTTATTTCAAGTGACGGATTTCCTTAACTGTAACTCAGTAAAATATTTGAAATGATTGCATTTTATATTTTTGTTCAGTATAGTTTTAACCATGTCTTGAGGCTATACAGTGTTTGTTAACATTACCGACAAACATTGGAGTAAAACAAACGTGTATCTTGGGCTTTGATGGGGTACGACAGTTGAACTAAGCTCATGAGGTATTTACACGTTTTTATTGTGTAAGAATCTATGGGCATACTGTTTGTCATTAACTTCTAAGTCTAAAAGTGTATGTAGCAACTACGGAATTGAGCTTTAAAGTCCATGGGAATCCCACGGCTTCTACCCTGTCTCTCAGGCTGCAGGAGCCTGCCGCCGCCACTAGGAGACAGAGGAGCACCAGCCTAAAAAACGGACTGAAGGAAAGCTGACCAGCTGCTTTGGGGACCTTGTAGAAGGTTCAGGTGGACTGTGTTTAACATAATATCCTATATTATTCTCAGCCATTGGGAAATTTGAGTAGAGGAGGGACTGGATGTAGAACTTGGGCCAACAATTTTTGTATAATCAAAATTATTTTTACATTGTTAGCCATTATTATTTTGTCCCTTTGGTGAAATGTGGAATGGCCATGTCTTCATGCTTCATGATTAAGAAGTTTCTCGACACTACACTGTATCATTGAATATAATCCATCCTTACCTGAGACCTTGTGTGTGAGTTCTCTGTCAGTTGCTAATTTCCTGGTCCAGTAAAGACGCTAGGTGGTTTTGAGTGTTTGCTGGGTTTGACGAATGGTTCTGTCTGCCTTCTACTCTCTGCCCATCACACACACACACACACACACACACACACACACACACACACACACACACACACACACACACACACACACACACACACACACACACACACACACACACACACACACACACACACACACACACACACACACACACACACACACACACACACACTCTCTTCTCTGTCTCAGAGAGGAATGAGTAAGACAGGAGAGGTGATGTTTTTTCTCATGGCCTCTGCCCTCCAGTGGAGGCTGCTGAGGGGAGGACGGCTCATAATAAAAGCTGGAATGGAGTCCGTTGACTGGCATCAAACACATGTTTGATACTCTTCCATTCACTCCATTCCAGCCATTCCATTCCATCCATTATTATGAGCTTCCCTCCCCTCAGCAGCCTCCACTGCTGCCATCCCATCTAAAACCACTCTACCAGCCAGATCAATACAGCTATCTCAACTCTACACCTCAACAGGCTGTGTCGCACTGGTTGCATTGGCATTGTAGGCGTGTGTGTATAGCGTGTGTTTGTGTAGAGTGTATGTCTCGGTGATGGTCACAGGGTCCACTGCCTGACGCTGCGTGACATCATTCCTGTTAGACGGGCGGAGATCGAGGCGCGGTTGTTAACCCGGCTCGGGCAGTTAACGGGGCTCAGTTGGACGGGGAACGAAGCCGGTGCGTCTTTGTGAAAGAAAAAGTAACATCAAACTGGATACGCAAGAGTTGCTCATTATTCAAGCACTATTGAAGGAAAAATGAAGTTGATTCAGAAATAAGTGCGTCTTTGTTGTTATCGGTGCGTCATTGATAGAGAGTGGACCTGGTCGAGTTGCGCATAATCAAAGACCGGGAAAAAAGAGAGGAACAATTCAGTTTAATATGGTTACATTATCATCATGTAATCAGTGAGGTGTTGTCATCACCGTTTTATTCCAGTCTTTCACAGCGCTCAGAGGAACTATAAAGCATAGGCCTATACCCTATATCAAACAATCGACAGATAAAGGAATATGTTTTTTTTTTCTCCCTACAATTTAATTAACTGATCTGATGTTTGTGGCTGAAGTCTTCTCGGACCCATCCCTTATCTATTGACGATGACGGCTCAGTGCGGGTCTCGTTTCGGCACCTAGTCCTTTTGGACAGATGGAAGCTGAGGAGCGCAGATTGTTGGGTGACTTTTTACATCTTCAAACTGTCTCTAATGCGTGATATGGTTACACTACGAATGTGAATGAATAGCAACTTTTTAAAAGGCATTTCATCAGCCCAAGTATCATTCCATGCGTCTCTGCGTCCTGGTGCGCTTCATTGCGCTGGTGAGATTCGGGGAGTGTTCCGATTTCATGGTAGGCTATAATTAAGGACGTTTTACTTCAGTGAATTTAATTTAAATAGAACACGGTCTATGGATGGCCTGAAGGACTTTTACAGCTTCTAGAACTACGTTTGGATGACACATTTATCTAGCGCTTGTTCAATCAATTTAATAATTTCCCCCAGAAGAATAACTATCCAAGCATCAGCGGTGTGTGTTGTGTTAGTTAATAGATACTTAGTAATTGAATGGACTGATTTAATGAGATTAATGAAGTAATTATTTATTTGAATACCCAATAACGATTTAGTGGATATATCCGCACCTGGATATTGAAAAGAGACATGAAAGAGAAAGTGCGTGACTGGAGGAGCAAAACGATATTTTCACACTGGCAAAGTTGTTAGTCTCGGTGATGCCTTGGGCAAAGCGGTACAATGTTTTTTTTCTCTCTCTCATTTTAATTCAATCATCTAGTGCGTAAAGTTCTAAGTGGACGCCTCTTGAGCCCAACAGCCATGTCTCTGTTTCTGCGTCAGAGCCCCTCCATTTGCTGCACTCTCACTGGACAACAAGTCTTCCTCAAGGGATTAAGCTAGCAGATAACAGAAACCTCTCTCTTCTTTCTTCTTCACTCACTCTAAACAGAATTCACTGTCCCTGTGAGTTTCTGAGTTTTCTCCAAAAGTCTAGCTTCAGCTGGCATCGCCATGGCCATGACCCCAGATATTACATGCCTGTCAGGGCCAGGGGTGAACCTGAACATCAGCTTCACCTTCGGCCCCAGCCCCTGCAACCAGACAGTACTGCGAACCCCACCCTATTCCCCAGAGGCCACTGCGTTGTTCGCCACCGCGATCACCCTCATGATGATCCTCACCATCGTGGGCAACATCCTGGTCATCATCGCCGTACTGACCTCGCGTTCGCTCCGCGGCCCACAGAACCTCTTCCTGGTCTCGCTGGCCGCAGCCGACATCCTGGTGGCTACCCTCATCATCCCCTTCTCGCTGGCCAATGAGCTTCAGGGATACTGGGCATTCCGCTCACTGTGGTGTGAGATCTACTTGGCGTTGGACGTCCTCTTCTGCACGTCCTCCATCGCTCACCTCTGTGCCATCTCTTTGGACCGCTACCTGTCCATCTCCCGGCCCGTGTCCTATGGCGCCCAACGGACCCCCGCACGCATCAAGGCGGCCATCGTGGTGGTCTGGCTTCTCTCGGCCGCCATCTCCTTCCCTCCCCTCCTCTCCCTGGATAAGAGTGAGGGAGGGGTGGAGGTGTGTGAGCTGAACAACGAGCGTTGGTATATTCTCTACTCCACCATCGGCTCATTCTTCGCCCCGTGTCTCATCATGATCGGGGTTTACATCAGGATCTACCAGATCGCCAAGCAACACACAAGATGTCCGCCAGGGGAAAAACCCAACCCTAACAAAACTCCCGGCAACGCGTCTAGCAACACTCCTAGCAACCCAACAGCCCACGCACCTGGACCTGTCATTACCCTCCAGCCCAAGCCTCTCAGCCAACTACAGCACAACAGAGGGGAGGGATGGAAAGCAGACGGACAATCCAAGGATGCCGTACCTTCGAAGAGTCTCCCTGTCTCCTCCCCCTCGTCTCCTCCTCCCCAGAGCGAGACCCAGGCCAAGACCCCTACTGGCCCACAGATTGAACCACAACCCCAGACCCAGCCTTCTTCACCAAACTCTGTCCCCACCTCACCCCAGCCTCCCTCACCCACCATAGCTCGCTCCCCCACACTCCCCCTTGCAGACAGCCAACCTGAGGAGACCCACAGACAGGGTGAGAGACAGGAGGAGAGACAGAGAAACACCACCAATGATGACAGCTTCAGCTCTGGCTCCGAGGCAGAGGCAGAGATGAGTGAAAAAGGAAAGGGGGGGGGAGGGAACGGGACAGTTAAGAATAATGGAGGATCAAAGTCTGGAGATGCAGGGTTCAAAATGAAACCTCTCTCTTCTCTGACCTCTCACAAGTTCAAAAAGACTGTTGCCACACCCACCAGCACAAAGCTGGCCTCTGACAGGCCAGGGAAGGCCCAGGCCACGCCAATGTCTCGGCGCAAGGCCATGGTGAACCGCGAGAAGCGCTTCACGTTTGTCCTGGCTGTGGTAATCGGGGTGTTTGTCATCTGTTGGTTCCCTTTCTTCTTCTCCTACTCGCTGCAGGCCATCTGTCCTGAGACCTGCTCTCTCCCTGATCCCCTCTTCAAGTTCTTCTTCTGGATTGGCTACTGCAACTCCTGTCTGAACCCTGTCATATACACCATCTTCAACCAGGACTTCAGGAAGGCCTTCAAGAAGATCCTCTGTAGGGACACCAAGGGGACAAACTTCTAGAGTGGATACTGTGTAGGGACACCTTCTTTTAGAGTATATGCTGTGTAAGGACACTAAGGACAATGACTTCTAGAGTGGATATACTGTAAGGATAGCTTTTAGCTTTCTTGTGTAAGAAACCACAGACAATCTGCTGAGTCCGTCCTTTGCTGAACATTCTGTTAGATCAGATAACAAAAGGCTGAACTATGGAATGCTGGAGTAGATCAAGATGCTCTGATCCCATTGGGGGCAGTGGGAGAGGAGGGAGGGAGGGACGCAATATACCTGAAAAAAATAACTCTGTTACAGCTTGTTTAGTGATCGGAACAAAACAGGGCCATCAGTCATGAGGACGTGTTGCTCAAATTACATTATAAATTGGGTGGTTCGAACCCTGAATGCTGATTGGCTGACAGCCGTGGTATATCACGGTTATGACAAAACATTTATTTGTACTGCTGTAATTACGTTGGTAACCAGTTTATAATAGCAATAAGGCACCTTGGGGGTTTGTGATATATCGCCAATATACCACGGCTAAGGGCTGTATCCAGGCTCTCCGCGTTGCGTCTTGCTTAAGAACAGCCTTTAGCCGTGGTATATCAGCCATATACCAAACCTCCTCGTGCCTTATTGCTGAAGTATATCACTGCTTGCATCGTTCCTCTCTATAAGCAAACAAAGGCTGCTCTCTGTTGAATAATTTGTCTGTCTGTATAACTGGATTCCCACAGCCATTACCTCTAGCCTTGTGACTGGCCACTATGAAGTTCAAGGACGCAGTATCAGGAGAGTGTTCTTAGACATTACCAGGTACTGTCCACTGTAAGGACACAGATTGGGCAGGAGAATGTGTGGTAGAACGTGTGCAGTAGAATGTGTTCCTGGAGTTCTGTGTTCAAGAACTTGTAGTGTGTGAAGAGAGTTTGTCCAGGTGTCCAAGGACAGACAGAGAACATTACATCCTTTACACCAGGGTTTCCCAAACTCGGTCCTCTGGACCCCAAGGGGTGCAGGTTTAGTTTTTTTGCCCTATCACTACACAGCTGATTCAAGTCATCAACTAATCATCAAGCTTTGATCATTTGAATCAGCTGTGTAGTGATAGGGCAAAAAAACAAAACCTGCACCCCTTGTGGTCCCGAGGACCGAGTTTGGGAAACGTTGCTTTACACCTTGGATGACGACTGGCCTCTGTCGTAAACTCAAACCCTGTGACGGACATGTTTTATAGGGGACAACCCAGCTGTATTTGTGTCTTGTTATCAGTACCAGAAATGCACCTTTATGTTTTAATATAAGTATGAAATTAATGTAAACACATGAAAAGTGAAATATGGGTTTTTGATATGACCAAGGCCTCAGTAATGTAATATGTTGGGTTTAGAGCGGGTCTGCAGTAGTAGTTATTAAATACTGTGTGTGTGTGTGTGTTTGTTGTGTGATGGCCTACGGGTTTTACTGGAACAGAGGAAATCACTAATGGTGTTTTTTATATCTGAGATAAAGATGAGAGCATGAGGAACTCACAAGACCACACACAAACACACACTCTCTCCCCATCTCCCTCTCGGCCTCTCTAGCCTGGGGTGTGTGTTCTGTGTTGTGATGTATGGAGTGTCCTCTCCTCTCAATATTCCCTGTGGAGTTAACCACCACCCAGAGCAATGAGGAGGAGAGTATCCTCTGCGTGATCCCAGGAACATTCTACCTCCTTCTGGGAAAAGCATGGTGGCACTGCACACCTCGGGCTACAACGGGAAAACCGGAACGGGAATACTACAGCAGGAAAAAAAATTAAAAGCTAATCTGTGAAATGGATGAAAGACGCAAAACAGACTCTATTGCCCAGGCACTACCTGGAGACAAGACAGTGCTGAGTCCTCTCTCTCTCTCTCTCTCTCTGTGTGTGTGTTTGTGTGGTTGCATGTTTTACAGAATGCATGCCTATGAATGCATATTCTCAAATTCGGTGTGAACCAACAAACCCATAATAATATCTTTATTTATGTGTTTTTCATAAATGTCCTTGACTGAACAAGCTGGTGTATTGTACAAAATTCAATAAATAAAACATCTACGGTATTTACACTGCATTTGGAAAGTATTCAGACCCCTTGACTTTTCCCACATTTTGTTACATTACAGCCTTATTCTGAAATGGATAAAAAAAACATGTTCTCCCTCATCAATCCAAGCACAATACCCCATAATGACAAAGCAAAAACAGTTTTTTTTCTCTCATTTTTTCAAACGTATTAAAGATAAAACACTGAAATATCACATTATTCAGACCATTTAGTCAGTACTTTGTTGAAGCTCCTTTGGCAGCGATTACAGCCTCGAATCTTCTTGGGTATGACGCTACAAGCTTTGCACACCTGTATATGGGGAGTTTCTCCCATTCTTCTCTGCAGATCCTCTCAAGCTCCGTCAGGTTGGATGGGGAGCGTCGCTGCACAGCTATTTTCAGGTCTCTCCAGAGATATTAGATCAGGTTCAAGTCCGGGCTCTGGCTGGGCCACTCAACGACATTCAGAGATTTGTTCCGAAGCCACTCCTGTGTTGTCTTGGCTGTGTGCTTAGGGTCGTTGTCCTGTTACAAGGTGAACTTTGCCCTATTCTGAGGTCCTGAGTGCTCTGTAGCAGGTTATCATGAAGGATCTCTCTGTGCTTTCCCCCTTTATCTTTCCCTCGATCCTGACTTGTCCCCTGTCGTGACTTTACTTTCACCCCAGCCATCCTACGCGACTCAGACCAGAACATGCCGGACCTATTTTTCTCTCCATATCCCCGGATTTCAACCGCAAGCTCTGGACATTTACACCTGGATCTCGCAGCTAGCTAGCTGCTATCCGTGTGACTATTGGCTTACGTCGATCCCGGAGCAAACATCAATTATTCCGGAGCTAGCCAGCTGAAGAGTTCCATCAGCCACTCCTGGGCTACAATCACCTATCCGGACCCGTTTTACTGCCGATGCGGAGCCCCACCGGGCCTTCACGACTGGACTACCGACGTTATCTGCCCGAGGGAGTTATCCAACTGGCCCCTCCGTCGCGACGTTACCTGAACGCCCATCTACGGCCCGCTAATCGTTAGCTGTCTTATCGGCTGCTATCTGAATAGGTCTATCGGACAATTTTTCTTGGGTCACTACAACTATATCTATTTTGTCAATTGGATTGATCCCCTCTACCACACGGAACCGCACTAATCTACCGTCGGAAATGCACGAGGTGGCTAAAAACAGACCTCCATCATATGCTAGATTGCTACCGATGGCCCGGCTAGCTGTCTGAATCGCCGTTACCGCAACCAACCTCACTACTCACTGGACCCTTATGATCACTCGACTAAGCATGCCTCTCGTTAATGTCAATATGCCTTGTCCATTGCTGTTCTGGTTAGTGTTTATTGACTTATTTCACTGTAGAGCCTCTAGCACTGCTCCTTATCCAACCTTTCAGTTCCACCACCCACACATGCGATGACATCACCTGGTTTCAATGATGTTTCTAGAGACAATATCTCTCTCATCATCACTCAATACCTAGGTTTACCTCCACTGTATTCACATCCTACCATACCTTTGTCTATACATTATACCTTGAAGCTATTTTAATCGCCCCCAGAAACCTCCTTTTACTCTCTGTTCCGGACGTTCTAGACGACCAATTCTCATAGCTTTTAGCCGTACCCTTATCCTACTCCTCCTCTGTTCCTCTGGTGATGTAGAGGTGAATCCAGGCCCTGCAGTGCCTAGCTCCACTCCTATTCCCCAGGCGCTCTCTTTTGATGACTTCTGTAACCGTAATAGCCTTGGTTTCATGCATGTTAACATTAGAAGCTTCCTCCCTAAGTTTGTTTTATTCACTGCTTTAGCACACTCTGCCAACCCGGATGTTCTAGCCGTGTCTGAATCCTGGCTTAGGAAGACCACCAAATATTCTGAAATCTCCATTCCTAACTATAACATTTTCAGACAAGATAGAACGGCCAAAGGGGGCGGTGTTGCAATCTACTGCAAAGATGGCCTGCAGAGTTCTGTCCTACTATCCAGGTCTGTACCCAAGCAATTTGAACTTCTACTTTTAAAAATCCACCTCTCTAAAAACAAGTCTCTCACCATTGCCGCCTGCTATAGACCACCCTCTGTCCCCAGCTGTGCTCTGGACACCATATGTGAACTGATTGCCCCCCATCTATCTTAAGAGCTCGTGCTGCTAGGTGACCTAAACTGGATCATGCTTAACACCCCAGCCATCCTACAATCTAAGCTTGATGCCCTCAATCTCACACAAATGATCAATGAACCTACCAGGTACCACCCCAAAGCCGTTAACACGGGCACCCTCATAGATATCATCCTAACCAACTTGCCCTCTAAATACACCTCTGCTGTTTTCAACCAAGATCTCAGCAATCACTGCCTCATTGCCTGCATCCGTAATGGGTCAGCGGTCAAACGACCTCCACTCATCACTGTCAAACGCTCCCTGAAACACTTCAGCGAGCAGGCCTTTCTAATCGTCCTGGCCGGGGTATCCTGGAAGGATATTGATCTCATCCTGTCAGTGGAGGATGCCTGGTTATTTAAAAAAAATCCCTTCTTCACCATCTTAAATAAGCATGCCCCATTCAAGAAATTTAGAACCAGGAACAGATATAGCCCTTAGTTCTCTCCAGACCTGACTGCCCTTAACCAACACAAAAACATCCTATGGCGTTCTGCATTAGCATCGAACAGCCCCCGTGATATGCAACTTTTCAGGGAAGCTAGAAACCAATATACACAGGCAGTTAGAGAAGCCAAGGCTAGCTTTTTCAAAGAGAAATTTGCATCCTGCAACACAAACTCAAAAAAGTTCTGGGACACTGTAAAGTCCATGGAGAATAAGAACACCTCCTCCCAGCTGCCCACTGCACTGAGGACAGGAAACACTGTCACCACCAATAAATCCACTATAATTGAGAATTTCAATAAGCATTTTTAACGGCTGGCCATGCTTTCCACCTGGCTACCCCTACCCCGGTCAACAGCACTGCACCCCCCACAGCAACTCGCCCAAGCCTTCCCCATTTCTCCTTCTCTCAAATCCAGTCAGCTGATGATCTGAAAGAGCTGCAAAATCTGGACCCCTACAAATCAGCCGGACTAGACAATCTGGACCCTTTCTTTCTAAAATGATCTGCTGAAATTGTTGCAACCCCTATTACTAGCCTGTTCAACCTCTCTTTCGTGTCGTCTGAGATTCCCAAAGATTGGAAAGCAGCTGCGGTCATCCCCCTCTTCAAAGGGGGGGACACTCTAGACCCAAACTGCTACAGATCTACAGTATATCTATTCTACCCTGCCTTTCTAAGGTCTTCGAAAGCCAAGTCAACAAACAGATTACCGACCATTTAGAATCCCACCATACCTTCTCCGCTATGCAATCTGGTTTCAGAGCTGGTCATGGGTGCACCTCAGCCACGCTCAAGGTCCTAAATGATATCATAACCGCCATCGATAAGAAACAATACTGTGCAGCCGTATTCATTGACCTGGCCAAGGCTTTCGACTCTGTCAATCACCACATCCTCATCGGCAGACTCGATAGCCTTGGTTTCTCAAATGATTGCCTCGCCTGGTTCACCAACTACTTCTCTGATCGAGTTCAGTGTGGCAAATCGGAGGGTCTGTTGTCCGGGCCTCTGGCAGTCTCTATGGGGGTGCCACAGGGTTCAATTCTTGGACCGACTCTCTTCTCTGTATACATCAATGATGTCGCTCTTGCTGCTGGTGAGTCTCTGATCCAACTCTACGCAGAAGACACCATTCTGTATACTTCTGGCCCTTCTTTGGACACTGTGTTAACAACCCTCCAGACGAGCTTCAATGCCATACAACTCTCCTTCCGTGGCCTCTAATTGCTCTTAAATGCAAGTAAAACTAAATGCATACTCTTCAAACGATCGCTGCCTGCACCTGCACCTGCCCACCCATCCAACATCACTACTCTGGACGGTTCTGACTTATAATATGTGGACAACGACAAATACCTAGGTGTCTGGTTAGACTGTAAACTCTCCTTCCAGACTCACATCAAACATCTCCAATCCAAAGTTAAATCTAGAATTGGCTTCCTATTTCGCAACAAAGCATCCTTCACTCATGCTGCCAAACATACCCTTGTAAAACTGCCCATCCTACCGATCCTCGACTTCGGTGATGTCATTTACAAAATAGCCTCCAATACCCTACTCAATCAATTGGATGCAGTCTATCACAGTGCCATCCGTTTTGTCACCAAAGCCCCATATACTACCCACCACTGCGACCTGTACGCTCTCGTTGGCTGGCCCTCGCTTCATACTCGTCGCCAAACCCACTGGCTCCAGGTCATCTACAAGACCCTGCTAGGTAAAGTCCCCCCTTATCTCAGCTCGCTGGTCACCATAGCAGCACCCACCTGTAGCACGCGCTCCAGCAGGTATATCTCTCTGGTCACCCCCAAAACCAATTCTTCCTTTGGCCGCCTCTCCTTCCAGTTCTCTGCTACCAATGACTGCAACGAACTACAAAAATCTCTGAAACTGGAAACACTTATCTCCCTCACTAGCTTTAAGCACCAGCTGTCAGAGCAGCTCACAGATTACTGCACCTGTACATAGCCCATCTATAATTTGGCCCAAACAACTACCTCTCCCCCTACTGTATTTATTTATTTAGCTCCTTTGCACCCCATTATTTCTATCTCTACTTTGCACATTCTTCCACTGCAAATCTACCATTCCAGTGTTTTACTTGCTATATTGTATTTACTTCGCCACCATGGCCTTTTTTTTGCCTTTACCTCCCTTATCTCACCTCATTTGCTCACATTGTATATAGACTTATTTTTCTACTGTATTATTGACTGTATGTTTGTTTTACTCCATGTGTAACTCTGTGTTGTTGTATGTGTCGAACTGCTCTGCTTTATCTTGGCCAGGTCGCAATTGTAAATGAGAACTTGTTCTCAACTTGCCTACCTGGTTAAATAAAGGTGAAATAAAAAAATAAAAAATAAATCTTATGACTGTTATTTATCTAATCAACTAATTGTGCTTAATTGTTACCCGATTAAATTAATCATGTAACAATTAGGAATTTGGGGCACAACGAGAGTGGTTGTTTAAAGAGTAACCATCTCCTGAATTAAATTCTAAAGGTCTTTACCTATCACATCCATAATACAGTCAATGTATTAATCATAACCTCGTCTCGTATCATCATTCTGAACAGTTGTAACCTCCTGCATCTTCAAAAACCACAGCTTTACTTATGATTCAGTACTACACAAATAGATATAAGTATTTATTTACTAACTAACTAAATGATAACACAGAATAAACATACACACTTAAATACATTAGGAAAAGGTCCCTAGTGGACTGACACAATATGGTGACTTTTTACACAACGACATGGAGTGGGAGAGAGAGAGAGAGAGAGAGAAAAAGAGACACTTTATCGTTGATACATTTTAGAAACTATTCTCACAGTAATCATAGACTTTGTACACGAAGTACAAAATCATGAATGTATTTACGTTTAAATGCCTTCGTTTGATGTGGATCTCTATCGGAACCAGCCCTCCATAAAAAGGGTGATGGGCCTTTCAGCGGTACGCTCGTAAGGCTCTGATTGTCCGAAAGGTATCCGGACCCGTCTCTTCTACTGTTGCTCACTCTGTACGATGCTCCTTTGAATAAAGGCTAGCCAACCGCTTCGATGGTTCCAATTGGGTGATAAGAGTAGTGTACTATGGTGATTTGAGAAGGGTAGTCGAGTGGTCCCACTTAAATTCACTTCTCTAGATACTTTTCTTAGGACAACTGTACCAGCAATTGTCTGAGCGGGGAGTTCTTCTCCATCTTGTGTTGGTATTCAGGCTTCGAACCACTTTACATGTGCAGCTGCAGCCTGGCGATGTTCTGGTCTAGGAGGTGAGTTTATTTTATTCACTTCGTGTCGAGGTTCAAAGTTCCAACCATTTTAAATGTGTAGCTCCCGCTTCATGCTTTTCTAGTCTCCATGGTTATTTCTTTACCAATCCTTTTATGCACTCTGGTTGAAAGGGATGGTTCAGTCAGGCTGACATGCTCTCTGACCTCCCTCGGGGCGTGGCTACTTACTGTGCAAAGTTTATAGGAGACAAATTGTCTTATGGCTTCTAAAATCACATTAATATCTTAACAAAAATACTTTACTAATTTTCCATATTTAATATACAGTGGTTGCGCAACAAAAAAAATTGAGATTATGCTGCGGGATTTAGAGGCCATTTGTGGTTTAGTACGGTACCCTGCCGTCAATATGTCACTGCTCCAGACCAGTGCAAGGGGGAGTTAGTAAGCATAATCGGTGCTCTGGAAAATACTCTTTTAAAATGAATGGAAAAGGCAATGAGATTTTTATTTTCACTGAATCTCCGTTTGAGTATTAGGATTATTTTGCACTTACTGTAGTACTGTAGCCTACTCCCGACCAGTCACGTTGTACAGCTGTCACGGATCCCTCCGGAACTTTCATTAAGCACACCTGTCCCATATTCCCACTGATTAGTACTTGTATAATTGTGCCCTTTTGTTTCCATTGGGGGTCGATTATTGTTACAATGTCCGTTGGTGCGTGTGAGTACCTGTGCTGTGTGTTTTGGCTTTCGTGCCTTTGTGGATTACGCAGATGATTACGGGTCTCGTCCCGTGTGTTAATCATTGTGCACATGTGTTATTTATTCGAGGTACTCCTCGCTATTTTGTTTTGGGTTTCTACCCTGTGTTTTGTTACGTGTTTGTTTGGTCTTCGTCCCCGTGCCTTTACACGACACGCTGTAATTTGGCCTTAATAAAAACCCAGTTTCGCATTCCTGCGCCTGTCTCCCGAATCATTCATACCAACGTGACAACAGCGCCATTATGTGCTATTAGCAGGACAATAGATACTTTGTGCAAGGCAATTGATCAGCATTAAAAACTTTGCGGATGGGGCCTCCCGGGTGGCGCTGCGGTCTAAGACACTGCATCGCAGTGCATATTGCATTGCTACAGATTCTGGTTCGATACTCATGCTATCCACGATGGAGACCTATGAGGCGACGGTGGTCTTTTGGTTTCTCCAATATATCATTATTTTTTAAACAAGGACTTGAAAATGAGATCGTGAACTCTGCAAACAACGTTTTCAGTCCGAGAAGGAGAATGGTAAATGCATCCGTGCATTTTCTATAGATTTTTTTTTATATAGCCTATCAATGTGTAGGCATACTGTGTAATAAAATCGCTAATTGTGTACTAAAAATATGAATGTGTTTTTGCAAAGCATACCGTACAACTATGCCGACAACCATCCGTGGAGATCAGTGGACAAAGGGCTGGACAACGGGCCGCACCAAAAAAATGCGTGGTTCTACAGAATACCAACTAGGATGGATCACGAGGCAAATGTGGCTTCTTCATCAACCTCTTTATACTTTCGTTAATAAAATAATGATACAAATGCTCTCACCAGCTTTGATCCATGCCTGGGCCTGCAGTACACAAATTTCTTTGTTTGTCAGACGAATCATTGTGTCGAAACTACAGAGCAGTACAAAACAGAACACACATGGTTAATGTTCTGGAAAAAATATATATATATATTTGAAAAATAAATGTCCTCTCACTGTCAACTGCGTTTATTTTCAGCAAACTTAACATGTGTTAAGATTCAACAACAAGATTCAAAACTGAGACAAACTGAACAAGTTCCACAGACATGTGACTAACAAAAATGGAATAATGTGTCCCTGAACAAAAGGGGGAGGGGTCAAAATCAAAAGTAACAGTCAGTATCTGCCAGCAGCTGCATTAAGTACTGCAGTGCATCTCCTCCTCATGGACTGCACCAGATTTGCCAAAACCACAACTCGTCAGTGAAGAGCACTTTTTGCCAGTCCTGTCTGGTCCAGCGACAGTGGGTTTGTGCCCATAGGCGACATTGTTGACGGTGATGTCCGGTGAGAACCTGCCTTACAACAGGCCTACAAGTCTTCAGTCCAGCCTCTCTCAGCCTATTGTGTTCCTGGTGTAAATCTGGCAGTTGTTGCCATCCTGTACCTGTCCCGCAGGTGTGCTGTTCGGATGTACCGATTCTGTGCAGGTGTTGTTACACGTGGTCTGCCACTGTGAGGACGATCAGCTGTCCGTCCTGTCTCCCTGTAGTGCCGTCTTAGGCGTACGGACATTGCAATTTATTGCCCTGGCCACATCTGCAGTCCTCATGCCTCCTTGCAGCATGCCTAAGGCACATTCATGCAGATGAGCAGGGAGCCTGGGCATCTTTCTTTTGGTGTTTTTCAGAGTCAGTAGAAAAGCCTCTTTAGTGTGTCCTAAGTTTTCATAACTGTGACCTTAATTGCCTACAGTCTGTAAGCTGTTAGTTTCTTAACAACCGTTCCACAGGTGCATGTTCATTAATTGTTTATGGTTCATTGAACAAGCATGGGAAACAGTGTTTAAACCCTTTACAATGAAGATCTGTGAAGTTATTTGGATTTTTAAGAATTATCTTTGAAAGACAGGGTCCTGAGAAAGGGACGTTTCTTTTTTTGCTGAGTTTATATTGGTCATGGCGTCCGAGTGGCACGGCGGTCTTAGGCATAGCATCTCAGTGTAAGAGGCATCACTATAGTCCCTGGTTTGAATTCCGGCTGTGATTGGGAGTCCCATAGGGTGGCGCACAGTAGGCCCAGCGTCATCTGAGTTTTGCCGTCATTGTAAATAAGAATTTGTTCTTATTAACTGACTTGCCAAGTTAAATAAAGGTTACATTTTTAGAAAATGTTGCAATTTTGTTATGCGTTTTATTTAGTAAATTGTTTTGTAAATATTAATTCACATTTCTGGTGCCATTAAATAAACATTGAACAAATAAACAAACAATGTTTCTACTTGATCAGAACAAGCTGTAACTGGACTGTAGCATATTACATACTAAAACTGCTGTTACACTAAGGTTTTTGTAAATCCCAAACTCAAAGTATTTGGAAAGATATTTGTGACATTGTGGTTACAATAAAGAATGTAAACAAGATGCTGTGTTTTTCTTTACAGTAGTGATGTACAGCTGGAGGCATTTTGAAAACAGGTTTTCACTAGTACTGTAGTACTGTAGCAGGTGTAGTACTGTAGTACTGTAGCAGGTGTAGTACTGTAGTACTGTAGCAGGTGTAGTACTGTAGTACTGTAGCAGGTGTAGTACTGTAGTACTGTAGCAGGTGTAGTACTGTAGTACTGTAGCAGGTGTAGTACTGTAGTAGGTGTAGTACCGTAGTACTGTAGCAGGTGTAGTACCGTAGTACTGTAGCAGGTGTAGTACCGTAGTACTGTAGCAGGTGTAGTACCGTAGTACTGTAGCAGGTGTAGTACCGTAGCAGGTGTAGTACCGTAGTACTGTAGCAGGTGTAGTACCGTAGTACTGTAGCAGGTGTAGTACCGTAGTACTGTAGCAGGTGTAGTACTGTAGTACTGTAGCAGGTGTAGTACTGTAGTACTGTAGCAGGTGTAGTACTGTAGTACTGTAGCAGGTGTAGTACTGTAGTACTGTAGCAGGTGTAGTACTGTAGTACTGTAGCAGGTGTAGTACTGTAGTACTGTAGCAGGTGTAGTACTGTAGTACTGTAGCAGGTGTAGTACTGTAGTACTGTAGCAGGTGTAGTACTGTAGCAGGTGTAGTACTGTAGTACTGTAGCAGGTGTAGTACTGTAGTACTGTAGCAGGTGTAGTACTGTAGTACTGTAGCAGGTGTAGTACTGTAGTACTGTAGCAGATGTAGTACCGTAGTACTGTAGCAGGTGTAGTACTGTAGTACTGTAGCAGGTGTAGTACTGTAGTACTGTAGCAGGTGTAGTACTGTAGTACTGTAGCAGGTGTAGTACTGTAGTACTGTAGCAGGTGTAGTACCGTAGTACTGTAGCAGGTGTAGTACCGTAGTACTGTAGCAGGTGTAGTACCGTAGTACTGTAGCAGGTGTAGTACTGTAGTACTGTAGCAGGTGTAGTACTGTAGTACTGTAGCAGGTGTAGTACTGTAGTACTGTAGCAGGTGTAGTACTGTAGTACTGTAGCAGGTGTAGTACTGTAGCAGGTGTAGTACTGTAGCAGGTGTAGCAGGTGTAGTACTGTAGTACTGTAGCAGGTGTAGTACTGTAGTACTGTAGCAGGTGTAGTACTGTAGTACTGTAGCAGCTGTAGTACTGTAGCAGCTGTAGTACTGTAGTACTGTAGCAGCTGTAGTACTGTAGTACTGTAGCAGGTATAGTACTGTAGTACTGTAGCAGGTGTAGTACTGTAGTACTGTAGCAGGTGTAGTACTGTAGCAGGTGTAGTACTGTAGTACTGTAGCAGGTGTAGTACTGTAGTACTGTAGCAGGTGTAGTACTGTAGTACTGTAGCAGGTGTAGTACTGTAGTACTGTAGCAGGTGTAGTACTGTAGTACTGTAGCAGGTGTAGTACCGTAGTACTGTAGCAGGTGTAGTACCGTAGTACTGTAGCAGGTTTAGTACCGTAGCAGGTGTAGTACCGTAGTACTGTAGCAGGTGTAGTACCGTAGTACTGTAGCAGGTGTAGTACCGTAGTACTGTAGCAGGTGTAGTACCGTAGTACTGTAGCAGGTGTAGTACTGTAGTACTGTAGCAGGTGTAGTACTGTAGTACTGTAGCAGGTGTAGTACTGTAGTACTGTAGCAGGTGTAGTACTGTAGTACTGTAGCAGGTGTAGTACTGTAGTACTGTAGCAGGTGTAGTACTGTAGTACTGTAGCAGGTGTAGTACTGTAGTACTGTAGCAGGTGTAGTACTGTAGCAGGTGTAGTACTGTAGTACTGTAGCAAGTGTAGTACTGTAGTACTGTAGCAGGTGTAGTACTGTAGTACTGTAGCAGGTGTAGTACTGTAGTACTGTAGCAGGTGTAGTACCGTAGTACTGTAGCAGGTGTAGTACTGTAGTACTGTAGCAGGTGTAGTACTGTAGTACTGTAGCAGGTGTAGTACTGTAGTACTGTAGCAGGTGTAGTACCGTAGTACTGTAGCAGGTGTAGTACCGTAGTACTGTAGCAGGTGTAGTACCGTAGTACTGTAGCAGGTGTAGTACCGTAGTACTGTAGCAGGTGTAGTACCGTAGTACTGTAGCAGGTGTAGTACCGTAGTACTGTAGCAGGTGTAGTACTGTAGTACTGTAGCAGGTGTAGTACTGTAGTACTGTAGCAGGTGTAGTACTGTAGTACTGTAGCAGGTGTAGTACTGTAGTACTGTAGCAGGTGTAGTACTGTAGCAGGTGTAGTACTGTAGCAGGTGTAGCAGGTGTAGTACTGTAGTACTGTAGCAGGTGTAGTACTGTAGTACTGTAGCAGGTGTAGTACTGTAGTACTGTAGCAGGTGTAGTACTGTAGTACTGTAGCAGCTGTAGTACTGTAGCAGCTGTAGTACTGTAGTACTGTAGCAGGTATAGTACTGTAGTACTGTAGCAGGTGTAGTACTGTAGTACTGTAGCAGGTGTAGTACTGTAGTACTGTAGCAGGTGTAGTACTGTAGTACTGTAGCAGGTGTAGTACTGTAGTACTGTAGCAGCTGTAGTACTGTAGTACTGTAGCAGGTGTAGTACTGTAGTACTGTAGCAGGTGTAGTACTGTAGTACTGTAGCAGGTGTAGTACTGTAGTACTGTAGCAGGTGTAGTACTGTAGTACTGTAGCAGGTGTAGCCCATCATGCAAACAATGTTTCCTATTAGCAGGACAATAGACTCTTCATAGCCCGGCTACTGTAGGTGTGAAAATCCACAATCTGCAATGTATTTGATGCTTAAGTACTCTAAAGTGTTACATTTCTAACTCAAGACATCATGCAACTGCAAAATGTCGGAGAGCAATATAGACTGCAAAGTAGTTGGGAAGAGATTCCGTGGCACATGGTTTATGAATTGACACGCAACTCTTCATAGCCCAGCTGCTGTAGGTGTGACAATCCCCCAATTTGGTTTGGGTCATTGTCTGCATTTGGAGAAGATTAAAATACATTTAGCCTAACAGCTAACATTAGGTATAATAGTAGAAATATACATGTAAATAGGCCTAAACATAAAATATTGCTATAATCCTACCCTGTAAGAAACGATGTGGTCCCAGAAACACCTCTGACAGGGTCCAGCATATCTCTTGATGATTTTTTTCCTCAAAGATATCTCGAGCCATGATACCTGAAAAAGGAGGCAACAGTGAATTATTGTGGAACACAACAGTCTGTGAGGTGTAGGCTACAACATTTAATGTACCTTTTGCTTTGTAAATAGCTAATCTTACCATCAAAAATCAAATATGAGCCTAGTCCCTGGTGAGAAATTGCCCCCCACACATTTTGAGGAGTTTGAGGGGATGCTTGGGACTCGGCTTACTTGATCTTCTTCCTTTTTTCTGTAGCAATTTTGATGGCCTTTGCCGAGCGCATCTTCATCCATTAGTGAGTTGATCGCTTGAATTGTCACGTTCGTCGTAATGATGAGACCAAGGCGCAGCGTGATTATAATACATCTTCCTTTTAATAAAGATAGACCACAAAGAACCCTAAACAAACGTGCTGCTAATAATAACGAGTGCAGACATGCAACATCACATAGACAACAACCCACAAAACAAACTGGAAATGGCAACCTAAATAGGATCCCCAATCAGAGACAACGATAAACAGCTGCCTCTGATTGAGAACCAATTCAGGCCACCATAGACCTACCTATGCCTAGACTACACACACACACCTAGACATACAAAAACCCTAGACAATACAAAACAATCATACCCACCCTCATCACACCCTGACCTGACCAAAATAATACAGAAAACATAGAATATTAAGGTCAGCGCGTGACATGAATAGTTTTGCTGGAAATGGAATACAATGTAACAATGTGCAGCATACAGTAAATACCAGCTGTCAATTTATTTAAGTATTATTTTTTTTAGCATTATTAGGCCTACATTACAGTATTGCAGCCTACTGTACCTGTTCATTTTCCCAGACTTTCGCGTTCGGTGTAACACAGGTATCTGATGATGGTGTTTGCGAATAGCGCTGTCCGTGACCAAAATCCTCAAGTCTACCAGTATTTTTGAAATGCCTCCGTTCCTCCCTAATCGGCTCAATTAAATTAATAGAGATCCTGGTCATGGTGCTACAGTATGTTGTTACAGCATAATCAAAGTGAGGACAATCGGCGATCTGCTGTATACTTATTGCCTATTGTAACCTGAAAGACACACCTTTCCAGTACTCCAAACCCCGCCCCAAACTCCACCCTTTACGGCAGAAAGATAAACATTATCTGAGGGCAGAGATACGGGCGACAGCTGATGCTTTGGTCCAGAGCCAGGCGGTATTGGCGGAGAGTCACTCGTTTGGCTGGAGTAGACCGTCATTGTAAATAAGAATTTGTTCTTAACTGACTTGCCTAGTTTAATAAAGGTCACGTTGTACAGCGCTAATTTTCCAACCACTCCACAAATTTCTTGTTAACAAACTATAGTTTTGGCAAGTCGGTTAGGGCATCTACTTTGTGGATGACACAAGTAATTTTTCCAACAATTGTTTACAGACAGATTATTTCACTTAGAATTCACCATATCACAATTCCAGTGGGTCAGAAGTTTACATACAGTAAGTTGACTGTGCCTTTAAACAGCTTGGAAAATTCCAGAAAATGTTGTGATGCTTTAGAAGCTTCTGATAGGCTAATTGACATCATTTGAGTCAATTGGAGGTGTACCTGTGGATGTATTTCAAGGCCTATCTTCAAACTCAGTGCCTCTTTGCTTGACATCATGGAAAAATCTAAAGAAATCAGCCAAGACCTCAGAAAAAAAATTGTAGACCTCCAGAAGTCTGGTTCATCCTTGGGAGCAATTTCCAAACACCTGAAGTTACCATGTTCATTTGTACAAACAATAATACGCAAGTATAAACACCATGGGACCACGCAGCTGTCATACCTCTCAGGAAAGAGACGCGTTCTGTCTCCTAGAGATGAACGTACTATGGTGCGAAAAGTGCAAATCAATCCCAGAACAACAGCAAAGGACCTTGTGAAGATGCTGGAGGAAACAGGTACAAAAGTATCTATATCCACAGTAAAATGAGTCCTATATCAACATAACCTGAAAGGAAGCTCAGCAAGGAAAAAGCCACTGCTCCAAAACCGCCATAAAAAAGCCAGACTACAGTTTGCAACTGCACATGGGGACAAAGATCATACTTTTTGGAGAAATGTCCTCTGGTCTGATGAAACAAAAATGTTTGGCCATAATGACCATCGTTATGTTTGGAGGAAAAAGGAGGAGGCTTGCATGCCGAAGAACACCATCCCAACCGTGAAGCACGGGGGTGGCAGCATCATGTTGTGGGGTTGCTTTGCTGCAGGAGGGACTGGCGCACTTCACAAAATAGATGAGGAAGGAAAAGTATGTGGATATATTGAAGCAACATCTCAAGACATAAGTCAGGAAGTTAAAGCTTGGCCGCAAATGGGTCTTCCAAATGGACAATGACCCCAAGCACACTTGCAAGCAAAGTTGTGGCAAAATGGCTTAAGGACAACAAAGTCAAGGTATTGGAGTGGCCATCACAAAGCCCTGACCTCAAGCCTATAGAAAATTTGTGTGCAGAACTGAAGAAGCGTGTGTAAGCAAGGAGGCCTACAAACCTGTTACACCAGCTCTGTCAAGAGGAATGGGACAAAATTCACCCAACTTATTGTGGGAAGCTTGTGGAAGGCTACCTGAAACATTTGACCCAAATTAAACACTTTAAAGGCAATGATATCAAATACTAATTGAGTCTATGTAAACTTCTGACCCACTGGGAATGTGATGAAAGAAATAAAAGCTGAAATAAATCATTCTCTCTACTATTATTCTGACATTTCACATTCTTAAAATAAAGTGGTGATTCTAACTGACCTAAAACAGGGCATTTTTACTCGGATTATATGTCAGCAATTGTGAAAAACTGAGTTTAAATGTATTTGGCTAAGGTGTATGTACATTTCCGACTTCAACTGTAATAATTGATTTTAAAAAACGTATCAATTGAAACCTTTAAAAAGTGGAAGGGGAAAAAAGTATTATTATTATTATTAACCCTGTTTTTCACAAGAATAGCAGGCTGTGACTAGGATGGGCTATTAGCACAACCATATATATTGGTCATATTGGTCATGGCTCCTGAGTGGCACAGTGGTCTAAGGCACTGCATCTCAGTGCAAGGGGCATCACTACAGTCCCTGGTTTGAATCCAAGCTGTATCACATCCGACTGTGATTGGGAGTCCCAAAGAATTTCACGCAATTGCCCAGCGTCGTCCGGGTTAGGGGAGGGTTTGGCCGGGATGTCCTTGTCCAAAAATAGGCACGGTTGGCTTCTGCTTTCTCTCCCTCTAAAAACAGAAATAAATATTTTGGCCTTTATAAATATTGTTTTGGCCTTTATTCAGATTACAATCGCTCATTTTCGGTTATTTGAAAACAAAATAATCTCCAAAATAGCATTATTTTTTAAACAAAGCGATTATTATTATTATTAATACATTTAGAGTTATATAAAAGCCCCTTAGATCTTCTCACAGACCAGATTTGCCCTGACAAAAAATGTCCCTTAGATATTAATTTAGAATCCTCTAATCCTCTAAATGTAATTGTTGGCAGAGAGTCACTTTATTGAAATGTATTTATTTTAGATATACCGTAGGCCTTCAGTAGGTGACATGAGTCTCACTAGTGTTGAGTAATGTTCTGTTCAAAGTGATGTAGGTCTTATTTAAAATGCATATTGTCGTTAGAAGCGATAGGATTTCAAGCAATAGCCTACCCTCGTGTGGTCAGCTATTTCTTCACTGTTTCGCACTGCTCTGAGACAAGCATGGGGACTGGATTTATAAATGAATTTGATTATTTTTCTTCCCTGAATTTTTTTTGTTTTGGGGGGGGGGTTGTCCACTGGACTTTTACGACCAGTGTGGGACACCTCAGTGATATCTCAGATGTATTCTAAGGTTATCCCCGTCGAGGGGCTTGTCCGCTCCTCTGTTCTCGTGGGGAATTTTACAACTTGATTTGTTTCCTGATCAGGCGGCCTCGTACAGTGTTGCCCGCAGTCTGGACCCTCCCACTGGCCTCGACGAGGCTCATCATGGGTCTGGGCTAGTATTCCCCCCTTTGTGTCTCGGGACCCATCCACCAGCGAATAGGTCGGACCCTTTATACGAGTTGTCAGCAGCCGCGTTGTTATTCGATTGGCTATAACCTTTCAACCAAATCTCCTGGTGTTTGTGCTTCAAAACTCTCAGTGGCTGTCGTGGCCTGCCAGTCACCACAACGTCCACGTGTGGAAACCGTTCCAGTACCTGTGAACTGAGCCAAGGATATCTTTCTGCGAAAACACGAAAAGGATAGTCTATCAGGTTTGCCCATTGGATGTTACGAGATATCAAGTGTTGTCGAAATACATTTTTCCCAAGGGGTCCTGTCAACAGATACTCCTTGTGGATGACAGTGTTGCAGCCAGCGTTAGAAGACAGTGTGGTCAGTGGAGACAGCACGGTTACCTATTGGTTATTTTTCCAATCCATCAGTTGGACCAAACGATCCACTTTTGATGCCTTAAAAACTGTGCTCACAAGCTCTCTAATTTCTGAGATTGGCAAACTAATCTGGGCTGTAACGACGTAGGCCAAAGTAAGCTGAATGAAGCCTATGATAGTATGCTTGTGGGTCTTCATTCCATCGAGGACCACTTTGGAACAAGCGTTTAAATTAATACTTTCAAGTGATATCCTCTGGGTCCACACTGTGCACTTTGTCTGTTGCCCAAAATAAATTAAATTAAATTCAAAATTCCGAGCTTGTTTGACAATGTTAGCCAGCGAGTTGTCATGTTTGTGAGTTGCAGAACCACTGAATTCTATTTTCAAAGCCGTGGCAAGTTTTGTGTAGTCGTTTTGCACATGTTGCTGTTGTATATGGATTAACCTTCTTATGTGTCTTTTCGATGTTCGCTTCAGCAGGTAAAGCCTGTCAGTACCAGTAGTGTTCGGGTAGCCATCCAAGGCGTTGTCTATGTCTACTGAGTGTCGTTTTGCTTCCCTGGAACGGGGTCAAAGGTGCAGAAGTTTTTGACAATTTTTTCAAGGCATTCCGTGCCAAGTGCGCGGAGAAGGTTGGCTTCATCCTGTGGGGAAACTTGGGCCGAAAGGCCAAGAGGAGAAACCAAGCTTTGGTTTTGTTGGCGAGGAGGCACCATATTACTCTGTGCCGAAGGGCCAAGAGGAGAAGACTGGGGGACACCTGAGTGAGGCAAAGTCTGAAACCTTCTGTCGTCTTCACTCCTTTGTGTATCGAGCTCCGGTTGTGAACTTGGTTGCTTGTTTGGGTAGTCACGTTGTAGCGCGTGACCATTCTGGAATTCCTCCAGATGGTACCTAAGGGAAGTATTCTACTGCATCGCAGAGTCCACTTGGTTGCTTAGAGTACTTATTTTAGACACGTGAGTGTCGCACTGGCTCCGTTCAGCCTCATACTTATCTGTCATGGTTTACAGATAGAGATTTTGAGTGAGGAGCGAGAGATTCAGTAATGAGATTTCCTCCGCTTGCTTGGAGATCAATTTTTCCGTCTCTCACTTCAGTTCTCTCATCAATCATTTAGTCAGCGACTTCAATGAGTTCCACTGTTTTGTCACCCAACTTGGTTATTGTGTTCATTAACTGATCGTCTTTGGCCGGCAGCATTTGGACTAGAACATTATTGCTTTGAGAGTTGTTCATCAAAGCAGCATGCATGTTAAGTTGGCGCCCCGTATTTATTTTTGGCGGGAAACTCTGGAGACAAAGGTGAATAGTCAATTGGAGAGGGATGTTCTCTGGATCTCCGTTCCTGAGGTGTCAACCCCCACAGCAGCTCCCTCCTCCCATTTTCTGTGGGTGAGAGAGAGTCTGGTTACTGCCAAGCTGATCTGACCCATTTGGATCCTTACAGGACAGTCATGACACCCGTATTCCATGACGCTAAAAAACATATGCCACCACCATGCTTCACCGTAGGGATGGTGCTAGGTTTCCTCCAGACATGACGCTTGGCATTCAGGCCAAAGAGTTACATTTTGGTTTCATCAGACCAGAGAATCTTGTTTCTCATGGTCTGAGAGTCCTTAAGGTGCCTTTTGGCAAACTACACGTGGGCTGTAATGTGCCTTTTACTGATGAGTGGCTTCCGTCTGGACACTACCATACAGGCCTGATTGGTGGAGTGCTGCAGAGATGTTGTCATTCTGGAAGGTTCTGCCATCTCCACAGAGGTCAATAAGTTATTTTAATCAATTTGAGAATAAGGCTGAAACGTAACAAAATGTGGAAAAAGGGAAGGGGTCCAAATACTTTCCGAATGCACTGTTTGTAGAAAAAGCATTATGTTGACTGACTACCTTTTCATGTTGTGTGCTTAAAAAAAAAGAAGGATCTTGGTCATTTTTATTTCGCTCTCTCTTTTGTAGTCTCTTTCTCTCTCGACCCTCAGACATAGGCCAGGAAGGGTCTCGGGACTGTCCTGTTTTTGATGTGTGTGGCCTTTCAGATTATTGTAGAAATTAATGCATCGAAGGTGTTTATTTAATGTGTTTCACTAAGTGTGTGTCATGCAGTACCATGCTTCAGTGCATCTTACAAATCTCTCTGCTTTAGGTTAAGTGTGTGTGTTTTGGGACAAGGGCATGTATGTTCATTTTCAGGGGGTGTGTGTGTGTTTTGGGATAGGCATGTTTGTGTGTGTGTGTGTGTGTGTGTGTGTGTGTGTGTGTGTGTGTGTGTGTGTGTGTGTGTGTGCGTGCGTGCGTGCGTGCGTGCGTGCGTGCGTGCGTGCGTGCGTGCGTGCGTGCGTGTGTGTGTTTTTAGGAACATGGGTATACGGTCATCTCAGTCTTGGCTGTGCTGTGGAAACAGGATGTATAAGCTTCATTTGGCTGTAATATTAATTACTGTGCTGAGGGGATGAGAACGTGAGGAGCATCACTCCCTCTCTTCCTCTGCTGGTTTCTACACAGTACTCACTACTGCTTCACTACTTAGTATATTCAATTGTGTGGTTAAAAAGGCGGACGGGCCAGCAACCAGATGGTTGTCTGGCATCAGTGACCTAGATGCTAGGGTATGAGGACATGCCCAAGATCGCCTCAATGTTATGTGTGTGTGAATGTACCAGATGGCAAAGTGTGTGTGTGTGTGTGTGTGTGTGTGTGTGTGTGTGTGTGTGTGTGTGTGTGTGTGTGTGTGTGTGTGTGTGTGTGTGTGTGTGTGTGTGTGTGTGTGTGTGTGTGTGTGTGTGTGTGTGTGTGTGTGTGTGTGTGTGTGCCTTGCCAGTTGAAAGTGTGTATCTCACAGGATGGGTTTTTTATTATTAAACCAGATTAAATAATGTATACAGTCGCCACAATTTGCTGAGATCATTTTTTTAATCTAAAAAGCGATTACATTGTATTTTTTTTCATGCCAATCTACACAACTTTCTCCACAGTTTTAAAGTGAAAGAAAAATATACAGAAGATGTGTTTATTCCGTAGGTCTTCACATCCCAGAGTTAACACTTGGTGGAAGGACATTTGGCAGCTATTACAGCTGTGAATAATTTTGAATGATTCTACCAATCTTGCACAACTCTTAGGGCAACATACACTCACCGGACAGTTTATTAGGTACATCACTCTGTTCACGAAAATGGATCGCTCCTACAGATAGTGAGTCACGTGGCCGTGACTTGCTATATAAAGCAGGCAGACAGGCATCGAGACATTCAGTTACTGTTTGATTGAACGTTAGGTCACTTGTTTTGCCCATTCTAAGCGACCTTGAGCGGGGTATGATCATCGGAACCAGGCGCGGATCCACTATCTCAGAAACAGCCGCCCTCCTGGGCTTTTTGTGCATGACAGTGTCTAGGGTTTACTGAAAATGAGGCGACTAACATCCAGTCAGAGGCATTCCTCTGGGTGAAAACAGCTCGTTGTTGAGAGGTCAAAGGAGAATGGCATGAATCGTGCAAGCTAACAGGCGGGCCACAAACAGACAAATATCGTTGCAGTACAACAGTGGTGCGCAGAACGACATCTTGGAATGCACAACTCGTCGATCCTTCTCACGGATGGGCTATTGCACCACACCGGGTTCCATTCCTATCAGCTACAAACAAGAAGAAGTGGCTCCAGTGGGCACGCAGTCACCAACACTGGACACTTGAGGAGTGGAAAAACATTGCTTGGAACATGACAGTGAGTTCAGTTTACTTGAGTGGCCTGCTCAGTCCCCAGAGCTCAACCCAATAGAGCATCTTTTGGATGAGATGGAACTGGCTGTTCTCAGCATGAATGTACCGCCATCCAATCTGCAGCAACTCTGTGATGCCATCGAGTCAGCTTGGACCAACATCCCTGTGGAACCTTTCCGACACCTTGTAGAATGACCTGAATAATTCAGGCTGATCTGGAGACAAAGGGTGGTCCAATCCAGTCCTACACTAAAAAAATATATAAATGCACCATGCAACAATTTATAAGATTTTACTGAGTTACAGTTCATGTAAGGAAATCAGTCAATTGAAATAAATTCATTGGGCCCTAATCTATGGACATCACATGACTGGGAATACAGATACAGTTGAAGTCGGAAATGTACATACACCTTAGCCAAATAAATGTATACTCAGTTCTTCATAATTCCTGACATTTAATCCAAGAAAAAATTCCCTGTTTTAGGTCAGTTAGGATCACCACTTTATTTTAAGAAGGTGAAATGTCAGAATAATAGTAGAGAGAATGATTGATTTCAGCTTTTATTTCTTTCATCACATTCCCAGTGGGTCAGAAGTTTACATACACTCAATTAGTATTTGGTAGCATTGCCTTTAAATTGTTTAACTTGGGTCAAACGTGTCTGCTAGCCTTCCACAAGCTTTCCACAATAAGTTGGGTGAATTTTGGCCCGTTCCTCCTGACAGAGCTGGTGTAACTGAGTCAGGTTTGTCGGCCTCCTTGCTCGCAGACGCTTTCTTAGTTCTTCCCACAAATTTACTATAGGATTGAGGTCAGGGCTTTGTGATGGCCACTCCAATACCTTGACTGTGTTGTCTTTAAGCCATTTTGTCACAACTTTGGAAGTGTGCTTGGGGTCATTGTCCATTTGGAAGACCCATTTGCGACCAAGCTTTAACTTCCTGACTGATGTCTTGAGACGTTGCTTCAATATATCCACATACTTTTCCTCCTCATGATGCCATCTATTTTGTGAAGGGCACCAGTTCCTCCTGCAGCAAAGCACCCCCACAAGATGATGCTGCCATCCCCGTGCTTCACGGTTGGGATGGTGAAAAGCTACCCGAAACGTTTGAATCCAAGTTAAACAATTGAAAGGCAATGCTACCAAATACTAATTGAGTCTATGTAAACTTCTGACCCACTGGGAATGTGATGAAAGAAAATAAAGCTGAAATAAATAATTCTCTCTACTATTATTCTGACATTAGACTTTTTCTATTGCATTATTGACTGTATGTTTGTTATTCCATGTGTAACTCTGTGTTGTTGTTTGTGTCGCACTGCTTTGGTTTATCTTGGCCAGGTCGCAATTGTAAATGAGAACTTGTTCTCAACTAGCCTACCTGGTTAAATAAAGGTGGGAAGAAAAATGTTTTAAAACATTTCTTACTCTTAAAATAAAAGTTGTCATCCTAACTGACCTAAGACAGGGAATTTTTATTAGGATTAAATGTCAGGAATTGTGAAAAACTGAGTTTAAATGTATTTGGCTAAGGTGTATGTAAACTTCCTACTTCAACTGTATCTGTTGGTCACAGATACCTTGGCTTTTCAGTATCTGGTGTGACCACCATTTGCCTCATGCACCGCAACACATCTCCTTTGCATAGAGTTGATCAGGCTGTTGATTGTGGCCTGTGGAATGTCGTTCCACTCCTCTTCAATGGCTGTGCGAAGTTGCTGGATATTGGCGGGAACTGGTACATGTTGATCCAGAGCCCCCGAAACGTGCTCAATGGGTGACATGTCTGGTGAGAATGTAGGTCATGGAATAACTGGGACATTTTCAGCTTCCAGCAATTGATTTGAGATCCTTGAGACATGGGGCTGTGCATTATCATGCTGAAACATGAGTTGATGGCGGCAGATGAATGGCACGTTATAATGGGCCTCAGGATCTCGTCACGGTATTTCTGTGCATTCAAATTGCCATCGATTGAATGCAATTTTGTTTGTTGTCTGTAGCTTATGCGTGCCCATACTATAACCCCACTGCTCACAACATTGACGTCAGCAAACCGCTCGCCCACACGACGTCATACATTCATCCTTGAAGAGCACACTTCTAAAGCGTGCCTGTGGCCATTGGAGGTGAGCATTTGCCCACCGAAGTCAGTTACGATGCCTCACCTGTCAGGTGGATGGATTATCTTGGCAAAAGGAGAAATGCTCACTAACAGGAATGTATACAAATTTGTGCACAAAGTTTGAGAGAAATAAGATTTTGTGTCTATTGAACAATTCCGGGATCTTTTATTTCAGCTCATGAAACATGGGACCAGTACTTTACATGTTGTGTTTATAGTTTTGTTCAGTAAAGATGGGTGTACCTAATAAACTGTCCGGTGAGTGTATATCCATAGTTTATCAAAATTGCTCAACCTCAGTAAATTTGGTTGGGAATCATTGATGACAGCAATATTCAAACCTTGTTTTTGATGTTAAGCAGATTTAAGTCAGGACTGAGACTGGACCATTAAGGAACACTCAACACCTCTTGGAAAGTCACTGGTATGTTTTTGTCATTTAAATGTGTGTAAATTTCACCCTGAAAAATAAAACTCTATCCCAGGGTTAGATTTACAGAAGACTATGGGAGGTTTTCCTCTAACTTTGCTCCTAACAAATTTCTTCTGATCATGACAAACTCCCAAGTCCCTGCCAGTAACAAGCATACCCATAACATGATGCTGCCACCACAATACTTGAAAATACAGAGAATCAAGAACATTAGATTCACTCCACATTAATGTCCTGTATGACAAAGTTAAAAGAAGGAAGCTTGTGTAAAAAAAAAATCCACTCCAGATTATACAATCTGTTTGCAACAAGGCCGTTAAGCAATACTAGCAGACAATATGGCAAATAAATGTACTTTTTGGCCTAAATTAAACACTACAGGTATTGGTCAAATCTAATACAACACAACACAGAGTGAAACCCTCTGTATTTTCAAGTTTTGTGGTGGCAAAATTATGTTATTGGTATGCTTGTCACCGGCAGGGACTGAGGAGTTTGTCAGGATGAAAATAAATATGAAAGGATCAAAGCCTAGGCAAAACGTTAGACAAAAACCTAACCCTGGGATAGAGTTAAACATTTTCAGCAGGACAATTCTACATTTCAATGCCAAAGACACACCAGAATGGCTTTCAACAAGGTGTTAAGTGTTCCCGAGTGGTTAGGATATTGCTGTCCACAAATGACTGAGCTTGAGCAATTTTGACAAAAAACATAGATATATGTTATGCTGCTATAAGTTGTGCAAAGTTGGTAGAATCCTATGCAAAATGATTCACAGCTGTAATGGCTGCCAAAGGTGCTTCCACCAAGTATTAACTCTGGGGTGTGAAGATATTCACAATCAAGACATGTTATTTTTTCTTATTAATTAGGAAATGATCTATATGCATATATTATCATCAGTTTGAAAATGTGGAGGAGATTGTGTAGATCTATAGGGGGAAAAATCCAATGTAATCCCTTTTTGATTACATTTTAAGCAGCAAAATGTGAAGACTGTGCAAGGGGTGTGTAGACTTTCACTAGGCACTGTTGCTGCTGTCACGTACTAAACACAGCTGAGGTAAGGAACTCTTTAATGTTGCCTTAAACACAACTCCCTAAGCACACTTTTATGTTATTCATCACGTCAACACACGCCATGTGAGTCGACAACATTCTGTAGCCTCCTGTTATCTAAGTGTATTAGATGGAAGCCTCCAGACTGCCAAGAGGTCTGGGCTTTAATGGCACAGGAGGTTGTGTGTGTGGGCCCTCTAACCATGCTCTCCTGAAATTTCCTCTGAGACTAGATCCCTCAGGACCCTGTCCAAAGCCGCATTTAGGGCTCTATTCAATCCGTATCGCGAAAGTTCAGCGTTTCAGCGTGATTGAAATTTAAAGACAATGTTCCCCCATTAGCGAGACTGCATTCACAGTAAATGCTGCATATGTCTTCTCAATCAAATGTATATTGCACAATCTGTAATGCTTCAGTGTTCCAGATTGAATAGAGTCCTTAGAGTGTGTGGTTTCGAGACCAAGAGCTCAAAATTAAGACTTGATCATTTTGTGGTCCACACAAGAACAGCACTAGAGCCAGTTATGTTGCTCACTTTGAGGACTGTATTTGTTTTCATTTTGAATACGTTCCTGTTTATTTCTATTTGCTTTTAGCTTTGTTTTTCTTCTCATCCCAGTTTCAAGTTTCTATTACGTTGTGATAGTCCCCTCTTTTCCTCTCTCTACGGAACGATGTAGAAGTTGTGTGGTGTCTGAGCACAAAACACGAGAATGGCACGTCTTTGTGTGTAATTACGTGTGTGTGATTCAAAGACAAACATTTTAAGAGCAAAAAAACGAAGGAAAATGACAACACAGAATTCTCAATCTTTATGGGTAACACAAACACAAGCTCAAACACGCTCACACACGTATACATATTGTCCTTTCATAGAGGGAGCATCCCTAATTGTTGTGTGTATGAGTGCATGAGTGTGTTTGTGTGTATGTGTGTGTGTGAGTGAGTGAGCGTGTGAATCTGTGTGTGCACTTGCATGTGTTCATTCCTATTGTCCTTCTATGTCCTTGAAGGTGTTTTCTTGAGTAGGCGATAGGGCCCTGGTCTGCTGGGGTTTCTAAACCAATTCTTTCTGATTAAAACAAATTACCCTGTTACTGTGGTTATCGAGGGGAAGTGCTGCTCGGGGGTCCGCTGTGATAAGTTTAAATGTCAACCCACATCACCATGAAAACTAATGAAGGATAGAACAAGGTCTGGGAGCCTGGGACTGCCCTCTACATGCAAACACGCAAGCACATTTACACACACACACACACACACACACACACACACACACACACACACACACACACACACACACACACACACACACACACACACACACACACACACACACACACACACACACACACACACACACACACACACACACACACACACAGTACTCAGGAAGAGCATCAAATGATGAATACGTCTGAATTCCAATATAAATCAATCAAAATCTATGTAGAATGGTCTGTGTAATCAAATCTCATTCAAAGCCATGCAGGTCTGTCCTGTCCTTTCTAAGACTTACTTGCCAATTCTATGGGAAACCCACTTAACAGAAAGTCCTTACCCAACCTCAGGTCAGGTCTTACAGTAGCTGGTGTAACATTAAAAGCCGAATGCAGTCATAATTTTTTATTTTAAATCTCAGAATCAAATCATTTCTGAATTAAAATGATCAAAAAGAAACAAAAATAGCTTCTTAGCAAAGGGCAATTTCTCAAGCAAGAATATAACTAGGACTGTCTGGGTGTGGGGAGGGGAAAACTGAAAATGATCTGATATTGGCAGAGAGGTTTGTAACGTCCTTTCTTATTGGTCTATTCATTTTCTCAATACAGGGGGTGCTGTTTCCACTTTGGAAAATATCGTCTCCAAATTAAACTGCCTCATACTCAATTCTTGCTCGTACAATATGCATATTATTATTACTATTGGATAGAAAACAATCTCTAGTTTCTAAAACCGTTTGAATTATGTCTGTGGGTGAACCAGAACTCTTTCTACAGCGAAACTCATGACAGGACATGCGAAGCTCTGAAAAATAGTCTCTGATCTCGGATCAGTTTAAAACTCTGTGTGTGCCCTATGGCTTGACATGAACTGCACCCGCCTTCCCCTGGATGTCAGTAACCAATGAGAAGTGGAATGGTGTCTCTACGTGTTTGTCAGAGTTTTTAAAAGGGAATGGAGTGAGATGTCCCTTCTTTTCGACACTTGCCAGGACGCAAGGGAGGACATCAGAATCGCATGCTCAAAAGCTCTCGTTATTGATCAAAGATATATCCGTCTGTGATTTATTTCGATATAGGTGTTAGAAACATCATAACGAAGTTATTTGAAACCGATTTATATCAGTTTATGCGAGTATATTGCTATTTTTCTGAATTTCCTTAGTATTGCGTTTGAGGATTTGGGCATGTGTGTGCCGTGTAGCTATTGTTAGCTGCTAGTTTCAAAGTTGAGGAGGTCGTTTTACAACAAAGCAACGATTCTTTTGGACAAAGGACACATTGCCCAAGATACTGATGGAAGCTCGTCCAAAAGTAAGAGTTATTTATGATTTTATTCCGTATTTATGTGGAAAAATGTAAACGCAGTTGTCAGCCATTTTTTGCGGCACTAGTCTGGCTGTAACTCACAATGTATGTCTAGTAACGTAAATTTTAAAAATCTAAATCAGCGGTTGCATTAATAACCAATGCATCTTTCATTAGCTGTCCAACCTGTATTTTTTTAGTCAATCTAATCGATAAATAATCGTAAACATAGGTGCCTTTCCAAGATGGCGCCGGCCCGAATGCATGCCATGTTTTGACAGATTACATTGCATAACCACGATTTGTGATGCTAAATATGCACATTTTCGAACAAACTCTATATGCATTGTGTAATATGATGTTACAGGACTGTCATCTGAAGAATTCTGAGAAGGTTAGTGAAAAAATTTATATATTTTGGTGGCGATAACGTTATCGCCCCCTTTGCCTTGATTTAATGCTGGTGTGATGTTAGCTCATGTGGTATGCTAATATAACGATATATTGTGTTTTCGCTGTAAAACACTTAGAAAATCTGAAATATTGTCTGGATTCACAAGATCTTTGTCTTTCAATTGCTGTAGGCTGTGTATTTTTCAGAAATGTTTTAGGATGAGTATTTTGGTAATTGACGTCGGTCTCTGTAATTATTCCGGCTGCTTCCAACGCTATTTCAGATTGCAGCTGCAATGTACAACTGTGATTTATACCTGAAAAATGCACATTTTTCTAAAAAAACATATGCTATACCATAAATATGTTATCAGACTGTCATCTTATGAAGTTGTTTCTTGGTTAGTGGCTATATATATCTTTATTTAGTCGAATTAGTGATAGCTACTGATGGAGTAAAAAACTGGTGGAGTAAAAAAAGTGGTGTCTTTTGCTAACGTGGTTAGCTAATAGATTTACATATTGTGTCTTCCCTGTAAAACATTTTAAAAATCAGAAATGATGGCTGGATTCACAAGATCTGTATCTTTCATCTGGTGTCTTGGACTTGTGATTTAATGATATTTAGATGCTTGTATTTACTTGTGACGCTATGCTAGGCTATGCTAGTCAGCTTTTTTACTGTGGGGGGTGCTCCCGGATCCGGGATGAGTACCAAGTAAAAGTTAACTGATTTAACGCCACCAGGCATGCAAGAACTACATCCCACCACAACAGACTAAAATTTCAGGCACTCTTTTCAAAAGCTCTTATGCTAATATTATCATAATTTTCACAATTTCACATTATTATTCCAACCTCAGTGTAGAAATATATATGAAACACAAGACAATCACATTTGACTGCACAGTTCTTATTTGTTTGTCTTGCCCAGGTAAGGGTTTAAAGATCATTTTTACTAGTTCCCGTTTCGCTGGTTTCTTTGATGCTGTCTCAATCTGTCTCACTTGATGTTCATCGTTGACCTCTCCACTTTCACCCTCTGTAACGTAGATCTCTGCGTAGATCTTATTTAGAAGTGTTGGGTTTCCTTGCTCAGCTACTCCCTAAAACATACGCAGAAACTTTGACAGATCACGGCAAAGTCATTTGAGTGACCAAACAATGCATAAAGCATGTTAATGTTCAGGCTTGAATTTTAGACAGTCTTTTCAACCAGCTCTTACACTAAATGGGTATTGTCACAATTTTCACAGTATTATTCCAACTTCATAGTGTGGAAATATTTATAAAACACATGGGCTGTATTACAATCACACAGAGGAAGGCAACACTATAGCATTTAGAGCCATGTTAGAGGCCATGCAGTTAGGGTTAATGGTACGGATTAAACAGGATGCTACTGTACAGTATCTCACTTTTAGTATTGAGCTACAGTATCTATGTGGGGTGGCTGACCCTATTTAGATCGGACTGCCCAGATACAGACCCCCACTGTGACTGGCCCAAGCTCAAGCAGGGAGGGCTGAGTGTGTATTTGTGTGCATGTGTTCTCAGTGCAGTGAATTAATTCACAATGAACTTGGTGACTGCTAACTGCTGAGAATGATTCATCCAAAAAGTTCAGCAAGTTCTGATAGCTGACGTTAATTTTGATTAAAGTTCCTACTTAAACAGCAGCTACTCTTTATGCAGATATTGGAAGATATCCTTAGAATAGAGTTGGAAGATTTCCACCATCTGTAAACTATCCGTCTAACGTTTTACAGTGAAACATATGACCGCTACCATTTTATCCTCTCAAATCGTATGACACACATGGTTTTATCAGGTCTTCCTAGTATCAATCTCTCTTTTGATGTTACAATATGAATGCCATAATGCTGCTTCAGAATGGGCTCAATACGAGGCAAGTGGTTCCGTGTAATCTCACGTCATCTATGAGAATTGGATCCTTAACAGACAGACTGAGATGCACTCTGATTCATTATAATGGTCTGGAGCAGAATAAAGATGACTATCTCCCATGGCTGATGTCATGGAGGTCTTCAGGACATTCCATGTTACTGTTCTCTTGGTAGTTCACTGGAAAAATGGAGAAAGAGAGATACAGGTAATTGTCAAAATAATGGAAACACTAGAAATACAAAGTATATTGAAAGCAGTCTGCTGAGTTAATTGACCAATTAACATCCCATCATGCTTAGGGTCATGTATATAAAAATGGTGAGCTGACAATGGCAATGCCCCCATCCACAGGGCATGAGTGGTCACTGAATGGTTTGATGAGCATGAAAATTATATAACCTGTATGCCATGGTTCTCTTAGTCACCAGATCTCAACCCAATTGCACATTTATGGGAGATTCTGGAGTGACGCCTGAGACAGTGTTTTTCTTTGTGGAAGAATGGTGTCGCATCCATCCAATAGTGATCCAGACACTTGTAGAATATATGCCAAGGTACATTAAAGTTTCTCTGGATCGTAGAGGCCCAATTCCCATGCAAGACATTTTATGTTGGTGTTTTATTTATTTTGTCTGTTACCTGTACTTGGTTGGTGAATGCCACACTTAACTATACTGAACAAGAATATAAACGCAACATGTGAAGCGTTGGTCCCATGTTTCATGAGCTGAAATAAAAAACTGGGTGGGCCAACAGGGGTGGGGGGGGGGGGTTGCCTTCCCCACAGCAGCCGAAGTACTTCGGCCTGACAGTGATGTCTGCCTGAGACTCTAAGCCAAACCCTACAGAGTCAACCCCCCCCCTGCCTTGATCCTTCATCTGCAACCCTTGGCTTCATCCAGTCCATTCTCATTTCCCCGCTGAATCCTCACTCTCACATCCATTCCATATACGCAATAAGCATTCTAAACCCATTTCATGTCTGGTACTTAAACTTGTGAAATAGAGAAAGATGTAGGAGAGAGGGAAAAGGGGAAAAAAGAGAGCGAGGAAAGATTGTGTGAGAGAAAGACTAGGAGAGAGAAAGGGACAGTGAGTCTGGCCAGTCCTCTAGTTTAATATCATTGGCATGGCTGTAATACTGTAATACACTCTGTAGATGGCCATTAATATCAATATAACATGATTTGATTGATTTGGACTCATCCTGTAATAGAGAACCACATTATTACTATTTACTCTGTTTCTCTGTGGGATTCCCCTGGAGTAGGATGTGGCACACAGGGTTAACTAGTCACACACAGAGGAGAGGATAATGCCTAATCAAGCATTATCACACACACACACACACACACACACACACACACACACACACACACACACACACACACACACACACACACACACACACACACACACACACACACACACACACACACACACACACACACACACACACACACACACACACACACACACACCGAGGAGAGGATAATGCCTAATCAGGCATGATCACATACACACAAGCATGTACAGACAAAGGCATAGTCACACCAACAGGTAGCCCTGAGAGCGTGTGACGTGTGTTAACGGGGAAGTAAATATACAGTTGCGATTTCCTTATTTGGGGACAGCAGTGTATGCTAGCCTTTGCTGCCATGCTAAGGAAGGCATAGCTGTGATTTGACACTGTCGCTCCAATTTAAGGGGATATTTTATCACATCTAAAATTACACACCACCTGGCTACAGAAGACCTGATAATAGAATAGCGCAGAGAAAATGATCTCACTATGGCTGCGTTTACACAGGCAGCCCAATTCTGATGATTTCTTTCAATAATTGGTCTAAATACCAATCAGATCAGCTTTGAAAAAGATCTGATGTGAGAGATCTGATTGGTCAAAAGACCAATTACTGGGGAAAGAATATCGGGCTGCCTGTGTAAACACGGCCTCTACCTGGCTGCATGGTCGGTGGTAAGAGCACATCAATGTGCAGCTAACACACATGCGTCGTAAGAGCACATCTCACTCTCACACCAATCACAACAGTTAACACACACACACACACACAAGTACATGCCAATTCTTTTGGCGATAACACATTCAGGATTTTATTAAAGTACCTTCAGTAGCTCTCAGTAGACAAGCATCAGAGGCAAGTCATCATTGTAAATCAGAATTTGTTTTTAATTGCCTTACCTGTATAATTAAAGGTGAAAAAGAGAGAAAAGGTTGTTAATATTTTTTACATGTTGGTCCTTGATTTATTGCAAATATTCAGATTAGGCTGCTATCTGTCTAATGTGCATGAATTAATGGTCTATACCAAGCCATAGTACCCTAATAAATAACCCAGCCTTAACCCTAACAAGGGCAGGATATGACAGTGAATGGTGCTGTTGACTGTGTGAGGAAAGTTGTGCGTAGCCCACACACGTCTCTTCTCTTCCATTTGAGTTGTAAACTTCAAGTATGATTTGCATCTTTTTGGGCATTAGTAACCAACACACCAGGTTAAGTGCTTACTGTATGGAACTGTCAGGTGGAAAATTGACAGGTTCTTTGGAATCTGGGTTGAGCAGGCAGAGTGTAGTAGAGAACAAATATTTCAAACAAATAATATTTGTGGCCAATCGCCTTGTTTCAGTCTTGTTTAAAAAAAAAAAGATAAAAGCAGAGACACAGAGCTACAAAATGGTATATTTGCATTTGCACTGCATTTGAGGTATAATGGGAAAGTAATTCAGTCTTTTAAAAGTTGATAAACTTGTAAACGCACTTGAGAAAATGGCCTTTGAACATTTTGGTACCTACTGGAGGGCTCCTTGTCTACACCAGGGCTGCCTAACCCTGTTACTGGAGAGCTACCCTCCTGTAGGTTTTCCTTTCAACCCCAGTTGTAACTAACCTGATTCAGTTTATCAACCAGCTACTTATTAGAATCAGGTGCGCTAGATTAGGGTTGGAGAGCCAAGGTCTACACCCATTCGGCATCATTCACACCCTCTTAAGCTTTAGCCCCCACCCAAACTGACCATTTTACTCACCCTAGCAGAGCTGGTTAGGCTGTTTTCATGTTAGCGTTGGTGAATAACTGTGCTGCTGGCAAGAATTTCATTACGCTTTTTTTGCAGACGTTTACTGACACCAGCTCTATTCAACGGGTGTTGAATGTTTGTAAATTCATCAGCTATTCTGCGCTCAGGCACACTCAGACGAGAGTGCTCTGAAATTGGAGTAGATGGCCAGACTAAATTTACGAACGCACCCAAAATGGTTACTTGCATAGTGGAGTATTTTGTTAAGACATGTAGCTAGCTAAAGAATGACGGTACTACCCTGCATGAATTTGCAGGTAGCTAACCAACCAGGTGCAATGTTAGCTAGCTAACATAAGGCTATAATTAGCCAAGCAAATGGCTCTGAGATACAATTAATAAGACCATATACGTAACGTTAGCTAGCTAACAGTACACGAACTTGAAATGAAACATCTTTGTCAAAAACGTGTAATGTCTGAAAACATAGTTAGGGTGCCTTGCAAAAGTATTCACTCCCCTTGGCGTTTTTCCTATTTTGTTGCATTACAACCTGTAATTAAAATATATTTTTTATTTGGATTTCATGTAATGGACATATTCAAAATAGTCCA
Source organism: Salvelinus alpinus (assembly GCF_045679555.1). Taxonomy (NCBI): domain Eukaryota; kingdom Metazoa; phylum Chordata; class Actinopteri; order Salmoniformes; family Salmonidae; genus Salvelinus; species Salvelinus alpinus. Next base: position 10,705,104 of record NC_092109.1, read on the forward strand.
AGTTGGTGAAGTTTGCTTTGTATGTTTATATGTTTTGTTTGGTCAGGGTGTGATCTGAGTGGGCATTCTATGTTGTATGTCTAGTTTGTCTGTTTCTGTGTTTGGCCTGATATGATTCTCAATCAGAGGCAGGTGTTAGTCATTGTCTCTGATTGGGAACCATATTTAGGTAGCCTGTTTTGTCTTTTGGTTTGTGGGTGTTTGTCTTCCGTGTCAGTGTTTGTCGCCACACGGTACTGTTTCGTTTGTTCACATCGTTTATTGTTTTGTTTAGTGTTCTGAGTTTGATTAAAAACATCATCATGAACACTTACCACGCTGCGCTTTGGTCCTCCTCTCTTTCTCCCGAAGACGATCGTTACATTGTTGAAAAGTGGTAGTTGCATATGTATTCACCCCCTTTGCTATGAAGGCCCTAAATAAGATCTGGTGCAACCAATTATCTTCAGAAGTCACATAATTAGTTAAATAAAGTCCACCTGTGTGCAATCTAAGTGTCACATGATCTCAGTATATATACATATATATATATACACACACACACACACACACACACACACACACACACACACACACACACACACACACACACACACACACACACACACACACACACACACACACACACACACACACACACACACACACACACACCTGTTCTGAAAGGCCCCAGAGTCTGCAACACGACTAAGCAAGGGGCACCACCAAGCAAGCAGCACTATGAAGACCAAGGAGTTCTTCAAACAGGTCAGGGACAAAGTTGTGGAGAAGTACAGATCAGGGTTGGGTAATAAAAAAAATATCCAAAACTTTGAACATCCCACGGAGCACTATTAAATCCATTATTAAAAAAGAGAAAGAATATGGCACCATAACAAACCTGCCAAGAGAGGGCCGCCCACCAAAACCCACGGACCAGGCAGGGAGGGCATTAATCAGAGAGGCAACAAAGAGACCAAAGATAACCCTGAATGAGCTGCAAAGCTCCACAGCAGAGATTGGAGTATCTATCCATAGGACCACTTTAAGCCGTACATTCCTCAGAGCTGGGTATTATGGAAGAGTGGCCAAAAAAACACATTGTTTAAAGAAAAAAATAAGCAAACACGTTTGGTGTTCGCCAAAAGACATGTGGGAGACTCCCCAAACATATGGAAGAAGGTACTCTGGTCAGATGAGACTAAAATTGAGCATTTTGGCCATCAAGGAAAACGCTACGTCTGGCACAAACCCAACACCTCTGATCACCCCGAGAACACCATCCACATGGTGGTGGCAGCATCATGCTGTGGGGATGTTTTTCATCGGCAGGGACTGGGAAACTAGTCAGAATTGAAGGAATGATGGATGGTGCTAAATACAGGGAAATTCTTGAGGGAAACCTGTTTCAGTCTTCAAGAGATTTGAGACTGGGACGGAGGTTCACCTTCCAGCAGGACAATGACCCTAAGCATACTGCTAAAGCAACAGTTGAGTGCTTCTACACCTGCATTACTTGCTGTTTGGGGTTTTAGTCTGGGTTTCTGTACAGTACTTTGTGACATCAGCTGATGTGAGAAGGGATTTATAAATACATTTGATTGATTTAAATGTCTTGGTCAAAGCCCAGACCTCAATCCAATTGAGAATCTGTGGTATGACTTAGATTGCTGTACACCAGTGGAACCCATCCAACTTGAAGGAGCTGGAGCAGTTTTGCCTTGAAGAATGGGCAGAAATCCCAGTGGCTAGATGTGTCAAACTTATAGAGACATACCCCAAGAGACTTGCAGTTGTAATTGCTGCAAAAGGTGGCTCTACAAAGTATTGACTTTGGGGGGGTGAATAGTTATGCACACTCAAGTTCAGTTTTTTTGTCTAATTTCTTGTTTGTTTCCCCCAAAAAATATTTTGCATCTTCAAATTGGTAGGCATGTTATGTAAATCAAATGATACAAACCCCCCAAAATCTATTTTAATTCCAGGTTGTAAGACAACAAAATAGGAAAAATGCCAAGGGGGTGAATACTTTCACAAGCCACTGTAGCTAGACTGTCTTACTCGTATACATCATTCATGGACGGACAAGTCTCCTGTTGGATGCCATGGTTGCCCTTAGTTTGACGATGTAATCCGGAAACAGGTGTTTTCGCCATCTCCTTAGCTATCAGACTCAAATTACACTGATTTCAAAACTGTCCTCCAGAAAGTGGAGAGCACCATTATGCAGTTTTAATACACAATGCATTTTTTTTAAAGCATTAGACAGGATTACCTAGACATATTGACCAGCTCAAATAGACCTTAGCATGTTATATGGCAGACAAATCCAAACTCATCTCTCAGCATGTCCAGCCCACTCATTATCTCAGCCGATCATGGCTAGCAGGAATGTTTCTGGCTTTTTCTGTGGCTAAACCAACTAGGCTCCTAATTTAATCATTTTATTTGTATTTACAGATGGCATACAAGTTTGTTCTTAAGGCACATGAAAGTTCACATGTTCGAGAAGGCATTTCTGTCAAAAAAAAAACTGCATTTTGATTTAAAAAAGTTTAAGTTCCAACTGCTCTCCTGTGAAGTAGTGACCCGCGACATACGCCTAGTTTCCTGAAAGGGGTGACATTTAATAGGAAACGGCTTAGTTGGTTACATCTTAAAATTAAATTAAAGTTTATTCAGCTAATGCAAGTAAAAAATACAATCCAATACCGAAATCAAACACAGAGTGGCACAGGAAGTCGTGCAGCCCAGGAGGCAGGAGTCATTCTTTCAGTCATCTCATACATTTCCTCAGTAGCCATGTGCTCTTTACAAACAGGGATCCACTGCATTCACTTCCCATGGGGCTAGAACATAAAAAAGAAGGTGGTTTAAATACACACATCTGAAACCATATGACACATTAATTGTCCAATGGGAGCGCTCATTAGTTAATTAGGCAACTAATTACACCTGTGACAGAATTGCACTGGGGGGCTCATTTTCATAGGGCAGCGCACTATACAGCCGACAATGCACTTTTTAAAGGCATTTTCCCAGACGTTCACAGAGATCACATTCATGGTAAATGCTGCGCATGTTGGATAAAGCATGCATTACCTTTAAAAATCTGTTAGAGTCTTTCTTTGAAGGAAATCTCGAAAACAATCATAGTTGTCTTGATCTTCTGCCTCAGTGAATCTACAGTAAAGGCACCACTGATGCCCCTGACTAAAAAATCATTGCTAGAAGACCACACTATAATCACTGTCATTGCCCACATAGCTCCTCTATTGTGTGTCAATCTATGTACGTGGGTATGTGGGTGCTGTGGTGTCTGTCTCCTATGTGGGCTGCCATTATGTTTCTGTTTCCTTGTCATAGTGAATTGTTCCCATTGGAGTGATGCGACTGTAGCAGCCTCATGAGCCATCATGGGGCCTGTATGAGTCTTGTTTGTGCTTCTGTTGTGTACAACCTGTTTTCTGTCATTCTCATTATGTAAGGGGATAGGGTGTTCATTCCCTCCCAGCACACACCACGAGCATGCAGGTTGCATGAGTAAGATTCTTATTATTTTACCAGTGGCACGACTCCTACACTAAACTATTGGCGTCACCATATATATATAAACTCAGCAAAAAAAGAAACGTCCTCTCACTGTCAACTGCGTTTATTTTCAGCAAACTTAACGTGTAAATATTTGTATGAACATAACAAGATTCAACAACTGACACATAAACTGAACAAGTTCCACATACATGTGACTAACAGAAATGGAATGATGTCCCTGATCAAAGGGGGGGTCAAAATCAAAAGTAACAGTCAGTATCTGGTGTGGCCACCAGCTGCATTAGGTACTGCAGTGCATCTCCTCCTCATGGAATGCACCAGATTTGCCAGTTCTTGCTGTGAAATGTTACCCCACTTTTCCACCAAGGTACTTGCAAGTTCCCAGACATTTCTGGGGGGAATGGCCCTAGCCCTCACCCTCCGATGCAACAGGTCCCAGACGTGCTCAATGGGATTGAGATCCGGGCTCTTCGCTGGCCATGGCAGAACACTGACATTCCTGTCTTGCAGGAAATCACGCACAGATCGAGCAGTATGGCCGGTGGCATTGTCATGCCGGAGGGTTATGTCAGGATGAGCCTGCAGGAAGGGTACCACATGAGGGAGGATGATGTCTTCCCTGTAACGCACAACATTGATATTGCCTGCAACGACAACAAGCTCAGTCCGATGATGCTGTGATACACTGCCCCAGACCATGCTCCACCTCCAAATCGATCCCGTTCCAGAGTACAGGCCTCCTCGGTGTAACGCTCATTCCTTCGACGATAAACACGAATCCAACCATCATCCTTGGTGAGACAAAACCACGGTTGCCAGTCCTGTCTGGTCCAGCAACGGTAGATTTGTGCCCATAGGCGACGTTGTTGCCGGTGATATCTGGTAAGGACCTGCCTTACAACAGGCCTACAAGCCCTCAGTCCAGCCTCTCCCAGCCTATTGCGGACAGTCTGAGCACTGATGGAGGGATTGTGCGTTCCTGGTGTAAGTCGGGCAGTTGTTGTTGCCATCCTGTACCTGTCCCGCAGGTGTGATGTTCGGATGTACTCATCCTGTGCAGGTGTTGTTACACATGGTCTGCCACTGTGAGGACTATCAGCTGTCCGTCCTGTCTCCCTGTAGTGCCGTCTTAGGCGTCTCACAGTACGGACATTGCAATTTATTGCCCTGGCCACATCTGTAGTCGTCATGCCTCCTTGCAGCATGCCTAAGGCACGTTCACGCAGATGAGCAGGGACCCTGGGCATCTTTCTTTTGGTGTTTTTAGACAGGTCAGTAGACCTTACCCCCTTTTTCTCCCCAATTTCGTGGTATCCAATTGGTAGTAGTTATAGCCTTGTCTCATCGCTGCAACTCCCGTACGGACTCGGGAGAGGCGAAGGTCTTGAGCCATGCATCCTCCGAAACACAACCCAACCTAGCCGCACTGCTTCTTGACACAACGCACATCCAACCCGGAAGCCAGCCGCACCAATGTGTCGGAGGAAACACCGTACACCTGGCGACGTGGTCAGCGTGCACTGCGCCCGGCCCGCAGCAGGAGTCGCTAGTGCGCGATGAGACAAGGATATCCCTGCCGGCCAAACCCTCCCTAACCCGGACGACGCTGGGCCAATTGTGTGTCGCCCCATGGACCTCCCGGTCACGGCCTACTGCGACAGAACCTGGGCTCGAACCCAGAATCTCTGGTGGCACACTGACAACTGCGCCACCCGGCAGGCCAAAAAGTCCTCTTTAGTGTCCTAAGTTTTCATAACTGTGACCTTAATTGTTTTAACCCTTTACAATGAAGATCTGTGAAGTTATTTGGATTCTTACGAACTATCTTTGAAAGACAGGGTCCTGAAAAAGGGACGTTTCTTTTTTTGCTGAGTTTAGTAGTTATGTCTGCCACAGACCATTACAGTCATAATTATAGCTGACTAATATATACAGTGGACAGTAGCTGTTTAGTCACAGTTATAGTTATAGCTCAAAGATGAAGTGTGAAAAAAGACTGTAAGACCACACTTAGCTGGTAACTGTAACTGTAACACACACACACACACACACAATGGTTCCATAACCATAGCAGGATAAAGCAGTGCTCTGTCTTTTATGTAAGTGCTGCACATTCTACTGTGATCGTGTTTGGGCTGGAGCTGGAGGATTCTGAATGGCGTGATGGAGGATGTGTGTGGAGGGTGTTGGAGTCTCCAGATTATTACTGCATTATTCATCTGTTCAGTTGACACACCTCACTGCACAGAACGCGCGCACGCACGCACGCACGCACGCACACACACACACACACACACACACACACACACACAAAGCATTTAATGCATTAACACAGTGTCAAACACAGTTCTTTATACACGCTCGCATAAGAGGTTGTCCCTAAGAGAGTGTGTGATGCAACAGTAACTTAAAGAGCAACTGCCCCTAAAAAACAATTAATCCCTTTGAAAACGCCATACGCGGCATGATATGAGTCAGAAACATTTAGTCTAGTGTCAGAATTGACTACAAAGTGTAAATTGTATAATTTTGTCATAAAGTCAGTCTCGTCTAAAAAGGAGTTTCGAACCTCAGTGTGTCACAGCGAGTAAATGAAGGTTTTCTTGTTGTCAACCCCTTTTGCCAAGCTCCAAGTGCAAATTGCCCCTCCCCCCACCCCGCTTCCCTTCATTGAATAGGCCTTCGTTGTTTCATCGCCCCCCAACCAACGCGTTCGAAGGATCACGGCCGTTTGAGACTGAAAAGCCCCATACAGGTTGACCATGTAATGCATGCTGCCAGCAGGATGCATAGCCAACAACTATGGTTTGCATGCCCTGCCGAAGGGCCCTATAATGCGGAATAGCTGGTTGGAGTTCCCCAGTGGTGGTGAGTATACCTGTAGCTAGACCATAGACTGCTGATTATGTATCTGGTTATGTATATATTTTGATCATCATTATCACTATCATTGCTAGCATAGCTGACGTTAACTAGCAGGCTGCAACCTAGCTAGCTGGCTGACTGACGTTAGCCTACCGCAATACAACTCCGATTTGGCTTGGAAACACGATAGCATTTCAAAAGAAGGCAACTAATTAGTGGGAAAACCTTTAGTCATGATTGTGATGTCACCAGATTGACTTTAGATGACGTATTACTTTAGCTAGCTAGCGAAGATTGAGGGGACCGCCATTTTTTAGCCAGCTAATATTATCACAGCTAACTATTATTGATCAACTTTGCTAGCAACAGTAATGGCAACATTGCCATCTCTCTAAAGTAAATTTGATGACATCAAAATATGACAAAGTCGTTTCCTACTAATTATTTTCCTACTTAGTATAATTTAGACTAAACATTCACATTAGCCTCCGAGGTGCAACCCATGTCGTCGGACGGGCGCCACAGTGTCTCCCGACCCCTCCTGTCTCAGCCTCCGGTATTTATCCTGCAATAGTTTATGTGTCGGGGGGATAGGGTCAGTCTATTATATCTGGAGTATTTCTCCTGTCTTATCCGGTGTCCTGTGTGAATTTAAGTATTCTCTCTCTAATTCTCTCTCCCTTTTTCTCTCTTTTTCTTTCTTTCTTTCTTCTTTCTTTCTTTCTTTCTTTCTTTCTTTCTTTCTTTCTTTCTTTCTTCTTTCTTTCTTTCTCTCTGAGGAGCCCTAGGACCATGCCTCGGGACTACCTGGCCTGATGACTCCTTGCTGTCCCCAGTCCACCTGGTCGTGCTGCTGCTCCAGTTTCAACTGTTCTGCCTGCGGCTATGGAACCCTGACCTGTTCACCCGACATGCTAGCTGTCCCAGACCCGCTGTTTCAATTCTCTAGAGACAGCAGGAGTGATAGAGATACCCTCTACAACTACTGTGATTATTATTATTTGATCCCACCCCTCATAGTCTGGTTCCTCTCTAGGTTTTTTCCTAGGTTCTGGCCTTTCTAGGGAGTTTTTCCTAGCCACCGTGCTTCTACACCTGCATTGTTTGCTGTTTGGGGTTTTAGGCTGGGTTTCTGTTCAGCACTTTTTGACATAAGCTGATGTAAGAAGGGCTTCATAAATACATGTGATTGATTGATTGATGTCTAGGGCACAAGTAAATATTGACTGCAGCTGTGGTGGTACTAGTTAACTTCTTATGGCTGCAGGGGGCGTATTGAGTAACTTGGAAAAAGGTACCCATTTAAAACGGCCTCGTACTCAATTCTTGCTCGTACAATATGCATATTATTATTACTATTGGATAGAAAACACTCTCTAGTTTCTAAAACCGTTTGAATTATTTCTCTAAGTGAACCAAAACTCTTTCTGCAGCCCATTTCCTATCCGGAAGTGAGATTTCCAAAAGCGAGGTCTTTGTTCAAGAGCTTGTCTATAAAAGGGCATGTCACTTGGGACTATAGAAACACATCATACACCTTCCCCTGGGTGTCAAGCGGAAGTGAGAGCAGAAATGACTTGATTATCTTGTTCTGGGATTGAATACATCCTCTTGGAATGAGAGGTCTGCCATAAAAAATTTTTCCGAAGGCGCGAAGTTGGACCTGGAATCGCCTCCTGGAAAAACGTCGTTATGGGTGAATATGATCTCCGGCTTAGATTTTATTTGATACATGTCACAATATCATCCTAAAGTATGTTTTTTCAATATAGTTTAATTATATTATTGAAATTTATTCGGGACTTTAGGCGTGATGCGTTGGAAGAATTTGTTCAAGAAGGAGAGGTTAGCGCCGCACGGCCAGTGTGCTTGCTAATTCAAGAGGGAAATAGTTCGTTCTGGATCCAAACAAAGACGGTTCTGGACAAAGGACCCCTTGTACAACATTCTGATGGAAGATCAACAAAGATAAGGACCCAATTTGGGATGCTATTTCATATATCTGTCGAACTGTGCTATCGCTACCGATTACTTGGAATCAATGCTGTTGTGTGTTAGCTATTGCAGTAAGCTAATATAACGCTATATTGTGTTTTCGCTGTAAAACACTTAAAAAATCGGAAATATTGGCTGTATTCACAAGATCTTTGTCTTTCATTTGCTATACACCATATATTTTTCTGAAATGTTTTATGATGAGTAATTAGGTAGTTGACGTTGGTGTCTGTATTTACTCTGGCTACTCCCGTGCTATTTCTGACTGTAGCTATGATGGTAGCAGTAATGTAAAACTGATTTATAGCTCAAATATGCACATTTTTCGAACAAAACATAGATTTATTGTGTAACATGTTATAGGACTGTCATCTGAGGAAGTTGTTTCTAGGTTTGTTTGGTTGGATCTTGGTTAGTTAGGTTGGCTTTGTGCATGCTACCTGTGCTGTGAAAAATGTCTGTCCTCTTTTGTATTTGGTGGTCAACTAACATAAATATACGTGGTGTTTTCGCTGTAAAACATTTAAAAAATCGGATTGGCTGGATTCACAAGATGTTTATCTTTCAAATGCTGTATTGGACTTGTTAATGTGTGAAAGTTAAATATTAAAAAAAAAATAGATTTTGAATTTCGCGCCCTGCACTTGAGCTGGATGTTGTCATAAGTGTACCGACCTCGGGCTTGCAGCCCTAACAGGTTTTAACTCATGTCTGATTACAACAGTGTACTAACTAGCAGCAACAAACTCAAACAAACCTAGGGCCATCGCAAAACATGTCACAGTTGGTTACATAGTGTATCGGCATCACCATCCTGAAGCTAATTCAATCTGGAGCCAGTCAGTCTACATCTGTAAAGCATAGAATTAGCTTCCAAACAAGATTACCTTATTTCTCAAGCTATGCTTATAATTGAGGGATGATGACAATGGTTGACTCTGTTTTTCTGTTCCACAAAGTGCACAGTTGAGTGCCAGACTGATCCCCTGGTCATGAATGAATGCCAGGACCTACCAGAAGGAGCAAAGGTGGGTATCATAGCATGTCCAGCTATGTGATAGAACTAGTATAGTGTCCTCCAAAAATAATTTAATTCATTGTTCACTTGCTATTTTCACAACTTGTCAGGCAAGACCTCAGAGTAAAAGTGTGTCACGCGACACAAGTACCCTTGTGACACCTTATTCGAGTCTACCTCGAAAAGGACATGCCATCAGGAGGCCTCTGAAAGGGACCCGAGTTACTGCCCTGATGACACAGAAGGCTTCATCAACAATGACAGGTAATGTGTGTTATGTGAAATGTGTAAAGTTGTATTGAAAAATACCCAGCTTCATAAAATAGTAGGCTAATTCCCCTATGTAGCAGATACAGCTAGTAGAGGATTTTTGGTTGTGAAATTCATTAGCTGTCTATTATATCACCCTGTCACAGACCCTCCCAGTCAACACCACCTCATAAGATTGCCTGCTGTAGTTGTTCGAGAGATGTTCAGTTTGCAGCTGAACATGGAGCATAGAAAGACCAGCAATGGGGGCCCTCATCAGCATCATGCAGACATGATGGACATGGTCGTCCTGTTCATGGCTCCTAAGTAACTTTACAGTATTTTGTATACTTCTCACATTATTAGCTCAGAACATCCTTTGCATTATTACATATAACCGGGAAATAACTTTTGGATATAAGAGCGACGGGAAATACAACTTTCCTGAATTGTATCCTTTGTTTGTACCCCCCAAGGCAATTCCACTTATCCCAGAGGCTGCTCCAAGACGCCTCCGGCAAAGAAAAGGTATTTGGAGTCGAACTCTTAGTCCGACTCAGGAGCCATGCATACTTCCCACAAAGAAAAGCTTCCAAGTATATTACTCACTAAAGTTCAGTCTCTGCCGATATCACGACGGCTCTCAAGGAACTATACTCGACTTTGAGCAAAATGGAAACCTCATATTCTGAAGATCCTTGTAGCTGGGGAGTTTAATAAAGCAAATCTGAGGAAGATGTTTTATCAACACATCGCCTGCACCACTAGCGCTTCAAACACTCTCGGCCATTGCTACTCTCCCTTCCGGGATGCCTACAAGGCCCTCCCCCGCACACCCTTCGGTAAATCAGATCATGCCTCCATCCTGCTCCTCCCTTCCTATAGGCATAAATTCAAACAGCAAGTACCTGTGGAATGGATTATTCAACGTTGGTCTGACCAGTTGGAATTAATGTTTCAAGATTGTTTTGATAAGCTTACGTATCGGCCACACAGCCTTTGTCAGAGCTCTGACGAAGGCCGTGTGGCCGATGCGTAAGCTTATTAAATATCGGTGACACTATCAAGAGCAGTGTGCGGTTTCCTTTTTCCTTCATCTTGTTCAATTGTTGCCATGCACCTGCAAATAAGATTGCTCAGCTGTGCGAGTGCCTTTTGAAGATTGTTTTGATGAAATGGACTGGGATATGTTTTGGGGTGCCTCTGAGAATAACATTGACGTATACAATGACACGGTGATTGAGTTCAGCCAGAAGTGTATGGGAGATGTTGTTCCCACTGTGACAATTAAAACCTATCCAAACCAAAAACCATGAATTGATGTCAGCATTCGTGCAAAACTGAAAGTGCAAACCATCTCATTCAACCACGGCAAGGTGACTGGAAATATAGTCAAGTACAAACAGTCCCGTTATGCCCTTCGTAAGAAAATCAAACATGCAAAAAGTATGTAGCAGGGACTCAAGACAATCAAGGATTATAACGTGAAAGCCAGCCACTTCGTGGACACTGACGTCTTGCTCCCAGACAAGCTAAATACCTTCTTTGCCTGAATTGAGTGCAACACAGTTCCGCCGAAACACCATGAAGTGCTTTGAGAGTCTAGTTAAAGATTATATCACCTCCACCTTACCGGACACCCTAGATCCACTGCAATTTGCATACCGCCTCAATAGATCCACGGATGACGTAGTCACCATTGCATTGCACACTGTCCTATCCCATCTGGACAAGAGGAATACCTACGTAAGAATGCTGTTCATTGACTACAGGTCAACCTTCAACACCATATTACCCTCCAAGCTCATCATTAAGCTCGGGGCCCTGGGTCTGAACCCTGCCCTGTGAGTTCCTGGACTTCCTGATGGGCCACCCCCAGGTGGTGAAGGTAGACAACAACACCCATAAGGGTGCGTACTCAGCCCCTCCTGTACTCCCTGTTCACCAATGACTGCGTGGCTATGCATGTCTCCAACTCAATCATCAAGTTTGCAGACGACACAACAGTAGTAGGCCTGATTACCAACAATGATGAAACAGCCTACAGGGAGGATGTGAGGGCCCTGGTGGAGTGGTGCCAGGGAAATAACCTCTCCCTCAACATCAACAAAATTAAGGAGCTGATCGTGGACTTCATGAAACAGCAGAGGGAGCACGCCCCTATCCACATCGAAGAGATCGCAGTGGAGAAGGTGAAAAGCTTCAAGTTCCTTGGTGTACACATCACTGACAATTTTAAATGATTCTTCCACACAGACAGTGTGGTGAAGGCACAACAGGCCACTAAGACCCTCACAAACGTTTATACAGTGGGGAGAACAAGTATTTGATACACTGCCGATTTTGCAGGTTTTCCTACTTACAAAGCATGTAGAGGTCTGTAATTTTTATCATAGGTACACTTCAACTGTGAGAGACGGAATCTAAAACAAAAATCCAGAAAATCACATTGTATGATTTTTAAGTAATTAATTTGCATTTTATTGCATGACATAAGTATTTGATACATCAGAAAAGCAGAACTTAATATTTGGTACAGAAACCTTTGTTTGCAATTACAGAGATCATACGTTTCCTGTAGTTCTTGACCAGGTTTGCACACACTGCAGCAGGGATTTTGGCCCACTCCTCCATACAGACCTTCTCCAGATCCTTCAGGTGTCGGGGCTGTCGCTGGGCAATACGGACTTTCAGCTCCCTCCAAAGATTTTCTATTGGGTTCAGGTCTGGAGACTAGCTAGGCCACTCCAGGACCTTGAGATGCTTCTTACGGAGCCACTCCTTAGTTGCCCTGGCTGTGTGTTTCGGGTCGTTGTCATGCTGGAAAACCCAGCCACGACCCATCTTCAATGCTCTTACTGAGGGAAGGAGGTTGTTGGCCAAGATCTTGCGATACATGGCCCCATCCATCCTCCCCTCAATACGGTGCAATCGTCCTGTCCCTTTTGCAGAAAAGCATCCCCAAAGAATGATGTTTCCACCTCCATGCTTCACGGTTGGGATGGTGTTCTTGGGGTTGTACTCATCCTTCTTCTTCCTCCAAACACGGCGAGTTGAGTTTAGACCAAAAAGCTCTATTTTTGTCTCATCAGACCACATGACCTTCTCCCATTCCTCCTCTGGATCATCCAGATGGTCATTGGCAAACTTCAGACGGGCCTGGACATGCGGTGGCTTGAGTAGGGGGACCTTGCGTGCGCTGCAGGATTTTAATCCATGACGGTGTAGTGTGTTACTAATGGTTTTCTTTGAGACTGTGGTCCCAGCTCTCTTCAGGTCATTGACCAGGTCCTGCCGTGTAGTTCTGGGCTGATCTCTCACCCTGTCACTAGCCGGCTACACCTGGTTACTCAACCCTGCTTCTGCCCTCTGTACAGTACATAGACATGGAATCACTGGTCACTTTAATAATGGAATACTGGTCACTTTAATAATGTTTACATAGTGTTTTACTCATTTCATAAGTGTATATACTGTATTCTAGTCAATGCCATCCTATTCAACTATTGGTGTATGTATACTATTCAATCCTACGTATGCTACAGTTATACTACATATTCTATTCACATACTGTCCACAACGTCTATAATGTGTAAACACCCTCCCCTCAGCGATTGATGGTTTTTGCGACTGACTTGAAGAAACTTTCAAAGTTCTTGCTATAATATGTTCTTGGTATTTTACCAAATAGTGCTATCTTCTGTATACCCCTGTAACGGCAGTCTAGCTCTTCCTCCTCCTCAGATGAGGAGAGGCGAGAAGGATCGGAGGACCAATGTGCAGCGTGGTAAGTTTCCATGATTTAATAACATGAAAACTAGACAAAATACAAAACAACAAACGTACTAACTGTCACAGTCCCGTGTGGCACAAACACTGACACAGAAAACAACCACCCACAAATCCCCAACACAAAACAAGCCACCTATATATGATTCTCAATCAGGGACAACAATTGACAGCTGCCTCTGATTGAGAACCATATTAGGCTGAACACAGAAACAGACAAACTAGACACACAGCATAGAATGCCCACCCAGCTCACGTCCTGACCAACACTAAAACAAGCACAACACATAAGAACTCTGGTCAGGACGTTACAACCCCACTACCTTGTCACAACACAACTGATTGGCTCAAACGCATTAAGAAGGAAAGAAATTACACAAATTAACTTTTAAGAAGGCAGACCTGTTAATTGAAATGCATTCCAGGTGACTACCTCATGAAGCTGGTTGAGAAAATGCCAAGAGTGTGCAAAGCTGTCATCAAGGCAAAGGGTGGCTATTTGAAGAGTCTCAAATATAAAATATATTTTGATATCTTTTACACTTTTTTGGTTACTACATGATTCCATATGTGATGTTTCATAGTTTTGATGTCTTTACTACTATTCTACAATGTAGAAAGTAGTAAAAATAAAGAAAAACCCTTAAATGAGTAGGTGTTCTAAAACCTTCGGCCGGTAGATTAAATAAGTTATTTCTGTTTTTTTATTTTTATATTAATTGCAAAAATTTCATAAAACCTGTTTTTGCTTTCTCATGATTTGGTCTTGTGTGTAGATTGATGGGGGAAAAATGTATTTAATCAATTTTAGAATAAGGCTGTAACGTAACAAAGGTTACTTTTTGAATGCATTGTAGAATGACTATTTTCTTCATGCTTAACTGAAGGCCTGCTTGGTGACAGTAGTGTGCATATGGTTTGATATGTATGCGTGTGAACCTTCCTTAGGGATGTTCAGCTACCTTGTGTGTGTGTATGTTTTTGTGTGTGTGTGTGCATGCGTGCCTTTGTCCATGCGTGTGCATCTGCATACACCTCTTCCCATTTCTACCGTTTTAGCTACCTTGTGTGTGTGTGTATGTTTTTGTGTGTGCATGCGTGCCTGTGTCCGTGCGCGTGCGTCTGCATACACCACTTCCCATTTCTACAGTTTTTTCAGCATGCTAAATTTTGTAACAAAAGCCATGCTGTAATGCCTCCGGCCCCTTATCTCAGAAGTTTACATGTTTTCTCCACAAAATCTCTGCAGTGTCACAGGAGAATGCCATAATGTTGTATGTCTTGTGGGGTTGTCAACAAAACAAAATGGTTTGCAGGCAGGAATACTTGCACGTTTGGGGTCCAGGCACGGTTAGTATAAAGCACTTTCCTTTGGTGAGTACGTGCATGTATTTGTTAGGGTATGCCTACACGCACGCACTTGTGTGAGTGTGCATGCGTGTATACGTGAGTTGGTGAGTGTGTGGGTCTGTGAGGGAGAATGTGAGTATGAGTGAGCGAGCAATATTCTTACCTGTTAGAAAATGTATGAAAAATATCAATTCTTCACCCAGAATGCTGAGCTAGCAGAGGCGTGGAGCGAGGGAAATCCCAGAGGCATAGTTTCAATCTCTCTTTATTTCCCATACTCTTTCTCTTATCTCTCTCCATCTCTGTCCCACTTCCTCTCTCCTACGCTCCTTCCTCATCTCGTTCCCTCTATTTCTCTCCCTCCCTCCCCAACCTTTCCTTTCCCCCTCTTTGCACTCTTTTTCAACTCTCTCTCTCATTATATCTCCTTCCTCTCACCTATTTGTCTCACAAACAAGGAGGTTTATAACAATCAGTTTATATTACCTCTCCACTACACTTTATTTCTCTATCTTTATCCCTATCTCTACTTTCTCTCTCTCCCTCTTTCTCTCGCCGCCCCCCCACCCCCCATCCCCACTCTCTCTCTATCTTCATGTCATTATCAGTTCTTATTTCCTTTCCCCAGTCGTAAGGGTAGCTGTGACTATAGCTGTGTACCAGGCCCAGGGCTGAACTTAGTCAAACCCATTCTGCAGTATTTATACAATAGCTCATTTTCCCATAGTCATAACATCACAGAATGGTTTTTGGGTACACTAAAAAACCTGACGAAAACGTTGTAGGCTTAACTTGTAGGCTAGTTGGGGGCAACTATTATTGCTATTATTGCTATGGATGAGCTCAAAGATTATTCTGTTTTTTGAAATTCCCATACAGTTTCTAAATAAATACACTGCATACACATGGCTTTTTTAGGTTTCCTTGAAATCCAGCCACAGTGACCAAAAACAGGAAGAGAGACAGAGCGTAAGATGGCTGTGTACAAGACAATGTTTGCTGTTGTTTGGACCCAGTGACAGAGTTACCCAATAGACACACACTGTTTGAATCAATGTTGTTTCCACGTAATTTCAATGAAATGACATTGAACCAATGTGGAATAGATGTTTTAATTGCTGTCTGTGCCTATTGGGTACATGCTATGTTTGGTTAAGAGGGTGATAGGACAGGGCGGAGACTGGCCAGACTTCTCTAAATCAGTTTGGCTTCTGAGTTTAGTTCTTGCAATTTCAGTAGACTCAGAGACATTAGTGCTCTACAGCCCAACGATGACAAGAGAATCATCACGTCTGCATCCCAAATGACACCCTATTCCCTATAAAGTGCAATACTTTTTTTACCAGGGCCCAAATCGCAAAATGGCCTTATCGGATTAGCAAAGTGACATGCACTATTCAAAAGTCAAAGTTGTTATGCAAACAGAAGGGTTAGAGTGAGGGAACAGGGATCAAAGATTACATTTTATTCAAAGATTATATATTTTTTTGTCTCCTATGAAAGTATTCCGTAAGTACTTTTGAAGTGTGACGAAACAAATTATTATAATATTTTTTTTAACTAGGCAAGTCAGGTAAGAACAAATTCTTATTCATAATGACGGCCTACCCCGGCCAAACCCGGATGACGCTGGGCCAATTGTGCACCACCCTATGGGTTCTCGCAATCACGGCCGGATGTGATGCAGCCAGGATTCAAACCAGGGACTGCAGTATCGCCTCTTTAACTGAGATGCAGTGCCTTAGAACGCTGCGCCACTCGGGAGCCCCTTACCGGTAGGCAAATGTGAATGTTTCTGTGTGTTTGTTTCTCTCTCTCTTTCTCTCTCTCTGTGTGTGTAGAGGTCTGAGGTGATGCGATGTGATGTCAGAGGGAGAGAGAGAGAGAGCGTGGACAGGTGAAATGAGGCGTACTGATCCTTGTTATGGCTGCAAAAACACCCCACATCACACACCATTAGCCTTTAAATTACTGTCACACAGATACGGCACGACATGAGCTGTCAACCTGGAAAACACACAGACTGCAATTAGTAAATATCATCCTCTGCAAGATGTCCCAATCGTCACTGACACAAGCAAACAAACACACACACACGGCACACCCCAATTCATGCACAAATACACACACACACACACACACACACACACACACACACACACACACACACACACACACACACACACACACACACACACACACACACACACACACACACACACACACACACACACCCTCCCACAAACGCTCACACAACACCCCAACCCCCATCCTACACACACATCCCAACGTCCCCAGAATAATCATCCAGGATCAATCAGAGATGTAAAGAAGTGTCTCTGCAGCCTTGAGATGTCAGCCTTTATCAGGTGATGGACCACAGCAGTCTGTTTTAGTATTCAACTCTGTTTTCACATTCACGCCTCACCTATTCATCACCTGTTTATGTGGATAGAGTAAAGTCCCCTAACTTTGCTCTGTTGTCCCGATTGCTGCTGATTAAAACTGAAACTTCAGCTGATTTCACTTGTTATTTGGAGCACTGGATTGCTGCCCCGTCAAAGGGATGGTTTACGGAAAAGACCTATGCTGAGTGGCAGCTAGTGAAAGTGGCACGCACACACACACACACACACACACACACACACACACACACACACACACACACACACACACACACACACACACACACACACACACACACACACACACACACACACACACACACACACACACACACACACACACACACACACACACACAGAGGTGTTGAGTGGCAGCTAAGAGGCCTGAAGACGACAGCTTTTGTGTCTAACACAGGATGTGTTTTGGAAAGGGAATAACCTTGTTAGCTCGGGCAATATGGTAGCTGTGTGTGTGTGTGTGCGTGTGTGTGTGAGTCCTTGAGTGCGTGCCTGCGTACGTGTGTATGTATGGAGGAGTGCTAATTTGATCCATCTGAGGTGACAGTGATCAAGGGAAGTGATGTCATCATGACTTCAGCTGAGGGATCTCAAAATCGATTTGTTCCTCACTCAAACTTGAAGCGTGCCTCTGTCTCTCTCTCTCTCTCTCTCTCGTCTCTTTCTCTCCTTCTTTTTCTTTTCCTCTCAATCTCTCAATCTCTCCCCATTTCTCTCTGGGTTCTCCCCTCTAATTTCTGGTTTCTGCTCTATGTCCCCCCCCCCCCACCACACACAAACACATGCAACCCCTGGTTCCTGCTCTGTGTCTGTCCCGCTCCAGTGTAAACAGCTCCCAGGCTGTCTGTGTAAACACACTCACGCTCCCTGCACTCTGTGTGTGTGTGTGTGTGTTGTGTGTATGAATGTCAATAGCTCCATAACTGACGCTCAGTGATGTTTGAATTTCTGAAAAGATCCTTCTCAGGGCAAAAGCCTAATGCGCTTCTTCCATTTCCCTCTTTTTGTCCTTCTATCCCTCTTATTCTTCACTCTTCCATATCTTTCTCTTTTTATCTTTCCTCAAAGTGCTGTGTGTTTTTGTTGTGTATGTGTTCAGTATATGTGCACGTGTGTGTGTGTGTGTGTGTGTGTGTGTGTGTGTGTGTGTGTGTGTGTGTGTGTGTGTGTGTGTGTGTGTGAGTGACAGCCTTGCCTTTCTTGCTACAGATTTTATCAGGGATGAGTGTGTTTAAACAGGAAACAAAAACCTCTTCTCTATCTTCCTTCCATCCTGTCTCCTTTCATTTCCCTATACTTACATCCCTTCATTATCCCTCTGCCTGCATGGTCTTTTCGTTCCTTACTTCTCTCCTTCGTTCTTTTTGTTCCAACTTTCTTCTTTGTTATCTGTATCTTCCTCGTTCTTCTCTCAGTTTTTTCTTAAGCTTCTGTCGTTATTAGGCCTCTTCTACACAAAGGCGTAACTTTATGGTGCATATTGGGGGGGTCAATGGGGTCCGGTGTAAATACCCCTGGAGGGGGACCTGGTGGTATACCCTCCCGGAAGATTTTAAATGGTGAATTTGAAGGGAAATGCATCCCCCAATTTGGTCAATATACCCCAACCATGACTGAAATACCTACAGTTGAAGTCGGAAGTTTACATATGTAACAGTATAAGTTTAGACCGTCCCCTCGCCCCGACACGGGCGCGAACCAGGGACCCTCTGCACACATCAACAACTGACACCCACGAAGCGTCGTTACCCATCGCTCCACAAACGCCGCGGCCCTTGCAGAGCAAGGGGAAACCCTACTTCAAGTCTCAGAGCAAGTGACGTAACCGATTGAAACGCTATTAGCGCGTACCCGCTAACTAGCTAGCCATTTCACGTCCGTTACACATACACCTCAGCTAAATACATTTCAACTCAGCTTTTCACAATTCCTGACATTTCATCCTCGTAAAAATTCCCTGTCTTAGGTCAGTTAGGATCCCCCCTTTATTTTAAGAATGTGAAATGTCAGAATAATAATAGAGAGAATTATTGATTTCAGCTTTTATTTCTTTCATCACATTCCCAGTGGGTCAGAAGTTTACATACACTCAATTAGTATTTGGAAGCATTGGCTTTCAATTGTTTAACTTGGGTCAAACGTTCCGGGTAGCCTTCCACAAGCTTCCCACAATAAGTTGGGTGAATTTTGGCCCATTCCTCCTGACAAAGCTGGTGTAACTGAGTCAGGTTTGTAGGCCTCCTTGCTCGCACACACTTTTTCAGTTCTGCCCACAAATGTTCTATAGGATTGAAGTCAGGGCTTTGTGATGGCCACTCCAATACCTTGACTTTGTTGTCCTTAAGCCATTTTGCCAAAACTTTGGAAGTATGCTTGGGGTCATTGTCCAAGACCCCAAGCAAGACAATCGTTACACAAGCTTTAACTTCTTGACTGATGTCTTGAGATGTTGCTTCAATATATCCACATAATTTTCCTTCTCACGTTGCCATCTATTTTGTGAAGTGCACCAGTCCCTCCTGCAGCAAAGCAACCCCACAACATGATGCTGCCACCCCCGATGTCACGGCTGTCTTCGTCCTCCTCTTCTGACGAGGAGAATCGAGAAGGATCGGAAGACCAATATGCAGCGTGGTATGTGTTCATCTTGATTTTAATAGACAGAGAACACGTAACGAAACTAATACAAAAACAATAAACGACGACCGTGAAGCTAAATAACAAATAGTGCTGACACTAAACACTACACATAGACAATCACCCACAACCCACAATGACAAAACAGGCTACCTAAATATGGTTCCCAATCAGAGACAACGACTAACACCTGCCTCTGATTGAGAACCATATCAGGCCAAACACAGAAACAGATAAACTAGACATACATCATAGAATGCCCACTCAGATCACACCCTGACCAACCAAAACATAAAACATACCAAGCAAACTATGGTCAGGGCGTGACACCCCCGTGCTTCATGGTTGGGATGATGTTCTTCGGCTTGCAAGCCTCCCCCCTTTTCCTCCAAACATAACGAGGGTCATTATGGCCAGAGGACATTTCTTCAAAAAGTACAATCGTTGTCCCCATGTGCAGTTGCAAATTGTAGTCTGGCATTTTTGTGGAGGTTTTGGAGCAGTGGCTTCTTCCTTGCTGAGCGGCCTTTCAGGTTATGTCGATATAGGACAAATTTTACTGTGGATATAGATACTTTTGTACCTGTTTCCTCCAGCATCATCACAAGGTCCTTTGTTGTTGTTCTGAGATTGATTTGCACTTTTCACACCAAAGTACGTTCATCTCTAGGAGACAGAACACACTTCCTTCCTGAGTGGTCCCATGGTGTTTATACTTGCGTACTATTGTTTGTACAGATGAATATGGTACCTTCAGGCATTTGGAAATTGCTCCCAAGGATGAACCAGACTTGTGGAGGTCTACAATTTTTTTATGAGGTCTTGGCTGATTTCTTTAGATTTTCCCATGATGTCAAGCAAAGAGGCAGTGAGTTTGAGGGTAGGCCTTGAAATACATCCACAGGTACACCTCCAATTGACTCAAATGATGTCAATTAGCCTATCAGAAGCTTCCAAAGCCATGACATAATTTTCTGGAATTTTCCAAGCTGTTTTAAAGGCACAGTCAACTTAGTGTATGTAAACTTCTGACCCACTGGAATTGTGATACAGTGAATAATAAGTGAAATAATCTGTCTGTAACGGCTCTCGTTTGTAGAATGAAGTGGACCAAGGCGCAGCGTGGTAGGCGTACATCGTCTTTTTATTGATGACACCAAAACATCGTCTTTTTATTGATGACACCAAAACAAAATAACAAAGACAAAAAACGAAAGCGAACAGTTCTATCAGGCACAGTCACTAAACAGAAAACAAGATCCCACAAAACCCAAAAGGAAAATGACAACTTATATATGATCCCCAATCAGAGACAACGATAGACAGCTGCCTCTGATTGGGAACCACACGCGGCCAAAATCAAAGAAATAGAAAACATAGACTTTCCCACCCGAGTCACACCCTGACCTAACTAAACATAGAGAATAATAAGGATCTCTAAGGTCAGGGCGTGACACTGCAAACAATTGCTGGAAAAAGTACTTGTGTCATGCACAAAGTAGACCGACTTGCCAAAACTATAGATTGTTAACAAGAAATTTGTGGAGTGGTTGAAAAACAAGTTTTACTGACTCCAACCTAAGTGTATGTAAACTTCCGACCTTAACTGTATATTTGTCTATATTGCTTTATAGCACTTTATAGCTCCAGTCAACAAAGATGAGGAGCTGAACTGATAGTGTCTTCTAACTCAAAATCAAGGAAACACCAACATAAAGTGTCTTAATAGGGCATTGGGCCACCAGAACAGCATCAATGCACCTTGGCATAGATTCTACAAGTGTCTGGAACTCTATTGGAGGGATGCGACACCATTCTTCCACGAGAAATTACATAATTTGTTGTTTTGTTGATGGTGGTGGAAAACGCTGTCTCAAGCGCAGCTCCAGAATCTCCCATAAGTATTCAATTGGGTTAAGAGCTGGTGACTGAGACAAACACACACCCTTTAAACCCACTATGCTCCTTTGAGACCCATCTTTCAAAGTCACTGAGATCTCTTCTTCTAGCCATGGTAGACAAAATCATGGACAACTGATCATTTTAATACATGACCCTAAGCATGATGGGATGTTTGCAAAAACTAAAGCAGGAAGTACCAGTGACTCACTGAAGTGGTCAGATGATGCCGATTCTATGCTACAGGACTGTTTTGCTAGCACAGACTGGAATATGTTCCAGGATTCATCCAATTGCATTGAGGAGTATACCACCTCAGTCACCGGCTTCATTAAAAAGTGCATCGACGACATCGTCCCCACAGTGGCCGTGCGTACATTTCCCAACCAGAAGCCATGGATTACAGGCAACATCTGCACTGAGCTAAAGGCTAAAGCTGCATCTTTAAATGAGCGGGACACTCATCCGGATGCTATTAAGAAATCCTCTATGCCCTCAGACAAACCATGAAACAAGGCAAAGTGTCAATACAGGACTAAGATTGAATCCTACTACACTGGCTCTGACGCTCGTCGGATGTGGCAGGGCTTGAATGTTACGGACTACAAAGGGAAACCCAGCCGCGAGCTGCCCAGTGACGCGAGCCTACCAGATGAGCTAAATGCCTTTTATGCTCGCTTCGAGGCAAGCAACACTGAAGCATGCATGAGAGCATTAGCTGTTCCCGGACGACTGTGTGATCACACTCTCCGTAGCCGATGTGAACAAGACTTTTAAACAGGTCAACATTCACAAATCCGCAGACCAGATGGATTACCAGGACGTGTACTCAAAGAATGTACTCACAGATCCGGTACCTCTCGTGACATGAAACATTATTTTCACTCATCTCTCCTACTGGCCAGACGGATTACCAGGATGTGTACTCAAAGCGTGCGCTGACCAACTGGCAAGTGTCTTCACTGATATTTTCAACCTCTCCCTGACCGAGTCTGTAATACCTACATGTTTCAAACAAACCACCATAGTCCTTGTGCCCAAGAAAGCGAAGATAACCTGCCTAAATGATTACCGACCCGTAGCACTCATGTCGTTAGCCATGAAGTGCTTTGAAAGGCTGGTCATGGCTCACATCAACACCATCATGCCGGGAAACACTAGACCCTCTCTAATTTGCATACCGCCCCAACAGATCCACAGATGACGCAATCTCAATTGCACTCCACACTGCCCTTTCCCACCTGGACAAAAGGAACACCTATGTGAGAATGCTATTCATTGACTACAGTTCAGCGTTCAACACCATAGTGCCCACAAAGCTTATCACCAAGCTAAAGACCCTGGGACTAAACACCTCCCTCTGCAACTGGATCCTGAACTTCCTGACGGGCCGACCCCAAGTGGTAAGGGTAGGCACGCTGATCCTCAACACTGGGGCCGAGAGTTTCAAGTTCCTTGGTGTCCATATCACCAACGAACTATCGTGTTCCAAACACACCAAGACAGCTGTGAAGAGGGCACAACAACACCTTTTCCCCCTCAGGAGACTGAAAAGATTTGGCACGGGTCCCCAGATTCTCAAAAAGTTCTACAGATGCAGCATCGAGAGCATCCTGACCGGTTGCATCACCACCTGGTATGGCAACTGCTTGGCATCTGACTGTAAGGCGCAACAGAGGGTAGTGCGTACGTCCCAGTACATCACTGGGGCCAAGCTTCCTGACATCCAGGACTTATATACTAGGCGGTGTTAGAGGAAGGCCCAAATAATTGTCAAAGACTCCAGTCACCCAAGTCTTAGACTGTTTTCTCTGCTACCACATGGCAAGTGGTACTGGAGCGCCAAGTCTAGGACCAAAAGGCTCCTTAACGACTTCTACCCCCAAGCCATGAGACTGCTGAACAATTAATCAAATAGCCACCCCTCCCCCTTTACACTGCTGCTACTTGCTGTTTATCATCTAGCATGTTCACTTTACAAAATACCTTGACTAACCTGTACCCCCGCACATTGATTCGGTACCGGTACCACTTGAACTGCAGTCTAAAAGGAAAAAGGAGAAGATCCAGATGCTCTGCTAGCTTTGGTGCTAGCTTAGCTACAGTGCTTAATTTGAGCCGGAACAGGATCCGGCACCTCTCAGTTTTGGACTGTTTCGTTCCGGAACCCATTTGCCAGGATCCGGTACCTCTCGTGACATGTAACATTATTTTCACTGTTTGCAATGTAAAAATGATAATAAAAGCAATCAGAATGAATTCAAGTTAATCCTCTGTAATTCTCCTGCCTGCCCCCTAAAACACGTATTGTGAAAAAAGCGCCTGATATTCAAAGAATTGATTTGTTTTGGGCTGGCCCGGGTTTATAGTTTGCGCCACATAGACCAACGTGTGGCCATTGCTGTGGTGAGAGAGGGAAATGTGCCTGTATCTCTCACAGAACTAGAATGAGATTCACTTTCTATGATCTCTCTCCCTGCTCTGATAGACATGAGCATGCAGCTCTCATCTCTCCAGCTTTGCACATAATCATTTATTTCCTAATAGAATCATAGCCACAGGAAGGGTGCTGGAGGTATTTGCAGCCCCCCTGATAAATTGAATACATTTGCCAAAGTTATACAATTACTTCTGTCAGCCAAAACAGGCCTTTTGCGATATTTCAAATACAATCGCGGGAAAACACAGATCCTGCTGAAAAGAGAAGACTAATGTGTCTGTAGGCTACCACATTATTAACTTCTAAATAGACCTATTGAGCGAACAGCATTGTTTAACAAAGTATAGCAAGAGAGAGATAAGCTTTTGTCACGAGTGCATGGGCCATCGCCGGTGAGTGAGTTGCGCATCATTGGGTGAGTCAGTGAAACGAAAGCTTTATAATGACTATAATTTCCTCCTCATATTGTAAAATACGTGTCTCCACACACCTAGGCCTGGGCTATTGATGGATTCAAGGCAAGGTCGTTTTCATTGATCTCAGATTCTCAGTTGGTCAGTGTTAAAGCGTAGCCTGTCACTTCCATCATTTGTGAGGTATAAAAAAAAAATGATGCCAAAGTCTCCAGTCATCTAAAATGATGTAGATTTGTATGAAATGCGTTTATAAAGGCCCATTATTTCACGGGCGCTAGGCCTCTAAAAATGTCCCCGTGTGTGCAACATGCCAGTATACAAAAGCAATGATAATGCATGCAATGCTTTATTATAAAAGTGATTTTTCTCTCACGATTTCCAGTACCTCAGAGCTCCCCAGGTCACCCCCTCACTTTTTGTTCCGGTACCTCCCAATTTACAAAGTAAGCACTGGCTAGCTAGCTAACGTTAGCCTAGCTAAAATAGCCGACCTAACATCGTATTCATCAGTATCATTCGGTATACAATTATTTAAAACAAATATTATCTCATCACCAATAGTTCGCTAGTTACACAACAACACTGAAATACTTTTATGAAATGTTCATGAACTTTTACTCGTTTTAAACTTTCAAAACATGTATATATTGGAGTGCTCGACAATATAACTATCACCCCTCAGCCAACACCATAAAGAGAAAGAGAGAGAGCGCGTAGTGCGTGCTGCTAAACTGTTACTGCAGACCAAAGCAATACATCGCAGACCAATGAAAAGGGAAAGTGGAGAAATTGTAAATTACAAGCCGTGCCCAACTATTTTCCCCTTTACCACTAACGGGGTGACTTCCTCTGGGGACCGGGCGCAATCAAAAGTCTATTTGCCGGCAGGGGGATCCAATCATAAAATGATGAACTGAGTCGGTGTGGTGCAAAGCCAAATTTTTTCCAATCAATCAAACTCATCATGGTATATTATTGGGAGGTTCAAATTGAAATATTGGGGGGGGGGGGTTATGACCCCCACTTTTCTTTTACGCACATGCTTCTTTTTTTTTAAATTTATTTTACTGTTATTTTACCAGGTAAGTTGACTGAGAACACGTTCTCATTTGCAGCAACGACCTGGGGAATAGTTACAGGGGAGAGGAGGGGGATGAATGAGCCAATTGTACACTGGGGATTATTAGGTGACCGTGATGGTTGAGGGCCAGATTGGGAATTTAGCCAGGACACCAGGGTTAACACCCCTACTCTTACGATAAGTGCCATGGGATCTTTAATGACCTCAGAGAGTCAGGACACCCGTTTAACATCCCATCCGAAAGACGGCACCCTACACAGAGCAGTGTCCCCAATCACTGCCCTGGGGCATTGGGATCTTTGTTTAGACCAGAGGAAAGAGTTAGATTAGCCTCTGTTGTTATTCACATTCTTCACCACATCCCTTCATTTTAAGTAAAAGAGAGAAAGTAGGGACAGTCGACGCAAATACAGAAGATGAGAGAGAGAGAGGGAGAGAGCAGCTGGGCAGGAGGGGGATCCTGTAGACTGTGGCGATCAGAGATAAGGGTAGAGGGAGTACAATATTTCAATCAATACCTGGCAGATTGACAGAGGGAAGAGGGAAGGAAAGGAAGGAAGGAAAGACGGAGATGCTCAGTGGGCTAGCTGTCAGTCAACACAGAGAGATGGAGAGATGGAGAGGAGTGAGAGATGGAGGGGGAGAAAGGACGGAGAGAGAGTGAGGAAGGAAGAAGAGAAGGAAAGTCAGTGAAGAGTGACAGTGACGAGGAAGGAAGAAAGGAGAAAGAGAAGAGAAAGAAATGGAGGGTCAGGAGGAAGAGAGAGTGAGAGAGTGATGACTGATGAAAAAGGAGGAGTGCGAGGGACAGAGTGGTAGGTGATATAATGGAAGACTGGTAATTGTAGAGGAATTTACTAAGTCAGGTCCTCAACATTCCCCTTTTGCCTCTCTGCTTTCCTCACTGTGACCTCAGTGTGTGTGTGAGTTATATAATCAATATTGTACATTTCTATACAGGCTCCAGGGATTATAAAAACGTTCCCTAGTCCTCTTTATCTAGTCCTCTTTACCTAGTCCTCTTGAGGAAACTCAGAGGCAGAAGGCCATGGTCCTGTCATGCATGTGAAACCTGTAGGTATGCATTCATGCATGCATGCAGGGAACTGTACTGTATGGAGCTGTATGAATGTACAGTGGGAGGGGTTTCATCACACACACACACACACACACACTAGGATGTCATGTAGAGTGATTCTGCCATGGATAGGGCTGGTTTCTTTGAACAATTGTGTATATCCTGTTCTATCTCAAGGCTTTTTCACATTCTGGGATTCTATTTCCTACCTTCAATCCTGGCCTCCATTTCAGATGCAATGTGTTTGGATCTACAAATAACTCATTCAGATACAAGACAACAATACAATACAATACAATACAATCATCAAGTGTGGAGGAAACACAAGGCACCAATATGTATTTTCCTTCCAGAGCCAAACCTATCAACAGAGAAGAATAGTATCTCTTTAGAAAGCAGTTTTCAAGAAGATGTTCTCGTTCCCATGGAAAGCAATCTATTAATCGTTCAATCTTTCAATGTATAATCAATCTATACTGCCATGACTGGGAACTGTGACATGTACAGCATCTCTGGTCAAACTCAGATCTGTTTCTGCATACAGCCTCAGTCTCATAATCGAATCACTGAATCATAAGATGATTTTTCCAGCGACTACAGAAAGAAACAAAAAGCATGTTTATCAGAGATGGAGAGAGAGAGAGAGATGTCAGTGGTCTGGCCATGCAGTCACACACGCCTCGGCTATTAGTGATGATGATGAGGGCATCTACAGTATATTACATGTTGAGCCTAAGGTCTTACAGACATGTCCACCTTCTGGGCTCTGTGTGTATCTGGCATGTGTCTGGCGTGCGTGTGAATGTGGATCCCATTGTTTGGGTGGTTTGGTTCATCTGCCCCCTGTTTTTTGGTAGGGTACATTCCCGGTATACATCACAACTGATTCAATAACATAACTGATCAAATACAAAGTTTTGCTTTGCTTTTGCCAAGAAATTATGGAATCAGGTAAGTCGTGCACTGCCAATATTTGATAGTATAAGGTAAAGTCCATGATGTAGAATAAAGTCGGATAATGTTGCTGATGGGATAAGATAATCCATAAATTAAAGTTAGTCACTGCCAACTTTCAGAGTTTGACTGCACCAAGAACTTCCCAGTTTGACTGCCAACAAACAAACAAACAAAGGCACCCACACACAAACACACTCCATTTCTTTACAAGAAAACTCTGATAACAAACGTATTCTTAGTGGATAGTTTGTAGAGCGAGTCTCTAGATGCTTCTAGGAGAATTTTCATACTAAGTTGATTCTGTCCAAACCGATCTGGGCTTAGACCAATACTTCCACAAAGTGTCCAATAATGTACTGTTGAAATGACACATACAATAGTTTCAGATGAAAGACATGGCTGCAATGTGATGGATCATTGTTCTTTGGGTAAATTGCAGATCAGTGTGATTGCTGTTTTAGTGCTTTCATATTAGTCCAGCTTTAAAGGGGTAATATGCAGTTGCTACATGTATTTTTGGACTTAGAGTGCCTTGCAAAAGTATTCACCCCCTTGGCGTTTTTCTTATTATGTTGTATTAAATGGATTTTTATTTGGATTTCATGTAATGGACATACACAAAATAGTCACATTTGGTGAAGTGAATCTTCAAAGTGGTAGGCATGTTGTGTAAATCAAATGATACAAACCCCCCAAAAAAATCTATTTTAATTCCAGGTTGTAAGGCAACAAAATAGGAAAAATGCCAAGGGGGGTGAATACTTTCGCAAGCCACTGTATAAATGCATGATATGTATCCAATGATTTTTGAAGAATATAACTTATAAACAGGTCATGAGCTTGGTTCAACCATCATAACCCATCAGAACCCCAAATATAATCTTGTTTTACTCCGATGTTATTAAACAAAGTAAATGTAAACAAACACTGTATAGCCTCAAAACATGGTTAAAACTATAATTGTAATACTAAGGATGGTCAGTCCTTGCATCCATAGCTCTATCTATGAATTTGAGGGTGATTACATTTTTCCAGCCCCATTCCTTGGGCGGGGAGTCGGATTTGTTATTATTTCAATTGCAGATGGGCCTTTTAAAGGACCCATCTAATGTCTCTGTCGTGACATTATTAATTGGCCTGTTCATCAGTAGAACGCCTGTCTCTATCCTCCCCCTGGGTTGAGGGGCTGAGGGGTTTAAAGGTGGAATATAAAGTAGAGATTACATATTAAACAGGTCTATAATGGAGAACATTTAAATGAGATTACACTGGGGAGACGAGGGGTCTGTCTCAAAGACACTCAAATCCTCCACTTCAGACACTAAGACTCATCAAAGACTCAAAAGTTATACACGCACACACGCACGCACGCACACACACACGCACACACACACACATATACAGTATATACGCAAGACGCGCACACACACATACACTACATTGCCAATAGTATTTGGACACCCCTTCAAACGAGTGGATTTGGCTCTTTAAGCCACCTTACGAGGCTGCTTAGGGGAGGATGGCTCATTTTAATGGCCGGAACGGAGCAAATGGAATGGCATCACACACCTGGAAACTATGCGTTTGATGTATTTGATACCATTCCACTGATTCCGCTCAAATGGCCACCCAGACTATTTACATTGCCCCCCCCCCCCCCCTTTGTTTTTACACTGCTACTACTCGCTGTTTACTATCTATACATAGTCACTTTACAATTTAACCCCAACTAACCTGTACCCCCGCACATTGACTTGGTACCCCATGAATATAGCCTCGTTGTTGTTATGTAATTTTTGATAATTTTTTTAAAACTTAGGTTTATTTTGGAAATATTTTCCTAACTCTATTTCTTGAATTGCATTGTTGGTTAAGGGCTTGTAAGTAAGCATTTCACGGTAAGGTGTACACCTGTTGTATTCGGCACATGTGACAAATAACATTTGATTTGATATGATATGATTTGAGTCATTACCACACGCCTGTTCTCCCCATCTAAGGTGCCACAAACTTCCTGTGTAAGCCACACCCATTGTTGACAGGTGTATAGAATTGAGCACACAGCCATGCAATCTCCATAGACAAACATTGGCAGTAGAATGGACCGTCTAAAGAACTCAGTGACTTTCAAAGGGGCACCGTCTTGAATGCCACCTTTCGAACAAGTCAGTTCTTAACATTTCTGCCCTACTAGAGCTATTCCAGTCAACTGTAAGTGCAGTTATTGTGAAGTGGAAATGTATAGGAGCAACAATGGCTCAGCCCCAAAGTGGTAGGCCACACAAGCTCACAGAACGGGACCGCTGAGTGCTGAAGCGTGTAGCACGTAAAAGTCATCTGTCCTCGGTTGCAACACTCACTACTGAGTGCCTCTGGAAGCAACGTCAGCACAAGAACTGTTCGTCGGGAGCTTAATGAAATGGGTTTCCATAGCCGAGCAGCTGCACACAAGCCTAAGTTCACCATGCGCAATGCCAAGCATTGGCTGGTGTGGTGTAAAGCTCGCCGCTATTGGACTCTGGAGTGATGCATCACGCTTCACCATCTGGCAGTCCAACGGACGAATCGGTGTTTGGCGGATGCCTGGACAACGCTACCTGCCCCAGCGCATAGTGCCAACTGTAAATGCTCTTGTGGCTGAATGGAAGCTGTAGCAATGTTCAAACATCTAGAGTGGAGTCTGTTATAGCAGCAAAAGGGGGGACCAACTCCATATTAATGCCCATGATTTTGGAATGAGATGTTCGACGAGCAGGTGTCCACATACTTTTGCTCATGCAGTTTTTACCAAGACACAAACACGTGTACGCACACACACACACACCCCTCACACTCCCACCCCCACAAACACAGACCCAAACCCTCCCTGTGCTGTGACGGAGAAGAGAAAGTTAGTCACAGAAAGTTCTCACTTGGAGAGAAAGTGCTGTGAACTTTTGTTGAAGTTTTATTGAGTAACAGCAGTTAATGCAGTGCTGTACACTCATTATCCCTGGTTTATGAATCTATTCTAGCTGCAGTATTCTGTGTTATGAACCCAGCTGAGGTAGTTTACTACAGCTTCAGGGCTGTATCAGCAGTAGGGAACAGTAAAGAGAGAGTGAGAGAGAGCGCCTGTGTGTGTATGTGTATGTCAGACACAGGAGATTGGTGGCACCTTAATTAGGGAGGACGGGGCTCGTGATAAGGGCTGGAGCGGAATTGGTGGAATGGTATCAAATACATCAAGCACATTCCATGTGCTACGTTCCGGCAATTATTATCATCCATCCTCCCCTCAGCAGCCTCCACTGGTGTCAGAGTGTGTTTGAGTGTGTGTGTATGCGCACGTATGTGTGTGTGTGTCTGTCTGTCTGTGTGTGTTTTTATGTATCAGTAGGAAGTAGGGATTAATGAATACGACTACTCATAAAACACATAGCCAATTCAATCTGCCGTACTTTTTCGATTATTCCAATCCTTCAATTTCATAACTTTTACAACTCAGAATGAGAACCATAGCCATATCACATTGTGTATTGAGTACGTGTGAGGTGAAGTATTGAATATGCATTGTGCTCCTTTACAGCAAGAATGCCTCAGTGACCAGTCTACAGTTTTTCAATTTTATTGCTCAATGTTTTTCATGGCAAGGGAATTCGATGTATCTGCATCAGTGACAGAGAAGTAAAAACAATTGTGACTAACGTCAATAAGTGTTCAGAAAACTCAACAATAAGCAGAAAAAGCAAAATGTCATTATGTTTTGTTTTTTATTTTTTATTATTCTTTCAGACTTTCCCTCCCGCCCTCCTTCCTGTGTGTGCTACCCCTCTGTCAATGCACCCAGCCTATTGCAGGGTAATGGCACTGAGGGGGAATAAGAGAGGGGCAGAAGAGAGGTAGCTATTAAGGGACAGATGAAAGAGGGAGATAAAGAGGGATGCCATATATCTGCAGGCCCTATTGCCGTTCCTTGGAAGAGAAGAGAAAATGAACAAAATCCAAGAATCTGCATGTCTTTGCCTAAGCAGCAGGATTTACATGCAAAAGCACGGAGATGGTCACATTTACAGTGCCTTCGGAAAGTATTCAGACCCCTTGACTTTTTCCATATATTTTTTTAATCCCTCATCAATCTACACACAGCACCCCATAACGACAAAGCAAAAATTGTTTTTTAGACAAATTTGCTCATTTGTAAAAAAAAAAATGTTTTTTTTTAAATATTACGTTTCCATAAGTATTCAGACCCTTTACTCAATACTTTGTTGAAGCACTTTTAGCAGTGATTACAACCTCAAGTCTTCTTGGATATGACGCAACAAGCTTGGCACACCTGTATTTGGGGAGTTTCTCCCATTCTTCTCTGGAGATCCTTTCAAGCTCTGTCCGGTTGGAAGGGGAGCGTTGCTGCATGGCTATTTTCAGGTCTCTCCAGAGATCTTCAATTAGGTTTAAGTCTGGGCTCTGGTTGGGCCACTCAAGGACATTCAGAGACTTGTCGTGAAGCCACTCCTGCATTTTCTTAGCTGTGTGCTTAGGGTCGTTGTCCTTTTGGAAGGTGAACGTTCACCACAGTCGGAGGTCCTGAGAGCTCTGGATCTCCCTGACCAAGGACCTTCTTCCCCGATTGCTCATTTTGGCCGGGCGGCCAGCTCTAGGAAGAGTCTTGGTGGTTCCAAACTTCTTCCATTTAAGAATGAAGGAGGCCACTGTGTTCTTGGGGACCTTCAATGCTGCAGACATTTTTTGGTACTCTTCCCCAGATCTGTAGCCCGACACAATCCTGTCTCGGATCTCTACCGACAATTCTTTTGACCTCATGGCTTGTTTTTTGCTCTGACATGCACTGTCAACTGTGGGACCTTATATAGACAGGTGTGTGCCTTTCCAAATCATGTCCAATCAATTGAATTTACCACAGGTGGACTACAAAGTTGTAGAAACATCTCAAGGATGATCATTGGAAACAGAATGCACCTTTCAAGTCTCATAGCAAAGGGTCTGAAAACGTTATATTTTATTTGCAAAAATGTCTAAAAACCTGTTTATCAAATCAAAATCAAACAAAATTGTATTTGTCACAAGCACCAAATACAACAGGTGTAGGTAGACCTTACAGTGAAATGCTTACTTACAAGCCCTTAACCAACAATGCAGTTTTAAGACAATTTAGAAATATATATAACAAATAATTAAGGAGCAACAATAAAAGAATAGTAGTGAGGCTATATACAGGGGGTTCCGGTACAGACATGTGTGGGGGTAATTGAGGTTATTGGAGGTAATTGTGATAATATGTAAATGTAGGTAGACGTAAAGTGACTATGCATGGATAATAAACAGAGAGTAGCAGCAGCGTAAAAATGGGTGGTGGGGTGCGAACAATGCAAATAGTCCAGGTAGCCATTTGATTGACTGTTCAAGAGTCTCATGGCTTGGGGGTAGAAGTTGTTAAGAATTATTTTTGACCTAGACTTGGCGCTCCGGTATCGCTTGCTGTGCGGTAGCAGAGAGAACAGTCCTTGGCAGTCCTTGGCAACGAGTGGCTGGAGTCCTTGGCAATTTTTTGGGCCTTCCTCTGACACCGCCTGGTATAGAGATCCTGGATGGCAGAAAGCTTGGCCCCAGTGATGCACTGGGCCGTACGGACTACCCTCTGTAGTACCTTGCGGTCGGAGGCCGAGCAGTGATGCAACCAGTCAGGAGGCTCTCGAGGGTGCAGCTGTAGAACCTTTTGAGGATCTGAGGACAAATGCCAATTATTTTCAGTCCCTGAGGGGGAATAGGCGTTGTCATGCCCTCTTCACAACTGTCTTGGTGTGTTTGGACCATGATAGTTTCTTTGTGATGTGGACACCAAGGAACTTGAAGTTCTCAACCTGCTCCACTACAGCTCCGTCGATGAGAATGGGGGGGTGCTCGGTCTTCCTTTTTCTGTAGTCGACAATCATCTCCTTTTTCTTGATCACGATGCCAGGTCACTGACCTCCTCCCTATAGACTGTCTCATCATTGTCAGTAATCAGGCCTATCACTGTTGTGTCATCTGCATACTTAATGATGGTGTTGGAGTCATGCTTGGCCATGCAGTCATGGGTGAACAGGGAGTACAGGAGGGTACTTAGCATGCACCCCTGAGGGGCCCCTGTGTTCAGGATCAGAGTGGCAGATGTTGTTACCTACCCTTACCACATGGGGGCAGCCCGTCAGGAACTCCAGGATCCAGTTGCAGAGGGAGTTGTTTAGTCCCAGCGTTCTAAGTTTAGTGATGAGCTTTCAGGGCACTATGGTGTTGTATGCTGAGCTGTAGTAAATGAATAGCATTCTCATGTAGATGTTCCTTTTGTTCAGGTAGGAAAGGACAGTGTGGACTGCTATAGAGATTGAATCATCTTTGGATCTGTTGGGGTGGTATGCAAATTGGAGTGGGTCAAGAGTTTCTGGTATAATGATGTTGATGTGAGCCATGACCAGCCTTTCAAAGCACTTCATGGCTACAGATGTGAGTGCTATGGGCAGGTTGTCATTTAGGCAGATTTCCTTGGTGTTCTTGGGCACAGGGGCTATGGTGGCCTGCTTGAAACATTTTGGTATTACAGACTCAGTGAGGGACAGTTTGAAAATGTCAGTGAAGACACTTGCCAGTTGGTCAGCGCATGCATTGAGTACACGTCCTGGTAATCCGTCTGGCCCTGCGGCCTTGTGAATGTTGGCCTGTTTAAAGGTCTTACTCACATCAGCTAAGGAGTGTGTGATCACAGTTGTCCAGAACAGCTGATGCTCTCATGCATGCTTCAGTGTTGCTTGCCTTGAAGCGAGCATAGAAGTTATTTAGCTCGTCTGGTAGGCTAGTGTCACTGTAGTCCTTAATAGTTTGCAAGCCCTGCCACATCTGACGAGTGTCGGAACCGGTGTAGTATGATTCAATCTCTGTCCTGTACTGGTGCTTTGCCTGTTTGATTCAATCTTAGTCCTGTATTGATGCTTTGCTTGTTTGATGGTTCGTCGGAGGGCATATTAGGATTTCTTATAAGCTTCCGGGTTAGAGTCCCGCACCTTGAAAGTGGCAGCTCTACCCTTTAGCTCAGTGCAAATGTTGCCTGTAATCCATGGCTTCTGGTTGGGGTATGTACGTACAGTCACTGTGGGGACGACGTCATCAATGCACTTATTGATGAAGCCTGTGACTGATGTGGTGTACTCCTCAATGCCATCGGAAGAATCACTGAACATTTTCCAGTGTGTGCTAGCAAAACAGTCCTGTTGCTTAGCATCTGCATCCTCTAACCGCTTCCTTTTTTGAGCGAGTCACTGGTACTTCCTGCTTTAGTTTTTGCTTGTAAGCAGCAATTAGGAGGATAGAGTTATGGTCAGATTTTCCAAATGGAGGGCGAGGGAGAGCTTTGTATGCGTATCTGTGTGTGGAGTAAAGGTGGTCTCGAGTTTTTTTCCCTCTGGTTGCACATTTAACATGCTGGTAGGAATAAGGTAAAACGGATTTAAGTTTCCCTGCATTAAAGTCCATGGACAGTAGGAGTGTCACCTCTGGATGAGCATTTTCCTGTTTGCTAATGGCCCTATACAGCTCGTTGAGTGCCATCTTAGTGCCAGTATCAGTTTGTGGTGGTAAATAGACAGCTATGAAAAATATAGATGAAAACTCTCTTGGTAATTAGTGTGGTCTACAGATAATCAGGAGATACTCTACCTCAAGGAGAGCAAAATCTCAAGACTTCCTTAATATTAGATTTCGTGCACCAGCTGTTATTTACAAATAGACACAGACCGCCACCCGTTTGTCTTACCGGAGGCAGCTGTTCTATCTTGCCGATGGACCGAAAACCCCACCAAAATGATGTTATCCATGTCGTCGTTCAGCCACGACTCCGTGAAACATAAGATATTACAGTTTTTAATGTCCCGTTGGTAGCATATCCTTGATCGGAGCTCATCCATTTTGTTATCCAATGATTGCACGTTGGCTAATAGGCCTAATGGTAGAGGGGGTTTACTCACTCGCCTACAAATTCTCAGAAGGCAGCCTGACCTCCGCACATTTTTTCTATGTATTTTCTTCACGCAAATGATGGGGATATTGGCCCGTTCCTGAGAAAGCAGTACATCCTTTGCGCCGGACTCGTTAAAGAAAAAATCTTTGTCCAGTTTGAGGTGAGTTATCGCTGTTCTGATGTCCAGAAGTTATTTTTGGTCGTAAGGGACGGTAGCAGCAACATCATGTACAAAATAAGTAAAAAATAAGTTGTGAAAAAAGTAACGAAATAGCACAGTTGGTTAGGAGCAGGTAAAACGGCAGCCATCCCCTCCATTCTACTTTTGCTTTGTCATTATGGGTTATTTTATGTAGATTGATGATATATATTGTCACGTTCGTCGTAAGGATCGGACCAAGGCGCAGTGTGAGTAGAGTTCCACATAGTTTTAATAAATCGAAACTCACTGAACAAAACAACAAACAACCAAATGAAACGTGAAGCTACTGATGTGCACTAAGGCAACTATACATAGACAAGATCCCACAACACAAATGAGGGAAATGGCTACCTAAATATGATCCCCAATCAGAGACAACGATAAACAGCTGTCTCTGATTGGGAACCATATCAGGCCAACATAGACATACAAAAACCCCTAGACATACAAAAACCCTAGACATACAAAAACTAGAGTACCCACCCTAGTCACACCCTGACCTAACCAAAATATATAGAAAAACAGCTCCAGTCAAATTGGGCACTCTCCTCTCTTCGCTCCGCTCACATCCTCTGGTTCAGACACTACAGACAGAAGTTGGCGGATCGGCTGTCCTGACTTCAGATGAGTCCCAAGAAGCTTGTGGAAGTCGTAGAGCAAAACGGAGAACACCATGGTGTTCGTGAGAGTCTCGTCTTTCCATAGAGGCTTCAGAGTTTGTAGACCAAACCATTCGGACGCTACAGATGATTTTGTGAGAAGACCGATTTTCGGAATGTCTCCTGGTCTGACAAACACCACTCTAGCTCTGTCATCTTTCACCGCAGATGTGTAAATGCAACTTAGGCGGATGTGGTGGATTGAGACGCATCCAATGCAAAAACAGACAGCTCTAGCTTAAATTGACAGATGTTTATGCTAATTTGATTTCCGCGGGAGCGCGGATATTGACTTTAGGGGGTTTTAATAGGCTAATTGCACTGTCTTATTAGGGGTCGCATGATAAGTATAAATAATTCATAGGCCTACAGTGCATTTGGAAAGTATTTAGCCTCCTTTCCTTTTTCCACATTTTGTTACATTACAGCCTTACTCTAAAATGGATTTTAAAAAATCCTCATCAATCTACACACAATACCCCACAATGACAATGTGAAAACAGGTTTTCAGACATTTTTGCAAAAAAAACCTGAAATACCTTATTTACATAAGTATTCAGACCCTTTGCTATGCGACTCAAATTGAGCTCAGGTGCATCCTGTTTCCATTGATCATCCTTGAGATGTTTCTATGACTTGACAGTCCACCTATGGTAAGTACAATTGATTGGACATGATTTGGAAAGGCACACACCTGTCTATATAAGGTCCAACAGTTGACAGTGCATGTCAGAGGAAAAACCATGCCATGAGGTCGAGGGAATTGTCCATAGAGCTCCGAGACAGGATTGTGTCGAGGCACAGATCTGGGGAAGGGTACCAAAAATGTCTGCATCATTGAAGGTCTCCAAGAACACAGTGGCTTCCATCATTCTTAAATGGAAGAAGTTTGGAACCACCAAGAGTCTTCCTAGAGCTGGCCACCCGGCCAAAATGAGCAATCAGGGGAGAAGGGCCGTGGTCAGGGAAGGGATTTCTTAAGCTTTTTTAAAAATAAATATCGCTAGCTACAACAGAATAAACAAATGCTCAATTACATACTGTACCTACAGTAGAAAATATAATAACATTTTCATTAGGCCCTAATCTATGGTTTTCACATGACTGCGAATACAGCTATGCATCTGCTAGTGACAGATACTTAAGAAAAAAGGTGGGGCTTGGATCAGAAAACAAGTCAGTATCTGGTGTGACCACCATTTGCCTCATGCACAGTGACACATCTCCTTCTCATAGAGTTGATCAGGCTGTTGATTGTGGCCTGTGGAATGTTGTCCAACATCTCTTCAAAGGCTGTGAGAAGTTGATGGATATTGGCGGGAACTGGAACACAATATCGTGCATGTTGTGTTCCAAACAGGCTCAATGCGTGGCATTTCTGGTGAGCACGCAGGCCATGGAAGAACTAGGACATTTTCAGCTTCCAGGAATTGTGTACAGATCCTTGCAACATGGGGCCGTGCATGATCATGCTGAAACAGGAGGTGATGGCGGCGACAATGGGCCTCTCGTCACGGTATCTCTGTGCATTCAAATTTCCATCGATAAAATTCAACTGTGTTCATTGTCCGTAGCTTA
Source organism: Salvelinus alpinus (assembly GCF_045679555.1). NCBI lineage: Eukaryota > Metazoa > Chordata > Actinopteri > Salmoniformes > Salmonidae > Salvelinus > Salvelinus alpinus. The sequence continues at coordinate 10,743,267 of NC_092109.1, forward strand.
TGCCAGCCACACTAAGTATAATTCAACCTCGCTCTCCAGCAACAAGCTTTTCATGCTATGCCTACACCTCATATGTTAGGCATAATCTATTGGCCATTCTCTGAGCAATGGTCATTTTACCATAGCTATCAATAGCTATATTTGTTGGCGAGTATCCAGTTAAACTCATTCATATAGCGGTGGCAGTCATTCATTATTACACCTTGTCATGTGTAACAATGCGAGGCACTCAGCAGACTGGCATTGGGTCTGACACTCTTTGGCATATGTCCCTATCGCTTCGAATTGCTGCATGCGTGACTGGGTTTGACGCAAAGCAAACGTCTTATTGTACCATACAAATCGCATTACAGCATGTGTGGTTGGGTTCTACGTACAAGCATACATGTAGCATTTCATCTAAACAGTTTAGCAAATGTTTGATTCTGGCGCTCAGTGCGCCATGCTTTATTGAAAAATGTCAAATCATACTTTCCATTACAGTATAATCTTACTTTCGTTATATTCCTTGCACACCTCTCTTTTACATCTAATGAATCTAATGAATCATTTTTCAAGATTGAAATAATTGAAATAAAGATTGAAATAATTTACACACACAGGTTTCAACAAAATAATGTACAAGAATTCAAAGATGACCGCAATATGCCAATGCACTAATGCTGAAAATATTTCACAAATCTTAACATAAACCGTTAGTCAAATTAACCCCAGAATTGGTATATAAACTCAATACATTAAGTAATTACTTCAATAATTATTACCTGCTGTATTCAAAGCACTAGACCAAACTTAACTTGCATCATCCTTGTGGTATTGAGAGATAAACATGGTAATTCTTTCACTGATTGAACATAAAGGAAGATAGTTTGTACATGATAGAGCGCTTGCTTTGTTATGCAACTGATCTTGTGTCCTTTCTGTCATCCTGTGAACCCCAGTCATTGCTGCTTGCAACTATGTTCTTTATTTCTTGTTTTTACACAGAGTTTGGAGAGAACATCAGAAGAGACCAGAGTCTGATATTCCCAGTGTTCCGTTTGCTCAGAATTATCCAGTGGACCTGTCCTCAATATTCAGGGTGAGCTACGCAATTAAACATGTAAAAAAAAAAACAACGATTTTACAGATTTTAAAAGTGCAATTAAAACAGCCTTATAATTTGTAATTCCTTTTAACTGTTTCAGTCACTTGAGGATGATGTAACTTTTGTGAGAGATGAGCTGAAAAAAAATGCATTGTTGGTTTAGGGTTTGTGAGTAAGCGTTTCACTGTAAGGTCTGCACCTGCTGTACTTGGCACATGTGAAAAATAACATTTGATTTGATTAATGTTTAATGCATTGTTTGGTCACTCAAATGACTTGGCCGTGATCTGTCAACTAAAACTCCAATCTTCCCTGAAGGAGTTTCAGTATGTGTTTGAGAGAGTAGCTGAGCAAGGAAACCCAACACTTCTAAAGAAGATCTACACAGAGCTCTACATTACAGAGGGGGAAAGTGGAGAGGTCAACATCAAGTGAGACAGATTGAGACAGCATCAAAGAAACCAGCGACACAGGTACTAATTAAAATGATATTTAAACCCTTACCTCGACAAGACAAAACCATCAGAACTGTGCTGACAAAGGGAGTCGCTGGCATTGGAAAAACAGTCTCTGTGCAGAAGTTAATGCTTGACTGGGCAGGAGGAAAAGCCTATTTATTTTTCTACATCCTTTTCGGGAGATTAACTTGAAGAAAGGGGGAAACACAATTTGTTGGTACTTCTTAAAGACCCAGTGCAGTCAAAAATGTGATTTTCTTGTGTTTTATATATATTTCTACACTATGAGGTTGGAGTAATATTGTGAAATTGTAAAAATTATGATAATGCCCTTATAGTGTAACTAATCACCAGCGGTAAATTAGTTAAAAGACCAATAAGAAATAGAGTTCCAATCCTCTGTGCCAATAACAGCATTTTTCAGTTTTCCCCTCCCCAATTAGACCACTCCCAGACAGTCCCAGCAAAATTCCTGCCTGAGAAATTGCTATTTTCTAAAAAGTTACAGTACCAGTCAAAAGTTTGGACACACCTACTCATTCCAGGGTTTTTCTTTATTTTTAATATTTTCTACATTGTAGAATACTAGAGAGGACATCAAAACAAGAAATAACACATATGAAATCATGTAGTAACCAAAAAAGTGTTATATTTTATATTTGAGATTCTTCAAAGTAGCGAAGTAGTAGAGAGAATGCCAAAAGTGTGCAAAGCTGTCATCAAGGCAAAGGGTGGCTACCTTGATGAATCTCTTTATAGGAAATATATTTTGATTTGTTCAACACTTTTTTGGTTACTACCAGTGGTGGAAAAAGTACCCAATTGTCATACTTGAGTAAAAGTAAAGATACCTTAATAGAAAATGACTCAAGTAAAAGTGAAAGTCACCCAGTAAAATACTACTTGAATAAAAGTCTAAAGGTATTTGGTTTTAAATATACTTAAGTATCAAAAGTAAAAGTACAAGTACAAATAATTTTATTCTAAGCAAACCAGACGGCACAATGTTCTTTTTTTTTTTTTACGGATAGTCAGACTACAACATAATTTACAAACAAAACATTTGTGTTTGGTGAGTCCTCCAGATCAGAGGCAGTAGGGATGACCAGTGATGTTCTCTTGATTAGTGCATGAATTGGACCATTTTCCTGTCCTGCTAAGCATTCAAAATGTAACAAGTACTTTGGGTGTCAGGGAAAACGTATGGAGTTAAAAGTACATCATTTTCTTTCGGAATGTAGTGAAGTTAAAAGTACATTATTTTCTTTCGGAATGTAGTGAAGTAAAAGTAAAAGTTGTCAAAAATATAAATAGTAAAGTAAAGTTTAGATACCCCCCAAAAACTACTTAAGTAGTACTTTACACCACTGCTTACAACATGATTCCAAATGTGCTATTTCATAGTTTTGATATCTTCACTATTGTTCTACAATGCAGAAAATAGTAAAAATACAGAAAAACCCTTGAATGAGTAGGTGTCCAAACTTTTGACTGGAACTGTAAGTCTGCTGTGAAAATAGCTCCCTGAAAACGGAAACACAATATAGCACCATCCTACAAAAATAACTGTTTTGCTATGCATATTACATTTAACATACTACAATACAAAACAATTAGATGTCATTCAATGCACTTAGCAAGATCATATGATGTTTATAATAGCATTGTCTCCCCCGTCAGATGCCTGCAGGCTCAGATTGGACCTTTCTGTATGAGAACAGAATAGTGACATGGGTGGGAGAGAAGCAGCCATATCCTGACCACCCAGAAAGGTTGGAGCACTCACAATGTGCTGCGTAGAGAGAGTCTGACTGGATGCTGCTCCTGGGGGACAGAATGAAGAGGATGGGCTCATGTAGGAGTGACATATGAAAGGATCAGAAGGAAAGGAGAGCATGATGACTATCTCCATGGCTACTATGACAAATCCTGGATTCTAAAGTGCCCTGGTGTCAATTATACTGCCTGTCACAATAGGAAGAATACTGACATGCATGTCTTCTATTCTCGCTCCGACACAGTAGGAGTGCATCTGGACAGAGTCTATTGTAACACACTGATCCACCTGTACACAAAATACCTGACAGTCACTGAGCCTCTCTACCCAGGGGTTCGGGTTGGCGCTCACTCCTCAGTGTCCCTGTGCCAGGTAGAACTCCGCGTCCTGTGTCCAGAAGGAACATCTTCAGGAAAGTCACACTCCTGTTCAAACACAACTGTGGGACATGATGGGGCACTTTTTGCTGTCATCATGGCAGACAGCGGGGCGTTGTACTTGTCTAGTCCATTCAGTGCAGATTTGAATAACCCCTTTCGCAAAGAGACACCTTTTACAAGGTTGATTTGTCTGGAGACATGGGTTGGACATGTAGCCTCGGGAGGTACGGTGCTGAAGGTGCTGCAGCACCGCCTGGTAGTGAGATAGTAAAACTGTAAGAATTTGTGTCGCAATAAAAAACTATTAAACCATTTTTCTGTTGTATGATTGACATAAATGATAATGGGATTGGGGTAGGGGAGAGAAAAACAACATTTGATATTTATATATGGGGCCCATTCCACATGGAGAGCTCTCAGCTCTGTTTTGTAATCGGTGTGCTCGTGATATTCTGGTGAAGCTGTGGGACTGGTAAGGAGTAAGGAGGGCATGTAAGGAATGGGCCCCATAGCATGTAAGGAGGGATGTCACTAAATCATGAACTAATGCGCACATGTGTGGTTGCTTGCAAGACTCTGCCCGGGAACTTGAGAAAAGGAAATAAGGCAGAGCCAAGAGTGCAGGCAGGTCTTGGCGGTGAGAGCTTTGCTCTGATCTACATTGGGCTTGTAGCCTTTGCAAGTGTCCGCATTGCACTCACCTTAATGGGGGGAGGTTGTCGTACGCTGCTTGGGCAGGAAGCCGGCGACAAAGACAGGTAGTGAGGAGGAATTTGGGGAACTAGATAAGATAGTGGAGTTGCTAGGAGTGGAAGCCATCTCCCCGGCTTTTGGGAACAGACCGCGCTGGTCATTGTAGCGTGTTCTCGGACATGCAAATTAATGACGCTTTATCAGTGTTTATAAACAGAGCGCGCTGTGAGTGTAATGTCCTCCTCTATTCTAAATAATTAATCAGACTTAAACCTACGGTGATTAACCTGAATCTGAGTATAGCCTAGTTGCTGTTCCCGTCCAGTTTGTAGCCTATTCAGTGCACTGTGGATACTTCACTGCCGGTCTGCCACTAGCCACAACAACCAGCCCAATGGTGCACACGCCCAGACCCCACCCAACGGAGGGGGTCCCGTCAGCTGGTAGATATAAGGGTTTTTAAATGTGCAATGTTACGTCTATGTCCTGTTTCGTTGGCCTTAGTCTTGTTAAATGTTTTTAGACTGTATCGTTTTTTCAAATACAGCATGAGTTACTGTACCTCACTAGTGTATACTGTCACTTTTTAGCGTGTTACAACAATAGCTTGTGTGCCTTACACCTTCTTCGGGTCATTGCAGCACTTCTGATTGGGTTACAGAGACTGCAGAAATGTAGTAGGTCGCCTAGCCTTTCATGCATTCTGTCTTATGAAATTGTGTAGCTAAGAAAGATAATTGTTTGCTATATTTGTGTTGCGTTCTGGTGTGGTATCCTCTGACGACGGACCATACCGGTCACACAAAGGTGGTGGCAGCATCAAGCTACTCTGCTCAATCCAGGCATTGCCCCACCTCTCGAGTGGTCTAGCAACGTTTATTACACTGGTGGCAGCGGTGGGATCTCTTAGACAAAAATGTCAGACGATGAAGACACAACTAACGTAGGCGCAGATGTGGCCCAGATGGAAACCTTCGCCCCACATAATGGTCAGCCCCTTCCCCCCAACATGCCAGAAACATTTACAGCTATGGGGCGGGAATAGTCTGATTTGGTTGGACAGTTTGAAATGGTAAACAGTTGGAATGAAGGGCTCAGGTTAAAATGTATGTCTTTGTTGCTATCGGGGCGGGCTCGAGACATTTATAGTGGTCTCTCCATTGAGGATAGAAGTAACCACACTCAGTTGGAAAATGCTATGGGGAAATGTTAACCCTTGTGACAATTACAATGGGAACCGCGCTAACTTCTTGGCTAGGAGGAGGCTGCATAACGAAACAGCCAGGGAATTTTGCTATGCTCTATGTTGCTTAATTAATGGAGAAAGCGTACCCAACTGCAGACGCCACTACTCTAGATCTGTTTACACAAGATCGTTTTATTGAATATATACAGTGCATTCGGAAAGTATTCAGACCCATTTCCTTTTTCCACATTTTGTTACTTTACATCCTTATTCTAAAATGGATTACATATTTTTTCCACTCATCAATCACACACAATACTCCATAATAACAAACAGAAAACAGGCTTTTAGATATTTTTGCTAATTGATTCTAAATAAAAAACAGAAATACCTTATTTACATAAGTATTCAGACCCTTTGCTATGAGACTCGAAATTGAGCTCAGGTGCATCCTGCTTCCATTGATCATCTTTGAGATGTTTCTACAACTTGATTGGAGTCCACCTGTGGTAAATTAAATTGATTGGACATGATGTGGAAAGGCACACACCTGTCTATATAAGGTCCCACAGTTGACTGTGCACGTCAAAGCAAAACCAAGCCATGAGGTCGAAGGAATCATCCGTAGAGTTCCGAGACAGGATTGTGTTGAGGCACAGATCTGGGGAAGTGTACCAAAATATTTCTGCAGCATTGAAGGTGCCCAAAAACATAGTGACCTCCATCATTCTTAAATGGAAGAAGTTTGAAGAAGAAGACTCTTCCTAGAGCTGGCCCGGCCAAACTGAGCAATGGGGGGAGAAGGGCCTTGGTCAGGGAGGTGACGAAGAACCCGATGATCACTCTAACAGAGCTCCAGAGTTCCTCTGTGGAGATGGGAGAACATTCCAGAAGGACAACCATCTTTGAAGCACTCCACCAACCAGGCATTTATGGTAGAGTGGCCAGACGGAAGCCACTCCTCTGTAAAAGGCACATGACAGCCTGCTTGGAGTTTGCCAAAAGGGATCTAAAGGACTCTCAGACCATGAGAAGCAAGATTCTTTGGACTGATGAATCCAAGATTGAACTCTTTGGCCTGAATGCCAAGCGTTACGTCTGGAGGAAATCTGGAACCATCCCTACGGTGAAGCATGGTGGTGGAAGCATCATGTTGTGGGGATGCTTTTCAGCGGCAGGGACTGGGAGACTAGTCAGGATCGAGGGAAAGATGAACGGAGCAAGGTACAGAGAGATCCTTGATGAAAACCTGCTCCAGAGCGCTCAGGACCTCAGACAAGGACATAGGTTCACCTTCCAACAGGACAACAACCCTAAGCACACAGCAAAGACAACACAGGAGTGGCTTTGGGACAAGTCTCTGAATGTTCTTGAGTGGCCCAGCCAGAACCCGGACTTGTACCTGATCAAACATCTCTGGAGAGACCTGAAAATAGCTGTGCATCGACGCTCCCCATCCAACCTGACAGAGATTCAGAGGATCTGCAGAGAAGAATGGGATAAATTCCCCAGGTGTGCCAAGATTGCAGCATCATACCCAAGAAGACTCAAGGCTGTAATTGCTCCCAAAGGTGCTTCAGCAAAGTACTGAGTAAAGGGTCTGAATATTTATGTAAATGTGATATTTCAGTTATTTATATATATATATATATATATATATATATACAATATATATATACACTACCGGTCAAAAGTTTAAGAACACCTACTCATTCAAGGGTCTTTCTTTATTTTTACTATTTTCTACATTGTAGAATAATAGTGAAGACATCAAAACTATGAAATAACACATTTGGAATCATGTACAGTTGTAACCAAATAAGTGTGAAACAAATCAAAATATATTTTGTATTTGAGATTCTTCAAAGTAGCCACCCTTTGCCTTGATGACAGCTTTGCACACTCTTGGCATTCTCTCAACCAACTTCATGAGGTAATCACCTGGAATATATTTCAATTAACAGGTGTGCCATGGAATGTTTGAGGAGGAATTTATTTCCTTCTTAATGCATTTGAGCCAATCGGTTGTGTTGTGACAAGGTAGGGGGGGTGTACAGAAGATAGCCCTATTTGGTAAAAGACCAAGTCCATATTATGGTAAGAACAGCTCAACTAAGCAAAGAGAAACGACAGTCTATCATTACTTCAACACATGAAGGTCAGTCAATGCGGATAATTTCAAGAACTTTGAGTGCAGTCGCAAAAACCATTAAGCGCTATGAAAACATGCGTGAAAACCTGTTTGCAGAAATTTTGGATATGTATTGAAAATGAAATACAAAGATCTCTCAAATGTATATACATTTGAAGCCGGAATTTTACAAACACTTTAGCCAAATACATTTAATCCAGGTAAAGATTGTCTTAGGTCAGTTAGGATCACCACTTATTTTAGGAATGTGGAATGTCAGAATAATAATAGAGAATGATTTATTTCAGCTTTTAGTTCTTTCATCACATTCCCAGTGGGTCAGAAGTTTACATACACTCAATTAGTATTTGGTAGCATTGCCTTTACATTGTTTAACTTGGGTCAAACATTTTGGGTAGCCTTCCACAAGCTTCCCACAATAAGTGAATTTTGGCCCATTCCTCCTGACAGAGCTGGTGTAACTGAGTCAGGTTTGTAGGTCCTCCTTGCTCGCACACGCTTTTTCAGTTCTGCCCACAAACGTTCTATTGGATTGAGTTCAGGGCTTTGTGATGGCCACTCCAATGCTTTGACTTTGTTGTCCTTAAGCCATTCTGCCACAACGTTAGAAGTATGCTTGGGGTCATTGTTCATTTGGAAGACCCATTTGCGACCAAGCTTCAACTTCCTGACTGATGTCTTGAGATGTTGCTTCAATATATCCACATACTTTTCCTCCCTCATGATGCCATCTATTTTGTGAAGTGCACCAGTCCCTCTTGCGGCAAAGCACCCCCACAACATGATGCTGCCACCCCCGTGCTTCACGGTTGGGATGGTGTTCTTCAGCTTGCAAGCCTCCCCATTTTTCCTCCAAACATAACGATGGTCATTATGGCCAAACAGTTCCATTGTTGTTTCATCAGACCAGAGAACATTTCTCAAAAAAGTACGATCTTTGTCCCCATGTGCAGTTGCAAACCATAGTCTGTTTTTTTTATGGCAGTTTTGGAGCAGTGGCTTCTTCCTTGCTGAGGGGCCTTTCAGGTTATGTCGATGTAGGACTCGTTTTACTGTGGATATAGATACTTTTGTACCTGTTTCCTCCAGCATCTTCACAAGGTCCTTTGCTGTTGTTCTGGGATTGATTTGCACTTTTCGCACCAAAGTACGTTCATCTCTAGGAGACAGAACGCGTCTCCTTCCTGAGCAGTATGACGGCTGTGTGGTCCCATGATGTATATACTTGCGTACTATTGTTTGTACAGATGAACGTGGTACCTTCAGGCGTTTGGAAATTGCTCCAACCAGAATTTTTTGGTCTGACGTCTTGGCTGTTTTCTTTTGATTTTCCCATGATGTCAAGCAAAGATGCACTGATTTAGAAGGTAGGCTTTGAAATACATCCACAGGTACACCTCCAATTGACTCAAATGATGTCAATTAGCCTATCAGAAGCTTCTAAAGTTATGACATAATTTTCTGGAATTTTCCAAGCTGTTTAAAGGCACAGTCAACTTCTGACCCACTGGAATTGTGATACATTGAGTTATAAGTTAAATAATCTGTCTGTAAACAATTGTTGGAAAATTACTTGTGTCATGCACAAAGTAGATGTCCTCACCGACTTGCCAAAACTATAGTTTGTTAACAAGAAATTTGTGGCGTGGTTGAAAAACGAGTTTTAAGTGTATGTAAACTTACATAAACTTTTAGTGTATGTAAACTTCCGACCTCAACTGTACGTTTTTACACCCCTGAGTAAGCACCTTTGGCATCGATTACAGTTTTGAGACTAATTGGGTAAGTCTCTCAACTGGATTGTGCAACATTTGCCCATTATTATTCAAATAATTTCTTAAATATCTGTCAAATTGGTTGCTGATAATTGATATACAACCATTTTCATGTCTTGCCATAGATTGTGAAGCAAATTTAAGTCAAAACTGTAACTCGGCCTCTCAGGAACATTCACTGTCTTCTTGCTAAGCAACTCCAGTGTAGATTTGGCCTTGTGTTTTATGTTATTGTCTTGTTGAAAGGTGAATTCATCTCTCAGTGTCTGGCGGAAAGCAGACTCAACCAGGTTCTCTAGGATGTTGCCTGTGCTTAGCTCCATTGCCTTTCAAAACACCCCAGTCCTTAATTAACAATTACGAGCATAACATGATGCAGCCACCACTATGCTTGAACATATCAATCAATCAATCAATCAATCAATCAAATGTATTTATCAAGCCCTTTTTACATCAGCAGATGTCACAAAGTGCTATACAGAAACCCAGCCCAAAACCCCAAACAGCAAGCAATGCAGATGTAGGAGCACGGTGGCTAGGAAAAACTCCCTAGAAAGGCAGGGACCTAGGAAGAAACCTAGAGAGGAACCAGGCCCTGAGGGGTGGAGTTTATAAAAGTTCATTGCCTTTAAGGCCAGAATGTTCTTCAAGATGTTCAAATGTTCATAGATGACCAGCAGCGTCAAATAATAATATGTGGTACTCAGTGATGTGTTCTATTGGATTTGACCCTAACATAACACTTTTCAGGACTTAAAGTTAATTGCTTTGCCACATTTCTTGCAGTATTGCTTTAGAGCCTTGTTGCAAACAAGATGCACGTTTTGTAATATTTTATTCTGTAAAGGTTTCCTTCTTTTCACTGTCATTTAGGTTAGTATTGTGGAGTAACTACAATGTTATTGATCCATCCTCAGTTTTCTCCTACCACAGCCATTAAACTCTGTAACTGTTTAAAAGTCACCATTGTCCTCATGGTGAAATCCCTGAGCTGTTTCCTTCCTCCCCGGCAACACCTGTGTCTTTGTAGAGACTGTATTGATACAACATCCAAGGTGTAATTAATAGATTCACCATGCTCAAAGGAATTTTCGATGTCTGCTTTTTTTTTAACCCATCTACCAATAGGTGCCCTTCTTTGCGAGGCATTGGAAAACCTTCCTGGTCTTTGCTGTTAAATCTGTGTTTGAAATTCAGTGCTCGACTGAGGGACTTTACAGATAATTGTATGTGTGGGGTACAGATATGAGGTAGTCATTCAAAAACCATGTTAAACACTATTATTGCACACAGAGTGAGTCCATTCAACTTATTATGTGAATTGTTAAGCACATCTTTTCTCCTGAACTGATTTAGGCTTGCCATAACAAAGAGGTTGAATACTTATTGACTCAAGACATTTCAACTTTTAAAAAATTTGTTAACATTTAGGTAAACTTAACTCCACTTTGACATTATGGGGTTATGTGTGTAGGCCATTGACCCCAAAAATATAAATGTAATACATTTTAAATTTGGTCTGTAACACAACAAAATGTGGAAAAAGTCAAGGGGTGTGAATTTTTCTGTATATTGTCGGCTTACGAACTTGCAACATTGTATCAACTAGCCTATTCCTGGCCCTCAAAGTTTCCCTGCAGCACTGACAGACAGACAGTTTTTTTGGCGCAAAGGTAAATGTGTTCAGATAGGCTTTTTTTTACTGATATTTCCACTGGATATATGGGATCCTCAGAGCATGACATTTAGCTCTTTAACCCTGAGCCCTGGTGATTATTGAGAGTTGTGAAAATATTTTAAAAATACTGTGAGGCAATATCATTCACAATGGATCTTTTTTAAACTGACTTCGTTGATTTACTGGGTGAGGTGAAGAAAAACGGACTGAGAAGCTCAGCATATTAGGGGTGGTGACAATCAGAAATCAGACATCCAGTTGAGTGCATGCTCCATCGACATTAAGAGGACAGAGAAACCAAACACATGCTCATTGCTCACGTGGAGCTCTCCAAACAAAATACAACAGACAAATTTACAAAACTGGTAAATGACGGTATGAAATAAATCAAAAATTGTTTCTCACAAGTGTAGCAGGTTGTGAACTCTGCAAACAGCATTTCCACTCCGACTTCAGAGTAAACTTCACAGTAAATGACTGTCGGCCTAATTAATTCATGCATTAACATAAATGAATGTAACAAAATGACAAGCATTAACAGTAAATGTATTACTGGTGACATACGTAATGGGGAAATTATACAAATAGATAATCAAAGGGCAAACAATTAACACAATAAAACAAGAATTGTCGGGAGACAGCTCAGCGCATTCTTGAGAGCTGAGTGCATTCTGGAGAGACACCGCCAATATCTTCTCCACACACCCCCTCCCCTTCTTGTCTCAACATTTCAAATTATACTGAAGACACATCATCAACACAAATATTTTTGATGAATTGCTTTTCATTGACAGCCACAACTCAATAATCAGCGGCCTATTTCCACTTGAGCTGCCCAAATGGCATCCTTCCCAACTACAGTTCCTTCAGAAAGTATTCACACCCCTTGACCTTTTTCCACATTTTGTTGTGTTTCCGCCTGAATTTAAAAAGGATTCAAATGCATTGTTTTTGTCACTGGCCTACAGACAATAACCCATAATGTCAAAGTGGAATTATGTTTTTCCAAATGTTTATAAATTCATGAAAAATGAAAAGCTGAAATATGTTGAGTCAATAAGTATTCAACCCCTTTGTTATGGCAAGCCTAAACAAGTTCAGGAGTAAAAATGTGCTTAACAGGTCACATAAGTTGCATGGACTCACTCTGTGTGCAATAATAATTTATAAAACAAATGTTTGAACAACTACCTCATCTCTGTACCCCACACATAAAAATATCTGTAAGGTCCCTTAGACGAGCAGTGAATTTCAAACACAGATTCGACCACAAAGACCAGGGAGGTTTTCCAATGCCTCGCAAAGAATGGCACCTCACAGACAAACTGAAATGGTCCACCCACACAGACAGTGTGGTGAAGAAGACGCAACAGCACCTCTTCAACCTCAAGAGGAGGAAGAAATTTGGCTTGTCACCCAAAACCCTGACAAACCTTTACAGATGCACAATCGAAAGCATCCTGTCGGGCTGTTTCACAGCCTGGTACGGCAACTGCATCGCCCTCAACCGCAAGGCTGTCCAGAAGGTGGTGCGGTCAGCACAACGCATCACCGGGGGCAAACTACCCGCCCTCCATGACACCTACAGCACCTGATGTCACAGGAAGGCCAATAAGATCATCAAGGACATCAACCACCCAAGCCACTGCCTGTTCACCCCGCTACCATCCAGAAGGCGAGGTCAGTACAGGTGCATCAAAGCTGGGACCGAGAGACTGAAAAACAGCTTCTATCTCAAGGCCATCAGACTGCTAAACAGCCATCACTAACTCAGAGAGGCTGCTGCCTACATTGAGACCCAATCACTGGCCACTTTAATAAATGGATCACTAGACACTTTATATAATGCCACTCTAAATAATGCCACTTTAATAATGTTTACATGACTCATAAATGACTCATGTCACATGTATATATTGTATTTTATACCATCTATTGCACCTTGCCTATCCCGCTCGGCCATCGCTCATCCATATACTTACATGTACATATTCTCATTCACCCCTTTAGATTTGTGTGTATTAGGTAGTTGTTGGGGAATTGTTAGATGACTTGTTAGATGTTACTGCACTGTCAGAACTAGAAGCACAAGCATTTCGCTACACTCGCATTAACATCTGCTAATCGTGTGAATGAGACAAATACAATTTGATTTGATTTGACCTATTGGTAAAAAATGTAAAAATGACATTGAATAACCATTTGAGCATGGTGAAGTTATTAATTACACTTTGAATGGTGTATCAATACACCCAGTCACTAACAAGACACAGGCATCCTTTCTAACTCAGTTGCTGAAGAGGAAGGAAAACGCTCAGGGATTTCACCATGAAGCCAATGGTGACTTTAAAACAGTTACATAGTTTAATGGCTATGATAGGAGAAAACTGAGGATGGATCAACAACATTATAATTACAATACTAACTAAGCCTGTACAGAATAAAAAACTATTCCAAAACATGCATCCTGTTTGCAACAAGGCACTTAAGTAATACTGCAAAAAATGTGGCAAAGCAATTAACATTTTGTCCTGAATACAGAGTGTTATGTTTGGGGCAAATCCAATACAACACATTACTGAGTACCACTCCATATTTTCAAGCAGAGTGTTGGCTGCATCATGTTATGGGTATGTTTGTAATCATTAAGGATTGGGGAGTTTTTCAGGATAAAAAATAAATGTAATGGAGCTAAGCACAGGCAAAATCCTAGAGGAAAACCTGGTTCAGTGTGCTTTCCACCAGACACTTGGAGAATAATTCACCTTTCAGCCAGTGGAGGCTGCTGAGAGGAGGACGGCTCATAATAATGTCTGGAACGGAGTGAAATGAATGGCATCAAACACATGGAAACCATGTGTTTTATTTTTGATACCATTCTACTAATTCTGCCCCAGTCATTGCCACGAGTCTATCCTCCCCATTTAAGGTGCCACCAACCTCCTGTGCTTTCAGCAGAACAATGACCTAAAACACAAGGCCAAATCTACGCTGGAGTTGTTTACAAAGAAGGCAGTGAATGTTCCTGAGTGGCCGAGTTACAGTTTTGACTTAAATCTGCTATAAAATCTATTTCAAGACCTGAAAATGGTTGTCTAGCAATTATCAACAAGCAATTTGACAGAGCTTGATGAATTTTGAAAAGAATAATGGGCCAATGTTGCACAATCTCGGTGTGAACAGCTCTTAAAGACTTACCCAGAAAGACTCACAGATGTAATCAGTGCCAAAGGTGATTCTAACATGTATTGACTCAGGGGGTTGAATACTTGTCATCAAGATATGTTAGCATTTTGTTTTTATATATATATTTGTACAAATATTGAAAAATAAATGCCACTTTGACATTACAGAGTATTTTGTGTAGACTGTTGACAGAAAAACGACAATTAAATCAATTCTAATCACACACAACAGAAAGTGGAAAAAGTCAAAGGGTGTGAATACTTTCTGAAGACACTATAGGCCAACACACTTGTTATTTGAAACAATCGGCAGTTTTAAAAGAAGCTAATGATCCTCTGTGTCTAAGTCATGCTCTACAGTCAAATATTTTGAATAATTGTATCTATTTCTGTATAGACATGAGTAAATATATAATATCAATTTACTTTAGGCTACAGGGGGTGGATCAGCTTTAATATTGCAGATAGATTGTAGCTTCCATCAATGTAATTGTCTGCATCACTTCAATCCCCCATATATTTATTTGCAAATATATACACTACCGTTCAGAAGTTGGGGTCACTTAGAAATGTCCTTGTTTTTGAAAGAAAAGCACACTTTTTGACCATTTAAAATAACATAAAATTGATCAGAAATACAGTGTAGACATTGTTCATGTTGTAAATGACTACTGTAGCTGGAAACGGCAGATTTTGTATGGAATATCTACATAGGCGTACAGAGGCCCATTGTCAGAAACCATCACTCCTGTGTTCCAATGGCACATTGTGATAGTTAATCCAACTTTATCATTTTAAAAGGCTAATTGATCATTAGAAAACCCTTTTGTAATTATGTTAGCTCAGCTGAAAAGTGTTGTCCTGTTTAAAGAAGCAATAAAACTGGTCTTCTTTAGACTAGTTGAGTATCTGGAGCATCAGCATTAGTGGGTTCGATTACATGCTCAAAATGGCCAGAAACAAAGAACTTTGTTCTGAAACTCGTCAATCTATTATTGTTCTGAGAAATGAAGGCTATTCCATGCGAGAAATTGTCAAGAAACTGAAGATCTCATACAATGCTGTGTACTACTTCCTTCACGGAACAGTGAAAACTTGCTCTAACCAGAATAGAAAGAGGAGTGGGAGGCCCCGGTGCAAAACTGAGCAAGAGGACAAGTACATTAGAGTGTCTAGTTTGAGAAACAGACGCCTCACAAGTCCTCAACTGTCAGCATCATTAAATAGTACCCGCAAAACACCAGTCTCAACGTCAACAGTGAAGAGGCGACTCCTGGATGCTGGCCTTCTAGGCAGAGTTCCTCTGTCCAGTGTCTGTGTTCTTTTGCCCATCTTATCCTTTTATTGTTATTGTTATTGGTCTGAGATATGGCTTTTTCTTTGCAACTCTGCCTAGTAGGCCAGCATCCCAGAGTCGCCTCTTCACTGTTGACATTGAGACTGGTGTTTTGCGGGTACTATGTAAGGCGTCTGTTTAAAAACCAGCCAGTATCGGATGTGACCACCATTTGCAGAGCGACAAATCTGTGGTATATTGTTCCACTCTTCTTCAATGGCTGTGCAAAGTTGCTGGATATTGGCGGGAACTGGAACACGCTGTCGTACACGTTGATCCAGAGCATGCCAAACATGCTCAACGGGTGGCGCGTCTGGTGATTATGCAGGTCATGTAAGAACTGGGACATTTTCAGCTTCCAGGAATTGTGTACAGATCCTCGCGACATTGGGCCCTGCATTATCTCTTCATCCTCACCATTCAGGTCATTCAAATTCAATCGTGAAGTGCACAATCATCCATTTCTATCTGGCTTCTATCACCCAATCATCAATTCACGTCATTCATTCAGTGAGGAGAGAGACACGTTAGTGCCTGTGTACCAACGGTTTACACCGAACCCAAAATCAAATCCGAGGTTTACTCTTGTCTTGGCCCGGGCTCTATCGCTTTCCCTTTTCGCCTGTCTGCTCTCCAAAATTAGATGGAGGAGTAGTTGTTGCTGGGTCAGGTTTCTTGCCCCTCGCATCTGCCATTTTTTTAAAGACAGCAATCACCGCTAAGTCAAGTCTGGACATGGACTTCACTAGCTCTCTATCATACCACTACCCGTTAGAATATCCCTGAGCTGTTGCGCCGCCTCCTCGCTGACGGAAAACAAGTCACTCATTATGCGCAGAACATCATTTTGGGGGCAAATCCGACCCAACAGGGAAAATGAAAACCAATGAATACAGCGGTTCTCAGGAAGGCTAGAAGCACAATATTGTTAATGCTGCATCGGATTGGATGAGCACTAGTGACTTATTGGAGCATATTGCAGCTTTAGGTATGTGGTGGAGCAATCCTGTGTAAGGGTCCTACATCATTGTTGGTTTTGGCCCAGCACCTAGGTGATGTGCGTTTGAATATACAGACTATTGGTGGAACAGAATGTTGATTAGGCGTGAAAAAAATCAAGATAATCGATCTGGGAGGAATCAAACACACACACATGAATGAACCTGCTGTGGAGAGAAGTGGTGAAGTCGGTAGTAGAGAAAGAAGGGAGGGTGTAAGACAAAGACAAGGGAGGATTGCTGCTCTGCTGGAAGAGAGTATTTGAAGTCTGGGAGACGAAAGAGTAGCCCACGTCCCTCTGCCTCCTTCCCTACCTCTGTCTACATCCCCCTCTCATTCTCCCTGTGTGCTGCCTTAGTGACAGATCCCTCTGTTTTTATTGGCCCAATGCACAACCAAGTCATGACATATGTACACACTCACATACATCATCAGTACCTCTTTATTGCATACGCGTGCGTGCGTGCGTGCATGTGTGTGTGTGACATCGGTACCTCTTTATTCCTGACAACTTCAAAACACTCCCAGTCCCTTTCATCCCGTATTTGTTCTACCAAGGGAGAGGCCCTACAGAGCAGCCCGGCCTCAGAGCCATACGAAACATACTTTAAGTATTTCTGAGCACCTCCAAGACATATGATACCTACTTATGGTCTAGTGAGTTTGGCCTGAGACCACGTTGTACAGAAGGAGGTATGCTTGTCCTGAGACACTATGCAGTGGTAACTTTCGGCATTCTGACGTCTGACCAATACAACTTTTTAAAGTATTTTTTTTACATGGAAAAACCTTATCATCATTCAAAAAAGATTTCTTCGCTGAAACAATTTTGGCCTCCATCCAGCGAGAAAGAATTATACTTCCACTAGGCTACACATTTAACTGTGTTATAAAATGGTGGTGGTTTTCGTTCAATCCATATTGTTATCTGAGGTATCATTTTTCCACTGTCCTGACTTGAGAGAAAGTAATTCATCCACATGGAGAAAGAAATCACACAATCGAATACGCTTGGCTCCAGTCTCACTAGACAGACTAATAAAATGCTCATTACTGTCAGGGGTGAAGGCAGAAGTCATTTCTTACTGGTACCGCACCTACTATATGTGTTTCTGCAGATTTCCTATAGCATTTTAGAATAGCACACTACTGACGGGCGGGCGGACGGATGGACAGAGTCAGACAGTCAGACACTGTAGGAGGAGAGTAAGAAGGCAAGAGGGGGGAAATGAGAAACAAGGGGCAGTGTGATGAAAAAGTGCGGGTAAAGAAGAGAGGGTGAAAAGAGAGTCTTGATGGACAGAGCAATTACAGGGGAAAGAAAGAGAAAGGAGGAGAGTAGAAGTGGAAATAAACGAAACGAAGAGAGCAGAGGAGAAAAGAGGAAGTAATCCTGTTGTTGTCATTATGCTGGACAGATAATCCTGCTGTAGTCCTGTTGCTGTCATTACGCTAGACAGACAATCCTGTTGTAATCCTGTTGCTGTCATTATGCTAGACAGATAATCCTGCTGTAGTCCTGTTGCTGTCATTATGCTAGACAGACAATCCTGTTGTAATCCTGTTGCTGTCATTATGCTAGACAAATACTTGTTTCGATGTATCACATGGGACTCGCGATAGGTGGAACACTACAGGAAGAACTAATCACACAACGTCTGTCGGAGACATGAGGTGAGTCCCTCCCTCCTTATAAGGTGCCACTCGCCCGTCCGCTGGTAATTCTCGGTCTCTTCCTTGCAAAGGTCACTACACTCCTGAAGCTCTTCTCAGCACGACTTGATCCCTGTCTTCCTGCTTAATTGTTCGCAGGCGAACCCTGAGATTAACACTGCCGAATGTAGGACCTCAGCATTAGCTCCCGGTATGTTCATTAAGTGTGCAGAAGCGGAGAACCGTCTAGTTTGGGTCTGCGTCTGCCCGCTGCAAGGGAAAACTGCAGCACATCGTCCAGTCTGTGGAGAAGGTCATCGACTGTCACCTGCCCACCATCAAGGACCATGCAGGTACGATCATCGCCAACCCTGCCCACTCCAGACACCCCATCTTTCAAAAACTCCGTCTGGCAGATGGTTTATGTCAATCATGACCTAACCGCCCGCCATCTGAACAGTTTTTCCCCTCATGCTGTGGCTGGGATCAACCGGCCATCGGGCTCATAGGGATTAAGTGACTTTACATTGGGACAATTACTGCACCTCAAATACGAATCTGCACTATATCGCATTTGCACTATGTCAACCTCCGCACAACACCGTATATATTTGCCATAGCAGCATCCCTCCCTCTGCCCCTCTGTAAATTGTATATTCCCACTGCAACCAGCCTAAATTCCAGAGTTTTATGTTTTATGTTTACTGTACCGATATTGAATATTCTGTATGATATCTGAGGTCTATCTGTCTGTATTCTGTTTGTATGTTGTCTATTGCTGGCAGCACTTTCACACTAAAGCAAATGCTGGGTATGTGTAAATGTACTTGGTGAATAGGTGATTCTGACATAGACTATTACCAGCTTTGCTCCCCGACACAGGAGCTAGCGGTACGAGACACGGCTTCCCTTGTAACCAACTTTCTTCCCTTCCTTTGGAATTGTGGTGGCAGACATCAACCGCCAGGGTAGCACTTGCTCTCTGCATCTACACAGACTAGCTGTCAAAATTAGTCTGTGGAGCAGAGTACACCTACTCTTACTATGCGCGACTCATGTCCCAGGCATACTGAATGTAGGAGCGGACTTGTTGTCCACGGGATTGGAGACTCCATTCCCAAGTGGTGAACCAGATCTGGGAGAGATATGGTTGAGCCACCTTAGATGTCTTCGCATAGCACAAAGACACACACTGCCCGGTGCAGGAAACACACCACTAGGGGTAGATGCACTGGCACACCCTTGACCAAGGGTGTTGCTCTACGTTTTTTCTCCACTATGCCTAACTAATTTGTTCCCATATTCTACCCAGACATGCCACTATGCAAGTCTTATTCCATTAGTAACCCTTACATGTAATCCATGTTGCTTTTTGAAAAATAATATTGAAAAGTATGTTTTATTCTCGATCACAATGGGCTGTATTCCCAAAGTCACCAACAGTAAGCTTCTTTTTTTTGCTGCACACCCCAGCCCTGTTATTTGCATATCTTAGTCCTATGACCTCTGACCTGGACGCTAATCATTTCATATAAACTCATAGTACAGTAGTATAACACATGTGCCCCAGCCCCATTCACTTTTCTTCCTACCACAAACTCCTGCCAGAAAGGATTTTAATGGGCAATAGAAGTGCGTCTACACAAAAGTTTATTACTGGAACAAGGGCAGGCAAAACAACAGGTCAAGGGCAGGTAGAGGTCAGTAATCCAGATCAGAGTCCAAAAGTACAGAATGGCAGGCAGTCTCAGAGTCAGGGCAGGCAGAGGTCAATAATCCAGGGTGGTGTGACAAGGTATAGAACGGCAGGCAGGCTCAAGGTCAGGGCAGGCAGAAACTAGAACAAGACAGCAATGGGAAAATGCTGGTAGGCTTGACAAACAAAATTAATTGGCAATAGACAAACAGAGAACACAGGTATAAATACATTCTGGATAATGGGGAAGATAGGCAACACCTGGAGGGGGGTGGAGACGAGCACAAAGACAGGTGAAACAGATCAGGGTGTGACATATTCTGTATATTTGTGTTCTTCTTTTTACTCTGTCATTTGGGTCATTATTGTGGAGCAACTACAATGTTGTTGATCCATCCTCAGATTTCTCCCGTCACAGCGATTTAACTATGTAGCTGTTTTAGAATCCCCAATGGCCTCATGGTGACATCCCTGAGCAGTTTCCTTCCTGTCATGCAGCTCAGTTCAGAAGACTGGTTAAATACATCATCCACAGCATAATTATTAACTTGACCATGCTTTTAGTTTAGTTTAGTTTATTAATTCAACCATTTTAAAAAACAAGCACACATAAAACTTAAAAGCCATACATGCACATGAATAAAATCATCGAGGATAACACACAATAAAGTCTGGGACTTATTTCCATTGTGGTCCTCTTGAGACAAGATGACTATACAAGATCGAACACAGTGTGGCAGTGAAATAATAAAACATAAAAGAAGAACATCTATCTCATCATTCCAGTTACATCATAGGGGTTATTCATATGGGCACAGAGGACATCAAACATATTTTTACTTTATTTTTAAAGCTGTCCAGAGAGGACGTTGTTTTTATAGGCAGAGGCAACTCATTCCATTCTGAGGCTCCAGTATACAAGAAAGTACCTTTCCCAGCATTACTCCTGAACCTGTATAAGCACACATCAGCAACACCTGATCTGGTGCTGTGATTGTGTGCATCCCTAACACGAGGAAAGTAATCACTTAAATATCTGGGTGCAGGACCATAAATACTCCTGTAAATCAAACCTAGTCTAATCTGAGACACCCTAGCCTCAAAAGGCAGCCAGTTTAGTTCCTGAAAGCAGCTCCTGGCTATGTGAGTATGTGGACTCACCTTCAAAACTACCCTGATCAACTTATTCTGGGCTATCTGGATCTTCCCCTTCATAAGTTTAGATAAGCCCCCAAACCAGGAAGTACTAGCGTAGTCAAAATGGCATTGAATGATGGCAGTAGCTAGCACTTTCATGGAGTCCTTATCAAGCAGCTTGGACTTTCTAGCCAAAAACTTAATCCTGGCATTAACCTTCCCTAGCACCTTATTGGCCATGCTCACACCTCCAAAGCTTCCATCAAGGATACATCCCAAGTAGCTAACAGGGGTTTTAGTAGTCAGCACCTCACCCCCTAACTCCACTCTGATTTCAGACAACCTACACAATTTAGGTCTGGATCCAGAAATAATTGCTTCAGTTTTCCGTAAGTGCAGAGATAACTTATTATCTCCAAGCCATTTGCTAATGTTAGGAAGCTCTGTGCTAAGTATGCAACATAGTTTTACTTTTGTGAGACACCAGAAGTGTAGAGTCATCCGCATAAAGAAAAAGACGGCAAGAACAAGCATCTTTCATATCATTAATATACAATAAAAACAGCAGAGGCCCAAGCACGCTCCCCTGCGGAACGCCACAACTCATTGGTTTTGCCTGAGACAGTGAACCATTAACCTCTACTACTTGCTCCCTTCCTGATAAATAGGACTTTACCCAGCCTAGAGGGATACTGCTTAACCCCAGTGCCTCCAGTTTGGAGATTAGGAGACAGTGGTTAACTGTATCAAAGGCCTTCTGTAGGTCAAGCAGTACCATTCCACACAGATTTCCCTCATCAATCTCTTTCCTGATGAAGTCAGTCAAGTAAAGTAGACATGAATCAGTGGAGTATGTTTTTCTAAAACCCAACTGAAAATCATACATTAGACCCTGTTTGTTAACATATTCATACATTTGCTCATGTACAATTCTCTCCAGGATCTTTGATGTTACACAGAGGATAGATACAGGCCTATAATTCCCAGGGTCAGACTTTATCCCCTTCTTATACAGAGGTATAACTTTAGCTTGTTTCATGTCCCTGGGAAAGGTGCCTTGTTCAAGAGAGAGATTAACAATATGTGTAATACAAGGGCCAATTTTCTCAGCTTAATCTATTAGAAACCTTGCAGGAATATTATCCAGGCCTGTGACTTTGGAGCATTTAAGCTCTGCCAACATACTGACTATTTTGGCTGTTGCTACCTTTGCAAAAGAAAAAGAGTTTGGCTGAACCTCTAACTCTACATAATACTTCTTGACTTGGTTGCTTCCATACAAACCAGAACTGGTGGGCAGCTTGCTAACCAGCTTGCTGGCAACAGAAGTAAAAAAAGAGTTGAATTCATTGGCAACCTCTGCCTTTTCATATACCATCTCCCCTTTGATGTTCAGTTCAATACTGTTTAGTTTGTTTTTGGTAGTACTACTACAGCCTAGTTCCTTAAATGATTTCCAAAGCTTTTTAGGGTCATTTTTGTTTTCAATTATTTTCTCAGCAAAGTAACCCCTCTTAGCTTCATCCATCCTGCTCTGTACTTCATTTCTGTGACGTTTATATAGGACAAAATCATGCTGCTCTTGAGAGTTCTTACATTTCTTAAAGGCCTTATTCCTTGCTTGGATAGATTCTAGAATCTCATGATTAAACCAAGGGCTAGATCTCTGCTTTACCCTGACCCGTCTAATGGGAGCCATCACATTCACCACATCAAGGAATCTACATTTAAAGGCTTCCCAGGCACTGTCTACCCCTACACTATCTAGCACAGGTGACCAGTCAATTTTACCCACTTCCTCCCTAAACCTTTCTACACAGTATTTTTTGAGTCCTCTGATTCTAACGGTTTTGTGACACTTAAATATATCTTTAAAAATCCTCCTTGTGCTAAATATAATAAAATGATCACTGATTCCATAGACTATTACCTAAAGCTTAAAGAGTTATTCAATGTCTGATTTGTTATTGTTACCCATCAACCAATCACTGCCCTTCTTTATGAAGCTTTTGAGCTCCCTGGTTTTTGTAGTTGAATCTGTGCTTCTGTGAAATTCAATACTGGACTGAGACCTTACAGATGTTGTATGAATGGGGTACAGGGGAAGTAATGAAAAAATAATGTCAATCTCTATTATTTCACACAGAGTATTACGTGATTTGTTAAGCCACATTTTACTCCTAAAGTAATTTAGGCCTGCCTAAACAAAGGGGGTGAATACTTACGCAACAACTCTTTTATTAGATATTTAATTTTTATGAAAGTCATTTGTTGAATTTTGTAGAATTTTCTTTTTAACTTTGACATTATGGAGTATTTTGGTGTAGATCAATGGCAAAACATCACAATTAAATCCATTTCAATCCCACTTTGTAATGCAATAAAATGTGAAAAGAAAACCAAGGGGGGTGAATACTTACGATACCCACTGCATGTAAACTATATCCTTTAAACATTTTATTTACAAAGAAAATATTTGTAAATGTCAACAATATATTTGTTTTTTAAGCTGTTGAATGCAGACATCTGGTGACAAATTAATCTGTAAAAGTACACCTTGGAGAAATATGCTTGTAGTCTTGTGACCATTTTAACAAATCATATGAAACCTCTCTGAATCATACTAAAGACCTTAATAACGCAGAACATATGACATATTTTTGATAAATTCTACGTAATTTCTTTAGAACATGTAAAGTACAAAAGCTTTGTGCTTGCTGTCACTGGGATTAAATACTCCCCACTCTAGCCGGAGTAAGGGAGCAAGGCCTATCCCTCGTCTTAGTAGCCCCTCGAAGACCAGGGAAACTCTTGGTAGCAGAAATCACTCTCCTGCTTTACCACGAGGCCTGGCAGCCACCGTTAAGTAGGGATCTGCTGAACCCAAGCAAACAAAGAGATCTTCCACCCTCACCCAGATACCATGGCCCTCTGGGCCTGGCCCGTGAGAGGATGAATCTGAATGCGACAGGCTTACTGTACCAATCAAAGATGTTGAGACAATCCAGAGTGCCAGAGCCCCTTCACATTACATTTTCACTGTATGGAAACAAGTGGCGCATTTTTGAGAAGTGGTGTGACCTAAGGCAGATCACTCCTTACCAATTCTCTGTATCCAATGTTCTCTGCTTTTTGCAGGACCTTTGGGACAGAGGGAAGGCTTTCTCCATGGTAAAGGTTTATTTAGCCGCTATCTTGGCCAGTCATATAGGCTTCGACAACAACCAATTCAACAGTGAAATACTTACTTACGAGCACTTCCCAACAATGCAGAGCGAAAAAAATGGAAATAAATACAAATAATAACACAAGGAATAAATACACAATGAGTAATGGTAACTTGGCTATATACACAAAATAACCAGTACTGAGTCGATGTGCAGGGGTACGGGGTAATTGAGCTAGATATGGGTCTCCAGTGGGTCATACAGTTGAAGTCGGAAGTTTACATACACTTAGGTTGGAGTCAATAAAGCTAGTTTTTCAACCACTACACAAATTTCTTGTTAACAAACTATAGTTTTGGCAAGTCGGTTAGGACATCTACTTTGTGCATGACACAAGTCATTTTTCCAACAATTGTTTACAGACAGATTATTTCACTTATAATTCACTGTATCACAATTCCAGTGGGTCAGACATTTACATACACTAAGTTGACTGTGCCTTTAAACAGCTTAGAAAATTCCAGAAAATGATGTCATGGAAGCTTCTGATAGGCTAATTGACATCATTTGAGTCAATTGGAGGTGTACCTGTGGATGTATTTCAAGGCCTATCTTCAAACTCAGTGCCTCTTTGCTTGACATCATTGGAAAATCAAAAGAAATCAGCCAAGACCTCAGAAAAAAAATTGTAGACAAGTCTGGTTCATCCTTGGGAGCAATTCCCAAACGCCTGAAGGTACCACGTTCATCTGTACAAACAATAGTACGCAAGTATAAACACCATGGGACCACGAGGCCTTAATACCGCCCAGGAAGGAGATGCATTCTGTCTCCTAGAGATGAATGTAATTTGGTGCGAAAAGTGCAAATCAATCCCAGAACAACAGCAAAGGACCTTGTGAAGATGCCGGAGGAAACAGGTACAAAAGTATCTATATCCACAGTAAAACGAGTCCTAAATTGACATAACCTGAAAGGCCGCTCAGCAAGGAAGAAGCCACTGCTCCAAAACCACATAAAAAAGCCAGACTACGATTTGCAACTGCACATGGGGACAAAGATCGTACTTTTTGGAGAAATGTCCTCTGGTCTGATGAAACAAAAATAGAACTGTTTGGCCATAATGACCATCATTATGTTTGGACAAAAAAGGTTTTTTACTATGATTAAATGTCAGAAATTGTGAAAACTGAGTTTAAATGTATTTGGCTAAGGTGTATGTAAACATCCGACTTCAATTGTATAGGTAGGGATAAAGTGACTTTTTACAGCACTGACATTTCTTTATGTAATTAATAACGCTATAAAAGTTTAATAAGTTATTATTTTTATTAGGCAACTATATAGATAATTAACAGAATCAGCAACATATGTGTAGAGGTCCTGAATGGCAGGGGGCTCGGCCCCAGTAATGTACTAGGCAGTACGCCCTACCCTCTGTACCTCCTTACAGTTGGATGCCAAGCAGTTGTCATACCAAGTGGTGATGCAGCCAGTGCATCTGTAGAACTTTTTGAGGATCTGTGTGCCCATGCCGAATCTTTTCAGCCTCCGGGGGGGGAAGAAGCATTCTTGTGCCTTCTTCATGACTGTATTGATGTGTGTGGACCATGATAATTGCTTAGTGATGTGGACACTGAGGAACTTGAAGCTCTCGACCCGCTCCGCTACAGCCCCGTCGATGTGGATGGGGGCGTGCTTTGCCCTCCGTTTCCTGTAGTCCACGATCAGCTCCTTTGTCTTGCTGACGTTGAGGGAGAGGTTGTTATCCTGGCACCACACTGCCAGATCACTGACCTCCTCCCTATATGCTGTCTCATCGTCGTCGGTGATCACGCCAACTACTATCGTGTTGTCAGCAAACGTGATATTGGTGTTGGAGTCGTGCGCGGCCACACAGTCGTGGGTGAACAGGGAGTACAGGCAGGGACTAAACACGCCCCCCTGAGGTGTTCAGTCCCAAGGTCCTGAACTTAGTGATGAGCTTGGAGGTCAGTACGGTGTTGAAAGCTGGACTATAGTCAATGAACAGCATTCTCACGTAAGTGTTCCTCTTATCTTATCCATATGGGAGAGGACAGTGTGGAGTGCAATAGAGATTGCGTCATCTGCGGATTTGTGGGTTGCGAATTCTAGTGGGTTCAGGATGTCTGGGATGATGGTGCTGATGTGAGCCATGACCAGCCTTTCAAAGCTTTTAATGACTATCGATGTGAGTTCTACGGGGCGAGAGTTATTTAGACAGGTTACCTTGGCGTTCTTGGGCACAGGGACTATGGTGGTCTGCTTGAAACATGTACTCTAAGTATTACAGATTTGGTCAGGGTTGAAAATGTGAGATTTCTTACAAGTGTCCGGATTAGTGTCCCTCTCTTTGAAAGCGGCAGCTCTTGGATTTAGCTTAGTCCGGATGTTGTAATCCATGTCTTCTGGTTGGGATATGTACGTACGGAAACTGTGGGGATGACATCGTTAAATTATCTGGCAACAGCTCTGGTGCACATTCCTGCAGTCACCATGCATAAAATTGAAGTCGGAAGTTTACATACACCTTAGCCAAATACATTTAAACTCAGTTTTTCACAATTCCTGACATTTAATCATAGTAACAATTCCCTGTCTTAGGTCAGTTAGGATCAACACTTTATTTTAAGAATGTGAAATGTCAGAATAATAGTAGAGAGAATGATTTATTTCAGCTTTTATTTCTTTCATCACATTCCCAGTGGGTCAGAAGTTTACATACACTCAATTAGTATTTGGTAGCATTGCCTGTAAATTGTTTAACTTGGGTCAAACGTTTCGGGTAGCCTTCCACAAGCTCCCCACAATAGTTGGGTGAATTTAGGCCCATTCCTTCTGACAGAACTGGTGTAACTAAGTCAGGTTTGTAGGCCTCCTTGCTCGCACATGCTTTTTCAGTTCTGCCCACACATTTTCTATGAGATTGAGGTCAGGGCTTTGTGATGGCCACTCCAATACCTTGACTTTGTTGTCCTTAAGCCATTTTGCCACAACTTTGAAAGTATGCTTGGGGTCATTGTGTTGTGTTGTATGACAAAACTGCACATTTTAGAGTGGCCTTTTATTGTCCCCAGTATAAGTATAAGGTGTAATGATCATACTGTTTAATCAGCTTCTTGATATGCCACACCTGTCATGTGGATGGATTATCTTGGCAAAGGAGAAATGCTCACTAACAGGGATGTGAACAAATATGTGCACACAATTTGAGAGAAATATTAAGCTTTTTGTGCATCTGGAACGTTTCTGGGATCTTTTATTTCAGCTAATTAAACAATACCACATAATGTCAAAGTGGAATGATGTTTTTCGAAATTTGTACAAACTAATTAAAATTGAAAAGCTGAAATGTCTTGTGTTAATAATTATTCAACTCCTTTGTTATGCCAAGCCTAAATAACTTCAGGAGTACGAATGTGCTTATTAAGTCACATAATACATTGCATGGACTCTGTGTGCAATAACAGTATTTAACATGATTTGTTAATGACTACCACACATGCAATTATCTGTAAGGTCTCTCAGTTGAGCATGGTGGTTATTAATTACACTTTGGATTGTGTATCAATACATCCAGTCCCTACAAAGATACAGGCGTTGACGGAGAGGAAGGAAACCGCTCCGGGATTTCACCATGAGGCCAATGGTGACTTTAAAACAGTTACATAGTTTAATGGCTGTAATAGGAGAAAACTGAGGATGGATCAACAACATTGTAGTTATGCCACAATAATAGGGAAATGGGGATACCTAGTCAGTTGTACAACTGAATGCCTTCAACTTAAATGTGTCTTCTGCATTCAACCCAACCACCCAACCCCTCTGAATCAGAGAGGTGCGGGGGGCTGCCTTAATCGACACCCAGGGAACAGTGGGTTAACTGCCTTGCTCAGGGGCAGAACGACAGATTTTTACCTTGTCAGCTCAGGGATCCAATCCAGCAACCTTTTGGTTACTGGCCCAACACTCTAACCACTAGGCTACCTGCCACTAACCTAATTGACAGAGTGAAAAGAAGGAAGCTTGTACAGAATACAAAATATTCCAAAAGCTGCATCCTGTTTGCAACAAGGCTCTAAATTAATACTGCTAACAATGTGGCAAAGAAATGAATGCTATGTCCTGAATAGAAAGTGTTTTGTTTGGAGCAAATCCAATACAACACACTACTGAGTATCACGCTCCATATTTTTAAGTATAGTGGCTAGCTACATTGTGTTATAGGTATGCTTGTAATCGTTAAGGACAGTGGAGTTTTTCAGAATAAAAAGTAATGGAATGGAGCTAAGCACAGGCAAAATCCTAAAGGAAATCCTGGTTCAGTCTGCTTTCCACCAGACACTGTGTCACACCCTGACCGTAGTGATTCTTTCTATGTCTCTATTTTGGTTGGTCAGGGCGTGAGTTTGGGTGGGCATTCTATGTCTGGTGTTCTATGTTGTCTATTTCTTTGTGTTTGGCCGTGTGTGGTTCTCAATCAGAGGCAGCTGTCTATCGTTGTCTCTGATTGAGAACCATATTTAGGTAGCCTGTTTTCCCACTTTGAGTTGTGGGTGATTATTTTCTGTTTAGTGTTTTTCGTCACCTTACAGGACTGTTCGTTTGTCGTGTTGTTGTTTTGTTAGAGTGTTCATATTTATTAAAATAACGTATTATGAATACTTACCACGCTGCACCTTGGTCCTCTTCTCCTTCTCCCGACGACGTTCGTTACACACTGGGAGATTAATTTACCTTTCAGCAGGACAATAACCTAAAACACAAGGCCAAATCTACACTGAAGTTGCTTACCAAGAAGACAGTGAATGTTCCTGAGTGGCCAAGTTACAGTTTTGACTTAAATACCTCTACAGGATCGGTGTGTGTCCCCCCCCGATCCTGAAAAAATGTTTTTTTCTTTGTATTATCTTTTACCAGATCTAATGTGTTATATTCTCCTACATTAATTTCACTTTTCCACAAACTTCAAAGTCTTTCCTTTCAAATGGTATCAAGAATATGCATATCCTTGCTTCAAGTTCTGAGCTACAAGCAGTTAGATTTGGGTGTCATTTTAGGCGAAAATGTATCCTTAAGAGGGGGTTAAGTCTACTAGAACATCTATGGCAAGACCTTTTCTAGCAATGATCAACAACCAATTTGACAGAGCTTAAAGAATTCTGAAAAGAACAATGGGCAAATGTTGGCCACAATCCAGGCGTGGAAAGCTCTTAGCGACTTAACCAGAAAAACTCACAGCTGTAATCGCTGCCAAAGGGGCTTCTATAAAGTATTGACTCAGGGGTGTGACTAGTTATGTAAATTAGATATTTCTGTATTTCATTGTCAATAAATTTGCAAACATTTCTAAAAACATGTTTGCACCTTGTCATTGTGGGGTATTGTGTGTAGATGGGTGAGAGAAAAGAATAGTGCATCCATTTTGAATTCAGGCTGTAACACAAAAAAGTGTGGAATAAGTCAAGGTGTATGAATACTTTCTGAAGGCACTGTATATTATCCATGTCTTTGTTCAGCCTCGACTCAGAGAAACATTGATTATTATAGTTCTCCGGTTTCCGTTGGTAGGATAGTCTCAAACAGAGCTCATCCAGTTTGTTCTCTAGTGATTGTACGTTCGCCAATAGAATGGAGGGTAGAGGCGGTTTATTTACTTGTCGACCTAATCTCGTCATGGTGCCCGCTCGTATGCCTCTCTTGAGCCGTCTCTTCCTCTTTCGAGTCCCGGGGATTAGAGCCTGGTTCAGGATGAGCAGTACAACCACAGCTGCTGACTAGTTGATGTAGAAATCTTCATCCGAATCAAGGTTAGTGATCGCTGTTCTCTGCAGCACCCCCTTTCAAAAGGCACATTAGGGAAGCACCCTCTTATGTCTTTTTATGAAGGGAGTGTGTCGCTTACATCCAGTCTCCATGCCTTTAGCCATGTCCTGGGACCTGTCTATTGTGCTCGAGGCTATTTCACAGCAGCATTTTGAGACGGCTGGAAAGGATGGAGATTAAATATCTCTCCTTTAAAGCATCTTTGCTGATTGCACTTACCTCTGCAAAGCTAGTGAGCGAGCTGCATGCACTGTCAGTCCACCATTTGTGCCTAAAGTTTGCCCCAAAGTTATCCAAGGTAGCTTTGTCACCTAAACCCGCCTTTATGCCTAAGGTCAGCGATAATTATAATTGTCTCGCCTTAGAGCTTGTGGCTTTCCACCCACTCTCTGAGGGATGATAATGTTGGAAGACTACCCTGGCTTTGGAGAGCATATCTGTGATACCGGAGTTGGTCATAAGTGATACATCGAAACGAGTATTTGAAGGAGAGCTCAAGATTACTTTTGTAACCCTAGTTCTCTGGTTCTCTGATCCTGATTCTCTGCATCTTTCTGTAGGCACAAACTCCGATTTGGCTCATTGGCCAAAGCCTATGGAAATGTAAAAAAAAAAATTTTGGGGGGGGGATAAATGCTGAAAATAAGGTTTGTGATAAACACAGGTTTAGGAGATTATCATATGTTTTGAGATCATCTTCATCAGCTCAAATTAATTTTCATGGCATTTCTGTACCTACAGGGAAGAGAGACATGCTTGAGAATAACCAATGGGCGGGCGAGTGGCGCCTTATAAGGAGAGCGGGGCTCACCTCACTCGCCACTTGACCTGCCTGTCTCTGACAGACGTTGTGGGATTTATTCTTCCTGTAATGATGCGCCTATCGCAAATCCCATAAGTGATCTCACTCGTATTATCTGAGAACCGGTGGTTACAAAAGTAACCTTGAGTTCATAAGACGGGTGGAAACGGAGTCTAAATGGTCTCTCTCTCTCTCTCTCTCTCTCTTTGTCATGTCCGTTGTTGGAATGAGACCAAGGTGCAGCGTGGTAAGCGTACATCTTTCTTTATTTGATGAACACCCAAAAAATATATATATATATAAACGAATGTAACGTTCTGCAGGCTACACAGTAACTATACAAAATCAAGATCCCACAATCTAAGGTGGGAAAAAGGGCTGCCTAAGTATGATCCCCAATCAGAGACAACGATACACAGCTGCCTCTGATTGGGAACCATACTAGGCCAACAAAGAAATAGAAACATAGATTTGCCTACCCAAGTCACACCCTGACCTAACCAAATAGAGAATAAAAAAGTCTCTCTAAGGTCAGGGCATGACACTCTTTCTCTCTTTCTCTCTCTGATCATTAGTTTGATCTGACTCTATAGATCTATAGGTCAGTGTTTCACTGTTCTCCTGTCCTCTTCAACCCCAATGATACTCATACCCTACATGCACGCACGCACATGTAATGCACATAAACACACACCTTGCTAGCACAGGGGATCTCTGAGGGAGTTCCTGACTCCATTACATACAGAAGAGGCAGTGATAAAATCCATCCTTTATCTTCATATATGTGTGTGTATGGTTGGAAAAGTAAATATGCAGAAATATGCAGTTACAGAGGATGACGTTTAGTGGGAGGGAGGTATGAAGAGTAAGAAAGAATAGGAAGGATTATGAGAATGAGAAAAGACAAAGCAAGAAAGAGGAAAGGGAGAGAGAGCGAGAGAGAAAGGAAAGGAAACGGGGGATACCTAGTCAGTTGTACAACTGAACGCCTTCAACTGGAATGTGTCTTCCGCATTTAACCCAACCCCTCTGAATCGAGAGAGAGAGAGAGAGAGAGAGAGAGAGAGAGAGAGAGAGAGAGAGAGAGAGAGAGAGAGAGAGAGAGAGAGAGAGAGAGAGAGAGAGAGAGAGAGAGAGAGAGAGAGAGAGAGAGAGAGAGAGAGAGAGAGAGAGAGAAACAAGACTCTTGGGAGTTGGGTTTATTGTCTTTGCTGGAGTGGTGTGGTTGAGCAGTATAGAACACTGAGAGGTTACTGGAGGGCAGCTAGGGCCTTCAAACCTCCATTCAGCCTTCGCCGAGAGAGCAGAACCACACGCAAACACACACATACATGCACACATAAGCACATATGCACGCACACACTAGCAAATAATGCCACTACAATAATGTTTTACATATCTTTGCATTACTCATCTCATATGTATATACTGTATTTTATACCATCTATTGCATCTTGCCTATGCCGCTCGGTTATTGCTCATCCATATATTTGTATGTAAAGTATATATTCTTATTCCATTCTTTTACTTAGATTTGTGTGTATTAGGTAGTTGTTGTGGAATTGTTAGATTACTTGTTAGATATTGCTGCACTGTCGGTACTAGAAGCACAAGCATTTCGCTACACTCGCATCAGCATCTGCTAACCATGTCTATGTGACCAATAAAATGTGATTTGATTTGAAACACACATGCGCACACACCAAAACAAACAAACAACCTGTGACTGTTCTCCCCCTCTCCTCTCTCTGTGTCTTTCTCTTTCTGACTTAATTTGCAACAAATACAAAAAACTCTATTGTTAATTGTCTCGCTCTACTAACTCAGCTGGTTTGTTTACTGCAAGCTGGGTGTCTGTCTGACAGACATTGTTGCTGTTTCACTTGTCTCACAGCAATGGTTCCCTTACAAACCCTGTCCTCATTGGCAGACAGTTTCACACTAAACAGGATATCAATTCCACAACAGCCGGATGTAATCAGGGTTCAGTTCCAGAACCCCAGCTGCTAGAGGTGAAGGATCATGGGTAGAGAGGTCCACTCTGGGATCAAATTGCAGTGTAACGTGTCGGAAAATAATCTTATCAAAAAATTCTTCCTAATGAGTCGTGATGTCATTACCAATTAACCTTCTGATCGGGCTAATCTGATTAAGGAATGACATGATATGGAATTATGAAAATGGGAGATAATTATAAGTGGATAAAGCATCATTTCGCAATGATCAACAACAGTCAATTCTAAACCACAGTTTTGTTCTGTGTACCCTTGTGCCTCTTAAAAGCTGCTTCACATATACACACACACACTGACTGGTCGAGGTTCTTGTGGTGTCACTGCCAAGTCATCTCTACCGGCGCCGAAGTCTGCTGTTAATGAGTGGGCTGGCGGGACACACAGACTCCGAGGTGACATTCGTGTGTGTTCACGTGTGTAAGTGTGTGTGTCATAACGACTCTATTACAACTAAACATCCTGTATCCTTTGATGATCATTAAAGCACACTCTCTTTTCTATTTCTCTCCATCTAGATAAATGGAACTCAAGTATCTTCATTGCGTCAGCCACAGAACCCAATATTAGACCTAGCTTATACAACAATGTGATTTTCCCCCATATCTCAGGCTACCGCTGCTACTCCGTGGTCTTGCTATTGAAGAGCTGGATGTTGCACAATACCCTGACTCACATCTAAAATAAGTAATCCAACAGGAAACAATCTATACGAGCTACTTTGAAGAGTTGCACCAAAATCCACTGGCCAAGGTCTCGTTAGGTAACCATACGCGTAGGTAGAGGTCAGAATAACTTTTTATCCAGTTTCAGGTGTCTGTAGAGTACAGTGGGTCTATATTTGTCGTAATCCATGGATGACATCTAAATGCATTGAAATTAGAACAAGCATTTTGTCTTCCAAGCTTTCAAGTGGCCATGGTGTGAAATGTAGGTGTGGGCAATGTTCCCTCTAAGTTCCCTTCCCCTTTTAGTTAACAATATCAACGTTTCGCTCTACTGTGGGAATTGTGCTCGAATCAGCACTTTCAATGTAACATACCGAAACAAACTATGCAAGACTTAGTATGCAAAACAAACTATGCAAGAAATGTTCTTGTAGGCAGAGCGCGTCGGAGTAGGACTCTATTGCATAGACAGGCACGACTCAGACACATATTCTACACAGAGCGGTGCACCATAACTAATCAGAGCTTGAGTAGGGCAATGCGCAAATATTCATTAACATATATGAATCTGTACCATTCACTTTGAACTGGACTGTTACACGGGTGTCACACCCTGGCCTTAGTTATCTTTGTTTTCTTTATTATTTTAGTTAGGTCAGGGTGTGACATGGGGGATGTATGTGTTTTTGTATTGTCTAGGGTTTTTGTATGTTTATGGGGTAGTGTTCAGTCTAGGTGTTTGTATGTCTATGGTTGCCTAGATTGGTTCTCAATTAGAGACAGCTGTCTATCGTTGTCTCTGATTGGGAGCCATATTTAGACAGCCATAGCCATTAGGTAGGTTGTGGGTGATTGTCTATGTCTTTACGTTAGTTGCGTGTGTCTGCACTTTCGTTTTATAGCTTCACGGTCGTTTGTTGTTTTTGTATAGTTTGTCAGTGTTCGTTTCGTGTTCGTCTTCGTTAATAAAAGAAGATGTATTGTTATCACGCTGCGCCTTGGTCCTGCTCTCTTCCACAATACGACGATCGTGGCAACGGGTGGAGCAGGTGAACCCAAGTGCAGACTCAGACGATGAGACAAGGATAAGGTAGCTAAGGTATTTATTGAAAAGCGGCGGGGAGATGGGGT
This sequence comes from Salvelinus alpinus, assembly GCF_045679555.1. Lineage (NCBI taxonomy): Eukaryota > Metazoa > Chordata > Actinopteri > Salmoniformes > Salmonidae > Salvelinus > Salvelinus alpinus. The sequence continues at coordinate 10,778,086 of NC_092109.1, forward strand.
GCAGGCTCGGGGAAGCTCGGGCAGGTAGCAGGGAACCAGGAGCTGAAGCTGGGGCAAGGGGAGTAGGGGCAGGGTAAGCAGGTCTGGAGCGGAATCCAAGGAAGAAGTAGAGCGGGGGTCCAGGGCAGGGAAGCAGGACTGACGAAATGAGGGACTGGAGACAGGGACCTGGTTGCCGGAGGTGCATCTAGCCATCTGTCTACATTTGTTCATATTCTTTGCTAGTCAGTGAGTTATTAGCCCAGTGAGAGCTAATTTCCAGTTAACAATGGGGGAGTGGTTCCTTCCTACAAGAGCACACAATGTGTGCATGTCTAGGCCTTTGACAAGCAAGTCAGATAAAGAGCTTTTTTTATGTCTTAAAGGGGCAGTGTTTTAGACTGTCTTGAATAAGCTATGTAGCCAATAGGCAGAGGGTAGCATAATTTGTCTGAGCTGTCATCAAGGCAAAAAGCGGCTACTTTGAAGAATCTCAAATAAAATATATGTTTAATACATTTTTGGTTACATGATTCCATATGTGTTATTTCATAGTGTTGATGTCTTCACTATTATTATACAATGTAGAATATAGTAAAAATAAAGAAATAAAGAATTTATAAATTAATACATTATTAAAAATAAAGAAAACACCTGGAATGAGTAGGTGTGTCCAAACTTTTGACTGGTACTGTATGTATCCTATTTAACTATTGCTGTACATATACTATTCTTCAGATATACTACATAGTCCATCCACATACTGTCCATATTGTGTAAACATCCCATCAGTTAGATATATACAGTACCAGTCAAAAGTTTGGACACACCTACTCATGCCAGGGTTTTTCTTCATTCTGACTATTTTCTACATTGTAGAACAATAGTGTAGACATCAGCACTATGAAATAACACATATGGAATCATGTAGTAACCAAAAAAGTGTTAAACAAAACAAAATATATTTGAGATTCTTCAAAATAGCCACCCTTTGCCTTGATAGCAGCTTTGCACACTCTTGGCATTCTCTCAACCAGCTTCATGAAGTAGTCACCTGGAATGCATTCCAATTAACAGGTGTGCCTTCTTAAAAGTTAATTTGTGGAATTTCTTTCCTTATTAATGCATTTGAGCCAATCAGTTGTGTTGTGACAAGGTAGGGGTGGTATACAGAAGATAGCCCTATTTGGTAAAAAGACCAAGTCCATATTATGTCAAGAACAGCTCAAATAAGCAAAGATAAATGACAGTCCATCATTACTTTAAGACATGAAGGTCAGTCAATGCGAAAAATGTCAAGAACTTTGAAAGTTTCTTCAAGTGCAGTCTCAAAAAACATCAAGCGCTATGATGAAACTGGCTCTCATGAGGACCGTCACAAGAAGGGAAGACCCAGTGTCATCTCTGCTGGATAAATTCCTTAGTGTTAACTGCACCTCAGATTGCAGCCCAAACAAATGCTTCACGGAGTTCAAGTAACAGACACATCTCAACATCAACTGTTCAATGGAGACTGTGTAAAATCAGGCCTTCATGGTCGAATTGCTGCAAAGAAATGACTACTGAAGGACACCAATAAGAGGAAGAGACTTGCATGGGCCAAGAAACACGAGCAATGGACATTAGAACAGTGGAAATCTGTCCTTTGGTCTGATTAGTCCAAATCTGAGATTTTTGGTTCCAACCGCCGTACTATATATGTACCCCAAAACATATTTGGGGGATTGAAAATGATAGAGACGATTACATCTGCAATATTAAAGCCCTGCAAGTTTTTTCCAAAAGTCTCATGGAATGTAGGCCTACATTGAACACCACACAGGTTCTACTACTGTAGGCTGAATGATAGAGCAGTAGCCTACTGTTAAAACTTTAACTTAAAGCATGTACTGCCTCCTTGTTCACAGTAAACGCTCTGAAATTTGAGCCGAATTTTCATAACATTCATGTTTGCGCTCTGCAGACCTAAGATTTGCCCAGTGCAAATATTTGAGGGAACTTTGGGTATGAGGATTTGATAATTAGAGGCGCTACGTTTAAAATATGACTGTAATGGGCTTTTATTTTTTATCTTTTATTGTCATTGCGACATTGACTGTGTATTCATCTTGATAAGACGTTTTCAGCAGCATTCAAGCGCACGGATGCACATGTTCGTTTTACTATCCTTTTGGGCACCAAACAATTGATTCACATTCAAAATTCTATTTTCCCTAACCCCTAACCCTTAACCTAACCAGAGCTATAAGCTTAACCCTAACGTTAACCCCAAACCTTAACCGTAATTGTACCCCTAACCCTTAACGTAACTAAGCGTAAAATAGCCTTTTTCCCTATGGGGACCACTTCCCAGAATTTTCCTTGTTTTACAATCCTTGTGAGACCCTTGGATCCCCACAAGGATAGCAAAACCAAAGACACACACACACACACACACACACACACACACACTCTCTCAGAGGACATCATTCACATCTTAATTAGCAGGTAATGGGACTGAGGGTGATATACTAGATGTGTGTGTGTGTGTGTGTGTGTGTGTGTGTGTGTGTGTGTGTGTGTGTGTGTGTGTGTGTGTGTGTGTGTGTGTGTGTGTGTGTGTGTGTGTGTGTGATGTCCTAGGGGGAAGTATTCTACCTAACTGCCTTTCCACCAGCTCCCCATCCCAGATACATTTTCTTCCCCAGGGGAACAGGAATATCGATTTGTGGTTCCCAGGACATCAATCTTGTTTGGAGGAGATGAACAAGATTAGAGAGAGATGAGAAGCAGGGGAGGGAGGTGATAATCTGTGTGTGTGTGTGTGTGTGTGTGTGTGTGTGTGATGTCCTAGGGGGAAGTATTCTACCTAACTGCCTTTCCACCAGCTCCCCATCCCAGATACATTTTCTTCCCCAGGGGAACAGGAATATCGATTTGTGGTTCCCAGGACATCAATCTTGTTTGGAGGAGATGAACAAGATTAGAGAGAGATGAGAAGCAGGGGAGGGAGGTGATAATCTGTGTGTGTGTGTGTGTGCGTGCGTGCGCGTATGTGTGTGTCAAATCAAATCAAAGTTTAAGGGTCACGTATACAGTTTAGCAGATTTATAGCAGGTGCAGTGAAATGCTTGTGTTACCAGCGCCTAACAGTATAGCAAACTGTCAAACAAGAACACAAATTATAATAAAAAACAAGAAATCACAAATGTCAGAATGAATCCAACTAACACGGTTTCAGTAATCTAAATACAATCTATTAGCATACACACCAAAAATATATACTTCGAATGATATGAGCGGTAGATAAATTGGAGTGAGCTATGTCGAGAATCCAGTGTATAAATAGTGTAACAAAATGCAATATAAAGTAGTAGATGCAGTGCATTCGGAAAGTATTCAGACCCCTTCATTTTTTCTACATTTTGTTACATTACAGCCTCATACTAAAATTGACACAATTACTTTTTTCCCCTCATCAATCTACACACAATACCCCATAATGACAAAGCGAAAACAGGTTTTTAGAAATTCTTGCAAATGTAAAGAAATAAAAATAATAATATACGTATATATATAAATACCTTATTTATGTAAGTATTCAGAACCTTTGCTATGAGACTCGAAATTGAGCTCAGGTGCATCCTGTTTCCATTGATCATCCTTGGGCAGTTTCTACAACTAGATTGGAGTCCACCTTTGGTAAATTCAATTGATTGGACATGATTTGGAAAGGCACACACCTGTCTATATAAGGTCCCACAGTTGACAGTGCATGTCAGAGCCAAAACCAAGCCATGAGGTCGAAGGAAATGTCCTTAGAGCTCCGAGACAGGATTGTGTCAAGGCACAGATCTGGGGAAGAGTACCAAAACATTTCTGCAGCATTGAAGGTCCCCAAGAACACAGTGGCCTCCATCATTCTTAAATGGAAGAAGTTAGGAACCACCAAGACTCTTCCTAGAGCTGGCCGCCCGGCCAAAATGAGCAATCGGGGGAGAAGGACTTTAGTCAGGGAGCTGACCAAGAACCTGATGGTCACTCTGAATGAGGTCCAGAGTTCCTCTGTGGAGATGGGAGAACCTTGCAGAAGGACACCCATTTCTGCAGCACTCCACCAATCAGGCCTTTATGGTAGAGTGGCCAGACGGAAGCCACCCCTCTGTAAAAGGCACATGACAGCCACTTGGAGTTTGCCAAAAGGCACCAAAAGGACTCAGACCATGAGAAACAAGATTCTCTGACCTGATGAAACCAAGATTGAACTCTTTGGGCTGAATGCCAACTGTCATGCCTAGAGGAAACCTGGCACCATCTCTATGGTGAAGCATGGTGGTGGCAGCATCATCATGCTGTGGGGATGTTTTTCAGCAGCAGGGACTGGGAAACTATTCAGGATCGAGAAAAAGATTAATGGCGCAAAGTACAGAGAGATCCTTGATGAAAACCTTCTCCAGAGTACTCAGGACCTTAGACTGGGGTGAATGTTCACCTTCCAACAGAACAAAGACGCTAAGCACACAGCCAAGACAACGCAGGGGTGGCTTCGGGACAAGTCTCTGAATGTCTTTGAGTAGCCCAGCCAGAGCCCGGTCTTGAACCCGATCAAACATCTCTGGAGAGGCCTGAAAATAGCTGTGCAGCGACACTCCCCATCCAATCTGACAGAGCTTGAGAGGATCTGCAGAGAATAATAGGAGAAACTCCCCACATCAAATCAAATCAAATGTTATTTGTCACAGGTGTCGACATTACAGTGAAATGCTTACAAGCCTTTAACCAACAATGCCGTTTTAATAAAAATAAGTGTTAAGTAAAAAATAGAGAAGTAAACAATTTAATTAAAATAAAATAACAAATAATTAAAGAGCAGCAGTAGAAAAGCAGTACGAGTGTGCCAAGCTCATAGCGTCATACCCAAGAAGACTCAAAGCTGATATCGCTGCCAAAGGTGCTTCAACAAAGTACTGAGTGAAGGGTCTGAATACTTATGTAAATTTGACATTTCAGTTTCATATTAAATAAATAAATGTGCAAAAATGTCTAAACCGGTTTTTGCTTTGTCATTATGTGGTATTGTGTGCTGATTGATTTAACATTTAATCCATTTTAGAATAAGGCTGTAACGTAACAAAATGTGTAAAAAGTCAAGGGGTCTGAATACTTTCCGAATGCGCTGCATATTAGAATGAGTTATGTGAAGAATAAAGTATGAATACACGGCGTGTAAAGCAGTATAAAAGAAACGTTCCAGTGTTTAATGTCTTTATTTACTGTACATGGGATAGCAGAGTTCGCTGTGTGCGAGTTTGTCTATGTGCGTGTGTTTGTGAGTATGGACATATGCGTGTGTGTGAGTGTATATGTGATTACAGGTGTCTGCATGTGTATGAGGTGTGTGTGTGAGCTTACAGTATGTGTGAGTGTATCTTTGTCTCTTACTACAGTAGATTGCGCGATCGCTGTTCATCAGTCTGATGGTCTGGAAATAGAAACTGTTTTTCAGCCTTTCCTTCCTTTGATGCACCTTTACTGTCTCTGTCTGCTAGATGGTAGCAGAGTGAACAGACCGTGACTCGGATGGCTGAGGTCCTTGATGATCTTTGACACAGAGTGCTGTAAATGTCCTGGAAGGCAGGCAGTGTTTAGCCTCTGGAGAGCCATTCAGTTGAGGGCGGTGCAGTTACCATGCCAGCGCTTGATGCAGCCCGACAGAATGCTCTCAATGGTGCATCTGTAGAAGTTTGTGAGGGTCTTGAGGGCCATGCCGAATTTCTTCAGTGCCTGAGGTTGTAGAGGCGCTGTTGTTGTGTGTGTGCTTGTATTTCTGTGTGCATGTTTTTGTGTGTGTTTGGGCGTGTGTGTGTGTGTGTGTGTGTGTGTGTTAGTACCCATTATTTTATTCACATCATCACCTCAACTTATCCAAGGTGTCAGACAGGACTGTATGATCAATCATACTACGCTCATGACTACGTCTATATTCTGATAGGTGAAGTATATCTCCATAGACATTAAATGCAAACAGAGCATGTTAGTATTCTTTGACATTGTGTTTTGGGTTGTTCTTCAATCCCGGAGAGCTACAGGTTGTGCTTTAATATCAGCCCAGCACAGTCACCTTATTACACATTGTATTTATTATGAATCCCCATTAGCTGCTGCCAAGGCAGCAGCTACTCTTCCTGTAGTCTGGAAGAGTAGCTGATTCGTTATCAATCAATCTTGATTAGCTAAAGCAGGTTTGTTAGTGCTGGGCTTGAATTAAAGCCTGCATATCCTGAAGACTTACGTGCTGGATAGATTTCTTTTTGGCTCCCTCTTGAGCCACCCACGGCCCTCCTACAAAGCAGCACAGGAGCAGAACCGTGTGTGTGTGTGTGTGTGTGTGTGTGTGTGTGTGTGTGTGTGTGTGTGTGTGTGTGTGTGTGTGTGTGTGTGTGTGTGTGTGTGTGTGTGTGTGTGTGTGTGTGTGTGTGTGTGTGTGTGCGTGTGCGTGTGCATTTGTGCAAGCAAATGTGCGTATGGCTGAAAGAAGTAATCCATTAAAAGCCGCAGTTATACACAATACCACAGCCAAGCAATACCACAGCTACTGTGTAACCTCATCAATATCATAATATAAGATGGCGCCGTACTGTATGGCTGCCGTCTTGAGAGCTCCGACCCAACTTTGCTTTTTTGGGGATTATTTTGGCGTTTATCTCTACTCTTTTTGCACTACATGTATTTGCTATCATTTCTTATGAACGACAAAAACTTTAAAACATCAGATTGGCAGTTACTAACCTACATTTCAGCTGCAACTTCGACCCATCCGCACTGTGCTCTTTATGTACCCCTGATCCAATCTTTGGGCTAGCCAAGAGGAATCGCTGGTGAAAAAGATGCAAACGATTGGGTGTTCTGTTGATACTAAGGCGAAGGGAATACCGGCAACCACTTCCCTCCATTCTATTGGCCAATGTACAGTCACTTAATAATAAGATGGATGACCTCCCATCGCAGATTTGCTACCAACAGGACTCTCGTAACAGCAACATGTTATTAACAACATGTCTCTGTTATTCTGAAACATGGCTTTCAGACAAGATAGCTTGTCTATCCAATTCGATGCATTCTCTATTCACTGAGCGGACAGGACACCGGATTCAAGGAAATCCAGAGGGGTATGGGTATGTCTCTTTATCAACAACAGATGGTGTTCAGACTGAAGTGCAGTGGAAGTCTCTACCTATTGTTCACCTGTCTTGGAATACCTGATGGTCAAATGCCGACCCTTCTACCTCCCGAGAGAGTTTTCATCTGTTATCGTGAATGCTGTATATATTCCACCTCAGGACACACTCTATATATTCCACAACAACAACAAGCTTGGCAAATCAGATCATGTCTCTATACTCCTGCTTCCTGTTAATGAACAGAAGCTTAAACATGAAGTACCTGTGACATACTCTATAGAAAATGGTCCTCCGAAACAGAGGCTAAGTTACAGGACTGTTTGCTAGCTCTGACTGGAATATGTTTTGGGGACTCCACCGATAGCGTCGATGAGCTAACCACCTCGGGTTTCATCAGGAAAAGCATCGCTGACTTTGTCCCCACAGCGAAGGTTCACTGCTTCCCCTATCAAAAGCCCTGGATTAACACTGAGGTACGCGCTAAGCTAAAGGACAGACACACATAGGGCCATTGCAGCCAACTCTGAGGCGACAGCTGTGGACACGAACACATACCAGAACTCCTGCTATGACCTCCGCAGATCCATCAAACAGGTAAACGGACAATATAGGAACAAGGTGGAATCCTATTACACCGGCTCCGACGCTTGACACGTGGCAGGGGCTACAGTCCATTGTGGATTACAAAGGTAGACGTGATCTATCCAACAATGGCTCTCTACTAGACGAACTCAATGCATTTTATGAACACTTCGACAAAAACAACACAGAGCCTTGCACGAGGGCCCTCGCGGTCTCAGAGGACTGAGTAATCTCGCTCTCCGGGGCCAACATAAGGTCAACACTCACAAGGTCACAGGACCAGACGATATTCCAGGGTGAATTCTCAGAGCATGCAGACCAGCTGGCAGGCATCTTCACGGTATTTTTCGGGGGGGCACACCCCTTTCCACATCGACGGGGCCACAGTGGAGAGGGTCAAGAGCTTCAAGACTTAACATGGTCCTCTCACACCCCAGAAAAGACCCCAGAAACCGAAACATGAACTATTCTCCATGCTCCCATTCGACAGGCGGTACCGGTATATCAAGGCTCAGACAAACAGACTCCCAAACAGCTTCTATCCCCTGGCCATAAGACTGTTAAATGGCGAACAACCACTCCCTCTCCCACAGACTATCCACAGTGAATCTATGCCCATGCCCAGGTCTCTACCCACTCAGACACAACCTACAATGCTGCTAAAATGATTATTGATTGCCATAACCATTAGTATTTATCTATTTATCCTGCTACTGGTCACTATTACTTCTGTTTACATGTAGATTTTACCATTAGTATATTACCATCAGTATTTATATTTTCCAGCTACTAGTCTCTTTTCAGCCCTGTTTACATGTGTATCCTACTACTAGTCAATTGTTAGTACCTCTGCACATTAAATAAGGTACTGGCACTGACCTGCATTCTCGTGTTCTCATCGTGGTTCTTCTCTGGTTTTATTCTTAATTTAAAAAATATATACACTACCCTTCAAAAGTTTGCGGTCACTTGGAAATGTCTTTATTCTTATTTTAAATAAAAAAATTGTCCATTTAAAATAACATCAAATTGATCAGAAATACTGTGTAGACATTGTTCATGTTGTAATGACTATTGTAGCTGGAAATGACTGATTTTTAAAGGAATATCTATATAGACGTACAGAGGCCCATTATCAGCAACCATCACTCCTGTGTTCCAATGGCACGTTGTGTTTGCTAATCCAAGTTTATAATTTTAAAAGGCTAATTGATCATTAAAAAAACCTTTTTCAATTATGTTAGCACAGCTGAAAACGGTTGTCCTGATTAAAGAAGCAATAAAACTGGTCTTCTTTAGACTAGTTGAGTATCTGGAGCATCAGCATGTGTGGGTTCGATTACAGGCTCAAAATGGCCAGAAACAAAGACTTTCTTCTGAAACTCGTCAGTCTATTCTTGTTCTGAGAAATGAAGGCTATTCCATGCGAGAAATTGCCAGGAAACTAAAGATCTCGTACAATGCGGTGTCCTACTCCCTTCACAGAACAGCGCAAACTGGCTCTAACCAGAATAGAAAGAGGATTGGGAGGCCCCGGTGCACAACTGAGCAAGAGGACAAGTACATTAGAGTGTCTAGTTTGAGAAACAGACGCCTCACAAGTCCTAAACTAGCAGCTTCGTTAAATAGTACCCGCAAAACACCAGTCTCAACGTCAACAGTGAAGAGGCGACTCCGGGATGCTGGCCTTCTAGGTAGAGTTGCAAATAAAGAGCCATATCTCAGACTGGCCAAAAAAAATAAAAGATTAAGATGGGCAAAAGAACACAGACACTGGACAGAGGAAGTCTCTATATTTATGTATTCATAAATATATAAATAAATACATGAAACAGAAAACAAACAGCAAACGTTGTTTCCAACTTGACCGCCGTTTATCTCCTCCACACTTTTCCTTTGTTCCCATTGATTTATCCTCTTGGCCCCTCTCTCTGCTTTGCCGGTAGTGGGTGAATGAGAACCCGTGTGTACATGAGAATGCGTAAGTGTCAGGGCCTTAGCTTCTCTCCCTGCTTGGCCAGTGGTGTATCTTCTCCAGCTTCTTCACACAGATCTGTACAGAATTATCCTCATTAAACTGGATCCATCCACATTAAACGTATTGATCTGCCCTGCACCGTCTCCCAGCTCAAGACTTCCTCCTCCACCTCTCTCTCTCTGTCTCGCTCTGTGAAGTTAAGAGCCCACCTCACCTCCTCTCTGTGAAGTTAAGTGCCCACCTCACCTCCGCTCTGTGAAGTTAAGAGCCCACCTCACCCCCGCTCTGTGAAGTTAAGAGCCCACCTCATCTCCGCTCTGTGAAGTTAAGAGCCCAACTCACCTCCGCTCTGTGAAGTTAAGAGCCCACCTCACCTCCGCTCTGTGAAGTTAAGAGCCCACCTCACCTCCGCTCTGTGAAGATTAGAGCCCACCTCACCTCCGCTCTGTGAAGTTAAGAGCCCACCTCACCCCCACTCTGTGAAGTTAAGAGCCCAACTCACCTCCGCTCTGTGATGTTAAAAGCCCACCTCACCTCCGCTCTGTGAAGTTAAGAGCCCAACTCACCTCCGCTCTGTGAAGTTAAGAGCCCACCTCACCTCCGCTCTGTGATGTTAAAAGCCCACCTCACCCCCGCTCTGTGAAGTTAAGAGCCCACCTCACTCCCACTCTGTGAAGTTAAGAGCCCAACTCACCTCCGCTCTGTGAAGTTAAGAGCCCACCTCACCTCCGCTCTGTGAAGTTAAGAGCCCACCTCACCTCCGCTCTGTGAAATTAAGAGCCCACCTCACCTCCGCTCTGTGAAGTTAAGAGCCCACCTCACCTCCGCTCTGTGAAGTTAAGAGCTCACCTCACCTCCGCTCTGTGATGTTCAGAGCGGAGGTGAGGTGGGCTCTTAACTTCAGAGCGGAGGTGAGGTGGGCTCTTAACCTCCGCTCTGTGAAGTTAAGTGCCCACCTCACCTCCGCTCTGTGATGTTAAAAGCCCACCTCACCTCCGCTCTGTGAAGTTAAGAGCCCACCTCACCTCCGCTCTGTGAAGTTAAGAGCCCACCTCACCTCCGCTCTGTGAAGTTAAGAGCCCACCTCACCTCCGCTCTGTGAAGTTAAGAGCCCACCTCACCTCCGCTCTGTGAAGTTAAGAGCTCATCTCACCTCCGCTCTGTGAAGTTAAGAGCCCACTTCACCTCCGCTTTGTGAAGTTAAGAGCCCACCTCACCTCCGCTCTGTGAAGTTAAGAGCCCACCTCACCTCCGCTCTGTGAAATTAAGAGCCCACCTCACCTCCGCTCTTTGAAGTTATGAGCCCACCTCACCTCCGGCTGTGAAGTTAAGAGCTCACCTCACCTCCGCTCTGTGATGTTATGAGCCCACCTCACCTCCGCTCTGTGAAGTTAAGAGCTCATCTCACCTCCGCTCTGTGAAGTTAAGAGCCCACTTCACCTCCGCTTTGTGAAGTTAAGAGCCCACCTCACCTCCGCTCTGTGAAGTTAAGAGCCCACCTCACCTCCGCTCTGTGAAGTTAAGAGCCCACCTCACCTCCGCTCTGTGAAATTAAGAGCCCACCTCACCTCCGCTCTTTGAAGTTATGAGCCCACCTCACCTCCGGCTGTGAAGTTAAGAGCTCACCTCACCTCCGCTCTGTGATGTTATGAGCCCACCTCACCTCCGCTCTGTGAAGTTAAGAGCCCACCTCACCTCCGCTCTGTGAAGTTAAGAGCCCACCTCACCTCCGCTCTGTGAAGTTAAGAGCCCACCTCACCTCCGCTCTGTGAAGTTAAGAGCCCACCTCACCTCCGCTCTGTGAAGTTAAGAGCCCAACTCACCTCCGCTCTGTGATGTTAAAAGCCCACCTCACCTCCGCTCTGTGAAGTTAAGAGCCCACCTCACCTCCGCTCTGTGAAGTTAAGAGCCCACCTCACCTCCGCTCTGTGAAGTTAAGAGCTCATCTCACCTCCGCTCTGTGAAGTTAAGAGCCCACTTCACCTCCGCTTTGTGAAGTTAAGAGCCCACCTCACCTCCGCTCTGTGAAGTTAAGAGCCCACCTCACCTCCGCTCTGTGAAATTAAGAGCCCACCTCACCTCCGCTCTGTGAAGTTATGAGCCCACCTCACCTCCGCTCTGTGAAGTTAAGAGCTCACCTCACCTCCGCTCTGTGATGTTAAGAGCCCACCTCACCTCCGCTCTGTGAAGTTAAGAGCCCACCTCACCTCCGCTCTGTGAAGTTAAGAGCCCACCTCACCTCCGCTCTGTGAAGTTAAGAGCCCACCTCACCTCCGCTCTGTGAAGTTAAGAGCCCACCTCACCTCCGCTCTGTGAAGTTAAGAGCCCACCTCACCTCCGCTCTGTGAAGTTAAGAGCCCACCTCCCCTCCGCTCTGTGAAGTTAAGAGCCCACCTCACCTCCGCTCTGTGAAGTTAAGAGCCCACCTCACCTCCGCTCTGTGAAGTTAAGAGCTCATCTCACCTCCGCTCTGTGAAGTTAAGAGCCCACTTCACCTCCGCTTTGTAAAGTTAAGAGCCCACCTCACCTCCGCTCTGTGAAGTTAAGAGCCCACCTCACCTCCGCTCTGTGATGTTAAGAGCCCACCTCACCTCCGCTCTGTGATGTTAAGAGCCCACCTCACCTCCGCTCTGTGAAGTTAAGAGCCCACCTCACCCCCGCTCTGTGAAGTTAAGAGCCCACCTCACCCCCGCTCTGTGAAGTTAAGAGCCCACCTCACCCCCGCTCTGTGAAGTTAAGAGCCCACCTCACCCCCGCTCTGTGAAGTTAAGAGCCCACCTCACCCCCGCTCTGTGAAGTTAAGAGCCCACCTCACCCCCGCTCTGTGAAGTTAAGAGCCCAACTCACCTCCGCTCTGTGAAGTTAAGAGCCCACCTCACCTCCGCTCTGTGAAGTTAAGAGCCCACCTCACCTCCGCTCTGTGAAGTTAAGAGCCCAACCTCACCTCCGCTCTGTGAAGTTAAGAGCCACCTCACCCCCTCTGTGAGTTAAAGCCCACTCACTCCGCTCTGTGAAGTTAAGAGCCCACCTCACCTCCGCTTTGTGAAGTTAAGAGCCCACCTCACCTCCGCTCTGTGAAGTTAAGAGCCCACCTCACCTCCGCTCTGTGAAGTTAAGAGCCCACCTCACCTCCGCTCTGTGAAGTTAAGAGCCCACCTCACCTCCGCTCTGTGAAGTTAAGAGCTCACCTCACCTCCGCTCTGTGAAGTTAAGAGCCCACCTCACCTCCGCTTTGTGAAGTTAAGAGCCCACCTCACCTCCGCTCTGTGAAGTTAAGAGCCCACCTCACCTCCGCTCTGTGAAATTAAGAGCCCACCTCACCTCCGCTCTGTGAAGTTAAGAGCCCACCTCACCTCCGCTCTGTGAAGTTAAGAGCTCACCTCACCTCCGCTCTGTGATAGTCTGAAGAGCCCACCTCACCTCCGCTCTGTGAAGTTAAGAGCCCACCTCACCTCCGCTCTGTGAAGTTAAGAGCCCACCTCACCTCCGCTCTGTGAAGTTAAGAGCCCACCTCACCTCCGCTCTGTGAAGTTAAGAGCCCACCTCACCTCCGCTCTGTGAAGTTAAGAGCCCACCTCACCTCCGCTCTGTGAAGTTAAGAGCCCACCTCACCTCCGCTCTGTGAAGTTAAGAGCCCACCTCACCTCCGCTCTGTGAAGTTAAGAGCCCACCTCACCCCCGCTCTGTGAAGTTAAGAGCCCACTTCATCTCCGCTCTGTGAAGTTAAGAGCCCAACTCACCTCCGCTCTGTGAAGTTAAGTGCCCACCTCACCTCCGCTCTGTGATGTTAAAAGCCCACCTCACCTCCGCTCTGTGAAGTTAAGAGCCCACCTCACCTCCGCTCTGTGAAGTTAAGAGCCCACCTCACCTCCGCTCTGTGAAGTTAAGAGCCCACCTCACCTCCGCTCTGTGAAGTTAAGAGCCCACCTCACCTCCGCTCTGTGAAGTTAAGAGCCCACTTCACCTCCGCTTTGTGAAGTTAAGAGCCCACCTCACCTCCGCTCTGTGAAGTTAAGAGCCCACCTCACCTCCGCTCTGTGAAGTTAAGAGCCCACCTCACCTCCGCTCTGTGAAGTTAAGAGCCCACCTCACCTCCGCTCTGTGAAGTTAAGAGCCCACCTCACCTCCGCTCTGTGATGTTAAGAGCCCACCTCACCTCCGCTCTGTGATAGTTAAGAGCCCACCTCACCTCCGCTCTGTGAAGTTAAGAGCCCACCTCACCTCCGCTCTGTGAAGTTAAGAGCCCACCTCACCTCCGCTCTGTGAAGTTAAGAGCCCACCTCACCCCCGCTCTGTGAAGGTTAAGAGCCCACCTCACCTCCGCTCTGTGATGTTAAAAGCCCACCTCACCTCCGCTCTGTGAAGTTAAGAGCCCACCTCACCTCCGCTCTGTGAAGTTAAGAGCCCACCTCACCTCCGCTCTGTGAAGTTAAGAGCCCACCTCCCCTCCGCTCTGTGAAGTTAAGAGCCCACCTCACCTCCGCTCTGTGAAGTTAAGAGCCCACCTCACCTCCGCTCTGTGAAGTTAAGAGCCCACCTCACCTCCGCTCTGTGAAGTTAAGAGCTCATCTCACCTCCGCTCTGTGAAGTTAAGAGCCCACCTCACCTCCGCTTTGTGAAGTTAAGAGCCCACCTCACCTCCGCTCTGTGAAGTTAAGAGCCCACCTCACCTCCGCTCTGTGAAATTAAGAGCCCACCTCACCTCCGCTCTTTGAAGTTATGAGCCCACCTCACCTCCGGCTGTGAAGTTAAGAGCTCACCTCACCTCCGCTCTGTGATGTTATGAGCCCACCTCACCTCCGCTCTGTGAAGTTAAGAGCCCACCTCACCTCCGCTCTGTGAAGTTAAGAGCCCACCTCACCTCCGCTCTGTGAAGTTAAGAGCCCAACTCACCTCCGCTCTGTGATGTTAAAAGCCCACCTCACCCCCGCTCTGTGAAGTTAAGAGCCCACCTCACCCCCGCTCTGTGAAGTTAAGAGCCCACCTCACCTCCGCTCTGTGATGTTAAAAGCCCACCTCACCTCCGCTCTGTGAAGTTAAGAGCCCACCTCACCTCCGCTCTGTGAAGTTAAGAGCCCACCTCCCCTCCCCTCTGTGAAGTTAAGAGCCCACCTCCCCTCCCCTCTGTGAAGTTAAGAGCCCACCTCCCCTCCGCTCTGTGAAGTTAAGAGCCCACCTCACCTCCGCTCTGTGAAGTTAAGAGCCCACCTCACCTCCGCTCTGTGAAGTTAAGAGCTCATCTCACCTCCGCTCTGTGAAGTTAAGAGCCCACTTCACCTCCGCTTTGTGAAGTTAAGAGCCCACCTCACCTCCGCTCTGTGAAGTTAAGAGCCCACCTCACCTCCGCTCTGTGAAATTAAGAGCCCACCTCACCTCCGCTCTGTGAAGTTATGAGCCCACCTCACCTCCGCTCTGTGAAGTTAAGAGCTCACCTCACCTCCGCTCTGTGATGTTAAGAGCCCACCTCACCTCCGCTCTGTGAAGTTAAGAGCCCACCTCACCTCCGCTCTGTGAAGTTAAGAGCCCACCTCACCTCCGCTCTGTGAAGTTAAGAGCCCACCTCCCCTCCGCTCTGTGAAGTTAAGAGCCCACCTCACCTCCGCTCTGTGAAGTTAAGAGCCCACCTCTTCTCCGCTCTGTGAAGTTAAGAGCCCACCTCATCTCCGCTCTGTGAAGTTAAACGCCCACCTCACCTCCGCTCTGTGAAGTTAAGAGCCCACCTCACCTCCGCTCTGTGAAGTTAAGAGCCCACCTCACCTCCGCTCTGTGAAGTTAAGAGCCCACCTCACCTCCGCTCTGTGAAGTTAAGAGCCCACCTCACCTCCGCTCTGTGAAGTTAAAAGCCCACCTCACCTCCGCTCTGTGAAGTTAAACGCCCACCTCACCTCCGCTCTGTGAAGTTAAACGCCCACCTCACCTCCGCTCTGTGAAGTTAAGAGCCCACCTCACCTCCGCTCTGTGAAGTTAAGAGCCCACCTCACCTCCGCTCTGTGAAGTTAAGAGCCCACCTCACCTCCGCTCTGTGAAGTTAAGAGCCCACCTCACCTCCGCTCTGTGAAGTTAAAAGCCCACCTCACCTCCGCTCTGTGAAGTTAAGAGCCCACCTCACCTCCGCTCTGTGAAGTTAAAAGCCCACCTCACCTCCGCTCTGTGTTGTTTGCTCATTTTTAGTCACTGTTCCCAAAATGCAATATCAATGCCCTCTACTCTGAACTGTGTGGTGCTAGCATCCCACAAGCTATAATTACGCACACACACATGCATTCAAACACACACACACACACACACACACACACACACACACACACACACACACACACACACACTAATTACCCTTCTTTCTGGTACAAATGTACTCAGATGCACAGGGGGATGGGAGGCATGTTTTAGATTCCATTCAATTCCAGGAAAACATTTTAATCACAGACCTTTAATTGTGGTGATGAGTGTGATGACTGAACCAGAGGAGGGAAACACAGACCTGATTGTTGAGTGTGACAACCTCAGTCTCTCTTACAGGCAAACAAATGGTGAGGGTATGCCTGCGTCCCAAATGGCATCCTACTCCCTATATAGTGCACTACTTTTGACCAGAGCCCTGGTCCCTGCATTTGGGAAGCATCCTATGAGTGGCCCCTGCGACAGTCCTTCATCTGAATAACTGCTGTTATTCTAATGAAGCATAATTACAGCAGACACTGTTAATTAACAGGATCATCATGTGGGCACATTGTATCTGTTCATTAGCATTATCCACAGACAGACACAAAGTGGAGGAGACCCTCTGGAAAATTAAACTCAATCAGCAACCCTTAGAAGGTGCTTAGTTTTCTCGGAAAACCAAGCAACTTTCTTGGACAACCACAGAAACATTAACACAAACAAATTACTTGAACCTCTTTCGAGGAGCAACACCTTGTGACCCCTACTCTCCCTCGTTATGTAGTTATAGAGAGAAAGAGAGAGAAGAGAGAAAGCAGGGAAAAGAAAGAGAGAAACAGAAAGAGAGAAGGTGGGAGAGGGAGAGCGAGAGAGAGAGAGAGAAAGCAGGGGAAAGAAAGAGAGAAACAGAAATAGAGAAGGTGGGAGAGGGAGAGCGAGAGAGAGAGAGAAAGCAGGGAAAAGAAAGAGAAACAAAAAAGGAGAGGGTGGGAGGGAGAGGGAGAGCGAGAGAGAGAGAGAAAGCAGGGAAAAGAAAGAGAGAAACAGAAAGAGAGAGGGTGGGAGTGCGAGAGAGAGAGAAAGAGTAGTTAGTATCATTATATCATTAGCATCAGTCCCAGGCACCGGCGGTTGGGGAGAAAGGCTCGTGGTAACGGCTGGAGCGGAATGAGTGGAATGGTATCAAATACATCAAACACATAGCTTGACTTTATTCAATTTCTGCCGTTCCAGACATTATTAGGAGCTGTCCACCCCTCAGCAGCCTCCACTGGTCCCAGAGCACCATCAGCCTATAGCCCAACGGCCGGCAGATGGCGATATTGAGTCTTTTAATATTACCGTCCAAAGGGAATGCACGCAGCTGGCTATAAACTTTGTACATTCAGGCTGCTAAGGCGCCAATTTCCTCCTTAACTCGATTTAATGGTGAGAAGGCAGAAACAAACGGAAGGTTAGTCCCGGATGTTGCGTATCACGTTCAGCCAATCAAGTGGCAGCATGTGGGGAGCAACGTGGGGCGCAACATCCCGAAGTCTCATTAGCCACTCCAGCATGGTGATGGGAAATGTTTTGTAAAGAAAGTATGCACATTTTCCCTGTTTATTTCCATACCTTCTCACCATGAACTACTGTTAAGGAGGAAATCGATGCCTTTGCAGCCTGAATGGACAATGTTTTATGTATGAACCGGTCCACGGGGGATACGGGTGTGTACAGCCAGCTGCATACATTCCCTTTTAACGGTAAGATGAAACGACTCAATATGGCCATCTGCCGGCCTTTAGGCTACATCAGCCTGCTAGCGGCAGTGCCAATTAGCCGTTAGCGCTGGCTAATCGCTAGATGGCTAAAGACGACCACAACAGCTGTGTGTGTGTGTGTGTTCGTGCATGTGAATGTGCGTGCATGCATACGTGTGTGTGCAACACGGAGTGTGTTAGTGTATCCCAGCTTATTGTCACGTATGAATGATTGTATATAATGTTTTATCATTAATATATTATGCTCTGAAGTTGTGAAGTAGTTGAGTTGACGAAGCAGTTTAATGTAGTTTAATGCACGCACACACACACACGTCTGGAAACCAGGAGGGGAACAGAGATTGGAAAGAGGGGAGGCGGCATGATGGAAATATATTGTCATTTAAGTGTTGCAGAGACAGTTTGCGTGTGTGTTTTTCTGTGTATAGAGAGGCAGTGTTAGAGAGGGTTAGTGACTCAGTGAGGGCTACCGAGTGGTTGTTATGTGGAATGAGGAGCCGAGGTTTGGCCTTGTTTAGATGCGCTGGCTGAGGCAGGCTGGCGTTTTCTGTCACTGATTATTTCTGTTTCTCTCTCGCTCCTCTTGTGGACTGCCCTCTCACTCCCTCTTTATAAACGGGTAATTTGATAGCATGATATAATCCAAAATAGTATTATGATGTGATGTAATCTCCCAGTCTCCAACCTACAGCAGAGTACCTGTCCCTCCAGTGCAGCTCACCACATGAGTCTACAGTGCCCTCTACAGCATGGCTCTTTTTAGTCCTTTTTCTTTCTCCCCTCGCGTGCTTTATTTTGAATGTATTACAGTTTTAATCTGAATGCTGAAACACTAACGGTGATTCTTGAAGCACTATCTCTGAAACCATTAACACTTGTCCCCAATGCGTTTACCAAGTGTGCCAAACTGAATGCACGATCTCTGCTTTACACTCAGGTTGTCATTTTTAAAACTCACTTTTTGCAAAACTGTAAACACAACTCACTGCTTTACAGTCAGTTTGCAATTTAATAACACACTTCTAGCAAAACTGTAAACATTGGCCTCTACGTTGCTACGCTATTTCGCCACTTGCCTTTCCACATTGACACATGAAAACACTTTTAGATAATGAGTTCACTTACAAATCAGAGCTTGAGCACTATAAATAGGCCACAGGTAAACATTTGGTTTGGACAACAATGGAGGCCAATATTGGACAGAGAGTAAGAGGGTTGAGAACTATAGGAGGAGGAGGAGGAGATGAAGAAGGAAGAGGAGGAGAAGGAAGAGGTGAAGTAGGACGGGGGTAAAGGAGAGGATGGGGAAGGGGAAGAGGAAGGGGAGTCAGGAACACAATAACTGATTAAATCAGAGCGACTCTGGTTGACCATGTTGTCAACCATGGGATGAGCATGAGGGAGGCTGGGCAACGGGTTCAACCAAATCTGAGCCGCTACACTGTTGCAGTTATCATCCGGATATTTAGAATGAGAACCGGTAAGTAACTAAGTGCTGTAGTCTTACTGGTACGGTAATATGTACTGTACTTTCATAATGAGAAGGATCTATCACTAAAACCATTCAAATGTTTTCACAGAACTGCAAGAAAACCAGTATCTGGTGGAAGAGGTTGACTGTTCACCTCAGAGCAGGAGACCCACATTGTAAATATGGTCATTGCAAATAACTGCATCAGACCCAGAGAACTGCAGGACCACATAATGGCAGAAAACAACATATTCCAAAACGTCAACAGTCTCTCGGCACTGTCTCGTCTACTGAAACGCAATAGAATTAGGATGAAGCAGCTGCGCAGAGACCCTTTCGAAAGAAACTCAGACTGTGTAAAACAATTGAGATATGAATATGTGCAGGTAAGCTATACTATCCTATCATTGCTACTGGATCTGGAAGTGTATGGTGCTACATCATATTAATTGATCCCTGTCTTTTCATACTGTGCTACATTGTTTTGTCTTGTCTCTTTCAGAGAGTCATGGAGCTAGAAGCAGACGCAGTGCATCATGAGCTAATGTATGTGGACGAGGCAGGTTTCAACCTTGCAAAAAAAGTATAATATATAATATATAATATAATCGAACACCGTGTCAACGTCCCGGGAGAACATGGTGGCAACATAACAATGTGTGCGGCTATTAGTCAAAACGGCGTCCTTCACCATCATGCAATCCTAGGCCCATACAACACACCCTTTCTGGACACCCTCCACAACAGATTAATCCCTAATGACCAGGGGCCAGAGCAGCCCAGGTACGTTATCATCTGGGACAATGTTAATTTCCACCGGGCTGCTGTGGTCCGCAATTGGTTCATAGGTCACCCACTTTTTATCGCACTCAATCTCCCCCCCATACTCTCTGTTCTTGAATCCCATTGAAGAATTCTTCTCTGCATGGCGTTGGAAGCTGTATGATCGCCAGCTCCACCAACGCATACCCCTTCTACAGGCAATGGAGGAGGCTTTTGCAAGACATGTATAATGTTTTGCTGGTTTGGTGTAAGGTTTTGTGGTTAGCGTGTAGAGTTTTGTAAAAAATAGCCTATATTTCAAAGATGGTGCCTAAGCAATCAGGAAAAATAAAAAAAATTACCCGCACACTGCTCTTGATAGTATCACTGCTCTTTAATAAGCTTTACGTATCAGCCTCACGGCTTATTAAAGAGCGGTGATACTTTCAAGAGCAGTGTGCAGGTTTCTTTTCCCCCCAATTTTTTTCAGCTGTTACCATGCACTTGCAAAAAAGAGATGTGCGAGGGCCTTTTGAATTTTGACTGTATTAAACTTAAATGTTTTCCTATCGTGTGTTTTGGTTTATTTCTTGTCAACTTGAGTGACTTCCTTTACTTTGAATTGGTTAACCGCCTTTTCAGTGTTTGGCTCATTTTGTGAATGAGGGACCTGAGCCCTCCCCCCCACTCACAACACCTGAGGAGCATTGGGGTTAATGAGCTGTCCCTGAACAAAGGCAGCTCTCAGACAATGTTCAGGAGATTCAAGCCACACCCCACTACATCTGGGGAGAGGGGACCTTCTCAGGATAGAGAGCCGAACTCAGAATACCAATGGTTTCCAATATGATGACGTTACTGATGAAGCTTTCTCCACCCTCTCCAGACGTGGCCTGCTACAACGAGACTGCTGAGGCTGCGACTACCGCATTGGAACCCTGTGATGCCGAGGGGGCGAACGTTCCATCCCAAACAATTCTGGACTTTAACGTGTATGTGGTGTGAGTGTGCACGGGCCTGTCCTTATTCTTTGTTGCTTTACCCCTTTTTTTTCTTTCATAAATAATATTAAAAAGAACCATAAATTGACTGTCTGTTCGTGGTCCCGGAATTCTAATGAATTGGTTCACACCCCAGAGGACTAGATGTGCCTACGTTAACTAGATATTGAGTCCAAGACAGCCCCAGAACAACAGTAATGACATCTCATTTTATATCGCTGATATAAAAACCTGTTTTCATTCTCATAATCAGCACTATGAACACTTGCTGTTCTCTTATTCTCTCCCCCTCCTGAGAGGGTAACACAGCCTCAGACCGGTCGGGGAGAATACAAGAGGAGAACCTGCAAAAGGATACATTAAACTAGATGAGATTCAAACTGACCTGATCCCAGATGGCTCTCTTCTAAATGCATTACCTACAGCTGTTGGAATTGCAAGTACATCTTTCTAAAGTTTCTCTCCTATAATGTGTAAGGAGGTACAGCAGGTAGCCAACAGTGTGGCATGTTAGCAAAATGGTACAGTAGCTATTTGGCACATTGCAGTGGAGCTGCAGTACATTAATACTAGGCAGAGAGGAGGCAAGCAGTTCATTTACATACCGCCCACCTTATATCCCTCATACTGTGGGCACAGCTAGGGAACAGAAGGGACTGCATACGACACACACTTGGCTGGGTGTATTGTTCCTGAGGCTTTGCTTTGTCATCAAATTAGCTGTAATTACTAGACTGTACAGTATATTCTCACAGATCTAGGCACACTGCCTGACAATATTAGTTTCACCTTTTTAATATGGCCACTGCTGCCTGTAGTGCTGTTTATGGGGCTTACACACACCACAACAGTCAACTTTTCATTGCCGCATTGGTTGAGAAGGTTTTCAAAAACAAGACAAAACAACAGCAGAGCAATAAAACTAGAATCTCATTTCGATTGGATTCCGTCAATGCCACGACCAGCTCAGTGTGTGTGTGTGTGTGTGTGTGTGTGTGTGTGTATCTTCTAGTGCATTATGAAAACCTCATATTGAAGCTGTTTTGATTTGATGGCAGCCATAAAGACAGAGGCTTTATGAAACATAGAGATATACAGCAGCGATTTGGCCGTAACTCAGTGATTTGTTAACTTATTAATTCACCATGACTGACCGTGTTGCACTGATGTGGATTTGGTGGAATGATAAGCTATGAAGGCAGAGATGAACAATATCAACTTCGGGACTATGGATGATTCCTCACAAAACTAGAACAAAAAAGGACAATTTTTTTGATTTTCACAAAAAGTAATCTATAGACGGGTCCTTCGGAGGAAGGATTGTTGGAACATTGTTGACATTTTAGTCCTACCCAGACCTTTAAGACTCCATCATGTTTAATCTGTATGTGCTCTGTAGTATTTGGATTTCAATAAAAAATGTATTGCATTAATATATTAGTATTGAAAAATATAAACATGATTATTGAAAATACAATTTTATATTTGGCTAATATTTCTATATACTGGCACAAATGTTCCAACTTCAATGAATTATTCCTGAATTATGCTTTAAGACAACAATCCTTCCTCCAAACGACCCTTCTGTTGATACAATTTTGTGAAAATAAAAAAGAACCCTTGTTTCATGAGGAATCACCCATATCTAAGTCTATAGATCCCTGTAGTAGACACTTCTCTAATTCATAAGAGTGTGTAACAAGATCTCAAGCCAGGTCTTCTTCATAATGACGGCCTACACCGGCCAAACCCGGACGACACTGGACCAATTGTGAGACGCCCTATGGGACTCCCAATCACAGCCGGTTGTAAAACAGCCTGGATTCGAACCAGGGTGTCTGTAGTGACACCTCTAGCACCGAGATGCAGTGCCTTAGACTGCTGCACCAATTGCGGCTGGTTAGGTTTCGGTAGTAATTCTGAATAGGGTCAAGGTTTCGGATAGGGTTAAAACAAAAAAAACTAAAACTAGTGCCTATCACTAGGCTTGAACACAAGACCCTTGGAGCCGCCCCTGTCCACAACACACTAGCAAAACCCAAGCCTGCTTGATGGTAATAGCGCTCACTGTTGCCCGTATCGGCC
Source organism: Salvelinus alpinus (assembly GCF_045679555.1). Taxonomy (NCBI): domain Eukaryota; kingdom Metazoa; phylum Chordata; class Actinopteri; order Salmoniformes; family Salmonidae; genus Salvelinus; species Salvelinus alpinus. The sequence goes on from NC_092109.1 coordinate 10,801,029, forward strand.
GGTTTTGAAGGCATCTCCCGACGTCCTGGGTACCTGAACAGACAGCAGATTTCGAAGTGGATCTTGAGCTACCTGACTGGTGTGTGTGTTTGTGTCTTTGATCTGTGTGGTCTATTGCTTCCCTTTCTCAGTGGGTCATCATAACAGGAGAGAGTGAGGGAGTGAAGAATAGGAAAGGAACTTCAAGGGACACGTGACTATTCCTTTCCTCCTCCTCCTCTTCTCAGACACCCTGGGAGAATCCCAAATGATTTTGCTCTTTTCCTTTCTGCCGTCCTCTCCTTGCCTCTTTTTGAAAAAGGTCAAAAGGTAATCGAGGAGCGGAGGCGAGGAAACGTAGAAATAAATACTCTTGAAATGAGACTCTCCTTCTCCACTCGCACGTCATCAGACAAATTACGTTTCCAGGGGTTGGAATCCCCAAATAAATGTGTAAAGTGATCAAAACAAATGTAGCTAGTTGTGGCAGACAACAGCATATGTTTTTAAATGTGTGCATGCTTTTCTCCATTGAGAAAACAACAGCTGATTCAAAGGGGGTGTGGCATATTTTAAAACACTTCCACGCTACCTGCCGTGAGAATAGTCTTGTGCATGCTTTGTCGAAGTAGGTAATCGGGGAGGGGATCAGACTCTCCTAGAACACTTGACACTCTCCTTGACCACTTATCAGTTTCCGGGTCAAGGAGGAGAGAGGATGGAGGAGTCGAGGAGAGAACAGACTTTTGCCCAAATCTCCATTTGTCACATGACGGGATCAGGCAGGTACTACCTGCAGGCATATCTCATTTAACTCTTTAACACATATATCTTGGTCATTTTTCACTCGGGGTCCCTCTTCCAGCATTGGGGAACATCCCGCACCCCCACCCGCACCCCCACCTAGACGCGCTGCGTCTATTTCTGTGGGCACAAGGACTGTTCATGACACACACAACATCCCTCTTGTTGTTGGACAAATTTCTGTAGATTTAAAATGTATTTTCTGTAATTCTACACATTTTGTCATGGGTTGCAGAGAAAATGGTGCAGTTTTAAACCAAATGTTCTTGCAATTCTATATATTTTGCCATGTCCAATGTGTATCCATGTGATATTTGAGTGACAAAAAATTACAACAATATCTATGGGCTAAAAAAACGTGAGCTGACATGGGCTAGCTGATCTGGACATGTTATAAATGGCTCTCTACGGTATGCAATGACTAAAATGACAAGAGGAACTGATGATGCACTACCCAATTTCGAAATTGCAGCTTGTGCGATCTATATTACAACTTTCAAGAGTAACGGCATTGGCCGTGCTGCATTTAAAGGAATACCTTCTCTGCAGAAGTCAGGTCATTCAAACCTCTTGCGCTTCCCAGAGCAACACAGAGCTGTTGCGCAGAGCTGTTGTCAAGGAAGTGAGTTTGTGTTTATACCAAATCAAATTTATTTATATAGCCCTTCTTACATCAGCTGATATCTCAAAGTGCTATACAGAAACCCAGCCTAAAACCCCAAACAGCAAGCAATGCAGGTGTAGAAGCACGGTGGCTAGGAAAAACTCACTAGAAAGGCCAAAACCTAGGAAGAAACCTAGAGAGGAACCAGGCTATGAGGGGTGGCCAGTCCTCTTCTGGCTGTGCCGGGTGGAGATTATAACAGAACATGGCCAGGACCTCCAGCAATCCACCTATCGTCAACCAAACATGTAATTTCGGAGCTACAGTGCATTCGGAACGTATTCCTACCCCTTCCCTTTTTCCAAATGTTGTTACGTTACAGCTTTATTCTAAAAGGTATTAAATACAAATCTTTTTTTTCTCCAAATGTATGAAAAATAAAAAACAGAAATAACTTATTTACATAAGTATTCAGACCCTTTGCTATGAGACTCGAACTTGAGCTCAGGTACATCCTCTTTCAATTGATCATCCTTGGGATGTTTCTTCAACTTGATTGGAGTCCACTTGTGGTAAATTTAATTGATTGGACATGATTTGGAAAGACACATACCTGTCTATATAAAGGTCCCACAGTTGACAGTGCATGTCAGAGCAAAAACCAAGCAACGAGGTCGAAGGAAATGTCCGTAGAGCTCCGAGACAGGATTGTGTCAAGGCACAGATCTGGGGAAGAGTACCAAAACATTTTTGCAGAATTGATCGTCCACAAGAACACAGTGGCTTCCATCATTCTTAAATGGAAGAAGTTTGGAACCACCAACACTCTTCCTAGATTTGGCCGCCCGGCCAAACTGAGCAATCAGGGGAGAAGGGCCTTGGTCAGGGAGCTGACCAAGAACACAATGGTTACTGTGACAGAGCTCGAGAGATCCTCTGGGAGAACCTTCCAGAAGGACAACCATCTATGCAGCACTCCACCAATCGGGCCTTTATGGTAGAGTGGCCAGACGGAAGCCACTCCTCAGTAAAAGGCACATTACAGCCTGCTTGTAGCCAAAAAGCACCTAAAGGACTCAGACCATGAGAAATAAGATTCTCTGGTCTGATGAAACCCAAATTGAACTCTTCGGCCTGAATGCCAAGCGTCACGTCTGGAGGAAACCTGGCACCATCTCTATGGTGAAGTATGGTGGTGGTAGCATCATGCTGTGGGGATGTTTTCCCAGGGACTCGGAGACTAGTCAGGAGTGAGGGAAAGATGAACGGAGCAAAGTACAGAGATATCCTTGATGAAAACCTGCTCTAGAGCACTCAGGACCTCAGACTGGGGGCGAAGGTTCACCTTCCAACAGGACAACGCCCCTAAGCACACAGCCAAGACAATGCAGGAGTGGCTTTGGGACTTGTCTCTGAATGTCCTTGAGTGGTTCAGCCAGAGCCTGGACTTGAACCCGATCGAACATCACTGGAATGACATGATAATAACTGTGCAGCGACGCTCCCCATCCAACCTGACAGAGCTTGAGAGGATCTGCAGAGAAGAATGGGAGAAACCCCCCAAATACAGGTGTGCTAAGCTTGTAGCGTCATACCCAAGAAGACCCGAGGCTGTTATCCCTGCCAATGGTGCTTCAACCAATTACTGACTAAAGGGTCTGAATACTTATTTAAAATGTGATATTAAAAATAAAAAAAATTGTTGCAAAAATGTCAACAAATCTGTTTTTGCTTCGTCATTATGGGGTATTATGTGTAAAATCTATTCAATTTAAAAAATAGGCTGTAACGTAACAAAATGTGGAAAAGGTCAAGGAGTGTGAATACTTTCTGAAGGCACTGCAGATTCCATGTCACAATAAGTTGACTAATTAGGTTGAAACAACATTGATCAATCAGTTTGTGCCCAGTGGGTCCCTCCGGTCCCAATATCGTCTCTGGTTTGATCATCAGTGCAAGACTTGGAAGTCTCCGCCACACCTGTCGCCACAAGTACCTCATCCAGGTCAGGCTAAACTTCAGAGCAGTCACTACTGCCGAACGAGTCCATTTCGAAATGCTCAAGGTTCTCAAGAGAGCAATTAGATTCATAAGTAAGTTTACTTGGTTTGTACTCAGGAGACAGTGGTTTGTAGTTAGTGCCATTGTTTCGCCTTTGTGTCGTCACACTTCTGTCAACCGGAGCTTCTTCTTCTTCTTCTATGATATATTGGCGATTGCACATTTTAATGTGCTTCCTGCCACCTACTGTACGAGATGGAAACAGGAATTCCCCCAAGAAACTGAACAAACTACATAAAATAAAATAAATCAAACAACTTTATTGTTAAAAAAATCCCTTGGGATTTGGGAGGGTGGGCTGTTTTCCAGCGCCAGTAGCCCTTGCAAGTCTTCAGATGTAAAATCCTTAAGTTCCAAAAACTTTTCTGCCGCAGCCCCAATTTTCAGTTTCTTAGACTTCTTTGAGACTTGAGCCGTACAGTTTATAACTGTGGCAATGAATGCCACAAAATCCACCTTTTTAACACACAGGGTATCTTTTGACTGGCAGAAAACATTTACTACAGGCTGTGGTGCTTCCACTATCATATCTTCACTAGCGTCACTTGTTTTCTCAATTCTTTTAATCGCCTTCGCCTCTGAGATTAGATTGGTCACTCTAACTTTTGCCACCTCAATCTCCTTCACAGGGCACTCCAGGAACTCAGCATTATGATCCCCACCACAATTGCAACACCGTCGTCCTTCTACACACTGTTCTTTAGTATACTCCGTCCTTCTACACACTGTTCATAAGTATGCCCCGTCCTTCTACACACGGTTCTTTAGTATACTCTGAGCAGACAGGCCTAAGCTGGAGCCTAGTGGCACCTACTATATAAGTCTATGGCTGGCTGGCTGGCTGGCTGACACACACACACACACACACACACACACACACACACACACACACACACACACACACACACACACACACACACACACACACACACACACACACACACACACACTTCGGGTTGCAACCATTTATCTACAGTTCTATTTTACTTCAGCACGCTAGGTGGCGGTATAATTCGTTTGTGGCGTGGAGACACGAAGTCAGAAACCGGAAACACGCGACTATCGTCATCTGCAGGAAAAATAACAACAAAACATTTCGTCACTGTGTAGCTTTGTTGGAGACATTTTAACAGTGTCAAGCGCTTTTAATCTTTAACTCGTGTTCTGCCCTCGCTTCATGGTAAGCTTTTAAACACCATATTCGTTGTTCAATAACATGATACAGCTGTTACGATGAAAAATAACTGCAGCAGATAGAGATAGCCAAATTTGCTTGAGTTCTTCACTGGCTGGGTTTGTTTACCAGGCTAGCGAACTTATTTTCGCTTGGGGAAAAAAACACGTTCACGGTGCCCCTTCTAAACCGTGGTCGGTGATGTTTCCTTTCTCTTTTCTTCTGTTTCAATCAGGGTGCCTAGCCCTGTCCATAAGGCAGAAACAAGCCTGGGTTTTCTTCTAAGCTATATCTACCTGGTAACATCAGCCTAACGTCACTCCTCCAACATGGCCCAACCGAGAGGAGTCAACAGCCTGCAGTTCAACCAAGACCAGAGTAAGACAAAAGTAGCCTACTCTGTGAAGCCAGACAGCGATCTGTAGAGTACATTACTTTTGTCAGTCTTACTCTTGTTTCAGACAGTGTACATTTATCAGTGTACCTCCCCCTCCCTCCCCAGGTTGTTTCTGTTGTGCCATGGAAACCGGTGTCAGGATCTACAATGTGGAGCCTCTTATAGAGAAGGGACACCTTGGTGAGTGGAATTCAGACCTGTGGTATGAGCAAACTGTGTGTTCGCATACTGTGTTTGTGATCATCCTGTGCTTGTGTGTGTCAGACCATGAGCAGGTGGGTAGTGTGGCCCAGTGTTCAATGCTGCATCGCTCCAACCTGCTGGCTGTAGTAGGAGGTGGAGTCAACCCCAAGTTCTCTGAGATCTCAGGTGAGTGGATGAGCGGACCACATATTTTATTGAATTACTGATTAGACTTGATTTTCCAAACTACTAAGGGTGTTGAAGAGCGGAGATAAACTTTACATATGCGCAGATACTCCGTATGACTGTGAGAGCAAATTCCTGCATCGCGCTCATCTCAATGTCAGCAGTGCTGGTCATGGCAATGTCAAATTGCTGGGTCTCAGTTTAAATTGTGGCAGTGACTGGGACTGATTGTATTAAAATTTTAGAACATTTTTGATAATGATTCTCATGTATTGTTTTCATTTAATTCAAAACCGAATGTATTTTTTAAAATCCTAGTGTTGATCTGGGATGATGCTCGGGAGGGGAGGGACCCCAAGGACAAGCTGGTGCTGGAGTTTACCTTTACCAAGCCTGTTCTGGCCGTACGCATGAGACACGACAAGTGAGTTACTATCTGAACGTTTAGTAACATTCTCCTGAACAAGCCACAACTTCCCATAGAGCACCCTGTAGTGTGTTGTTTTACTAACCCTTCTCTCCCTCTGCTTTCTCACACTCCAACCTCTCCCCTCGCTTACTCGCTTTCTCTCTATCTTTCTCTCTCTCAGGATCATCATTGTGTTAAAGAACAGGATCTATGTCTACAGTTTCCCTGACAACCCTGTGAAACTGTTTGAGTTTGACACCAGAGACAACCCTAAAGGTACAAACACACACACACACACACACACACACACACACATATACGCACACGCACCTGGTTATGTTATCTGATAGACGTGTGGATACTCCCCTCTCTCTCTCTGTCAGGACTGTGTGACCTGTGCCCTAGTCTGGAGAAACAGCTGCTGGTCTTCCCTGGACATAAGTGTGGAAGTCTACAGCTTGTGGTAATTCATCCATTTCATTTAAAAGTGTATAGCATGGTACCTTACTAACTATGTTGGTTTATAAGCTGTTCATAAAGCACACCTTCACATGTCATTCCATTGACTGATGGATTCCTAGTGTTGAAGACTATCTGCCCTTTCGAAACTGCTCTGTGTGTGTTGATCATTTTTCACATTACCCATGAGGTCCCAGTTAGTGTTGAACTCTCTCCCTCTCTCCGCTCCAGGACCTTTCCAACACCAAGCCTGGCACATCGTCCGCCCCCTTTACCATCAACGCCCACCAGAGTGAGATCGCCTGCCTGGCGCTCAACCAGCCTGGCAGCGTCGCGGCCTCGGCCTCCCGCAAGGGCACCCTCATCAGACTGTTTGATACTACCACCAGAGACAAACTAGTGGAGCTACGCAGAGGAACAGACCCTGCTACACTCTACTGGTACTGGGGGGAGAGAGAGGAAGGGGGGGAAGGGGGAGATGGAAGTGATGCTGAGTGTCTCATCGCTTCTCTTTCTCGCTCTCTCTTCCAGCATCAACTTCAGTCATGACTCTTCGTTCCTGTGTGCCTCCAGTGACAAGGGCACTGTTCACATCTTCGCTCTCAAAGATACTAAACTCAACAGGCGCTCAGCGTAAGATGCACGCATGTGTGTGTTTGCGTGTGTTTGAGAGAGAGTTTCGCTGTGTGTTTTTAGCATTCCATTTGAGCTAATATTCCAATCCTTGTACTCCGTGTCATATGCCAATGACAGATGACACGGAATACAAGAAGTGGAATTTTAGCTAAAAAGACTGGCAACCAGGCTAGTGTTTGTGCGTACCTCAAATCCAAATTTGACAATTTACCGTTCATGGCTTGTTTATGCCACTATCAGCCCTCTTCCCCTCTCTACAGATTGGCTCGTGTGGGGAAGGTGGGCCCAGTGATTGGTCAGTATGTGGACAGCCAGTGGTCATTGGCCAGTTTCACCGTTCCGGCAGAGTGTGCCTGTATCTGTGCATTTGGGAAGAACACCTCTAAAAACGTCAACTCTGTCATCGGTCAGTCCTCTAAGCAACTAGACAGCAATGTTTCATATCTATCAATCAATATAGTTATCGTCCTACATGTAGCTGGAACATTCATTGTACTGTGGGAATTAACAATATATTTATTTAATTTATACAATGAAGCTGTGTCGTGGAAAATTGTAATAATAGTTTTAAATATGTTTTTTTTTCTGCATTCCTCCCTTTTCTAGCTATCTGTGTTGACGGGACGTTCCATAAATACGTGTTCACCCCTGATGGCAACTGTAACCGAGAAGCCTTTGACGTTTACCTGGACATCTGTGATGATGACGACTTCTAAGAGGATGGAGAGAGGGAAGAAGGAGAGCGGGAGAGAGAGGGAGGGAGGGAGGGCAGGGGAGAAGAGACCTGGTGATAAAGTGATAATGGTAGGTTGGATCTAGAATCAGACAGAGGTGAAGCAGATGTTGTACAGAACAAAATACAGGTGTCTGAAAAGGTCTGTTTAACACGATTGCCTCGTGTTTTTATTGTAACCAAGTGTATTTAAAAATGTATGAAGATTAAAAACATTTTTATGATGACTGCTGGCTTGTCTGTGGTCCCTTTTGTTTTAACTGTGGATAAATCAAACCTGTTCAAATGTAGTGTAGTCACTTCCAGGACACGCACAGATACAGGGTGCAATTCATATTATAGGAAAATAATAAACAATTGATGCGAATATTTAAAGGGCGTTCATTGGTTTCGACCTGGGGACACGTCAACCCCTCGTGACTGCCATATTGAGCAACAGCGTAACAAAAAGCGGATGTTCTTAGCTAGGACAAGATTTCATCAAGCTAGTTAACGTTAGTTGGTCAGGTTTTATCACTTTCACTTCTTGAAAAATAGTAAGTGATCCCGGAAAACTGACATCAAGGGACTAAGTTGTTAAAAATTGTCCCGGTGCCGTAACATCGTCGCTTGACTATTGAACAGGTAACGTTAACTGGTCCACAATTTTTTTTTTATATTCTTACACTAGCTAGCTCGCTAACGTTAGAACATTGTTTTCTGTGACAGTCCATATAACGTTAACTAGCTAGCTAGTATTTCGATGATAAATTAGTAAAGTTAGCTAACGATTTGTCGTATATCTGTTTACTTGGTTGGCACCAATCAATATGAGCCGTTAGCCTAGCTGTTTGACAGTTCTTGATAGTCGGCAGTGCAGCGTGACCAGTCAGCAGATGGCTAGGTAGCATACACTGCCTGCTAGCCAGAATAGATTCCGACCCTATTTTTGCTTACACTTGCACTGGGGTCTGACCGTCTTCCTGTTTAGATTAAGACACAGCGGAGGCGGTGCGAGATAAGGCTCAGAAAATGTACCTCAATCCAGGGATGAGAAATGCATTAAACTCCGAATTGTCTCATTATCCCAACCATTACACTGAAGATTGAACTACTGATAGTTTTCTCGGAAAACTGTCCTTGTCATCATGCTATGTAGCAGAAGCCATTTTGAAATGTCAATGTAAGCCAATCAGCTATTTTGTTGTTAAATGCAACGTGCCATTCCATAATGGCTGCTGTGGCTACTGCTAGTTAGCATGAGGACAAACGGCGTTTATTAAAAACTAGCAGTCTTTCCGGTGTAACAGTTGGAATAATGGGACAATTTGGAGAAAAACGCATTTCTCATCCCTGGATTGAGGTATGTTTTCTGAGCCGTACATTGTGCCCGCTCAGCTGTCTCTAATCAGGAAGTCTGTCTGACCCTAGCCCAATTGTGGACTAAAAGAGGATTACCTTACTCCTTATACTCCAGACCATACAATTTCTGTTTAGAGGTGAATTTGGCTTTGGCAGCCAAATACTCCATCTATAAGTGAATTAATTCTCAATTGCGGTACGGTTCTGGAAACATATAACCCTCTACTTTCATATCACATCAAAATAATTTCCCAAATGCTAAATATATACTTACTGTACACTGTTTTAACTGGATTTAACACAGTTGCCACCAACAGTATTTTTCAGTGACAACACCTTTGTGGCTTCAGTCTTATATTTAAACACAGGTGTTCGGAGACGCAGATGGCTAGTTAGCACAGGTACGCCTCTGTCTTCAGGCTGTTTTCCATAAACAAATGCTGTAACATGGAAATATGGCTGTATAAGAACCATAACCCTATAGACGGGTTAGTTGTTTAGCAACAAAACCGACGTGTGTGCAACTATGGGGCAAAACAGACGGTCTTAGATTGACAACATGTAAACCATATTTTGTCTCCAGCGTTTATTGAAAATATAAATACATTTGCACAATGAGCACTTGTTGTTTCTCAAATACCTCGTTACAGTTGTTGGTTAGCTGGCTAGTGAATTTTTGCCATATTAGCATAGGCGTGACATCTGTTAAAACGCCTCAAAACAAGACCTGGTATCAAGAACAAGATAAAACTATCTCAAATGTGCCACCTACGATTCCCCACATAGCAGCTTCTTGCCATTTTGTTTCTCGCTGATGAGAGACATGTTTCATATGTTTTTAACGTTCAGAACGAGCATTGGGGCTCTTAACAAAAATCCCCCAGCTAGAAGATACTATCATCAATAGGTGCTAAAGGCACAGATTTGTATAACTTACCCAAGATGGACCACCGCCTGTCATTTCCAATGGAAGCAAATTCATTATAGTGGGCAGAACAAGCAAGGAGGTGGGCAGAACAAGCAAGGAGGTGGACAGAGACAAGCATGAGCTAGCGAGATCTGTTCTAGCATGTATTTGCGTATTTCTGTTAGGGAACGCCAACTCTGTGAAGTGTGCGGGTGCAATAACTCAATTCGCCCTTGCACTCCTTCTAAACAACACCATTTTTTAAAACTTTGGCAAAGGGTAAAGTCTACAAAACTTGGTCCAGTCTGTTCGTAACAGATTCTAGTACAGAAAGCTGTATTGAGATCAAATGTTTCATCAATGACAAAATTAGCAGAATGACAGCCAAAATCCACATCTTCTTCCACAGCTGGCAACTGGGCTTCCTCTCATCACTATATTTGGTGATTAGTGGTAATGCTAACCAGATGCTTCAGATTTATTCATCCAGTGAAACATCTGGCTCGTTGTTCTCCGTGCTAAAGGTAGTTGGTGTCTATGAATGAGTTAATCTGACCCCAGTGCAGCTGTAAGCAAGAGTAGGGTCAGAATCTATTCTGGCTACAGTGCCAGCCTGGTAACATTAAGGTCACGTTTTTTAGTTATTAGCTACAGTTAATAAGATCACAATTTTAGTTGGGCCTACTTAATTAGATTTGAACTCGCTATTCTGTTTAACGGTTTCCAGATGGACAGTCTATTGCATTTCAAGTTAGCTAGCTACATATTTAGCTAGATGGTATGCTAATTTACTAACAGTTTTTAAAGGAAAGGGGTGATGGGTTTGGATTTCTGAACTTTAAAATGGTATTAATCATTAGTTATAATAGAGACCTGAGGGGTGCCATACCTAGTCAGTTGTCCAACTGAATGTATTCAACTGAAATGTCTCCCGCATTTAACCCAACTAACAAGTCTGTGTCACGTGTAAATAAGGGTGTTATCACAATTAACCCAAAAGCCGACTGTTTCGTGACGACTGACTTCCCAGATCCAGCTAGTTGACTGTTGTCCCGTCTGTCTCCTCTCAGAAGAGTAACACCCCCAGGGAAGGATGGCCTCCCGTAAGAAGGTGCTGCTGAAGGTGATCATCCTCGGAGACTCTGGGTGAGTGATCAGAAGATCATCATGGTGTTTACACAACCAGACGTCACTCATTTTGGATATTCCCAACAGACGTGTATTAGTTCTGTAGCACCCTTGCATGTGAGTGTACAACGGCCTCTGTCAAGAAGTCAGGATCTTTCTGGCACATGTAGTTGTGCAGGTCGTCAGTGGTTCGAAGTAGAGGTCGACCGATTATGATTTTTCAATGCCGATACCGATACCGATTATTGGAGTACAAAAAAAGCCGATACCGATTAATCGGCCGATTTATTTAGTAATTATTTATATATATAACTTTAATTTCTATATGCAGGAAATCCTATTTTAATAATGGGCATGGTAAGAATTGACAACCAAAGTGCGAGTCATAATTCCCATGACACCTAGCAAAATCTGAAAAGCGGTTCCTTCATTTATTCCATAGGATATTTTTAGATTCACTTAAAATAAGGTCTGTGTTTCGTGTAGGCTTACATCACCGTGCCAATTTTATAACTGTGTAGATATCCATAGGACAAGGTAACTGAACAATATTGGCTAAATATAAGCGAAGATAAAAAAAATTGTAGAGTGGATTTATGAAAATATGTTGACAAACGTTACCTTATCCTAGTGAGATTTTACACGGGTATCAAAACGTCGAGGCGGTTTAAGCCTGCACGAAACACAGACCTTATTTGAAGTAGATCAAGACATTCTCTATGGAAGACATGAACGGTAAAATAACGAAGGAACCCCTTTCAAATTCAGCCGCAAGTTATTACAGGAATTATAACGCGTCGACTATTTCTCTCTAAACCAGTATATGGCTAATTTTGACTAATCAGGAAACTATCACCTCGAAAACAAAACGTTTATTCCGTTCCGTATTTTATCTAACGGGTGGCATCCATGAGTCTAAATATTCCTGTTACATTGCACAACCTTCAATGTTGTCATAATTACGTAAAGTTCTGGCAAATTAGTTCGCAAAGAGCCAGGCGGCCCAAACTGTTGCATATACCCTGACTCTGCGTGCAGTGAACGCAAGAGAAATTACACAATTTCACCTGGTTAATATTGCCTGCTAACCTGGATTTCTTTTAGCTAAATATGCAGGTTTAAAAATATATACTTGTATTGATTTTAAGAAAGGCATTGATGTTTATGGTTAAGTACACATTGGAGCAATGACAGTCATTGATTGATTGTTTTTTATAAGATAAGTTTAATGCTAGCTAGCAACTTACCTTAGCTTACTGCATTCGCTAACAGGCAGGCTCCTCGTGGAGTGCAATGTAATCAATGCCAAGATTGGATCCCCCGAGCTGACAAGGTTAAAAATCTGTCGTTCTGCCCCCTAGGCCGTCATTGAAAATAAGAATGTGTTCATAACTGACTTGCCTAGTTAAATAAAGATTAAATAAAGGTGTAAAAGAGAAAAAGAAAAAAATAATCGGCAAATCGGCGCCCAAAAATACAGATTTCCGATTGTTATGAAAACTTGAAATCGGCCCCAATTAATCGGCCATTCCGAAATCGGCCCCAATTAATCGGCCATTCAGCCCTTCCCTGGCTGTTACCCTCAATCGCTACAGTTCTATATGTGCAGCTAAGTGTGTGTGTGTGTGTGTTCCTTCCCAGGGTAGGGAAGACTTCTCTGATGAACCAGTATGTAAATAAGAAGTTCAGTAACCAGTACAAGGCCACTATAGGAGCTGACTTCCTCACCAAGGAGGTGATGGTGGACGACAGGCTGGTCACCATGCAGGTGCGTCTCGTGTGTTTGTGTGGTGTGTGTGTGTGCTGGTATATTTAAGCAACAAGGCATGAGGGGGTGTGGTATATGTCCAATATACCACAGCTATGAGCTGTTCTTAGGCACGACGCAAAGTGGAGTGGCTGGATACAGCCCTTAGCCGTGGTGTTGGTCATATACCACAAACTCCCAAGGTTCCTTATTGCTATTATAAACTGGTTAGAAAGTGTAATTACAGAAGTAAAAAGACCGGTTTTGTCATACCTGTGGTATACTGTCTGATATACCATGGCTGTCAGCCAATCAGCATCCAGGGCTTGAACCACCCAGTTTATAATATTAGCCTAGTCATGAGTGCTTACCTCTGCTGGCTTGTCATAGTGTGTTTAAGTCAGAGATTGGGCAACTCATTCTGTGACGAGTCATATGGTTTAATTCTCTCTTTCCCTCTCTTTATTACCTCTTACGCATCTCTCACCCTTTCCCTCTCCCGCTTTCCTCCCTCTCTCCCACCCCCATGTCCTGTAAAGAGTTTTTGTTGCAAGGCACATTTCTGTGAAAACAGACAATTAAATGCTATTTTATCTTAATCGCTGTTTCCCCCCTTTCTCACCCTTTCTCTTTTTCCTCCTCACTCCTGTCCTCTCCCTCTCTCTCCTTTTCTCTCCCTCTCTGTGTAATCACCTTTAAAAATGATACAACAAAGTACTAAAATGCCAAAAACATGGTAATCGTCATCCCTTCTCTTCTGTCAGATCTGGGATACGGCGGGGCAGGAGCGGTTCCAGTCTCTGGGCGTGGCGTTCTACCGCGGTGCTGACTGCTGTGTGCTGGTCTACGACGTCACGGCGCCCAACACCTTCAAGACACTGGACAGCTGGAGGGATGAGTTCTTGATCCAGGCCAGCCCCAGAGACCCAGACAACTTCCCCTTTGTGGTGCTAGGCAACAAGATTGACCTCGAGAACAGACAGGTTGGTGTGTCTGTGTCCGTCCATTGGAGAGACAGAACGGGCAGGTGGTGGGGCGTAGGCAGTACAGAGTCAGACTTGGTCAAATGTTTGTTGTGATTGCTACATCCCTTAACCTTTTCATGCATGAGTTCCAAATATCTCTAACGGTCACCCTAGCGTGAGGTTTTTTTTAATTTATTTTTTTACATTTATTACATTTTTTATGTGCGTGATGTCAGAATGCACTCACTGTTCCAAAATGTGATTGTTACACAACAGGACCGGTCAAACCAAGGCACTCTGCCTGCTAATTATCTATAGGCTATGTTTTGTCAATTTTAAAGTTATTTTCTATCAAGTTTTATTTTCTAATAACATTTTGAATTGAGGCGGGTTCTGCCTGCTCATTAATTCACACAGAAGTTCACTGTATATCGCGTTGTCGTTTCTACTGTAGCACACGTATGTATGTATGTATGTATGTATGTATGTATGTATGTATGTATGTATGTATGTATGTATGTATGTATGGAGCATAATGTATTTAACTGTTATTCACATTTTCAAGCACTGGTGACAAATAATGCATTCCTATTCTTGCATAGATTATAATGGACACATAATGTGTGTGTAATACTTTTTGAAGGTTGTACTGATTATGGTGAGCTAATGCTAAGCTAATTGCCAGCTATATGTGGCGCCATGTTTGTTGACATGCAATGCATTCTGGTTGTCACGTAAACGTCTGTCAGACCAAAGATGTTATAATAATAAAATGAGGTAAAGAGATGGTTCACTCATCTTTCGAGTAAACTTCCAGAAGTGATGGTAAACGGACGCAACTCATCTTGTAACCTTTTTTGAAAGTGTTTTACGCAATTATTTCTATCACTGGTGAGGTCCCCCGTGATGTGATGAATAGTAAGTAGTAATTACTATTAGCTAATTCATATATTACGGTTTCTGTCAGAGGAGAGTTGGCTAAATATGACCGCTTGTGTTGGGTCAATCTTTCCTCAGTTAGCGCTACGACTAATGTAGCCAAACTGTTCCCGTTTTGGATGGGAATTGTGTTGTGCTGTCGCTACTTCTGTGAATGTCTGAACATTGCGTCCAAAAATAAACTGCTCACATTGAGGATATAACGCTGTAAAGAAGAAATGCAAAATGTTTCTGTGAAAGAGAAAAAAACTGTGTGGCCAGCTCGAACGCTGACTGTTGCGTCAATCGTAACTGGGCGTTCTAAATAAGTGTTCTAGTTTGAGCGTACGCTGCAGGAACCACTGTAGAATGATTACACCCGTGTGTTCGTATGTGTTAAAAGGATGAGTATATGCCACAGGTAGTTCCATGTAAAATGAGGAAGTATGTATGACACAATGGCGTTAATAATAATAATCTTATGTTGTGTAGGTGACGACAAAACGTGCCCAGGCCTGGTGTGCCAGTAAGAACAGCATCCCGTACTTTGAGACCAGCGCCAAGGAGGCCATCAACGTAGACCAAGCATTCCAGACCATTGCCCGCAATGCCCTGAAACAGGTACACACACAAAATATAGACTCAAGCAGCCACAGGTAAACCTGTAGGCAGAGTGCCTCCAGCTGTTCAGAAACCCCCTTTCTCTCCCTGGCTGGGAAACACCTGTTAGACTGGTTCACTGAGGTTGCTGTGGAACTCATGATGTCATAGTAAAAACACTGTGTCATCAATGAGGAATATTTTTTTTGGGGGGGGTAGGGTAGAATTCTTGTACTTCTGATTTGTGCACACTGTGTTTGTGGCTGTGTGTAATCCCATGCTTTGTGTGTCTGTAGGAGTCTGAGGTGGAGACGTATGACTTCCCAGACCAGATCAAACTGAGAGACGACCGGCCCGCCGCCCCCAGCGACGGCTGCTCCTGCTGAGACCAACCAACCACGGATGGATAGAGGGGACCAGGAAGACATGGGGTGCATCTCAACACTTCTCCTCGTCTCCTTTACCTCCTCTGCACTGGTGTGAAAGACTGGGACAGGTGAGGCTAATTCGGAGGCCGTCTCCCACACAGCCTTCCCGTGCTCTCACATCAGTGCAGATGAAGGTGAGTCGAGGGGAGATTGAGATGCACCCCATGGAGAGAGCCAGGGGACACACCCCCAGTCAATGCCCCCAGTCCTCTCCCCTCAGTCAGCTACAGAAGACTCCAGATGAGAAAAAAAAAAAAGGAAACACTTATTTTTCTTAACTCCCTGTCTCCAGTGGCGACCTGACCGACAGGAAGGAGAGAAAGCCCCTCTTGCACAGCATCACTTTTTAATAAGGTAGAAGAATCCTTGCTACTATGGAAAATACAATCATGATGCTCCTATTATAATTATTTCTAATGATGTTTTCATGTCTTTTGTTCTGGTTTTAATTGTTCCTTTCTATAATACTGAGGTACAGACTGCTCATCTGTCTGTTTGTGATCCAGGTAGACATTCTCCTTAACTACAGATCTAGGATCAGATTCCCATTTTCCACAGAACCTAACCTTAACCATTGGAGGAATTAGAAACGGATCCTGTATCAGTGTTAAGGAGAAATTTGTACCTACTCGACTCGCTCTGTGCCTTTCATCTCATGACAAGTATTACTGTGGCAGATCTCATATGTGTATGTATACGTGTTATTTTTCTGCAGTTCTTATGTTGCCAAACTTTGTCAATCCTAGACCTTTTCTTTGACATGTTTCTCGTTGAACCAGTTCTCTTCAATTATTTAGTGTTTTAAACCGTTGTGTAGAGAGTGATAAGCTAACCAGATGCATTGAAAGTAAATCTGCAATTATAATACAAAGGTGTGCACCGAAATTCGGTCAACCCAACAGCAACCCTCTGCAGTATCAGTTCTGCGTTTAGGTTCTGTTCTCCTTTTTGTATTGTATTAAGTTCTGTACATTTCTTGTTTTTTGTTGCCTTATCCATACTACACATTACTATGTCCCTGTACATTGGCTGTAAATTGAGTCCAAAGTCAAACCTAACCTCAAGGCCCCTAATAAATCTAAACATATCTGATTTGTGTAATCAGCATAGTACTACAATAGTTTGTCATTATTTTACACCACTTGTCAGGTCTAGGAGCCTATCTCGAAGTGTCTAGGAAAAGGAATAGGGTCTAAGTGTTGATTTGGGATGTCCTCTGCCCCAACAGTAGTCCCAGGCCAGACCTTCATTCCACTGTAGCTTACATCTGCCTGTCTACACCATCAACTAGTGTCGCTCTATATTCATGTAACAGAAATGAACATGTTCTTAAACCAATTAACGAGAATCCTTAGTCCTACGTGATGATTTTTAGCACAACTTCAACTGTCATCTTTTGTTGAATATGCTCTTTCTCCACCGTAAACAAATAAATGTTTACTTTATGGAAACGTGTCAGTTGTCTTTCTTCAGTCATATTACTGGACCTGCAGGGCCCACTGCTCTAAATTGAATTCTAATCTGTGACAATGTTTGCGATGAACTACACAATGTACAAAACATTAGGAACAGCTTCCTACTATTGAGTTGCACATTTTGCCCTCAGAACAGCCTCAATTAGTTGGGGTGTGGACTCTACAGTGTCAAGCATTCCACAGGGTTGCTGGCCCATGTTGACTCATGCTTCCCACAGTTGTCAAGTTGGTCGGATGTCCTTCGGGTGGTGGACCATTCTTGATACAGAAGTGTGGAAAAACCCAACAGCGTTGCAGTTCTTGACAAACTCAAACCAGTACACCTGGCACCTACTCCCATACCCCATTCAAAGGCACTTATATTTTGTCTTGCCAATTCACCCTCTGAATGGCACACATTCAAAATCCATATCTGTTGTCTCAAGGCTTAGAAATGCTTCTTTAACCAGTCTCCTCCCCTTCATCTACACTGATTGAAGTGGCTTTAACAAGTGACATCAATAAAGGATCATAGCTTTCATCTGGTTAGTCTCATGGAAAGAGCAAGTGTTCCTAATGTTTTGTGCAATCATACTATCTGATGTAAAACTAATTAATTTTGAAAAATAGAAAGTTTATTCCACAATACAACCAAATTAATACATAGACAAATCTAAAAGAAATAGTCTATCCATATGTCACTGAAATAAGGCAATTCCCATGTGTCTAAATAAATAGCACTTGTACTTCTATTGTTTTTTTGTTCCAGTTTCCTTATTTGAATAGGACGATTGAAATTGGGACACGTGTCCATCTGTACTGGGGATCATTGCAGCTCATCCTGGGCTTCTCTATTTTCCCTCTGGTCATCATGTCATTGTAGAGCAGAAGCTGTGTGTTTGTGTGGTCACAGAGACAGGGGGTCCAAAAGCCTCCATGGTCTCCATCACAAGGGAGAGGTGGTCCATAAACGACCCCACAGAGACACGCAGAATACGGGCCTCATCGGCTCTCCACCTCCTGATGGAAAGAGGGATGGAAGAGACAGGAGATAAAGGAGGAAGACGAGTGGAGGGAGATAGATTCACATGGACGGTCAACTCAACAACCTCGTATACAGTAGTACCACCATACACACTTACACCATTGATACACTTGGTGGTAGTACACGGGAACACACAGACACTCACACAGACAGCGTCCTGCCGGACACCGTGAGCTCCTTGCTGATGCCTCCTTTCCGGGGCTCGCGGTCTGGGGAGAGGGACTGGAGCGCGATGGACGCCTCGCGACTTGATGGGAACGGGACGTCTAGTGCACTGCGGGACTGTCAAGGAAGTTTTCACCCTGTTTCATGCTAAATTATCAAAATATGCATACAATATTAAAGAGGCAATTTACGACCAAGCGTTAATGTCAATAACCGTTATATTGACGTCTTATGTGGAGTACATAGGATACAATTCCAATTTGCCTTGCTTGTGATTGTTTTCCGTGCAGGGCGCCGCCATGATGGTTTTTCTTCTAAGTAAATCTAGATGTTGGCGACCGCAGATTCGCCTGAATGCAACAAATATAGATTTACAATCTGATGTGGAGATTCGCCACGGTTGATGAATAAAGTTGTTTTTACATATACAAAAAGATGTAACGTGGGTTTGTCTACATAAAAAAGTTTTTAAAAGTTGTTAATCTTATTAGCAATAGACCTATTCAACATATTGAGCTTGACACATCTCAGGCAAAACATGTGAACCCAATATGGATGTTGATAAGGATATTATTTAATTGATGTAAACTAATCACCCATACATTTATGTAAAAATATATCTACATTTGTATGCCAATGGACGCGCGCACACCGCTCCGCGTATGGCTATATTGGATACTCTAGAAATTGTCATTTGAGCGATCGGTTCTTCACTCGAGCGCAACCGACAAAGGGCGAGAATGTGTCTGGTTGGTATGTCTATCTTCATGATCTGAAGTGTCTTTATACACCTTTAAAACTTTCGTTTTAATTAACATTCGTCGCAGTCTCATTTCGATTAGCCTATCCTGTTTGCTTTTCACATCAGCTATAAATCAATTTACACATGATGAGATTGGAGATCGGCACATAACTGTGAATGCAACATTAGCAGTCGGTACGAGCTTCATCTTCACTTACACCCAGACAAGCGCTTGGACAGGTAAGACAAAATGTTTTACTTCTTCAAATGTATTTTTACTGCATAAACTCGACATTCCCTTAGTATCAGTAAGTGGTTTATGTGTGTTAGATATTTCCGTTTTATTGTAACCTGTATGTGCATATGGTTATTGTATTTCACTGTGTTTGTGGGATTAAGCAGGCAATAATTAATTTAGCATGTGGTGGAGTCCCCAAAACTCACCAGTGAAACTCTTTATTCCCCATGCCTGTGTGTGTGCCTCTGTCTGCCTGCCTTTCCTCCTGCATGTAATGTGCATGTTTATATGTGCATATCAGGGCTATGGGTACTCTGAGGGACTTGCAGTTTGCACTGCAGCTGAAGATCGAGGAGCTCCGTCAGAGAGACAGTCTGATAGATGAGCTGGAGTTGGAGCTGGACACCAAGGATGATCTCATCCGACAGCTGCAGACAGAACTGGACCGCCATCGCAACGCTCCACAACACACAGGGAGCACAGAGAACACAGGTAATTACTACTCGTTACACCTTAAATAACATTAACATGCACCTCTAATACAACACAGACCTAGGGGAAACGGAAAACAACACAGGGTACCAAACCAGTCCTAACGCTCCTGGAGGTGTTCAGTGAATTCAAGGGTAGTTAGGCATGAACCTATGAGCCATCACTCTCAAGGCTAATGTGACAGATTGGGGTTGAACGTGGTCTCCTACTTGCCACGAGACTGTGTTAGCTCGCTGAGGTAAAGCCTAACCAAAATGGGTGTCTGTCAGGACCCGGGCTGTCCCCACCAGTGCCTGATGAGCCGCAGAGGACTAAGAGACAGGCAATATCAGCAGAACCCACAGCCCTGGACCCTGCCCAACTCACACACGTCACACTCACCAACTACAGCAAGAGTGAAGAGTGAGTACACGCGCACGCGCACACACACACACACACACACGCACACACACACTGATCCTGTCTCTGTACATGTGTACAGGTCTAGAGAGCTGATCCATAGAGCTCTGTTGGAGAATGAATTCATGAAACACCTGGAGCAGGGACAGGTACTAGTATTACTACGACTGTATAGTATTACTGTGGTACTACTGCCACTCTCACTGTCTATTCTTAGATATCCATTTAGTTATCTCCTCCCCCCTTTCTCTCTCACATACTCTCTCTTTCTCTCTCAATTTAATTAAACAAATGCTATATTTTTATGAACGGGTCTCTTGCGTTGTCTCTCTCTCTTTGTCTCTTTCTCTATGTCTCTCTCTCCCACTCTCACTCTGTAGATTCAGACCATAGTTGACTGTATGCATCCCACTCGTCTGGCCCGGGGCTGCTGTGTCATACAGGAGGGAGACGACGGATCTCTGGTCTATGTACTGGAGGGTGAGAGGCATGGAGGGAGGTGGAGGGATGGGGTGGAGGGAGGGATGAAGCGAAAGAGAGGAAGGGGGAAAATAGGGCAATGAAGAGGGATAGAGAGAAGGGGGAGGGAGGATGAGAGATGGAGGGAGGGAGGGTGAGAGATGGAGGGAGGGAGGGAGGGTGAAAGAGAGGAGGGCGAGACTGAGAGAGGAAGGGGGGAGGGAAGTAGATAGGTGAGAAGTTATGACAGTCTAGGCGAAAGGGGAGGCAAGGGAGGGACAGATAATACCACAATGAGACAGATATTTCACAGAATGTATAAATGTGAAGCATTTACATGTTTCACTACCAAGTATGGTAGTGAGAGGAAGCCCAGTGGCCGGCAGTGGGAGATGATGGAACGAGATGGATTTTGGCAGACATTCTGCTAATTTACTCATCAGACATTTGATCTCAATACAGTTTTCTGTTCCCAAAACTACAATTTGTTACGAACAGAGTGGACTACGTTCTTTAGACTTTACCCGTTGCCATGATTTTAAAAAAAATAGAAGGAGTGGAAAGGTGTATTGAGTTACTGCACACGCGCACTTCAGAGTAGGCGTTCCCCAAATGCTAGAACACGCCAATAGGATCTCACTAGCTCGTGCTTGGCTCTGCCCACCTCCTTGCCTGTTCTGCCATCTATGGCTCATTTGTTCCCATTTGAAACAACAGGCTGTGGTCTATCTTGGTTTAGTTATAAAAATCTTTGATTATACTGTATATATCAGGTGATATCATACAGTGAGCTCACTGTAGCAGAGGCAGACAGGTCACACACACACACACACACTTCTTGCTCTCTCAGGCGCTCTGAAACATCTGTTCCTGACACCTCGACTCCTCTCCTCTTAAAAATATCTAATCTGTCCTCTCTATTTTTACCACAGTCGCTTTGTCTCTCTCTGTTTCTCATTCACACACACACAGACACACATAATTAGACCATGTTGATTATACAGTCCATTCACTTTGAAACATCCATCTAGAGAGTGTGGGTGTATTACCATGAAGAGATGATTAATATTAATGCAGTCCTTTACAGTTAAAGTCGGAAGTTTACATACACCGTAGCCAAATACATTTAAACTCAGTTATTCACAATTCCTGACATTTAATCCTAGTAAAAATTCCCTTTCTTAAGTCAGTTAGGATCACCACTTCATTTTAAGAATGTGAAGTGTCAGAATAATATTAAAGAGAATGATTTATTTCAGCTTTTATTTCTTTCATCGCATTCCTAGTGGGTCAGACATTTACATACACTCAATTAGTATTTGGTAGCATTGCCTTTAAATTGTTTAACTTGGGCCAAACGTTTCGGGTAGTCTTCCACAAGCTTCCCACAGTAAGTTGGGGGAATTTTGGCCCATTCCTCCTTACAGGGCTGGGGTAACCTGAGTCAGGTTTGTAGACCTCCTTGCTCGCACACGCTTTTTCAGTTCTACCCACAAATTTTCTGTAGGATTGAGGACAGGGCTTTGGATGGCCACTCCAATAACTTGACTTTGTTGTCCTTAAGCCATTTTGCCAAAACTTTGGAAGTATGCTTGGGGTCATTGTCCATTTGGAAGACCCATTTGCGACCAAGCTTTAACTTCCTGACTGATGTCTTGAGATGCTGCTTCAATATATCCACATAATTTTCCTACCTCATGATGTCATCGATTTTGTGAAGCGCACCAGTCCCTCCTGCAGAAAAGCACCCACACAACATGATGCTGCCACCCCCGTGCTTCACGGTTGCAATGGTGTTCTTCGGCTTGCAAGCATCCCCCTTTTTCCTTCAAACATAACAATGGTCATTAAGGCCAAACAGTTCTATTTTTGTTTCATCAGACCAGAGGACATTTCTCCAAAAAGTACGATCTTTGTCCCCATGTGCAGTTGCGAACTGATACTTTTGTACCTGTTTCCTCCACCTTCTTCACAAGGTCCTTTGCTATTGTTCTGGGATTGATTTGCACTTTTCGCACCAAAGAACGTTCATCTCTAGGAGACAGAACGCGTCTCCTTCCTGAGCGGTATGACGGCTGCGTGGTCCCATGGTGTTTATACTTGCATACTATTGTTTGTAAAGATGAATGTGGTACCTTCAGGCATTTGGAAATTGCTCCTAAGGATGAACCAGACTTGTGGAGGTCTACAATTTTTTTTCTGAGGTCTAGGCTGATTTCTTTTGATTTTCCCATGATGTCAAGCAAAGAGGGACTGAGTTTGAAGGTAGGCCTTGAAATACATCCACAGGTGTATAAGAAGCTTCTAAAGCCATGACATAATTTTCTGGAATTTTCCAAGCTGTTTAAAGGCACAGTCAACTTACTGTATGTAAACTTATGACCCACTGGAATTGTGATACAGTGAATTATAGTGAAATAATCTGTCTGTAAACAATTCTTGTAAAAATTACTTGCATCATGCACGAAGTAGATGTCCTAACCGACTTGCTAAAACTATAGTTCGTTAACAAGAAATTTGTGGAGTGGTTAAAAAACGAGTTTTAATGACTCCAACCTAAGTGTATGTAAACTTCCGACTTCAATTGTAAGTGTGAATGAGTGGGGAGTTCTGTTTAGTTCAGGCAGGTTTGATGATGTAATGTTGTTCATGTGCGTTCCTGAGTGTGTGCGTGTGTGCGGTTGTGTGCGGTTGTGTGTGTGTAGAGGGAAAGGTGGAGGTGACTAAAGGGGAACAGAAGCTGTGCACCATCGATCCCGGGAAGGTCTTTGGAGAACTGGCCATCCTCTACAACTGTACCAGGACTGCTACTGTTACAGGTAACTCACACACACACACACACACACACACACACACACACACACACACACACACACACACACACACACACACACACACACACACACACACACACACACACACACACACACACACACATCACTGCTATTTTAGGTAGGACACACACACACTTATTTGATTGAGTTCAGGATTAGGAATTGTTTTTGTAGTTTTTGTAATTTCTTCATCCTCCTCTCTGCCACTGACGTTTAGTCTGATGGATTGAGGTGAGATTTGGTGTGTGTGTGTGTGTGTGTGTGTGTTGAGACTAAGTGATTGGGGTGAGGCGTGGTGTCAGATCTACGCTGTGCTAAAAGTATTTATTTAATTTCAGCAGAGAGATACAGTAATAATTGAAAATCCTCCCACGGGTCATTTTCACACACACACACTGTAGGCGGTGACTGTCTGATTTGGGCTGTAATATGCCAGTCCTGTCAGTAGGCTGCCTGCCTGTGTGTGTGTGTGTGCGTGAGTATGTGACAACCTCCGCAGTTCACAAATCGTCCTCTGACATCTTCTACTCTTTCTTCTTTTTTGTCTCTCGCTCTCGCTTTCTCTCTCTCTCTCTCTCTCTCTCTCTCTCTCTCTCTCTCTCTCTCTCTCTCTCTCTCTCTCTCTCTCTCTCTCTCTCTCTCTCTCTCTCTCTCTCTCTCTCTCTCTCTCCTCTCTTCTCTCTTCTCTCTTCTCTCTTCTCTCTCTGAGTGGTGAAGTGTTTACTGTACAATGCTATTCAGGGTCAGGCAGATATTGGTCTGCTGAGCGAGAGGGGGAGAGAGAGGTGAATAGGAAAATAAACAGCTCCTCTGACAGCTTTCTCAGTCCCTCTCCTTTAGCATCTCTCCCCCGTCCTTTCCCCTCCTCTGTCCTCTCCTCTTTCCACACCTGCAAGTCTTTTGATTTGACCATGTGTCGACAGAGTTCAGTTTTGCCCCTTCATTCTATCTCATCCTTGCCTCTGTCTCTCTCCATCACCGGAGTTGATTGACAGGTAGTGAACATGTGTGGTGTGGGCGGCGGGGGGGGGGACAGGGTCTGTGAGGGGTGGCAGGAGGAGGTGAGATATATATATATATATAATCTATATAATTACCCTCTTATTAGAATAGAGAGAAACAACGCGTGTGTGTGTGTGTGTGTGTGTGTGTGTGTGTGTGTGTGTGTGTGTGTGTGTGTGTGTGTGTGTGTGTGTGTGTGTGTGTGTGTGTGTGTGTGTGTGTGTGTGTGTGTGTGTGTGTGTGTGTGTGTGTGTGTGTGTGTGTGTGTTATAGCAGATAGTTAGAGTGGGATGTGAAGGCTCTCATCTCTAGAAGGAGGACTGTTGAGATAAGGGCATTTCCTATCAACTGCTATGTGTACTGTGCTGCCACGTGTTGTTGC
The DNA here is from genome assembly GCF_045679555.1 of Salvelinus alpinus. Taxonomy (NCBI): domain Eukaryota; kingdom Metazoa; phylum Chordata; class Actinopteri; order Salmoniformes; family Salmonidae; genus Salvelinus; species Salvelinus alpinus. Next base: position 10,825,900 of record NC_092109.1, read on the forward strand.
ACATGTGACTGCATGTGTACTTTTGTCCGTGTGTTATCGTGTGTGTATGTTTTTCATAAAGTGTGCGTTAATACAGTACGGGTGGTTGTAAATGTGTGTGAGAGAGAAAGAGAGAGACCTTGAAACTGTGCCCTGTTCATTCCTTTAGCAACCACGCACACACACGCATGCAGGGCCTGCATCTCTCTGATTGTTTGTGTATGTAAGGCTTTCATTGAGATTCCCTCTACTGGCTACATGCTAAAGGATTGAATCATATTATCATATTTTTTTGTGTGTTGAATGGGATGGAGATTGTTCCTGTGAGCAGTAGGTGTGAATATGGAGGCTTTGAAATTCATTGAAATTGTCCTGCTCTTCTTTCACCCCTCTCCACTTCCTCATATCTCTCTCTGAACCCTTCGCTCTGCCTTTCTATCCCCCTCTCTTCTCTCTTTCGTTCTCTCTCTCTCCCCTCTCTTTCTCCTCTCCCTATTTCTTCCTCTGTCTTTCTCGCTCTCCATTTCTCCGTCTCTCCCTTCAGCTCTGACTGACATTAAGCTGTGGGCGATAGACAGACAGGGTTTCCAGACCATCATGATGAGGACTGGACTCATTAAACACTCCCAGTATATGGAGTTCCTCCGCAGGTAACATACACACACACACAGGCACGCACGCACCCACACCCACACAAGCACGGTTCGCTTCTGCTTGGAACACACTCTTTATTATGCAGCTATGCAGACTTCTGTGAGCCTAGTTGGATAGACAGATGATTAAGATTCAGTAGCCACAGAACACAGAATGTTTGCTCGCTAGCTTCTGTCACGTCTAGGGTTGCGAAGCTACAAGTCATTTACCAAAGTTACCGGAATCTTCTGTCATTTTGGTCATTAACAGGTCATCTAGGGCAATCTATGGTACTTTTGGTCATGTACACTCAAATAACTAAAAAAAAAAAAAAAAAGTATTTATATATATTATTCATTTTGTATATCTGTGTCCATATCGCGTGTGAGTAACGTACGAGCGGATGGACGGACGGAGACAGATACACATTCATCTCCACGATTTCATCTGAGGGACAATAAAGTGCTGAAACCCTCACATTAAATGGTATTCACTAAGTTGATGGTTTATATTTAGAATAATGTATTACAGCTTCGTCATTCAATTTTTTATTTTAAAATCATCTTATTTGATTATTTGATATATTTTACGTGTGATAAGTCCACACAGAGGGCCAGAGATAATTACAAACACCTGTGATAATCTGAAGTACCCCAAATGGCCACTAGATGTTTTGTAATAAATTACATGAAATTCTTGAAAGTTAACAAAATTCTAGTAGTTTACTGGTAAACTTAGAAAGATTCAAGTAATATACCCTCCCTTTGCAACCCTAGTCACGTATTTTCAAATTATTATTCACACAATTGATTTTGGCAAGAATGTTGTTGTTGTTCTCTTTCTCTTTCTCTTTCTCTCTCTCTCTCTCTCTCTCTCTCTCTCTCTCTCTCTCTCTCTCTCTCTCTCTCTCTCTCTCTCTCTCTCTTTCTCTCTCTCTCTCTCTCTCTCTCTCTCGCTCTCTCTCTCTCTCTCTCTCTCTTTCTCTTTCTCTCTCTCTCTCTCTCTCTCTCTCTCTCTCTCTCTCTCTCTCTCTCTCTCTCTCTCTCTCTCTCCTTCTCTTTCTCTCTCTGTCAGTGTTCCCTCCTTTCAGTTGTTGCCTGAGGACGTTCTTAGTAAGGTAGCTGATGTTCTGGAGGAGGTGAGGAGTGCACACACACACACACACACACACACACACACACACACACACACACACACACACACACACACACACACACACACACACACACACACACACACACACACACACACACACACACACACACACACACACACACACACACAGGCATGGTCAGATGGAGAGCAGCTGGTGGTGACAGTCAGTGTGGATTTGTTTTAAGAGTTTGTGTGTTTGTGTGAGGGCACTTGCGTGTGTGTGTGTTAACTGCATACTGCCATAGACACCAGTCACATGCCTTCCAGCTTTTAGAGACACGCAGACTGTTTCTCCTTTCTGTGGTAAAGTGCTTCTGTCTGAGAGCCATGCCCATCTCTCTCTTCTCCCTTGCTGTCCTCTCTCTCCATCTCTGCCTCCCTCCATCTTTCACCCTCTCCCTTTGTATCTCTGCCCACCTCTCTCTCCTCCTCTGTCTCTACTCCCACCACTGTCTCTACTCCCCTGTTCTCCTCCTCTCCCTTTGTCTCTCTGCCCACCTCTCTCTCTCCTATTCTGCTGTTCTCTGTCTCTTTCCCTCTCCCTTGTCCTCTCCTGCTCCCCACCTCTCTATCTCCTCCTCTGCTGTCCTCTATCTCTCTCCCTCTCCCTTATCCTCTCCCACTCCCTTTCCTCATCTCTCTTTCTTTCTCTCTTTCTCTCTCTCTCTATCTCTCTCTCTCTCGGCAGACTCACTACAGTGAAGGTGATTACATCATCAGGCAGGGCGCCACAGGAGACACCTTCTTCATCATCAGCGAAGGACAGGTGAGGAAGAGGAGGTGGAGGAGAGAAGTGTAAAAATCACAATCATACTGCCACCATGTGGACACAATGAGTAATGCAATTAAAACATACCAGTAATAATCATAATTTAAATTCACAGACTTCATCCCAATAACTTCCTCTCTCTTCCCCTCTCCCCAATTTTTTTCTCTCCTGTCTGCGCTCAGGTAAAGGTCACGCAACAGAAATCATCCAATGAGGAGCCAGAGTTTCTGACCACACTCTCTAGGGGGGACTGGTTTGGAGAGCAGGCGCTAAAAGGGTGAGACAACAACACCTCTAACAACCAAACAACACCTCTAACAACCAAACAACACCTCTAACAACCAAACAACACCTCTAACAACCAAACACACCTCTAACAACCAAACAACACCTCTAACCACCAAACAACACCTCTAACAACCAAACAACACCTCTAACAACCAAACACACCTCTAACAACCAAACAACACCTCTAACAACCAAACAACACCTCTAACCACCAAACAACACCTCTAACAACCAAACAACCAAACAACACCTCTAACCACCAAACAATACCTCTAACAACCAAACAACACCTCTAACAACCAAACAACACCTCTAACAACCAAACAACACCTCTAACAACCAAACACACCTCTAACAACCAAACAACACCTCTAACAACCAAACAACACCTCTAACAACCAAACAACACCTCTAACAACCAAACAACACCTCTAACAACCAAACAACACCTCTAACAACCAAACACACCTCTAACAACCAAACAACACCTCTAACAACCAAACAACACCTCTAACAACCAAACAACACCTCTAACCACCAAACAACACCTCTAACAACCAAACACACCTCTAACAACCAAACAAACCTCTAACAACCAAACACACCTCTAACAACCAAACACACCTCTAACAACCAAACAACACCTCTAACAACCAAACAACAACTCTAACAACCAAACACACCTCTAACAACCAAACAACAACTCTAACAACCAAACAACACCTCTAACAACCAAACAACACCTCTAACAACCAAACAACACCTCTAACAACCAAACAACACCTCTAACAACCAAACAACACCTCTAACAACCAAACAACACCTCTAACAACCAAACACAACTCTAACAACCAAACACACCTCTAACAACCAAACAACACCTCTAACAACCAAACACACCTCTAACAACCAAACAACACCTCTAACAACCAAACAACACCTCTAACAACCAAACAACACCTCTAACAACCAAACAACACCTCTAACAACCAAACAACACCTCTAACAACCAAACAACACCTCTAACAACCAAACAACACCTCTAACAACCAAACACACCTCTAACAACCAAACAACACCTCTAACAACCAAACAACACCTCTAACAACCAAACAACACCTCTAACAACCAAACAACACCTCTAACAACCAAACAACACCTCTAACAACCAAACAACACCTCTAACAACCAAACAACAACTCTAACAACCAAACAACAACTCTAACAACCAAACACACCTCTAACAACCAAACAACACCTCTAACAACCAAACAACACCTCTAACAACCAAACAACACCTCTAACAACCAAACACACCTCTAACAACCAAACAACACCTCTAACAACCAAACAATACCTCTAACAACCAAACAACACCTCTAACAACCAAACAACACCTCTAACAACCAAACAACACCTCTAACAACCAAACAACACCTCTAACAACCAAACAACAACTCTAACAACCAAACAACACCTCTAACAACCAAACACACCTCTAACAACCAAACAACACCTCTAACAACCAAACAACAACTCTAACAACCAAACACACCTCTAACAACCAAACACACCTCTAACAACCAAACAACACCTCTAACAACCAAACACACCTCTAACAACCAAACAACACCTCTAACAACCAAACAACAACTCTAACAACCAAACAACACCTCTAACAACCAAACACACCTCTAACAACCAAACAACACCTCTAACAACCAAACAACAACTCTAACAACCAAACACACCTCTAACAACCAAACACACCTCTAACAACCAAACACACCTCTAACAACCAAACAACACCTCTAACAACCAAACAACACCTCTAACAACCAAACACACCTCTAACCACCAAACACACCTCTAACAACCAAACAACACCTCTAACAACCAAACAACAACTCTAACAACCAAACAACACCTCTAACAACCAAACACACCTCTAACAACCAAACACACCTCTAACAACCAAACAACACCTCTAACAACCAAACAACACCTCTAACAACCAAACACACCTCTAACAACCAAACAACACCTCTAACAACCAAACAACACCTCTAACAACCAAACACACCTCTAACAACCAAACAAACCTCTAACAACCAAACAACAACCAGCAGCTTTAGAGAACAACCAAACAACACCTCTAACAACCAAACAACAACCAGCAGCTTTAGAGAACAACCAAACACACCAACCAATTGCCTAAGTAAACATATACTCTCATTGGATTAGAGTAGAGTTGTGTTTTGCAAAGGAAGATAATAAAGATGACTGCTTATTTATGTTTATAATGAATGAATGAATAAATAAATATTTCTCTCTCTCCCCAGGGAGGATGTCCGTACGGCCAATGTCACAGCAGTAGGAGGAGTGACCTGTCTGGTCGTGGACAGAGAGTGAGAGACCCCTGGGGGGAGAAAGCAAGAGTGTGTGTGTGTGTGTGTGTGTGTGTGTGTGTGTGTGTGTGTGTGTGTGTGTGTGTGTGTGTGTGTGTGTGTGTGTCACAAGAGGCTGATGAGGGGTGGATGGCTATTAATAATGGCTGGAGTGAATGGAATGGTATCAACCACGTGGAAACCGTGTGTTTGATGACTGATAGCATTATATTTCATCCATTCCAGCCATTACTATGAACCCGTCCTCCCCAATTAAGGTGCCACCAACATCCTGTGTGTGTATGTGTGTGTGTACCTGAACCCTTCTTCATTGGTAGATGCGGGGTTGTGTAAGCCTAAGCCCTCCCCTGTTCCAGGTCGTTCATGCAGCTGATAGGAGGGCTTGATGACGACAGCAGCAGACACAACGAGAGTGACGAGCTCAAGGCCAAGTAAGTGTCGCTACACCTCTGAATACTCTTCTTTCACTCCTCCTTTCTCTTGTTTCACCAAACCAAGTTTAGTACATATAGTTTGTGATATATCCAACCACACACTCGCTAGTTTCATTGAAAATATATTGGGCAATTGATTGACCCCCCCCCCCCCCCGTCTCCAGGTTGGAGGCAGAGGCAGTGTTTTTCTCCACCGTGTCTCTCAACGATTTCCACGTCATCTGCACCCTCGGAGTTGGAGGCTTCAGTCGCGTCGAACTGGTGAGTGTGTGTATAACGTGTGCGCGCTAACAGGACTGTGCGTGTGCAACTACTGTGTGTTTGTGTGTGTGTGTGTGTGTTTAATATGTATAATGTGTGTGTTCAGGTGCAGTTGAAGAGTGACACCAGCAGGTCGTTTGCTATGAAGGTTCTGAAGAAGCGTCACATTCTGGACACCAGTCAACAGGGCCACATCCTCTCAGAGAGACGCATCATGATGGACGCACACGGCCCCTTCACTGTCCGGTACACACACACAAACACACACACACACACCACACAGCCACTTCACTGACAATTACGCACACACACACACACACACACACTGACGCTGTGTGTCCTTGTCCAGGTTGTATCGGACGTTTAGGGACTCTAAGTATCTGTACATGCTGCAGGAGGCCTGTCTGGGAGGAGAACTGTGGACTCTACTGAGTGCCAGGTATGTGTGTGTAGGTCTAGAACGACTGCAAATTAAACCTGACTGTACACAAACTGCTCAGACAGCTATCCACTAACCCTAGCTTCATGCCCACATCTCGGTTCAACTCTAACCCTCAACCACAACCTAACCCTAGCTTCATGTCGACATCTTGGTTCAACCCTGAATCTAGCCTCAACCACAACCCACAACCCCTAACCCTAGCTTCACGTCCACCTCCCAGTTCAACCCTACCCAGAACCCTAGCTTCACGTCCACCTCCCAGTTCAACCCTAACCAGAACCCTAGCTTCACGTCCACCTCCCAGTTCAACCCTACCCAGAACCCTAGCTTCACGTCCACCTCCCAGTTCAACCCTACCCAGAACCCTAGCTTCACGTCCACCTCCCAGTTCAACCCTACCCAGAACCCTAGCTTCACGTCCACCTCCCAGTTCAACCCTACCCAGAACCCTAGCTTCACGTCCACCTCCCAGTTCAACCCTACCCAGAACCCTCAACCTGGCAAATTGTTACATATCAGTAGAGTGGCAGTTGATAGTCTGAGCACCCCTAGATCATCTATGGGCCTAAACATGTTCATCTCTCTTCTAGGGGTTCGTTTGAGGACGGCACCACACGGTTCTATACAGGCTGTGTTGTAGAGGCTCTGGCCTTCCTCCATGTTAGAGGCATCATCTACAGAGACCTCAAACCTGAGAACATCATACTGGACCACCGAGGATACGCCAAACTGGTACTAGTACACACACAAACACCTCCGACACAGCATAGAGTTTCGGAATAAGCAGGCAGTGTGGTTTTCCTTCGTCTTCAGTTGATTGAACCTCGGGGCACAGACACACAGAACAAAAAGCACCATATTTAGTGTGCGTGTTTATCTATCAGGTGGACTTTGGCTTTGCTAAGAAGGTGGGTCTGGGTCAGAAGACGTGGACGTTCTGTGGGACTCCAGAATACGTGGCCCCAGAGATCATCCTGAACAAGGGACACGACATCTCTGCTGACTGCTGGTCCCTGGGGATACTCATCTATGAACTGCTCAGCGGCAGGTACACCGCGTGTGTGTGTGTGTGTGCGTGTGCGCGTGCGTGCACAGAGATGGGATCTTCTTATTGGTCTCAATGCCGAGATTGTCTTTCTCTCTCTCTCTCCCTCCCCACCTCTTCTCCAGTCCTCCGTTCTCTGGTTCTGACCCTATGAACACCTATAACATCATCCTGAGAGGAATCGACATGGTGGAGTTCCCCAAGAAGATCTCCAAGAGTGCTGCCAACCTCATCAAACGCCTCTGCAGGTTACACACCCACACAAACACACACACACACCACACACAAACACAGAGCATAGAAACCTCATCAAATGGTGCTTGCGCAGAGTGTGTATATGTGACTGTGTGTGTGTGTGTGTGTGTGTGTGTGTGTGTGTGTGTGTGTGTGTGTGTGTGTGTGTGTGTGTGTGTGTGTGTGTGTGTGTGTGTGTGTGTGTGTTGCCCAGGGACAACCCATCTGAGAGGGTGGGGAACCAGAAGAATGGGGTGAAGGACATCCAGAAACACAAGTAAGAGTTACCATGGTGATGAGGACTACTGGACCTACCAGCCAATAGGACTGCATGGAACAGAAATAGCTACATTCTCTGAAAGGACGTTTTGTTCTTCAGCTCCCATACAGCTCTCTATTCCCTATTAGGGAATAGGGTGCCATTTTGGACACAGCCAAGGTCATCTTGATACAAGGAGAGCTGAGTTTAGTTGTCCAAGCTGTGACTCTTTTTTTATTTGTCTTCAGGTGGTTTGAAGGTTTCAATTGGGAGGGACTCCGACAGACAACTCTGGCCGCTCCTTTCACTCCTACTGTGAGCATACACGTTAATACACACACACACATACACACACACAGACACACACACACTCAGCCGTGTCTCCTCTTTCCCAGGTGGAGGGTCCACTGGACACCAGAAACTTTGACTGCTTCCCCGATGACAGCGAGGCCCCGCCCCCAGACGAGGAGTCCGGCTGGGACCTGGAGTTCTGATTGGACAACATACATTATGTAGAACAGACATGCCTTTCTGACATATAGATTAAGGCATCAGGTGCTGGTATTTCTGATGATGGTAGTTCTGTCTGCGCCCTCCCGAATGCGAGCCTGGTCGTGCTAGGTTTAACTGGTGGGTTTACCAGGTAAGCTAGGTATATCAGGTTGTGGCTCTGCCAAAGTGAGCTGGGGGAATCCTAGTAGCAGCGGCCAATCAGCTGCTGTTGTCACCTGCTCCTCCTCATGACAGTTTTCTACAATACAATAAGACTTTTTAGGAGATTTGTTTGTGTTCATCTGTTTTGACTGGGGTGATTGTTAGTTCCGCAGTATTTGGTCATGAAATATATAACCAAAATAAAAACATCTATCAAAAAACGTTCAACTCTGTATCAAATGTCTGAATAAGCCAACAGAGCGGTGTCATGCAGAAGCACCAAGAGGGAGAGAGATGTGACTGTGCATGCAAAAGGAAGAATAAGGGGAAGAGTGTGAGAATGAATGAGGGGAAAGTTAATGAAAGTTAGAACAGAACAATTTCCTTTCTCAGATGTCACAGCTCTGAGACCCTTAACAACTATTTGAAGCTCTTATGAGCTGTGACAGGTTATCAGATCCAAATAGGTCGTCCTGGGTCACCAGGGACTGTTACTCCATGGCAACACAGGTCATCATGGAAACCCTGCCACCTCCACTAACAACCTTTTCCCCCCAGATAACACACACACACACCAACACGCATGCCTTTCACAATGATTGATCTGCCTTTCTACATGACTGAACCACTGCACATGAAACATGACTGGAATTTTTAAAACAACTCATTTCAGTTTCCTAGGCCTAATTTAACTAGGGAAGTAGCCTATTCTAAATCAAACTTGAGCTAATCGTAGTCATATTACAATACTGAAAGGTTTCTGGTTTTGCAGACAAGTCATTTTCCCTACAACCACACCTGAACAGCTGCTTCTCACATTAGCAGACCCATTGAAACCTCGCCCTATGCATTTTGAAATAAAATAATCACTTTAGTTTCAATTTCCACAATGACCGTTCTTTCAATGAATAAATATGAGCACACGCACGGAAAGTTCCAAAGCGCTCAGTGGAAACATTTTATAAATTAGCCTAACGCACGCACCGCGACCCCCCCACTGGAGATGCCGGTCGCTGATTGGACAAACCTGCTGGGGGTCCAGTAATTTGTATAACAAACGGCTATAAGAAACAGCTCGTCAACGTAACACTAACCAGGGAACTAACAGAGAGCTACATCCCAACTGTTCTCCACCAAAAATCAAGCCGACCTCTTGCACCCGATGAACGTCACCATATTTCAACAAGATGCTAGCTAAATTCGGCCTGTTCGCGATCTTCCTAGTCCTGGGGACCTCTGCCTTCGATGCCGAACCGGAGGAATCCTCTCCTCGCCGTGCACGCTTCTCCTCCAATAGCCCCTGTGAGTACCGTTGGTTAGGCTAAAGTGCAAAACACAATGCAAACTGCAGTTCTTATCCAAATAAGACTGTAGATACAGTCTTGGGTTCATGCACAATAGTTGGGTATGAAAGTTGCCTCGTGTAGTCAAACCTCCCTAAAATAGTTGCGTTCCCATGAATAGAGACATAGGCACTTTCTTAAACGTATGTGAGTGTAGCCCACTATAGCTTCTGTCAATTGCTGAAGTTTGATATATTCCCCCCCCCTCAACCACCCTCTCTCCAGCGGATGTGGCTGGGTGTTTGAATGGTGCTCTAGCTGTGGGATGTGGAACATTTGCCTGCCTGGAGAATTCTACCTGTGACACAGATGGCATGCACGATATCTGCCAACTGTTCCTCCACACCGCAGCTACCTTCAACACACAGGTAATCTATACACACACACACACACACACACTTTTTTGACGACCCACCGCAGTGTCTCTAACCGTGTGTGTGTGTGTGTGTGTGTGTGTGTGTGTGTGTGTGTGTGTGTGTGTGAGCGCAGGGTAAGACATTTGTAAAGGAGAGTCTGAGGTGTATTGCCAACGGCGTCACATCTAAAGTGTTCCAGACCATCAGGCGCTGTGGAATCTTCCAGAGGATGATCTCTGAGGTCAGTCACTGGCTTTATTAGAGATTCACTCCATGTCAGCCGTCATCTCTTCCTATCGGCGCCAAAATGATCCCAAATAACCTCTACTGTGTGGTAGGATGAAGTGCTAGTCTCTGAGAGTTAAAAGGATTGTGCGTGTGTGTGTGTGTGTGTGTGTGTGTGTGTAGGTCCAGGAGGAGTGTTACAGTAGACTGGACATCTGTGGTGTGGCTCGCTCCAACCCTGAGGCCATTGGAGAGGTGGTACAGGTACCTGCACACTTCCCCAACAGGTGAGCCAAACTGTGTGCGCGCGTGACTAACCCGGTGTATTTGTCTAATGCAACGTGTGTATTCCAGGTACTACAGCACTCTGCTTCAGTCCCTGCTGGCATGTGATCAGGAAACAGTGGCGGTTGTCAGGGCGGAGTTTGTTTCTAGGCTGGGGCCAGACATGGAGATCCTCTTCCAGCTGCTGCAGAACAAGCCTTGCCCCCAGGATTTTAACCAAGGTGCTATCTCCGCCCCCGGCTGGCACTGGCCAATGGGGTCTCCCCCCTCCTTCAAGGTCCAGCCCAGCATGAGAGGAAGAGACCCCACCCACCTGTTCGCTAGGAAACGCTCTCTGGAGGAGTCGGATAGCGAGATGGAGTAAAGAGGAGACTTACACTACCGGTCAAATGTTTTGGAACACCTACTCATTCAAGGGCTTTTCTTTATTTGTACTATTTTCTACATTGTAGAATAATATTGAAGACATCAAAACTAGGAAATAACACATGGAATAATGGAGTAAACAAGAAAGTGTTATATTTATATTTGAGATTCTTCGAAGTAGCCACCCTTTGCCTTCATGACAGCTTTGCACACTCTTGGCATTCTCTCAACCAGATTCATGAGGTAGTCACCTGGAATGCATTTCAATTAACAGGTGTGCCTTAAATGTTAATTTGTGGAATTTCTTTCCTTAATGTGTTTGAGCCAATCAGTTGTGTTGTGACATGGTGGTGGGGTATACAGAAGATAGCCCTATTTGGTAAAAGACCCATTCCATATTATGGCAAGAACAGCTCAAATAAGCAAAGAGAAACGACAGTCCATTATTACTTTAAGACATGAAGGTCAGTCAATACGGAAAATGTGAAGGACTTTGAAAGTTTCTTCAAGTGCAGTTGCAAGAACCATCAAGCGCTATGATGAAACTGGCTCTCATGAAGACTGCCACAGGAATGGAAGACCCAGAGTTACCTCTGCTGCAGAGGATAAGTTCATTAGAGTTACCAGCCTCAGAAATTGTAGACCAAATAAATGCTTCACAGAGTTCAAGTAACAGACACATCTCAACTTCACCTGTTCAGAAGAGACTGTGAATCAGGCCTTCATGGTTAAATTGCTGTAAAGAAACCACTACTAAAGGACACCAATAATAAGAAGAGACTTGCTTGGGCCAAGAAACACGAGTAATGGACATTAGACCTGTGGAAATTAAGATTTTTGGTTCCAACAGCCTTGTCTTTGTGAGACGCGGTGTGGGTGAACGGATGACCTCTGCATGTGTATTTCCCACCGTAAAGCGTGGAGGAGGAGGTGTTAGTGTGTGTGGGTGCTTTCCTGGTGACACTGTCTGTGATTTATTTAGAATTCAAGGCACACAACCAGCATGGCTACCACAGCGTTCTGCAGCGATACGCCATCCCATCTGGTTTGTGCTTAGTGGGACTATCATTTGTTTTTCAAAAGGACAATGACCTAACACACCTCCACACTGTGTAAGGGCTATTTTACCAAGAAAGAGAGTGATGGAGTGCTGCATCAGATGACCTGGCCTCCACAATCCCCCAACCTCAACCAAATTGAGATGGTTTGGGATGAGTCGGACCGCAGAGTGAAGGAAAAGCAGCCAACAAGTGCTCAGCATATGTGGGAACTCCTTCAAGACGGTTGGAAAAGCATTCCAGGTGAAGCTGGTTGAGAGAATGCCAAGAGTGTGCAAAGCTGTTATCAAGGAAAAGGGTGGCTATTTGAAGAATTTTGATTTGTTTAACACTTTTTTGCTTTCTACATGATTCCATGTGTAATTTCATAGTTTTGATGTATTCCCTATTATTCTACAATGTAGAAAATAGTCAAAATAAAGAAAACCCCTTGAATGAGTAGGCGTGTCCAAACTTTTGACCGGTAGTGTACATGCACACCGCTCATACCTTGAACACACACTCACATATACACACAAACACACCACAGCTACCTTAAACACACAAACACACATTCATGAATGCTTCAACCCTCTATGCATGCTGACACACACACAGCTGTCTCCTCAAATGATTAAGGCTAAATGATTAAGGGAGGTTTGGAACTGCTGTAATGTGGTAGGTGATTTGGGGAAGCGTCTATCTCTAGCTGCTGTTGAAAGTATTTCTGTGTTGGCTGATGCTTGATGAGAGGGGGATGAAACGTGTTAGCTGGACGTTGAGTGTGGAGGATAATATCTGCTCAGAATAGACTCAATTTAACCTAGAGAGCTGTTGAAAAGTCTGATCATTTAATGTTAATCAATTGAAACATTTCAAAGGCTATCTAAGAAAACGAAATGTCATTGTAGTTCCATCTGATTTCAACATGGCATAGCAGCCATAACGTCCCAGTTTTGAACAGTAATTACCAAGAGAAGCCTATTTAAAAAGACCTTTGGCTATATTACTATAATATTATTATTGGGTATTTATTTTCTTACTAAATGTTTATTTATGATGTTGTATTACGTCTTTAGTTGTAACTTGTGTGATTGGGTTGAGTTGTCGGCAGCGGGCGGAGTTTGACATCTTGATGTGACGTCAAATTCTGATGCCGTGCTGTATGTCGCTCTATGACGATGTCACCACCCCCTCACAGGGACATGATGTCAACGCGCTGGTCGTGGGGCTCACCGCGTCCTTCTCTGTCACTGTCTGTGTTAATGTAAGATCCTATACTGTGTAAGAACACGACAATAGTATGCTGTGGAAGATGTGGTTAAATCGTGTGTGTGTGTGTGTTATAGTGTAGTCAAGTCTGGTACTTTACACTACGGGGGCTTGGGGTAATTCTCTCTGTTACAAATAAATGTTGTGATCTGCATCATATTGACTACAGTGATTTCAAATCAAATGTTATTTGTCACATGCGCTGATTGCAACAGGTGTACAGTAGACCTTACAGTGAAATGCTTACTTACAAGCCCTTAACCAACAATGCCGTTTTAAGAAAAATACGTGTTAAGAAAGTATTTACTAAAATAAGCAAGTTAAAAAATAAATAAATAGAAAAGAAGAAAATAGAAAATAAATAATTAAAGAGCAACAACAAAATAACAGCGAGGCTATATACAGGGGGGGGGGGGGGGCACAGGTAACTTGAGGTAATTGAAGTAATATGTCCATTTAGGTAGAGGTAAAGTAACTGCATAGATAATAAACAGAGAGTAGAAGCATCGTAAAAATGTGGGGTGGGGACAATGAAAATAGTCAGCGTAGGTCAAAAAAGTTTAACTAGGCAATTCAGTTAAGAACAAATTCTTATTTACAATGACAGCCTACCCCGGCCAAACCCTAATCCGGACAACGCTGGGCCAATTGTGCGCAACCCTACGGGACTCTCAATCACGGCCGGTTGTGATACAGCTTGGAATCAAACCAGGGTCTCTAGTGAAGCCCCTAGCACCGCGATGCAGTGCCTTAGATCGCTGCGCCACTCGGGATCATTTTATTAGCTGTTTAGGAGTCTTATGGCTTGGGTGTAGGTACCGCTTGCTGTGCGGTAGCAGAGATAACAGTCTATGACTAGGGTGGCTGGAGTCTTTGGCAATTTTTAGGGGCTTCCTCTGACACCACCTGGTATAGAGATCCTGGATGGCAGGAAGCTTGTTCCCAGTGATGTACTGGACCGTACGCACTACCCTTTGTAGTGCCTTGTGGTCGGAGGCCGAGCAGTTGACATACCAGACTAGTGATTGAGCGATCCTAGTTTCAAACACTGGTGATCTTTAATCGTTTGCATTGGTGTTAGATTTGGGCTCCTGAGTAGCTCAGCGGTCTAAGGCACTGCATCTCAGTGCAAGAGGGGTCACTACAGTCCCTGGTTTGAATCCAGGCTGTATCACATCCGGCCGTGATTGGGAGTCCCATAGGGCAGCGCACAATTGGCCCAGTGTCGTTCGGGGTAGGCCGTCATTGTAAATAAGAATTTGTTCTTAACTGACTTGCCTAGTTAAATAAAAGTTAAATAAATAAAAATATAGAGTGTGAGGTTAAAGTATTTTCAAAGTTTATTCTGTAATTTCCATCCACTGGGTGGCAGTATACTCCTGTCGTTGATGGGGCTGTGCGTCCTTAGTACAGGATACTCCTGGCCAGGGGCGGTGCGTCCTTAGGACAGTCTATCCTACAACGAGATTATCTCTGGTACAAATCTCCAGTCCCAGCCAAACTCCCCAGGCCTATGACTTTACCAGACCTCTGCACATACAGCCAGAACCAGCATTCTAAATCACAGGACTGTAAGCCCTCCTACGTTCTTCTTTCCACTTTCTCACAGTCAGTTTCTATGCTTTACAAACTCGTCTGTTAGATGACTTAGGGCTGGTTTACCAAACAGGTCTGTATCTGGCAGACCAGCCGTAAGTGTACAGCAGTGGTTCAAAACATCCCGAATTTTCAAATTGAGGCAACGATAATTGAGGCAACGATAATAAGTCTCCCTAATCAATCCGTGTGATCAGTTAGGAGGTTGTTGGCCCAGACAGTTTGAAAGGGAGGGGAGGTGAACCAGAGGAAAAGATCCATACTGCTAATGGCCCCCTAAGTGTTCAGTAATGACATAGAAGACATTATTTCTCTGTCTCTCTCTGTCTCGCTCTCAGGAGTACATGCGGTAACACTTACCTGTTTCAACTGCTTCAGAAAGAAACTATGCTATACTAAAAAGTTCCGTTTCTAAAATGGTGGTTTGGGTCACAGCTGATCCCATTCCTTCTAGGTCGTTATTGGGGCCAGAAACAGAAACAGTGGTGATTGTGGTTATTGGGTGGGTCGCAGCAGGGAATTTTGGAAGGCTTTAGATGGGTCACAGTACAAAACAGCCTGGGAACCAGTGGTAATGAAGTACTCAGCGTTGACTTGAGGTAAACTTGAACTCTCTGTCTGTCTCTCATGCAAGTGCGCGCACACACACACACACAATAGGAAGTCTGGAGAGGACAGGGGGAGCAGGTAGCTGACTAGTGGTGGCTATTCAGTAGCCTGATGGTCTGTGGGTAGAAGCTACTGACCAGTCTTTCAGGTTTTGCCACGATGCCCCTATACTTAGTGAAGGAAGTGGGGAGAACAGGGCGTGGCTCGGGTGACTGGGGTCCCCGATGATCTCCTTGTCCTTCCTGCGACACAGGCCGTGTGCACCCAACGGTGCGTTCGGCTAAGCGTACCACCCTCTGTAGCACCTTGCGGTCAGCGGCGGTGGAGTTGCCGTACCAGGCTGTGATGCAGCCCGACAGTATACTCTCGATGGTGCTCCTGTAGAACACTGTGAGGGCCCTCGGGGGACAGGCTGAACTTCTTCAGCATCCTGAGGTTGAAGAGTCGCTGTCGTGCCTTATTCACCATGGTGTCCGCGTGGTTTGACCATTTCAGCTCCTCTGACGTGTGTACGCTGAGGAACTTCGCACAGTTGATAGCCACCCTGTCAATAAATCTCCAGCGTTTTTTTACAAAAGCCTGATAACCCTGACAGCCCCTGTGGTTCCCAAGGCTGATCCTCCGCTAGCTCCTACAGGTGTTGATAACAGCACCACACTGGATATGCCAGTGACTCTGACGCCCCTCTGAACCATCTGTCCCTGGTGGAAACTGCAGCCCCATTATGGCTCCTCACACCCAGTAACGGCAACTCACGGCCCATAAACCCCAATAGAGCCCACATACAGCCAGGAGAGCACTTAATAATGGAGAAGGGTGGCAGGGGTGGGGTGTTTGCATAAACACCGTGGTGGGGGACATTGATTGCCGTCATTGTGTGTGTTTGTGTGGTGGTCAACATATAGGGCAGATGGCTGTGCCAACAGCCCTCATTTCCAGGAATACGAGCAACCCTGAGAAAACACACTCAACACGTTTAGACAAGCCCAGATTTACACAGTGACACAGGAAGAGCTCAGGGAATATAACCCTATTCAGGGTAATCAGGTTAGAATGGGCTACTTCAAATTTATGAGTGAAAGGGTGGGTGCTTTATCCTTACGCCTTCGGGGAAGTTTCTGGAAAATTCCTATCTTCATCTGAAACAATAAGGATAGGATCCACATGAAATGTTTTTATTCAACACATAGTTAGCTATGAGCTGTGAATAGAACACAGGGCATAGAACACAGAAACAGCTGAAATCTCACCGGAGAGAGAGAACGCAGCCAGAAATTTAACAGAATGTTTCCTCTCCAAGGGACAGACACGCTATCCAGACCCTGGACCTCAGCCAAACAAGCTGCCAGCTTTGTGTGTGTCTGGCAGGAAGCTGCTGTCTGTGCTGTAAGGTCCAGATCTCAGGGTGATTGATAGAGCGAAGTTACTGGCCAATCCTCTCTTCCCACCATTAATCACACACACACACACACACAAACACACTTCCCATTTTCTGGAGAGAATGCTTCCTCTGCAGTCAGCAGCAGAACCACACTTGTTCACCAGTCCTTTATTCAGCCCCTGAAGTCCCGGAGCACTACTACGCAACATTTGGGCTGACTGATCACTTCAGCATGCGCTCTCTCTCCCTCCATTTTCTCTCTCATTCAAAACGACTTCAGTGAAGTTTTGTAATACTGTTGTCTTTATTAACAGTCCTTTAAATAAAGGCATCCTCTGTAAAGGAAGGTAGACTTCCATTGGCGATAAGTGCATTTGCCACTGTTTTAAAACCATTTACATTATCATTAACATGATCAACAACATCATCATGACCTTCGACGTAACACTGGTGTCCATAGAGCCTAGACTAGAGAGTGATACTGTAACTGTAGGCAAGCCCTGACTAACACTGCTGCTGGTATGATATTAGCTTATTAAAACACATAGCATCTTACCTACTTCTTTCCTCTGATTCGAACACATAGCATCATATCCACTCCACTCTTAGGTGTACTTTCATTGACAGGGATAAAAACAAGCAACCGTCTAAATAAAGTAACACTGGAGATATATTTTCAGATGACACAATTCATAATATACTGTATTTATATAAAAAGCCCCCGTCCCCGCAGGAGGCCTTTTGGTAGGCCGTCATTGTAAATAAGAATGTGTTCTTAACTGACTTGCCTAGTTAAATAAAGGTTAAATAAAAAATAACTGAATTATTTGTTTTCCCTTGGGAAGATTTCCTTTTTATAGCCTGTATGGTTTACTCATGAAGCAGCAGTTTGTTGCATAATATGGCGATGAAAATAATGTTTAGCAGCCTCCTCCTCCGCCTCTTGCTCCTGTGTGAGTATCCCTATATTAATAGTTCAGTATACTCCTAGGGAGGAGAACAGAAGAGCCCAGTCTTTGTGAAAAGTCATGGTTATAACAGAGTCATAAGACCTCTGTCTGTCTATCTTTGCCATTGTCTTAATCTTTGTTAATGAGCCTCTCCCCAGAAATGCTAAGCAGGTCAAATGAAACCGCTCCGGGGCAGACTGGAGAACGAGGGGTTAAAGCACTCAGGTAGTGTCCTCCCCTCTGGTAGGCCTCCCAGTCACCAAGGAGGGGCTGGGGGTAGAAGCCAGGGGGTTGGGGGAAGGAGGGGCTGGGGGTAGGAGGGGGGCAGAGAACATGGTAGAGACTGACTAAAAGTGAGGTGTAGATCAACGTTGGCTGTGTCCCCGGGTGGTGGTGTGCCGGGTAGGTATGGTGTAGGTCAGGGTGGATGTCCGGGGGGGGGTCCAGGAGGGAATATGGTGGTCGTAGGCCAGGGTAGAGGTCCGAGAAGGGGTCCTAGGGGGGGTGTGCTGGTTGTAGAGCAGGGTGGAGGTCCGGGACGGGCTCCGGGAAGAGTACTCTGCTCTGTGGGTCGGCTCCCTGGAGAAGACAGAGTCAGAGGAGCTGCTGGTGTCTGGGCCCACTGAAGAATACTGGACCGCAGGGATGGACAGATCCAAATACTCCTAGAGCGAGAGCAGAGACAGAGGGAGGGAGAGAGAGAGAGAGGACATGTTCAGGGGAACAATTCAAATGATACGAAAATGACACTGTGTGTGTGTGTGTGTGTGTTTTTTTACCTGGTTGGCCATGAGTGAGAGCATGCGATCCAGATCCTCTACCAGTTGTTTGAAGGTTGGTCTGTGAGACTGAACAGCATGCCAGCAGTCTCTCATCATCATGTACCTGAGAAAAAACGCCACAGGGTCAGAACAGACAGTGCATTTGCATCACTATACATGCAAGGACATTAATTATACTTGTATCACTATACTTGCGAGGACATTGTACTGTATGTGTGTGTGTTTCGGCGTGTACTCACAGCTCCTCTGTGCAGGCGGCTGGTCTGTCCATACGATGTCCCTCCTTCAACAGTTTGAACAGCTCCTCCACGGGGACACCAGGGTAGGGAGAGCCTCCTAGAGTGAAGATCTCCCACAGCAACACACCAAACGACCACCTGCAGCACACACACAGAATTCAATACAGTGAACTATCACTTTATCAGGGACAGTTATTGCTGGGCTTGAAAAGAAACCTACAGGCACATTACATGATGGATCAACGCAAAGCCACGGCACAACAGAACGCAACGTCTATGAAAAGTTAGGAGGGCGAGACTTACACGTCACTCTGGTGTGTGTAGATGCGGTCGAACAGAGCCTCCGGTGCCATCCATTTCACTGGCAGACGACCCTGGGAGGAAAACAAGGGGTTAAACCACCTATATGTCCATCTGTCTGTGTTTAAGTCAAACCTGCTCCATTTTGACCAAGTTACTCACGTTGGTGGTCTTCTTGTAGTAGTCTATGTGGTGGATGTCTCTGGCCAGCCCAAAGTCTGCAATTTTCATCACATTGTCCTCTGTCACCAACACATTCCTGGCTGCCAAGTCTCTGTGGATACACTACAAAACAAACAATTGATTGATTAATTGATTGACAGGCACAAATGTCCACACATTTGAGAAAGGGAGGAGTACCAGAAGAGAATAGATGCAGACGAAGAGAGAGAGAGAGAGACAGACAGAAAGAGAGACAATAACACTGGTCTCTTCTCTGACCTTCTGTGAGGCGAGGTAAGCCATGCCCCTGGCCACCTGGTAGGCAGCAGACACCAGCTCCCTGACCTCCAGCGTGTCCAAGGGGGCCTGGGTAGGCCCAGACCAGTACTCCAGACCCACAGGCCTCCGACACCGCAGGTACTCTCTCAGGTTGCCCTGAGATGCATACTCTACCACCACGTGGAGAGGGCCTGGAGAGAGAAGAGGGTTATAATTAGGCTTGGGCGGTATGCCGTATACAGAGGTATTCTGAAAAAGCCACGATTATATTTGAATATTTGGAGATACTTTTAAATACCTGCAGTCAACTCGTGCAATAATTTAGGAGATAAAGCAGATTGCGTTCTTCATTTCACGTGTCACATTAGTTTACATTATGAAGCTTACCGTAGTTCCCCAGAACAGTTGAGCCAGTCACGTGTTTGTTTGTAAATAGCACAACGGGGGAAAGCGGGAGCTGGCGAGTCCAGCTGTGTATTTGGTTTAACTTGCTAGTTAGCTAAGTAAGTGGCTGAGTTAATAAAGAGACACTTTCTGCCGTGTTTGAGAAGTCAAAGTGCTTTGGATGAGTTATCTGTAAAGCTGGCACTGATGCCATCTTGATTTCTTTGCGTAAAATTTTTCTCCTCTCCGTTCTCGGCCGAGCAGAGCAGGCAGGCCCGTTACCGTAGCAACTCCAAACTCCCCACAGACACAGCGTGTACACATACTGCTCCAGAGCCAGTACTGTTCTTCCTTCAGACAAGCATGCGTCAAAACTTTGTTCATTTTCACAATGTCTCTAGTTCACATTCGCTTGTAAATGTCCAAACGCAACAGAAATGACATTCAGTAGCTACTACCTATACTTGTATAACTGTATAAGCTGGATTGCATGTCTTTGCAATTAGTTTATTTTGTTTGCGCTCGTTAGCATATTTAGCTAACAGCCTCTACTGAAATTCGCTATTAGTTTGTGCTATTTTTGTTAGCATTCTGGTAATGGATGCCCAGTGGCATTTCTTTTGCTTTTTTAGCACCCCATTGTGTACAGACGGTAATACCATAAATCCAGAGATGAGAGAAGGACGGTATGACGATATGAAAATCTGGATACCGTCAAACCCTAGTTTGAACCCAAGGTTCAGTGCTTGGACCCCTGCTGTTATCTTTATCCCTTCGTACTGTGCCTCTTTGTACTTATGGTTTGCCATTCTGCTCATACGCATGCACACACACAGCGCCAGTCTTACCATCCTGTGTGCAGGCTCCTAGCAGGTTGATGATATTCTTGTGTTTCCCGATCATCTTCATCATCTCCATCTCAGAGATCAGATCACTCAGGTCCTTCTCTGTGGCGTCCGCTACACAGGAAATAGGACGTGACATCACATCAATATCAACCAATACGCACACCGTTTTCAAGGTTAGAAATGATGATACCAAAATCTACGTTTATTCTAATTTACTCCTCAAATTTCAGGAATATATTTCAAGAAGTAGTCAGCAGTAGTCTCACAAACCTTTAAGCATCTTCACTGCGACCATGGTGAGACGGGAGGGTTTTTCTCTGTCCAGACCTGCAGCCTCTGCTAGCACCACCTGACCAAAACAACCTTCACCCAGTGGCTTCCCCAGAGACAGCCTAGAACACAGACACGCACGGCATATTGTTATATTTATTTTTTGCTCCTTTGCACCCCAGTATCTCTACTTGCACATTCATCTTCTGCACATCTATCACTCCAGTGTTTAATTGCTATAATGTAATTACTTCGCCACTGCGGCCTATTTATTGCCTTACCTCCCTAATCTTACCTCATTTGCACACACTGTATATAGACTTTTCTATTGTGTTATTGACTGTACGTTTGTTTATCCCATGTGTAACTCTGTGTTGTTGTTTGTGTCGCACTGCTTTGCTTTATCTTGACCAGGTCACAGTTGTAAATGAGAACTTGTTCTCAACCTGGTTAAATAAAGGTGAAATAAAAAATAAAATAAAATGAATGTCCTGTTCATGGAGGTTATGAATCCCCTTGGTTAAGTTATAAGCGCCTTATGCAGATTATGTATGCCATATGCAGGGTTATGTATTCCCTAAATTCTAGGTTGTGTATTCTCTATGCAGGGATATAAGCCTTCTAGTACCTGTCCCGTGACAGCTCCCAGAGCGGGTCCGCAGGCAGCTCATATTCTGACACGCCGGCCAGGTTGGGCGTGGCTCCACTGGAGAGGCGGTAGGGTCTGACCAGACACACCCCAGACTGCAGAGAGGAGGAGGAGTCTACTGACACCTAGAGAAAGAGAGGGGGAGGCAGTGAGAGAGGATATGGTAAGCAGTCAGCCTGCTGAACTAAACCCAGGGATTAGTTCTCAGGCAAAGGTTACGCATCATACGATCGTGGTTCACGGGTATGTGTGTATATGTGTGTGTGCTACCTGTCTGCGTAGGGGAATGCTCTTCGCCAGTTTATGAACAGCCAGCTGGCTACTGAAGTCGCTCTTCTTCGGGGAGCAGCGTAATCGGCAGGCGGTCGCTATGGCGATTAGGAGCATGATGATGAAGAAGCCGACACAGTAGATGAAAATCTGCAGGTAGGCCTGAGACGGGACGGGGGAGGGAGGCACGTCTGCAGAGGAGGGAGTAAATGTTTTAATTTTATTGTCATTTTTGTTTGTTTGTTCTCTTCCATTTTGAGTGCACATTTGTAAAGCACACTGGGCTGCAAAGGTTAAGAATAATCGAGTGTATTTATGTATGCGTACCTTTGATCACGCTGAGCCAGGCAGAGTGGTGAGACATTCCTATAGAGTTTCCTGCCAGACAGGTGTACTCTCCCTCATCCTCCACAGACACGTTCCTCAGAGTAAACACCTCCATCTCCCTGTCTGTGGTGTTAAACCCTGCAGTCTGAGGGCGATAGAGACATGTTTATGTGGGGTAGCCCTTGTGTGTACAGTGTGTGTTAACCTTCAGAATTCGTACGTAGATGTGTGTGTGTGTGTGTGTGTGTGTGTGTGTGTGTGTGTGTGTGTGTGTGTGTGTGTGTGTGTGTGTGTGTGTGTGTGTGTGTGTGTGTGTGTGTGTGTGTGTGTGTGTACCTTCAGTACACGTACGTAGGGTAATCCGTCTGTCCCCACTCTGCTGCCGTTAATGGTGATGCGTTTGAGCCACTGGATGTGGGGCTGAGGGTCGCTGAACACTCTACAGACAAACTCCACGTCACTACCCACCACTGCCGTACGATTAGCTGGCAGGCCTGCCTGGAGGATGGGCCTGTGAGGGGAACGTTCTAGAACACACAAGCACACATGCAACGTGAGTGACGCAAACACACACATATACATACACATCTCTCTATGTATATCACAAGTAAACACACACACACATACTGACCCACTACATCCAGCTGGTAGGTGTGTGCGAGGCTGCCGTGCTTGTTCTCCACCAGACATGTGTAGTTGCCTTTATCAGACGGAACCACAGACTCCATTATTATAGTCCACATGTGGTCTCTGAGCTGAAAGAGGGAGGGGGTGAGAGAGAAAGTCAGGGAGTGAAAACATAAGAATAACCAAGAAAAATACACATTTGGTGTGGTGTTTGTGATTGAAATTTGGTAAAGTAGAAATAAGTGAAATTTGGTATTCCCCAAGGTTCAGTGCTTGGACCTCTGCTGTTATTTTTATACATTCTGCCCCTTGGCACTGTAATCTAATCTTTACTTTTAAGGTATGCTATTTTACCTGCTGACTTTACTGATGATGCACTATACAGACAACACACTATGCAGCAGAGGGCTGTACAAACATTACATACCTTGAAGCCTCCAATCCGCTGGTCTCTCCTGAACTCTTTTCCATTCCTGTACCACCGCAAAGTTGGAGTGGGATTACCAGTCGCCTGGCAACGGAATTTAACAGTCTTACTGGCAGGAACGGCATGGAGCCTCTTTTCCATCTTGTCTGGAGTCACCCAATGAGGAGCCATCGCTGGAGAGAGAGAGGTATTTATATTTCTAACTTTGTATTCAATATCAATCTTTTTGTAAATTGGTTTGGCTCCTACTTTTTCATACTAATAAAGTTAGAGGGAGCGAAGGGGAGTGACAGGTAAGGTGTGGGGGGAAAGAGGTGAGAGGAAGGGGCTTACGTTGGAGCTTCTGGTTGTTGTACAGTTTATTTTCCTCTGAGGAAGACTCTTCGTCATCATCTTCATCCTCCGACGATGTAAGCATGTCAGCTATGGAGAGAGGGGAACACTTTCAGTATTGCTGTAGTTCTCAAACGAGTATGTAAACTAGAGTTAGAAACCAGTGTGTGTGTGTGTGTGTGTGTGTGTGTGTGTGTGTGTGTGTGTGTGTGTGTGTGTGTGTGTGTGTGTGTGTGTGTGTGTGTGTGTGTGTGTGTGTGTGTGTGTGGACGTGTTTAACTATTCTTGTGGGGACTTCTGGTCGAGAATAATTTTTTTTTGACCAACTGGAGACATTTTGTTGGTCACGACAAGGTCAAATGCTATTTCTAGGAAGTTTAGGGTTAAGCTTAGAATTAGTGTTAGTATTACATTAAGGGTTAGGAGCTAGGGTTAGTTTTAGGGTTAGGAGCTAGGGTTAGTTTTAGGGTTAGGAGCTAGGGTTAGTTTTAGGGTTAGGAGCTAGGGTAAGGTTTCAAATCAAAATCAAATTTTATTGGTCACATACACGTGTTTAGCAGATGTTATTGCAGGTGTAGTGAAATGCCTGTGTTTCTAGCTCCGGCAGTGCAGTAATATCTAACAAGTAATATCTCACAATTCCACAACATATACCCAATATACACAAATCTAAGTAAAGGAATGGAATTAAGAATATATAAATATGGATGAGCGATGTCAGAGAGACATGGACTAAGATACAGTAGAATAGAACAGAATACAGTATATACACGGCAGTTAACCCACTGTTCCCTGGTAGGCCGTCATTGAAAATAAGAATTTGTTCTTAACTGACTTGCCTAGTTAAATAAAGGTAAAATAAAAAAATAAAAAAATGTTATAAAAAAAAATATACATATGAGATGAGTAATGCGAAATATGTAAACATTATTAAAGTGACTAGTGTTCCATTCATTAAAGTGGCCAGTGATTTCAAGTCTATGTATATAGGCAGCGGGCTCGAATGTGCTAGTGATGGCCAAATAATAATACATAAATAATACATTTAGGGTTCAGGTTAGGTTTCTGGGTAAGTACTGGGTACTTTTTGGGTAACTACAGGTTAGGGTAAGAGTACGGGTTAGGTTTAGTGAAAATAGGATTCTGAATGGGACTGAATTGTGTGTCCCCACAAGGTTAGCTGTACAAGACTGTGTGTGTGTGTGTGTGTGTGTGTGTGTGTGTGTGTGTGTGTGTGTGTGTGTGTGTGTGTGTGTGTGTGTGTGTGTGTGTGTGTGTGTGTGTGTGTGTGTGTGTGTGTGTGTGTGTGTGTGCAAACAGGAAGGGCTGAGACAAGGTTACTCCGTGGGGGTCTGCTGAGTGGTAATGGAAACGCCATAAAGATTAACCTTTCACCCCTTTTTAAGGTGCCTCGACTATCGCCACAGCGCACACACCACCGCTCCTTCAGAGTTCCCACGTAGCTCCCTAACCCTAAGCTCAGAGATAAACACACACACTAATCATCAGCACCTTCATCCTGACAAATGGCTGCAAACAAAAGGGTAAGGATGGGTGTGAGGGTGAGTTGAGGAAGGAGGGCCCCAGAGCTTTAATAATGGGTCCTGTTTGAATACGTTGAATGAGAAAAAAGCCTTTTTCCTTCTACCATTAGACACAGTCTGATAGGGTTCCAGTCCACAGCATTCACAGATCCAGCCACGTCAGATCAGTGATTACTATAAACAGGGACATTTTCTACCACACATCGCTTTCCATCTCTCAGCAGAATGTATATATTGATTACTATACAATATAGAACTACTATATTACTAACTAAGGGCATTTTCTGCCGCAGATCCCTTCCCTCCCCACATCTCAGCAGGACTGCGACCAGAGAAAGCACGCCTCACCATCATATCTACTGTAATCTAGGGAGATTAGGTCCATAATCATCACCACCACAGAGTGACATAGACCATCCCGGAATCCCAGCTCCCAACCTCACTACAGCTGGTCTGTAATCTACAGGGAGAGGTTTACAGAAACTGCATTATGGGAAGTCCTGAATACTGTCTGCTCATGGCAGGGGGAATATTCCTAATGAAAGGTTGTCAAAGATAGACACAGAGAGAGAGAGAGTTGGAGAGAGAGAAGAGATACAAACAAACAAGGATAAAATAACTGAAAAGAAGAACGGAATCCACTAAACAAGAGCAGAGCAGGGGGAGGTGGTTGAAATCCAAAGACCAACAACTTTATTTGAAAGATGCAGCGAGACAGAGATGGAAAATTGGAAGCAGCCTTTGTACATGGAAAAATTGTTTGCAGCAGAAGTTACATTTTGGTGTTTTTGACTGTGAGAAAAACAAGAGTTGATGTGTTCCAAAACAACAGTATCAAACACACATTCTCTCTGTATCCAAAACACACTCACTCACACATGCACACAAACAAACACACACACATTCGCACGCACGCACACACATGGTGTTAGGGCTGGTTAGGATGGCCGTGGTTGCAGGACTCGCCGATAGAAGGAAAAAAAACACCTCCTTTCAGACAGCATTCATCCTTTCCTACCAAACACAGCCTTTCTGTTCTACATCCAACCAGCTGTGTGTGTATGTGTGTGCGTGGACAGGATATAACCATAGCCAGCGGTGGAGACGCTAAACCGTGGTTGCGCCATGAAAAATCCCTGTAAACATCCTCAGTTTTTGAACTAAATGGACAAACCTTGAAGATTGAGGTCCTTTCTAGACCAATAAAGAGCCTCCACACCCCCAAATTGAAGAGTGTGTTCTGTCCTCTGTCTCAGAATAAAGACCCACTGCTAACTGAGCAGTTCCAGACAGCGGAACAGAGTCAGTGGGATTGAACCATCATGGAAGCAGCCTGAAACCCAGAACCCTCAGCCTGGCATGAAAGAGATCAAATAAGAAAGAGGAAGAGAAAGCTCACGTTAAAAATGCACACGAGCGAGCAAAACGGAAGCGCACGCACGCACACACACACAGAAGGCTAATGAGACGCAGCCCTGCCGAGAGAGAGAGCAAGCAAGCGAGAAAGAAAGAGGAGAGAATTTAAGATCTTTTATGTGGTCCATGTCTCTTACCTGTGTCACTGTCGGTGTCACTGAGGGAAGCAGCTGGTCTGGACTGGGTTAGGGGGGACTGGACCAGTAGAACCAGTAGAGACCAGAGTAGCAGCAGAGACCAGCGAGACAACAACATAATGGCACTGGTATAGCTTAACTGGTACAGTACTGGAATGGCAAGGGCAACTGGTACAGGGCTGGCTGTAGACGGCGCTCCAACAGATCAACCCACAACCATCAACTCTTCAGGTGGGGAACTGTAAGAGAAGAAAAAGGAGAGGTTCGAGAGGGACAATAGTGGTTATGTTAAAAGAAGGTGAGAAAAGGTCGCGTCACCACTACCCTGTCAGCCCATGCTGTCGGGAGGACATTGGTGGAGACACATGCTCTAGTGTCTCTTTTCACAGGTCTGAGATGGGAACTCCGCTTCCCACACTCCTCAGCCCTCACATTTTAGCACCTGTCCCCGAGGGGAGGTGAGAGAGGCGCACCTACCCCACACACACACTTTTGACGCGTGTCTCCTGTCAGATCACCGGTCACACCTTAAATGCCCATTGAACATCACAGAACAAAAACTGTGTCATATCACAGTTACGCCATACATCCTCTTCACAGAGTCTTGCCCCGCTACTGAATGGACAAGTTTAGTGTCTCTCGTCAGAGAGCCCATTTATTTTGGGAGATTGCAAAATATGACCTTTTTATTCAAGAGAGAATAAATATATTTTTCAGGTGATAATAAAGCATGTTTCGCTAAGTTACTTTCTTCTCAGCTTGTTTCTCTAACTTTATAGCAAGTCAAGCTTGGCATGAAATGTTTTGAAAAAATTATTCAAAAACAAATTCTTTCTGGTCTCTCATCCCAATTAGATCCAAACCAATTGGCCTACCGTGCCTCCAGGGGTGTTGATGATGAGTTACTGGTCATGCTGAACAATATTTACGAACATTTAGAAAAGGCAAATAGCCTAGTGAAAATTGTATTCATTGACTTCAGTAGCGCGTTTAACACCACCCAACCCCACTTACTGGTGGATAAACTGGTGAATTTGGGTTTCAACTCTCTACTGATCAAGTGGATTAATAGTTTCCTTGTGAACCGTACCCTAAAAGTGAAGTTCAACTCTGCCATCTCTACATCTAGAACGGTGAATACGGGAGCCCCTCAAGGTTGCGGACTTTCACAGATACTTTAAAAACTGTACACAAACGAATGTCAAGCCTCTGACTCAGCCCACACATTTCTTTCAATATGCAGATGACACCGCTGTTGTGGGTTTCCTCCACCCAGACCAAGCCTCTCTTCAACGTTTAGACAGAGAAACAGACAAATTTGTCCAGTGGTGCGCATATACCTTTCTTGAAATAAACGTTAAGAAAACCAAAGAGACGGAAATTGATTTGAGAAGGAACAAAACTCTACCTCCTACGAAGATCAATGGGGAATCAGTCGATAGAGTGACCACATATAAATACCTGGGATTCGAAATAGACAATAAACTGAAATTCAATGACTGTGCCTTTGCAAAGATAAAGAAAATGCAACAGGGAATGTTTTTTTAACGCAAACTGAACCAGTTTAATGTTGACCGCCATATCTTACAAATGTTCTATAAATCTGTCCTGCAGAGTGTGCTGTCCTTTGGTCTGAAATGCATGTTTGGAAACATGTGAGTGCAAGACCAAGTCAAACTTCAGCGCTTGATTAAGACGGTGGGAAGGATAATTGGTATAGATCAAGAATCAGCCTCCAGACAGTACTCATCCCCTTCACTCAAAACTCAGTCACAGCAGCAGCCGGACAACGGGAAAGAGACTTCTTCAAAAGAAAATGAAAACAGATAGATATGGGGACTCTTTTATTCCAACAGCCATTAGACTGTTTAATAGATAGTCTGTTGGGTATACGGCATATTGCACTTTCACTTTAAATGTGTAGTTATAGCACTTTGAATGAATTCTATTGTGTAGATTCTGTGTTTTCATGTGCGTCGCCCCACGGACCTCCCGGTCGCGGCCGGCTGCGACAGAGCCTGGGCGCGAACCCAGAGACTCTGGTGGCGCAGCTAGCACTGCGATGCAGTGCTCTAGACCACTGCGCCACCCGGGAGGCCTATGTACCATCTTTTTAAGCACATGAAAAAATGAATTTCCCTCTGGTTGTAACGTCTGCTTCCAACTCACACTCTGAAACACATAGATCCCCCGAACACAGCTCACTTTCCAGCCTACTTTCCAGCTCACACTCTCAAACACCTAGATCCCCCTGAACGCAGTTCACTCTCCAGATCCCAATCACCTGAATTCTGATCACCTGTTCACACACCTGTATGTCATTATCACACACTATTTAGTTCAGTTCTTTGCACCCCATCACTGTGAGGTATTGTTTGTTTTGTGACACACTTCTTTCTTACTGGTTTTATGATAGTGAGGCAGGCAAAAACTAAGGACGCCTTTTGCCTATTCCCTGCCTGTACTTTAGCCTATCGGATTTCCTGTTATCAACCTATTGCCTGATCTTCCGGACTACATTACTAACCTTTTCCCTGCCTGTACTGTTGGCCTTTTGGACCCCCTGTGTATGACCTTCTGCCTGCCCCTGGACCCAGCTACCTGCCTTCTCCTGTGGTCCTTTGAAATAAACACCTGCTGCGCCCTGCGCTTGAAACCAGCTCTCTGTCTCCCCCCGTGTTCATTACACTGGTGGGATAATAAAGTTCATCTGAATCACCAAAAACAAATGTCATTACCAGCACAATAAACTTAAATGGGAGGGAACAGTCATATAATATAATTGGCTCAACAGCCAATATGTATTATTTAACATTACTATTAAAATAGTACTCACTTATAGGAATGGGTAATTGTTTACAAGTTGCTAGTTAATAACCCATAAAGCCATCAATATTTTCATCTTCTGTGGTTTGGTAACTTCCTGTTCTTGACGGACTCTGGCTGGACTGAGGACGACGCAAATTTGAAACATTTCAAAGTATGTGGCGTCCGTCTCGTAACGGAGACTTTAACCGCAAGGGGGCATTGCGTTTCCACTCTGTTGTGGACATCCACATTGAAATGCATGACATCCGGAGCAACATAACGGAGTGCTTATGGGTAATGTGAATGAGGATTGAGTTACACCTCCCTCTAAAGGCTGCTACACTGTTTACGTGCATGTTCATAGGTGGAGTCGGTTTTTGGGGGCAGCAGACACTTTTCCTTGCATTCCACCCGGTGTATATCCACT
The DNA here is from genome assembly GCF_045679555.1 of Salvelinus alpinus. Taxonomy (NCBI): domain Eukaryota; kingdom Metazoa; phylum Chordata; class Actinopteri; order Salmoniformes; family Salmonidae; genus Salvelinus; species Salvelinus alpinus. The sequence goes on from NC_092109.1 coordinate 10,856,110, forward strand.
AGGTGGTGCCAGAGTAGCTTACCAAGAGGGGCCGAGGCACTCTTTATGACTCTAGCTAGCGACGGCATTTGAAATTCAGGATCCAGTGTTATAGGCCTGTTACAAATACTAGCTAGCTAGCTACATGTCTGGTGTTCTATGCTTTCAACTCTACTTCACAGAGTTAATTAGCTACAGAAGCAAAAATGTCTGCCTCCAAATTGGAAGAGCTTGAAGTGCTCTTACAACTCGTGAGAAATAAAAACAAACGGTGGCAAATTCGTCCACAGAACACTACTAGGTGGGGAAGGAGAATACGTCTCTTGTCCGACCTATGCGAAGCATTGACGAGGAAAGACCATTTCAATACTTTCGGATGTGGGTTGGCAGATTTCACAAGCATGGTAGACGTGGGCGCATTTGGTCGGGAGGGAGATGCGGGAATTTCCTCACGACACAAGTTTGGCTCCCAACTCATTGCAGGCCAGCTGCTGCTACCAAGGCCAGAGTGCTTGCCTGGGGACCCAAACACAAGGCCATATGTCTTCGGGGGAGACGAGGCGCTTCCTCTGAAAGTCAACATGTGACCATGTCCAGGTAAGATACTGTAAATGGATGTGACTTGTAATATTATGATGTGAAAATTACACCAATGTAAATAGAATAGTTGTAATGATATGCCTCACATAAAAGTGCTTTGGCATCCCAGTAGGAGGATAGGGACCTATGTCCAAAGTATAGACTACACAGTTGTTACAGTACATATTTGATAGCATTCATGTTGGGGCTCCCGAGTGGCGCTGCGGTCTAAGGCACTGCATCTCAGTGCTAGATGCATCACTACAGACCCTGTTTCGATTCCAGGCAATCGGCGCAGTCCCACTCCTGGTCTCTTTCTCCTTTATCAGACTGCGAACATACCGGTCCCGAATCTGTCTCCATGTCGATGCTCCCGAGTGGCGCAGCATTTTAAGGCACTGCATCTCAGTGCAAGAGGTGTCACTACAGTCCCTGGTTCGAATCCAGGCTGTATCAATGTCAGTTTCCTAGTTCCGACTAGCACGTGAACCCAGCATAACCCCTATCCAAAACACCTTCTGGCCAGGGAACAGAACACCATTTGCTTCCAGCCTGCCTGTCAGTGTCACAGTGTTAAAGTCTCATTGAGAAGATGGATCTTGTGTTTAGGTGTGATGAGACCGTTCCAACCCACAAACACACACTGTGAGAGACTAACAAAAGGGAGAGCTGTAAAAACACTCTGTAATACATCATCTCCGTGCTTATGGCAGAACAACCTGACGAAACACTAGACCTGGACATTACTGTAGCTGGCAGTGAGGAAAAGTGTGTGTGGACATTACTGAGGGTCCGATTCCATAATGAGATCTGTCCTTCGGAGCTGGCAGCCAGTGTGCTCGTGTGTGACAGGATGGTAACCCAGATAGGGAGGTATGTAACCGTGAAGAGTAGAGCGGGAGGTTTATGAAGACATCATTAATGCCCTTCATTAATGCCGCCCGTAACTCAACCCCACACGAACATTAAAGACTCTCTTAAACGAATGAGTCTGTTTGCAGATTTATGAGTTTTACGGTGTAGAGTCTCCATCATACTGCTGGCTAGCAGACAGCAGAGCACAGAGACATCCAAGAAGAGACAGAGTGAGGGAGTAAGAGAGAGATATAGAACATTCTAAGTATGCAGGCTTTTGCTCCAGCACTACTCCAGAGCACGGTAGGAGTAAAAACGTGCAAATCCCCGCCATAGCTCTTCAGCAGGAGGGTTGATCAGCCCTGCCATAGAAGCTAAAAGCTAGTTAACAGCTAACACACCCAGCTCTGTAAACCTCACTGTGGTAGTTATCACACCACCACCACCACAGACACAATTAGAACAGAAATAAGAGTGATTTCTCCCTGGTCTAGCCATGCTGTGTGGCTTCTTTAAATTCTAAAGGAACATTTCAGCAATTTAACAGACACTCTTATACGAAGGGACTTGCTTTCAACTAAAGTAGGGAAGACAACTACCATAAATTATGATCTTCACAAGTACAAATAACTTTAAGAGCAGTGATAATTATTCTGCAGATGCTGTTGAACTAAACGCCATTGGCTCAGCATGTTGGTACTGTGTATAGCTTAGCGATGGACTGTTACAATGACTCCGGAGGTTTGATATGATTCTAAATTGTTGGTCTGAGAGTAGCCACACACACACCCAGGGTGGTGTATAGTCGCTAGGCCAGGAATAGAGCATCACACCAGATCTCTATCGAGGAGAGGGCCTCTACCTATTGGAAACATCTCCCCACTCCCATGCACACTCTCGCTCTAATCTCTTCCTTCCCGCTTCCTCCCCCATACACCCCCTCTTTCCCTCATCTGTTCTTCATCTCCTCCTCACCCCTAACCCACCCCCCCACTCTCTTTCCCCTCTCATCCCTTTAGTTAGATACATTCTAGTTCTCATAAGAATATATTTTTATTCTCCCTCTCTTTCTAGCAGATGTGACCTCTCCGGATTTTCCATTCCGGAAGCCCTCACCTACACACCAGATTTTGCCTCAGATCCGGCCTGCTCCACCCGTCAAAGTAACGCTGTCATAGTAACTATGTCATAGTAACACACCATTTCTCGGTAGAGGCCCACGCCACCAGCAGACTGGAAAACAGATGACGGTGTGTATGTGTAAAGGGGAGCCATGACTAAGGATATGCTACCATTATCAAATCTGTTTTCTTTTTCCCAAATTCCGTTTTGTTTTTCCAGATTTTGTTTCCATGTTTTTTTCTTCAGGTTTTCGCTCTCAAAATCACACTTTTTTATTATTATTGAAAAACAACTTAATTTGATGTTTTAAGTCCACAACAATGCTTAAACCACATCAAGAGACCACTTTATGTAGATGTTTTGTGTGTAGTTACTCTTTAATTCCAGTGCACCTAGCAAGAGGCAGTTGTTCAGTGGTGTTTCTGTAGCGGACATGTGGTGGTAGCATAGCAGTGGGAAGTAGGGGTGCTGCAACACCCCCTGATAAATATAAATATTTTCGCAAAAATCCAGCACAAAAAAATATTTTGCCCAAAATGATATTGCTCCTTGCTGAACAGACATAAATACAATTATTCAAAATACTACACCAGAGAGCATAATTTACCTACAGAAAATCTGCTGTCTCAGCCACTGCCTGTCACCAAGGGAGTACCACAAGGCTCAATCCTATGCCCCACGCTCTTCTCAATTTACATCAACAACATAGTTAAGGCAGTATGAAGCTCTCTCATCCGTTTATATGCAGATGATATTAGTCTTATACTCAGCAAGCTTTCTCTACCATTAACCTTGTTCTAAACACCTCCAAAAACAAAGGTCATGTGGTTTGGTAAGAAGAATGCCCCTCTTCCCACAGTTGTTATTACTACCTCTGAGGGTTTAGAGCTTGAGGTAGTCACCTCATACAAGTACTTGGGAGTATTGCTAGATGGTGCACTGTCCTTCTCTCAGCACATATCAAAGCTGCAGGCTAAAGTTAAATCTAGACTTGGTTTCCTCTATCATAATCGCCCCTCTTTCACCCCAGCTGCAAAACTAACCCTGATTCAGATGACCATCCTACCCATGCTAGATTACGGAGAAAAAATGTATAGATCTGGGGGTAACGGTGCTCTCGAGCGGCTAGATGTTCTTTACCATTCGGCCATCAGATTTCCCACCAATGCTCCTTATAGGACACATCACTGCACTCTATACTCCTCTGTAAACCGGTCATCTCTGTATACCCGTCGCAAGACCCACTGGTTGATGCTTATTTATAAAACCCTCTTAGGCCTCACTCCCCCCTATCTGAGATATCTACTGCAGGCCTCATTCTCTACATACAACACCCATTCTGCCAGTCACATTCTGTTAAAGATCCCCAAAGCACACACATCCCTGGGTCACTCCTCTTTTCAGTTCGCTGCAGCTAGCAACTGGAACGAACACCAACAAACACTCAAACTGGACAGTTTTATCTCAATCTCTTAATTCAAAGACTCAAAGACTCCTGGCCCGGGTATCCTGGAAGGATATTGACCTCATCCCGTCAGTAGAGGATGACTGGTTGTTCATTAAAAGTGCTTTCCTAACCATCTTAACTTCTCTAGGGTAGGGGGCAGCATTTGGAATTTTGGATGAAAAGCGGGCCCAAAGTAAACTGCCTGCTACTCAGGCCCAGAAGCTAGGATATGCATATCATTGGTAGGTTTGAATAGAAAACACTCTAAAGTTTCCAAAACTGTTAAAATAATGTATGTGAGTATAACAGAACTGATATGGCAGGCGAAAACCCGAGGAAAATCCATCCAGGGAGTACTATTATTTTGAAAGGCTGTTTTTCCATTGAAAGCCTATCCACCATACAAAGACTTAGGACCCAGTTCACAATCTCTATGGCTTCTTCTACATGTGGCCAGTCTTTAGGCATTGTTTCAGGCTTTTACTCTGAAAAATGAGGGAGATACAGCACTTTCAATGAGTGGACAGTGGAAATGTCAAGACATGAGTCCAGCGCGCGATCGGGAGTGCGCCTTTCTTTTACTCCTTTTCTATTGACGAAGCTTTTGTCCGGTTGAAATATTATTGATTATTTATGACAAAAACAACCTGAGGATTGATTTTTAAACATCGTTTGACATGTTTCTACGAACTTTTATTGTACTTTTTTGATTTTTCGTTTGTATGTCGTGACCGCGCTTTGTTCCAATGGATTGCTGAACAAAACGTACCAACAAAACAGAGGTTTTTGGACATAAAGAGGGAAATTATCGAACAAAACAAACATTTATTGTGTAACATGGAGTCTTCGGAGTGCAACCATATGAAGATCATCAAAGGTAAGTGATACATTTTATAGCTATTTCTGACTTTTGTTACTCCTCTTCTTGGCTGCTAACTGTTTGTAATGATTTGTCTGCTGGGCGCTGTTCTCAGATAATCGCATGGTTTGCTTTCGCCGTAAAGACCTTTTGAAATCTGACACCGTGGTTGGATTAACAAGAAGTTTATCTTTAAACCCATGTATAACACTTGTATGTTTCATGAATTCTGGGACGCTAGCGTCCCACACCCCCTACAGAGGTTAAATAAGCATGCACCATTCAAAAAATGTAAAACTAAGAACAGATATAGCCCCTGGTTCACTCCTGACTTGACTGCCCTTGACCAGCACAAAAACATCCTGTGGCATACTGCATTAGCATCGAATAGCCCCCGCAATATGCAACTTTTCAGGGAAGTCAGGAACCAATATACACAGTCAGTTAGGAAAGCAAAGGCTAGCTTTTTCAAACAGAAACTTGCATCCTATAGCACTAATTCCAAAAAGTTTTGGGACACTGTAAAGTCCATGGAGAATAAGAGCACCTCCTTCCAGCTGCCCACTGCACTGAGGCTAGGAAACACTGTCACCAACCGATAAATCCACGATAATCGCGAATTTCAATAAGCATTTTTCTACGGCCGTCCATACTTTCCACCTGGCTACCCCTACCCACAGCTCTGCACCCCACGCAGCAACTTGCCCAAGCCTCCCCCCGCTTCTCCTTCACCCAAATCCAGATAGCTGATGTTCTGAAAGAGCTGCAAAATCTGGACCCGTACAAATCAGCTGGGCTAGACAATCTGGACCCTCTCTTTCTAAAATGATCCGCCGCAATTGTTGCAACCCCTATTACTAGCCTGTTCAACCTCTCTTTCATATCGTCTGAGATCCCTAAAGGCTGGAAAGCTGCCGCAGTCATCCCCCTCTTCAAAAGGGAAAGAAACTCTAGACCCAAACTGTTACAGACCTATATCCATCCTGCCCTGCCTTTCTAAAGTCTTCAAATGCCAAGTTAACAAACAGATCACCGACCATTTCGAAACCCACCGTACCTTCTCCGCTATGCAATCTGGTTTCCGAGCTGGTCATGGGTGCACCTCAGCCACGCTCAAGGTCCTAAACGATATCATAACCGCCATTGATAAAACACAGTTCTGTGCAGCCGTCTTCATCGACCTGGCCAAGGCCTTCGACTCTGTCAATCACCGCATTCTTATCGGCAGACTCAATAGCCTTGGTTTCTCAAATGACTGCCTCCCCTGGTTCACCAACTACTTCTCAGATAGAGTTCAGTGTGTCAAATCGGAGGGCCTGTTGTCCAGACCTCTGGCAGTCTCTATTGGGGGTGCCACGGGGTTAAATTCTCAGGCCAACACTTTTCTCTGTATACATCAATGATGTTGATCTTGCTGCTGGTGATTCTCTGATCCACCTCTATGCAGACGACACAATTCTGGATACATCTGGCCCTTCTTTGGACACTGTTAACAAACCTCCAAACGAGCTTCAAAGCCATACAACACTCCTTCCGTGGTCTCCAACTGCACTTAAATGCTAGTAAAACTAAATGCATGCTCTTCAACCGATCGCTGCCCGCACCCACCCGCCCGACTAGCACCACTACTCTGGACGGTTCTGACTTAGAATATGTGGACAACTACAAATACCTAGGTGTCTGGTTAGACTGTAAACTCTCCTTCCAGACTCACATCAAGCATCTCCAATCCAAAATTAAATCTAGAATCGGCATCCTATTTCGCAACAAAACCTCCTTCACTCAGGCTGCCAAGCATGCCCCCATCTCTTGTTGTGATGTGTGTTTTGTCCTATATTTATATTGTATTTGTTTTTTATTTTTAATCCCAGGCCCCCGTCCCCGCAGGAGGCCGTTGCTAGTTAAATAAAGGTTAAATATTATTTTTTTAAACAGCTTATACAAAATAGCTGTAGGTTTAGTTTTATCACAGGCACTTACAGCTGGGAAGGCCGCAATTTGGGCAGCACGTGAGCCAAATATATATTCTATAGAAGGATTTTGGAACCTCTAACCCTGGCACTCTAACTGTTAAACTCATTAGTACACTAACAATGGCTACCAGTCCTGACTTGAATGGGAACTGCCCATCTATGGATCATATATCTATGGTTGTTCGCAGCTGTCAGTTTGCCTTTCACAAATGTATAAAAACAATTGTGAGAAAAACGTAGGCCTACCAATTGGAAAGCAAATGCCTAATGCTGAAAAGAGTGGACTAATCTGTCTGTGGAAGCAAACTATTTTTTTCTCAACAACTTTCAGCGATTCTGAGCAAACAGCATCTTGAGATATTGGCACGAGCGCATCGGGCATTACTGGTGAGTGGCCTATGAATCATTTTCATCATTGGGTGAGTCAGTGTCACTGGAAAGTTTATTTCGTAGCTTAATGTAGCCTACAGTGCATTTGGAAATTATTCAGAAACCTTGACTTCTTCCACATTTTGTTACGTTTCAGCATTATTCTAAAATAAATGTTTTCCCCCACCAATCTACACACAATACCCCTAATGAGTATTCAGTCCTTTTACTCAGTACTTTGCTGAAGAACCTTCGGCAGCGATTACAGCCTCGAGTCTACTTGGGTATGACGCTACAAGCTTGGCACACCTATATTTGGGGAGTTTCTCCCATTCTTCTCTGCAGATCCTCTCAAGCTCTGTCAGGTTGGATGGGGAGCGTCGCTGTACAGCTATTTTCAGTACTCTCCAGAGATGTTCAATCAGGTTCAAGGCTGGGCTCTGGCTTGGCAACTCAAGGACATTCAGAGACTTGTCCCGAAGCCACTCCTGCCTTGTTTTGGCTGTGTGCTTAGGGTCGTTGTGTTGGAAGGTGTACGTTCGCCCCCAGTCTGAGGTTCTGAGCGGTCTGGAGCAGGTTTTCATCAAGGATCTCTGTACAGTTCTCTCTTCATCTTTCCCTCGGTCTCCCACTCCCTACCGCTGAAAAACATCACCACAGCATGATGCTGCCACCATGCTTCACCATAGGGATGGTGCCAGGTTTCCTCCAGACATGATGCTTGGCATTCTGGCCAAAGAGTTCAATCTTGGTTTTATCAGAGCAGTGAATCTTGTTTCTCATGGTCTGAGAGTCTTTAGGTACCCTTTAGCAAACTTCAAGCGGGATGTCATGTGCCTTTTACTGAGGAGTGGCTTCCGCCTGGCCACTCTACCATAAAGGCCTGATTGGTGGAGTGCTGCAGTGATAGTTGTCCTTCTGGAAGATTCTCCCATCTCCACAGAGGAACTCTCGAGCTCTGTCAGAGTGACCATTGGGTTCTTGGTCACCTCGCTGACCAAGGTACTTCTCCCCTGATTGCTCAGTTTGGCCGGGCGGCAGCTCTAGGAAGAGTCTTGGTGGTTACAAACATCTTCCATTTAAGAATAATGGAGGACACTGTTTTTGGGGACCTTCAATGCTGCAGAAATGTTTTTTTACCCTTCCCCAGATCTGTGCCTCGACACAATCCTGTCTCGGAGCTACGGACATTTCCTTCGACCTCATGGCTTGGTTTTTGCTTTGACATGCACTGTCAACTGTGGGACCTTATATAGACAGGTGTGTGCCTTTCTAAATCATGTCAAATCAATTGAATTTACCACAGGTGGACTCCAATCAAGTTGCAGAAACATCTCAAGGATGATCAATGGAAACAGGATGCACCCGAGCTCAATTACGAGTCTCATAGCAAAGGGTCTGAATGCTTATGTAAATAAGGTATTTCTGTTTTTTGCTTAAAAAAAATGGGTTTTGTCATTATAGGGTATTGATAAGGAAAAAATGAATTTAAACAATTGTAGAATAAGGCTGTAACATAATTAGAAAAAGTCAAGGGGTATTTTCTGAAGGGACTGTATATAGACGGGGATTCTCGTTGCCTCTTCAGAAAGTTGCAATAAATACGAATCACTCATGCATTCTGTTGATGTCTTATGATAAACTTGGTCAAATTAATAAACGCTCAAACATTTAGTTGATTGCTTGCTAAGTTAGTCCCGTGTAGCTCAGTTGGTAGAGCATGGCACTTGCAACGCTAGGTTTGTCGGTCCAATTCCCAAGGGGGACAAGTATGAAAATGTATGGACTCAATACTGAAATCACTCTGGATAAGAGCGTCTGCTAAAATGTAAAATGTTCAACATATTGTTGAATTCCATTATAATGTCTGGATTCAGTGTTTTGAGGCCATGGTCTCCACATCACATATTTTATAGGGCCCTATACCATGAAATGTCCATGGTCCCAAAGTGGGCTACATGAATCATTTGATTGTACAACTATACAACCCAGCTGAAGTACAGTTACATACAGAGGCTGAATGTCTGGAGACAGAGAAGAGGACATGTTGAGAGTAGCACTGGATAACAGCTCAATCTTACCATACACTTCTATCTACCTCTCCACTCTCTCTCTCTATATATATATTTTATTATATATATCTCTCTCTCTACTCTTCACCCATCTGTCTCTCTTTCTCTTGCTCCTCCCTGAATGAGGCATCTGATATAGAACAGCAATTACAAATTCGCTCCGTTCACAAATTAGTCAGGAGTTCTTACACACACATTCAGCGTCTCTCACTGTTACCCCGGTGAGTAAGATTTCCAACGTATGCATTATGCAAATACACTTGAAACTGAACTCTCACACCATGACATGATTATCATTATTGTGTGTGTGTGGCTATATTACCCTATATGTGCAGATATGAAAATCCAAAATTGTCTTCTGAACATAATGTTCCGGTTTCCCAGACAGAGATTAAGCCTAGTCCTGGCCTAACAATGCTCAATGGAGAATCTCGATTTAAAGTGCTTTTTAGTCGAGGACTAGCTTTAATCTCTGTCCAGGAAACCGGTCCAATAACCTTTTCAGTGCCACGGATCGTGTGGCAATATAACTAATTCAATTCCATTCTATTCATCAGCCGGTGCCAGTTGGTTCCGCGCGTGAGTCACCGGTCAAGCGCGGTGAGTCAACAAAAATCGCATGCATCAGCCAGGTCTCATCAGACGTGACACAAGCGTCATTTACCGTACACCGACACATTTACAGCCACGTCTGTCGGACACAATGTCCCCACATTAGCAGTGACCTGTGACTGACTGCTTGTGCTGTGTTCCTCAGAGAGAGACATGGGTCAAGTATTACCAGCTGGACTCTCCCCTCTGGTTTGTAAATGTGGTCACGTTTGTGTATATCTTATACATTATTAATGGCGCCTTCATAAGCCCTTTATAAGATATATGGATTAATGGTTATAAATCATTTGAAGCATTGTAGTTCATGAAGGGTTCGTTCGTCTAGCTGATAAATCAAGAGGAAACCCTCGGGTATCCAACTAATTCCAAACAAACCCTTTGTTATTGCAGTTACATAGTTATTCAATAAGCTACCACATGCAGGGGCTCTAAAATTCCATAGGCAATTTTTCTTATATAGACTATGCATTTAAAATCTATATGAACATGGTTGACTAGATACCCTACACCTACTTAATTTAAACGTGGCATTGTTTTTATCAAAAGAGCAATGATTCTGAAAAATAATGAACCAATGTTTACAGACCACAGAATGCAAGCTGCATGCAACATTGTGTGACTACAGTCTTGATATTTATTGCATTGCATTGGTGTCTCACCTGCGTTTCTGATCCTTGTGCAACTACCCTCGAGGAGGTAGGATAGGAATTAAATGTCCGATTCCTTTGATGCCTTCAAGTCACAATTCCCGAAAAAACATCGATATTTTTCCGAGTTCAAATAGAGTGGCGCGGCAAAGCCACGCGTAATGGACGTTGACTGCGGAGTATGGTGCGGTCTCTCTTTCTACCTTCCAACAATGTTTTAAAACTAAGACTTTCAGTTCGAATACAACATAATTTAGTTGTTTATCCGTTTCAGTAAACCTCAAGGCATTTTAGTTTACTCCAAATGTGCCTATTCCTGCCTGGAGAAAACGTCGGAACTCCGACCGTTTTCTGTATTGTCTTGGAACGGTCGAATAAAGTCGCGAAAAAAACGTTTGCACAATCCTGCAACCTAATATTTTGCTAAAATTATATATATATATATTTTAAGTCAACAACGCAGAGATGTACTGTATTTTGTGAATAGCATGTGAGGTGAAGTGGCTGGCAACTTCAACTAATATATTTCAGAGCAGCGAATTCCAACTCCCTGCAGGCAGCGTCTGTGACCTCCCCAAAAAACTTCGCACCGCGCAGTGTGTGCGTTGTATGCGCGTGTTTGGGAGGAGGGGGTTACAGAGCTGGGAGATTCTGAAGGAGACCTCCCCCTTCCCTGCTTGTCGCCCCACCCTCCGTCTCAATTGCAGGAACTCCAAATTATTTTAGCCTACACTGTAAACCTGTTGGTCTGTCCCAAATAAAACAGAGTTCTCTACTGACTTGACTGACCAAAACACGGCATAATTTGGAAATAGACAGTAGCCTATGTTTGTTTGTGTTTTGGCAACATTCTCATAGGCATTGATTACTCATCGTTGTTGTCCACTGCATTTTTAACTATGACCTAACAGGGAAATTGCCTTCATATCTTGTTGGAGGGAGAGCCCTGCTGTGTGAGTTTGTGAGTTGTGGGGGAAGGGGGGCTGACTGGCTAAGCAGTGATGTAACTGGGCCTGGTCTAAGTAGGTTATACAGTTGATTAAAATAAGAGGAAAACTATGCCGAGAGAGAAACACACACACACTTTTATGTTCTGTCTGCGTCCATTTACAGGAAACCTTTGGGATGGGATACTGTATGTTGGCTGGCTACAGTAGGAATGGCTGTTTTATAATTAGCAGTAAATGCTATTGGGCTGTGATGAATGAACTGTAAGGAGTGATAGAGATGTGATACAGACAGTAAACGCGGTCCTTACATTCAGTACATTCTGTTGGTGTGTGTGTGTGTGTGTGTGTGTGTGTGTGTGTGTGTGTGTGTGTGTGTGTGTGTACGTGTGATGGATGAACTGTGAAGGGTGTTACAAGCTGTACTTCCTGGTGTTGTCAATAATGTCAAAATTTTAACTACTTTCCTAGCATGCATTAGAGATCCCAAAGTGGAAAATAACCCAATAACATCTATTTATGGGGTACCTCATTCAATCTATTCTATCTATCTGACTGTCTATCAGTCTGTCCGATAGTGTGCAAACTCCACTGAAGACAGGTTAGTGTGGTGCTATATAAGGAATACGTGCTGTATAAAAATGCTTAATAAAATGCAAGCAAACAAATAAAAGGCCCCTAAATTCAATAAATAAGCCTACAGTTATATTTGTATACATAGGCTATCTCAGTTGGATGGATTGACACCATACAGTCACAGATCGCTAACCTAGATCACATCGTTAAATGCCACACATGTTGCACTACAAAGCAGCACTCGTCACATTGTTCTGGTTAATCTGCTGTTAATGCAGACACAGAGTCTGCGCCCTGAGTGTGTGACACACACACACACACACACACACACACACACACACACACACACACACACACACACACACACACACACACACACACACACACACACACACACACACACACACACACACACACACACACACAGGGCCTGGTCCGCTCTATGGCTTTTCTAAAAACACCTCATAAACCGAGAGCTTCTTTTCTCCTCTGGTGGCTGTGTGTGTGCAGAAGCAGGTGTGTATGCATGTGTGTGCCTGTGTGAGTTTGTGTGTGTGTGTCTGTGTAGGGTGGGGCATAGGCAGGGTAGGCGGGCAGCATGGCGCCCAGACCACATCACATGTGTGAGCGGGGGGCACATATGGAGCTGGTTGCTGCTGACGCCACATTAGGGGGGACGGGGACGGGGACGGGGCGGGCGGGCGGGGGGGAGGGGGGGGGGGGGGGGACGACAACGAGAGATGAGAATGAATGAGGAGGGGAACAGGAGGTCCTAAACCAGTGGTTTATTTTTTTAAGCACAATTGTTTCTAGTTCCACCCCAGCCAGCCCTGTCTCCAGCCCCAGAGACAATCAGCTTCACATACCATTAAGGAAACACTAACCCTAACACTAACACTGTGTGTTTATCCTCTAGATTAGAGAATAAACAGCTCTGATTGCCTCGTAATTGCGGAGCCCCAAACACCCCTCTACTATCTTTAAAAGGTGGCCAGAGATCTGTCCAATACACACACACACACACACACACACACACACACACACACACACACACACACACACACACACACACACACACACACACACACACACACACACACACACACACACACACACACACACACACACACACACACACACACACACACAGTAGCGTAGCCAGAAATGTGTTGGTGGGTGGGTCTGCGGAAATTTGGGTGGGGAGGACAGCTAACTTCTTGCAATTGTAGACATTTTGCAATGGGGTAAAGAGAAAAAATTGCAGTTTTATAGCTAATCTCATGCTATTCTACACATTTTGCCACGAGGCTGAGAGAACATTTACCGTTTTTTAAGCTAATTCAAGCACAAATATAGGTGTTGACTTTGATAAAGGTGCTGGATTATGACCTGTCTTGTTTGCTAAATGAACAAATGAAGAAGGCAGTGGCATGATGCATATACAGCCAGGTCATCCGTGATACAAATCAGTATTGTCCATGTCTGAGGACGTCGGGAGACGATGTGGAACCGGCCACTAGGGACAACAGTGAATGCTGTTACCTTCAAGTAGGTTTTTGTTTTGCTAGGTCATTGGGGGTGGAGATGGCATACGGTTGTAAGCATATGCCTCTGGTCCAAGGTTGCATGTTTAAATCCAGCAATAGAAAGTTGTTTTTGAGATGTTATTTTTAAGCCTATCCCAAACCTTATCTCTTACCTTAACCATCCAGAGTTAATGCCTAACATTAAGATTTTGGAGTTAATACCTAAACGTAACCTTAAACACTTTGAAATGTGATGTTTGGAAAAAAATTGACATTTGAGAAATTTGGATGAGTGTCTAATTCTGACGTGAGACTGTGAGAGCTAGTTCTGCATATAGCCTTAGAAGCACAATGACATATGCCTCAATGCGGTCATATTCGTGCAGTGGAGGCTCCTCAGAGGAGGAAGGGGAGGACCATCCTCCTCAGTGAATTTTATAAAAATAGCGAAACACTTAAAAAGTTATAATTTTTTTGATAAAACTACAGTAAATATATTCACATGTCACCAAGTAATTAAAATACACTAGTTTGCAATGAAGGTCAACAGTAGCCTCAACAGCACTCTGTATGGTAGCACCATGGTGTAGCCGGAGGATAGCTAGCTTCTATCCTCCTCTGTGTACATTGACTTCAAGACAAAACTTGGAGGCTCATGGTTCTCACCCCCTTCCATAGACTTACACAGCAATTATGACAACTTCCGGAGTATGTCCTCCAACCTATCACAGCTCTTGCAGCATGCTGAAATGTTGTCCACCCAATCAAAGGATCAGAAAATGAATCTAGTACTGAAAGCATAAGCTACAGCTAGCTAGCACTGCAGTGCATAAAATGTGGTAGAGATAGAAAGACAACAGTTGAACAGTTTTGAAAAATGAATTTCTTCAAAAATTAGGGAGAAGCAAGAGAGAGATATTTCGTCATCTTTTTCACTTTTACTTACTTAGCTAGAAAATTCAGCTAGCTGGTTTAGCCTACTCAAACACCTGGCTATGACTATCCAACATAACACTGGAACTCTTCCAAGTCAAGGTAAACTTTTGATTTGACTAATTTATTGCCAATGGGGCCCGCCGGTGTAACTGCTAAACTGCTTACTGACTGTACACTGTACTGCATGATTGTAGTGGTTTTGTGCAAGGCGCTTTTGAATGTGTCACTGTCCATGTGTCACTGTATGTCACCTCAAATTTTTCTCTCAACCTGTTTGCATCTATGTTGTAAACTTTCATTCATAGGCTAGGTTGTAGCAACCTCATGATGTGGGTATAGGGAAAATTCGACTATCATGTAGTAGCATACACCTATCAATGCTGCGTGAATGGAATATGAATGATAGTCATCCAATATGCTGTAATAGTAATAAGGCCATGCTCATGAAAACAAATAATAGTCCTCCCTCATTTTAAATAGCACCGACCGCCACTGTATTTGTGTCTTATTGGGGATGTGGCTTTCAGTTAGTTATTTTTGGCCACCCATCCCATGAGAGTCAATGTCATTCCAGTTCATCTGAATGTCATTCCAGTGCACTGCTTGGTATGAATTCAATCGGATGGTTTTTGCATGCTTAGGTAAAAATAATAATGTACCGTTTGAAACACTGACAAGTAGAGAGCATAAAAATGTATTAAAATAAAACACTGTTTTAGTTATTGCTCAATCTGATTGGGTGGACCTTGCTCCCCAGCGGGTGGGCCCGGGCCCACCCAGGCCAACCTGTGCCTACACAGCTGACACACACACATACACACCAGGGCACATAAGGACTTTACCAACTGTAGCAGGCTCAGTCCAGTCCAGCTCCAATCCTCTCCCCAGACCCTAACCCGGCCTTGTCAAGTCACAACAGTCCTCTCCCTCTAGCACAGTAAATACTGTGAGACCCTTGTTCTCAGCCCTGACCATGCCACTGATCTCAGCCCTGTCTAAGTCACTGTAACTCCAACACACAGATACTGTACATACGCTCAAGCACAAGCAGGAGCACACAAGGACATCAAGTCATGACCACTACTGCTTAATATGCACGTTTTTCAGGCCTGCCAAGCTCTGTGTGTGTGTGTGTGTCTTCTGTCTTCTGGCCTAGCCCTGTGTGGTCAGGCTGACCTCAGAAGAGCAGTGAAATATGTTTTTGTATATGTATGTGTGTGTATGTGTTTGTATGTGGCTTTATATGAGGCTGTTTTATTGGGCGTTACCCGGGACGACCTCGGACCACAAAGGGTGACATGCCATGAGGAACCAAAATGGTTGCAGAGAGCGAAAGAGAAGGGCAGAGGTAGAAAGGGGGATGGGGAAAAGGAGAGGGAAGCAAAGAGAGGAGGGTGGCGAAGGAGATAGAAGGAGGATGGGGGAGACTCCCAAACCCTCGAAACCACAGGTCTTATAAGAGGCACATAACATCCTAGAACAGGATTTAAAATATGAAACATTCCCAGAAACCAACAGGAACATCCTGGAAGGAGCCTTCTTAAAGACATTCATGGTCTGTAGAAAGACGTCATTACGTCTGTGTGTCGAAGGAGAGGACACTTGGTGCATATAGCCACCTCCTCCAGTAGTCCTAGGTTCGCTCCACAGGCAGGGTGAGCCAAGATGGGCATGAGTGATGACCATGCCTGCCTCTCTGTGTCTGGTCAGGTCCCCACCTTTTCACTCTCACTTAAATAGGCACAGAATCAGCTAACATTAACTAAACCATACACACAGCTCAAGAAGTGAAATAAACACACAGCCCTCAAGCAGTCAAACCCTAACCTCTCATTACACACACCCACTCGATCACCTCATCTTATCTTTATCAGCTATCCTCTCCACATCTCTGCCTTCTCTCTCTCTCCTTCCCTCTCTTCTGTCTGTCTCCAGTGACAGTATGCCAGCTCATCTAAGGACCTGGTCCTTAGATGAGCTCATCTAAGGACCAGCTGCTGGAGGGAAAATGGTTGCTGTTGCTGAGTCACCAACTGCCCACAGGGCACACACTGGTTGAATCAATGTTGTTTCAACGTAATTTGTCAACGTATTGTGATGTGGGATCAACGTGGGAAATACATTGGATTTAAAAAAAGTAATCAACCAGTACTGTTTTCATCTCGTCTTATTAACAAGCGTTGTAAACACTGCAATTAGGGTAAAACTTCAACTTAAATACGTTGACTTAACCTGACTAGCAAGTTGTTACATCATTCTAGTTTCAACATAATCATCAGATCTATGTATACGTTGAAATTGCGTTGAAAATTCCACATATAAACTTTAAAAATATATTTTTCATATTGGTTGGTTCAAATTATGTTGCATTTTAGATGTGATTAAACATATTTTAGTCGACCTTGTTTCAATGTTGATAGTAAAATGGCATGTTTGAATAAACATTATTGTTTCACCATCATGCTATGATCCCTAAATAATCAGGTATATTTAAATAAAATGTGAAGCCAAAAGTCCAGCAATTCCTGCCTGAACAGTGCCTCCTGCTGGTATATGAGGGGTGATGCACTTCAGATGCTTCTAGATGCTTTCCTCTATGTACCCTGTTTTGCTTTGGAAACAAGATGTGCTCGTTTCAGCTGAGCTACCATGTCAACACATTCACATTGATCCGCATCCATACTCATTTGCGTAGACTACCTAAATCAAATTGAATAGTTGAAAGTGACTCCTCCAACTGTTCTTACACAAGCCATATGTGAAAGTAAATTCGGAGTGAGGTTGGGTTTATGTAGGCTACATTGACCTCTGATTTGTCCAACAAAGGACACCATCATGTAGCTAGGTATATTATCATTCGTCCATGGTTGATTGGTTCTTTGGAAGTTTAGAAGTACACTACCTGACCTAAACTATGTGGATACGTGCTCGTCAAACATCTCATTCCAAAATCATGGGTATTAACATGGAGTTGGTCCCCTTTGCTGCTATAACAGCCTCCACTCTTCTGGGAAGGCTTTCCACTAGATGTTGGAACATTGCTGCGCGGACTTGCTTTCATTCAGCCACAAGAGCATTAGTGAGGTCGGGCCATGGAAACCCATTTTATGAAGCTCCCGACGAACAGTTCTTGTGCTGACGTTGCTTCCTAGGACAGTGGTCCCGCTCAAGGCCTACCACTTCACAGCTGAGCCGTTGTTACTGCTAGGCGTTTCCACTTCACAATAACAGCACTTACAGTTGACCTGGGCAGCTCTAGCAGGGCAGAAATTTGATGAATTGACTTGTTGGAGAGGTTGCATCCTATGACGGTGCCACGTTGAAAGTCTCTGAGCTCTTCAGTAAGGCCATTCTATCGTCAATGTTTGTCTATGGAGATTGCATGGCTGTGTGCTCAATTTTATCCACCTGTCAGCAACAGGTGTGGTTGAAATAGCCGAATCCACTAATTTGAAGGGTGGTCCACATACTTTTATATATATATAGGGTAGTTACCATTAGCCCTATAAATAGGATGCCAAATTAATGATATTACCAATACACTTTTACCTTTGTATACTTTTCGACCTCAATATATTAAGTTTAAGTTTTACCCTAATTTTAATGTTTACAATGCTGGTTGAAATGAGACGAAAACAATACCGGTTGATTACTTTATTCAAATCCAGTTTATGTTCCACGTTGACAAATTATGTTAAAACAATTCAACCAGTGTGTGCACACTGGGTGTGTTCAGACTGGCACGCTGACCTGTGAGTGTGTGTGTGTGTATATATGTGTACATGTGAGTGTGTGCACGCGCGTGTGTGCATGTGTTTGCGTGAGCATGCACGGGTGTGTGTGTGTGTTTATGTCAGTCCATGTGTGTGTCTACATGCGCGTGTGTGAATGAGTGTGAACTTGTTCGTCTTCTCTGAGCTTTACAGCTATGTCTGAGCTTAGCGGAGAGAGGAGAGTGTCTTTATAAAGGAAGTGAGTTCTGGGCTGACTGAAGGGACATTCTCTGTTCTCCAAATAAAACTGCCTGGCCGTGTAAACTCCACGTTCCAGAGCTGGTGGTCTCTCAGTCTCTCTGAAAGGGAAGGACTGGGGCAAGACTATATTCATGCTCTTCAACCACACACACACACACACACACACACACACACACACACACACACACACACACACACACACACACACACACACACACACACACACACACACACACACACACACACACACACACACACACACACCACGCCATTACCCACAATGCATACCAGGGGTTACCCAGCAATCCCTCCATGAATGGCCTTGCTGACCCTCAGTTCTACTTTGTTGGGAGAGAAGGGGCACATACGAACACGCGTGCAAATTAAGGCCACACACAGAGCTGGATCATCTGTGAGGTCATATG
Source organism: Salvelinus alpinus (assembly GCF_045679555.1). Classification (NCBI taxonomy): domain Eukaryota; kingdom Metazoa; phylum Chordata; class Actinopteri; order Salmoniformes; family Salmonidae; genus Salvelinus; species Salvelinus alpinus. Next base: position 10,875,008 of record NC_092109.1, read on the forward strand.
AATTAAAGCTTCTCCACCATACGCAAGGCTGCACTATAAATACAATGCATTACCATGCATATTATACGCACACTTGCATACGCATGTGCAGTGAGCACACACACACACACAAGTGCACACACACGCCGTCCAAGCCCGCACACACACAATCTAGCCCAGTATCAAGACCCTGTCATTATTTTAGAGTTCACTGGGTCTGAGAATTTGAAACTCACCAAAATAACAGTTTTACAGCCCACATTCATGATCCACCGAGAGAGAGAGAGAGAGAGAGAGAGAGAGAGAGAGAGAGAGAGAGAGAGAGCGAGAGAAACTTTGTGTCTCTGCCCCGAAAATAGATATTAAGTTGTTTTGGTATGTCTGGCTTTGTGTAAACGAGTGGGAGCCATTTTCACTTGTACTGAAAGATAGGGAGAAAACAAATAGTAAGAATTGATGCTCAGTAATAACATGAGAGTTCTTGCTGAAGTAAACACTCATGAACAGTCATTCTACCTATGATGTGTACCTCATCACCCTCTCTGATTGGACCACTGGCCACAGCCCCGCAACCTCTCCCCCCTCTCCCGTGGTCCCGCCCCCACAGCCTCAAACATCCAAACAAGGCCCCCTACACACAACCCCATTTAACCATCTTCTTTCGACACACACGCACGCATGCACACACGCTACCCCATCAGTCACAGCTTGTTAGTGAAAGCCACATCCATCCAATCAGCCCTGTGGTTTGTCTAAAGAAACAAGGAAAAAGAGATTGACAGTTGACTGTTTATCACCATCATTTTGGCTGCAAGGACTTTTTTAAGCCACGCTCATTGAGATTTTTAAAGAGAGGTGAAGGTCTTCTCTGTCCTGGGACCCCAATGGTGGAACAAGCTTCCTCCTAAAGTCAGGACAGCGGAGTCCCTGCCTATCTTCTGAAAACGTCTGAAACCCTACCTCTTCAAAGAGTATCTTAAATAAATCCTGTCATATGCAGGAGTCTCACCTGGCCATTTTAAGATGAAGGGACCAACTGTAAGTCGCGCTGGAAAAGAGTGTCTGCTAAGTGACTAAAATGTTGGATGTAAATGTGATGGATCGTCTTTCATTCTTTCCAATGGATTTATACCTGGAAAACAGGGTCTGCAGACCAAGCTAATCAATGACGTTGATTGATCGATTATACAAAAAAGTCCGGAAAAATCCAAAAGGAAACCCCACAGTAAATGCCCAAGGAAAATCTCTGCACTCTTTTCAACAACTACTGAAGGAATCCTGTATGATTTAAAAAAATATATATAAGGGCAGGCATCTGACATTTGCTTAGGCTAAGCACTTGATACCAAACCTGGCCACTGATACTGAGACACCACCACTGAGACATCACTGCCCTCATCTGGATATAGAGGGAATTACAGCCAGCACCAGTAGTATGAAACTGTTTTTACATTTACATTACATTTTAGTCATTTAGCAGACGCTCTTATCCAGAGCGACTTACAGTAGAGTGCATACATTTTATTACATTTTTACATACTGAGACAAGGATATCCCTACCGGCCAAGAGCAGACGCTCTTACAGTAGAGTGCATACATTTTATTACATTTTTATTTTTTTATCATTTTTTTTTACATACTGAGACAAGGATATCCCTACCGGCCAAACCCTCCCTAACCCGGACGACGCTATGCCAATTGTGCGTCGCCCCACGGATCTCCCGGTTGCGGCAGAGCCTGGGCGCGAACCCAGAGACTCTGGTGGCGCAGCTAGCACTGCGATGCAGTGCTCTAGACCACTGCGCCACCCGGGAGACATCACCATGTTAATTCCTTAGTGATGTACCAGGTTTCAAACCAAAACCCTCACAGTGTGGTACATTCCTGTTCCTGCACATTTCTTCTTTGCCAAGATAATCCATCCACCTGACAGGTGTTGCATATCAAGAAGCTGATTAAACAGCATGACCATTACACAGGTGCACCTTGTGCTGGGGACAATAAAAGGCAGTTTAAAATGTGCAGTATTTTCACACAACACAATGCCACAAATGTCTCAAGTTTTGAGGGAGTGTGCGATTGGCATGCTGACTGCAGGAATGTCCACCAGAGCTGTTGTCAGAGAATTCAATGTTAATTTCTCTACCATAATGCCATTTTAGAGAATTTGGCAGTACATCTAACCATCCTTCCTCACAACCGCAGACCACGTGTATGGTGTCGTATGGACAAGCGGTTTGATGATGTCAACGTTGTGAACAGAGTGCCCCATGGTGGCAGTGGGATTATAATATGGGCAGGCATAAGCTCCGGACAACAAAGAAAATTGCATTTTATTGATGGCAATTTGAATGCAGAGATAACACGAGTAGGGCCAAATGAATTGATTTCAAACTGTAACTCAGTAAAACCGTTCAAATTGTTGCATGTTGTATTTAGATTTGTGTTCAGTATAGATACTAAAAATAGGCTAGAGACTTACTGTAAAGAACTACATGATAAAACAGTTATTATCCAGTGATGATGAGATAATCAGATACAGTGTAGCAGCACCATGTGATGAGAATCCAACACCAGCCATGACATGGAGAACATGGCCACTGTAGACCAGTGTACATTGCCACGAGCAGCAGAATGAACTGCAGATAATGCAGATAAGAACAAGGCAAGACGGTGCTCTCACAGAGTATCTGCGCATGTGAACGGGTGCATTTCACGTTGCGGCGACGTGAGAGCTGCGGGACCAAAACAGCGGAGAAGTTTAGCCTCTTGCCTCATATTCTTAGTTGTAGCGGAAGTCGGCCCTACTCGGTTGCTTACTTTGTGCACCGCTGAATTTACTTTTCAAAATAAATCTAGTATTTTAAATAGATGTGGGACCTTTTTTCAATATTACAAACAAACGTTTGATACATTCCTGTGTGTCTGAGACCAACCTGGTAGTCATTTATATCAAGGCATAAGGCGAGACCCAGATGCAGACACAGGAGGAAGATGGTTGGAGTCTTACAATGTTTATTTATCCAAAAAGGGGTAGGCAAGAGAATGGTCATGTACAGGCAAAAGGTCAAAACCAGTTCAGAGTCCAATAGATACCGATGGGCAGGCAGATTCAAGGTCAGGACAGGCAGGGTGATCAGGCAGGCGGGAAAGTAGTCCAGAGTCAGACAGTGGTCAAACCCGGGAAGACTAGCAAAAGAGAATAGAAAATGAGTACAGGGGGGAAAACCACGCTGGTTGACTTGACTAAACATACAAGACGAACTGGCACAGAGAGACAGGAAACACAGGGATAAATACACTGGGGAAAATAAACGACATCTGGAGGGGGTGGAGACAATCACAGGGACAGGTGAAACAGACCACGGCGTAACAATTTCACATTCTCTGCTCATCAACCGCTGCTCTCAGACAAGGCCAGGGCAACCAACATACTGTCTAGGAGGGGTAACTAAGTACAGCAACAACAACAAAAATGTTCTTAACTGACTTGCCTAGTTAAATAAAGTTTAAATAAATAAATAAACACCAACATAAATTGTCTTAATAGGGAACAGCACAGAACAGCTTCAATGCACCTTGCATAGATTCTACAAGTGTCTGGAACTCTATTGGAGGGATGTGACACCATTCTTCCACAATAAATATTTTAAATACATGTGGGACCTTTTTTCAACATTACAAACAAACGTGTGTTGAGCCTAGATCGGATACATTGCTGTGTGTCTGAGACCAACCTGGTACTCATTTCACATTCTCATCATCCGCTGCTCTCAGACCAGGCCAGGGCAACCAACATACTGTCTAGGAGGGGTAACTAAGGACAGCGCAGCTCTGACTTGGTGGGTGTGGCCAACAGGAAACGCACACACTCCTTCCTGGTTAGAGGGGAATGGTCATCGGCAGGCTGGGAACTCTGGATAGGAGACAAGATGGTTCAGTGAGGACACATACAGGGATTGTGCGCACCTATAGCATTCAAGACACACACAGGCACACACACACCTTGATCAGGGTCTCCAGTTGCTCAGCCGGCTGATCGATGCCGAAGAACCGAGCCTCCTCCAGGACTGATACAGATGTGTGTGTGGGGTACCCAGTGGGCTGATGATGAGTTGTCCGTATCTCAGGTAATTGAGGATGGGCTCAAAGTAGTCTGGACTACTGTCTATTAGATAGGCACCCCCCTCTCCAATTCCTCATTTGTCAGTGTGCATCAAACGCATGGTGTGAAGAGAGATAGCGGTTGTCATGGTTACCGTGTGGTGGTGAAGCAGCAACACCCGACATTGAACATCAGCCAATCAGTGTGAGCCTGGAATCTCTCTGGACCACCAGGGCTATCCTGAGGATCTGTACACAGATATCATACAAATAGCTAGTACAGTGCCTTCAGAAAGTATTCACACCCCTTGACCTTTCCAACATGTTGTTGTTGTTGTTACAGCCTGAATTTAAAATGGATTAAATTGAGTTTTTCTTTACACTAGACTACACACAATACCCCATAAAGTGAACGTTTTTAGAAATGTACTAATTAATTAAAAAATGAAAAGCTGAAATGTCAATAAGTATTCAACTCCTTTGTTTTGGCAAGCCTAAATAAGTTCAGGAGTAAAAAAGTCACATAATAAGTTGCATGGACTCACTCTGTGTGCAATAATAGTGTTTAATTAACATGATTTTTTATGACTTCCTCACCTCTGTACCCCAGACATACAATTATCTCACCCTCAGTCGAGCAGTGAATTTGATTTGATTTGAATTTCAAACAGATTCAACCACAAAGACAAGGGAGGTTTTCCAATGCCTCGCAAAGAAGGGCACCTATTGGTAGATTGGTAAAAAAATAAATAAGAAGCAGACATATAATATCCCTTTGAGCATAGGGATATTAATTACACTTTGGATGTTATCAATACACCCAGTTAATACAAAGATACAGGCATCCTTCCTAACTCAGTTTCTGCAGAAGATGGAAACCGCTCAGGGATTTCACTATGAGGCCAATGGTGATTTTAAAACCGTTACAAAGTTTAATGGTTGTGATGTGAGAACTGAGGATGGTCAACAACATTGTAGTCACTCCAAAATGCTTACCTAAATTAGTGTAACGAAAGAAACCTGTACAGAATATAAATATTTCAAAACATTTATCCTGCTTACAACAAGGCACTTGCACATACTGCAAAAACACAACACAGCACCGAGAACCACTCTTCATATTTTCAAGCATGGCGATGGCTGCATCGTATTTTAGGTATATTTTAGGTATGCTTGTCATCTTTCTTTACCAAGACGACATTGAATGTTCCTGAGTGGCCTAGTTACAGTTAACTTAAATTGGCTTAAAAATCTATTGCAAGACTTAAAGGGCTTTCTAGCAATGATCAACAACCAACATGACAGAGCTTGAATTTATTAAAGAAAAATGGGCAAATATTGTACAATTCAGCTGTGCTCTTAGAGACTTACCCAAAAAGACTCACAGCTGTAACCACTGCTAAAGGTTTTTCTAAAATATTGTCTAAGAGGGGTGATTACTTATCTAATCAAGATATATTAGTGTTTTATTTTTTTAATAACTTTTTAATAAATGTTAGAATTGTAACGTTAATCCCACTTTGTAAAACAACAAAATGTGGAAAAAGTCTAGGGGTGTGAATACTTTCAGAAGGCTCTGTATCTTCTTCGTCTTTGGTTAACACCCTGACGCTAGGTCTTGACGCGAACACGCATCGCTTGAGGTACTGTTTTGGAAACACAAGGAACGTACCTTTCATATCATCGAGAAATAACACAAAAACGAATTAGGTTAAATTACTACACACCTTTATAGGGTTAGTGTTCCCTCATGGCCATATCTCTATGTTACAGCGCATGTTTAAGGAAGACAGGCGTAAGACTTAGGAGACCAACTGTGCTAATTAGCCTTCTAGCATGCTCCGAACATCTGTGTGGGACGGAAGAAGGCCTCCAGAAACTGTCGCCTGCAACTATCATAAAGCTGGGTAAAACAGTAAGTGTGTACTTTGCATTTGTGAAATTATTTTGGATGTGATATGAAAGTAAAGGGCTTGATGTTTCTAGACCAATATCGCAATTGAGAGTCGATTCATGTTTAAATGCAATATTTGGCTGTTTTGACTGCCAGAGCCAGTCTACCTCTGAAAATAACATACACTACATGACCAAAAGTATGTGGACACGTGCTAGTAGAACATCTCATTCCAAAATCATGGGCATTAATATGGAGTAGGTCCTCCCTTTGCTGCTACAACAGCATCCACTCTTCTGGGAAGGCTTTCCACTAGATGTTGGAACATTGCTGCGGAGACTTGCTTCCATTCAGCCACAAAAGCATTAGTGAGGTCGGGCACTGATGTTGGGCAATTAGGCCTGGCACGCAATCGCCGTTCTAAATCATCCGAAAGGTGTTCGATGGGGTTGAGGTCATGGCTCTGTGCAGGACAGTCAAGTTCTTCCACACCGATCTCAACAAACCATTTCTGTATGAACCTTTCTTTGTGCACGGGGGGATTGTCATGCTAAAATCAGGAAAGGGCCTTCCCCAAATTGTTGCCACAAAGTTGGAAGCACAGAATCGTCTAGAATGTCATTGTATGCTGTAGCTTCCCTCCAATGGAACTAAGGGGCCTAGCGCAAAGCATGAAAAACAGCTCCAGACCATTATTCCTCCTCCTCCTTATGCTTTGATAGAAATTAGTACCAGGTTGGTCTCAGACACACAGGAATGTATAAAAACTGTACAGTTGGCACTATGCAGTCGGACAGGTAGCGATTTTTGATTTGTCAGTCGAACTGCCAGATGGTGAAGTGTGATTCATCACTCCAGATAACGCATTTCCACTGCTCCAGAGTCCAATGGCGGCAAGCTTTACACCACTTCAGCCAACGCTTGGAATTGAGCATGGTGATCTTAGTCTTGTGTGCAGCTGCCATGGAAACCCCTTTCTATAATTTCGATTAAGACATTAAATGAGCGAGCAACAATGGACTTAGTCAATGAAACTATGTGTTCAGCACTTTTGAAATGTACAGCGACAGAATGCAGAACATGGGCTGCTCTTAGAGTATTTTCCCTGTACACCAAATCAGAACCGTAGGATGAATAAAGGGGGCATATAAGCAGACAATGAGACCTCTTACAATATTAGATGATGACATTTCTCTAAAACAGGTTATAGGCTACATGTGCAGCGCCACCGAGTCAGAACAGTCACGTTAGGCAAAATTAAGAGGTGAAAATAGACAAATATATTAGGGTGAGGCACATTGGCTACTAACAGCTTACTACACAACTTACCCTTAGTATTACTTTCTTAGCTACAGTATGCATATCTCCCTTGCATATTACATAATTTATGCAGCAGCATACAAGACATTTTTGGACTCACCTTGGCTTGTGATGTGCTCACTTAAACATGAAGGCGGCGGGGCGGTTTTATTATCAAACTTTGTCATCAAAGTCTGACATTCTCTGGATTTATGGTGGGAACTCTGGGGGAAAAAACACACAGCCACTCCATTGAATAGCAGGCTACTGGTTGCTTTGCACTGCTGGAAGTTGGCAGTTAGCCACCGATTCATTCCAAACTACTCATTGTTGAATTTGTGATTTCCAACTTGTTGTGTAATCTTTATGTCCAGTGGCCGATACGTTTTATCTATAATTTCTCTTCATTATCTCTCTTCATATGACAAGGATTAAAAAGGATTTGCCTGTAGATTGTAGACTTGATTCACGATGACGACTGCTAGCTAAGACTTTGAAAGTAATTTGTTGACATGATCAGTCCCATCAAAGCTACTGTACATATAACGTGATTTGACGTCATTTTATCTGTGGCCAATGACCTTGAGCCTTCTTGGAAGGGCACTTGTAATAAACTCATCAAAAACGTCCTCTCACTGTCAACTGTTTATTTTCAGCAAACTTAACATGTGTAAATATTTGTATGAACATAACAAGACTCAACAACTGACACATAAACTGAACAAGTTCCACAGACATGTGACTAACAGAAATGGAATAATGTGTTCCTGAACAAAGGGGGGGGGGGGTCAAAATCCAAAGTAACAGTCAGTATCTGGTGTGGCCACCAGCTGCATTAAGTACTGGAGTGCATCTCCTCCTCATGGACTGCACCAGATTTGCCAGTTCTAACTTTGCCAGTTCTAACTCTTCCACCAAGGCACCTGCAAGTTCCCGGACATTTCTGGGGTGAATGGCCCTAGCCCTCACCCTCTGGTCCAACAGGTCCCAGACGTGCTCAATGGGATTAAGATCCGGGCTATTCGCTGGCCATGGCAGAACACTGACTTTCCTATCTTGCAGGAAATCACGCACAGAACGAGCAGTATGGCTGGTGGCATTTTCATGCTGGAGGGTCATGTCAGGATGAGCCTGCAGGAAGGGTACCACATGAGGGAAGAGGATGTCTTCCCTGTAGCGCACACCATTGAGATTGCCTGCAATGACAACAAGCTCAGTCCGATGATGCTGTGACACTGCCCCAGACCATGACGGACCCTCCACCTCCACATCGATCCCGCTCCAGAGTACAGGCCTCGGTGTAACGCTCATTCCTTCAACGAAAACGCGAATCCGACCATCACCCCTGGTGAGACAAACCCGCGACTCGTCAGTGAAGAGCACTTTTTGATAGTCCTGTCTGGTCCAGTGACGGTGGGTTTGTGCCCATAAGCGACTTTGTAGCTGATGATGTCTGGTGAGGACCTGCCTTACAACAGGCCTACAAGCCCTCAGTCCAGCCTCTCCCAGCCTATTGAGGACAGTCTGAGGGATTGTGCGTTCCTGGTGTAAGTCGGGCAGTTGTTGCCATCCTGTACCTGTCCCGCAGGTGTGATGTTCGAATGTACCGATCCTGTGCATGTATTGTTACACGTGGTCTGCCACTGCGAGGACGATCAGCTGTCTGTCCTGTCTCCCTGTAGCGCTGTGTTAGACGTCTCACAGTACGGACATTGCAATTTATTGCCCTGGCCACATCTGCAGTCCTCATGCCTCCTTGCAGCATGCCTAAGGCACGTTCACACAGATGAGTATCTTTCTTTTGGTGTTTTTCAGAGTCAGTAGAAAGGCCACTTTAGTGTCCTAAGTTTTCATAACTGTGACCTTTAATTGCCTACCGTCTGTAAGCTGTTAGTGTCTTAACGACCGTTCCACAGGTGCATGTTCATGAATTGTTTATGGTTTATTGAACAAGCATGGGAAACAGTGTTTAAACCCTTTACAATGAAGGATTTTTATGAATTATCTTTGAAAGACAGGGTCCTGAAAAAGGGACGTTTCTTTTTTTGCTGAGTTTATAACTCTGGCAGGATACAAAGGGCTGAAATTTTGTATGTCTACATTTACTAAGGACATAAACTTCGCGATGACAGTGTCCCCATGAGTGACAGAACAGAGCCAATCATGGCGTAATACTCCTATTTTTTGGTGGCTCGCCCCACCGCCACAGAAAGCACTGAGCTAGGCTGAAACACCTGCATTTTGGAGCTGCCTTACTCAAGAAAACAAAAATGAGACCATGTGTGTATGATATATATTTTTTTTTTTACATTGTTTGCAAACCTATATGTGACACATATTAATGCCAAAATAACATGCAAAACAGGCAAGTCCCCCCCCAAAAAAATATTTATATTATTTTTTGCTAAAAATGTGGGGCTCAAAACATGTAGGGTTCTGATTTAGCTTATTCATAATTAATTCATCATTAACGTTTGGTTCATGCATGTGACCGACCAATACCTCACAAGGCTTCTTCTCTGTAAGCTGAGACCTTGAAACTGAGATATCCCTTTGTTCTGGGCGTACTGCCAAATTGCTTAGGCTGATGGTGAGGATTCCTCCCAGGCCCCATCAATCAGTCACTTGTATGAACCCAGTCAAATTGGTTATTAGAATAGCACAAACATAAAAATGTTCCTTCACAAATTATTGCAATAATGTCAGCCAATCAGCAATCAATGAGTAAATGTTGTCCAATTGCAATGGAGGCAGTAACTCACATGGACTTACCGAGATGGCATTGGTCATCATTTGTTCCCCTTGTTTCCTCACTTAAAGTTCTACACCACCCCTACTATCAAATTGACCTACCTCTGGCTGATGAGGCACTAACGGAAAGTAGAAGTCATCCCACTTCAATAATAACAGAGAGAATGTAGTATTTAACAATCAAATCAATTTATTAGCTAATTCATTCTTACAGGCAAATAAAATAGCAAGGGTTCTACAAAGTAGACCAGGGGTGTCGAACTCCTTTTATCCAGGGGGGCACGTTCAGTCTTCAACGAGGTCCAAAAGGGCAGCACTAAAAATTGGTTATATTTCCTTGTATTAAAAACTTGCGAAAAATTGTTCATATATATATATTTTCTTTTTAATATATACTCAAAGCACCCACGGGCCGGATTCGACCCCCTCGCCGGCCAGATCCGGTCCGCGAGGGGGCCGAATTCGACCCCCTCGCCGGCCAGATCCGGTCCGCGGGCAGTATGTTAGACACTCCTGGTGTAGACATGCGCACACACAGAAACACACACACACATGATTGGGTGGATATCTTACAATGTAATACCAGAGCATGGTTGAGTTCAGGAGACACCAATGGGAGAAAACACTTTCAAAGAAAAAACTAACAATTGCATTTCTATTTGACAAGTTATCTGTTTGGAAATGTAACACACCTCTTAAACACACCCCTTGTCTGAGTAAAATAAAACTACATTGTGCTTGATTGCAGGTTTCTCTTTGTGTGAGGTCAGGGAACAGAGAGGATTCTGGGAGGCTGTCAATCGTTTCTGCTCCAACTTATTATATCTCCGCTCTACCTCTCCGTCCCTCCTTCGCCCTCTAGGGTTAGGGGGAGTGTTGTGTTCACTCGTTTCCACTATCCTCTGTGTCGTCCTCTCCTCCCTCACTCCGTCCCTCTCCATCTATGTCCCTCTCTCTCTCTGGGTAGTTGAGGATGTGGCGGTTGGCCTGGGTGAGGTACTGCTGCTGTTTGAAATACACCTTAAACACTCCCTTCATCACCACAAATGCTATACCACCCTACAACACAGAGGGAGAGAAAGGGAGAAAAAGAGAAATATAAAACACCTGCCACCCCAGACATACTGTACACACACACACACACACACACACACACACACACACACACACACCCTCACCAGAACGGTGCGTTGCAGAGATGAAGGTACCCTGCTGAAGATCAGCCGTCCCACCAGGCTGGCCACGGAGGGGAAGATGAGAGCTCCACACAAAGTACGAGACACTGACAGGTGGTCCCCTCCATTACTCCCATCAGCTGGCACACGGGGCAATGGACGCCCTATACCTGTGTGGGATGGGGGTGAGGGGAGGAGAGAGACAAAAAGGAGAGTTAAAAAAAATAATTATCAAGTGAATTTCATTTGCAGAATGTACCACAGCGCCTTTGTAAAATATTCAGACACCTGGAATTGTTCCACATTTTGTTAGGTTACAGCCTTATTCTAAAATGTATTAAATGTTTTTCTTCCCCCTCAACAATCTACACACAATACCCCATAATGACTAAAGCAAAAACAGGTTTCTGTAGCATTGAAGGTCCCCAAGAACACAGTGGCCTCCATCATTCTTAAATGGAAGAAGTGTGGAACCACCAAGACTCTTCCTAGAGCTGGCCGCCCGGCCAAACTAAGCAATTTGGGGAGAAGGGTCTTGGGCAGGGAGGCGACCAAGAACACGATGGTCACTCGAACAGGGCTCCAAAGTTCCTCTGCGGAGATGGGAGAACCTTCCAGAAGGACAACCATCTCTGCAGCACTCCACAAATCACGCCTTTATGGTATAGTGGCCAGACGGAAGCCACTCCTCAGTAAAAGGCACACCTGACAGCACTCTTGGAGTTTGCCAAAAGGCACCTAAAGAGTCACTGGTGTGATGAAACCAAGATTTAACTCTTTGGCCTGAATGCCAAGTGTCACGTCTGGAGGAAACCTGGCACCATCCCTACGGTATAGCATGGTGGCGGTAGCAGCATCATCATCACACTGTAGTGATGTTTTTCAGCGTCAGGGACTGGGAAACTAGTCAGGATCGAGGGAAAGATGAAAAGAGCAAAGTAAAGCGAGATCCTTGATGAAAACCTGCTCCAGAGAGCTCAGGACCTCACTGGGACAAAGGTTCACCTTCCAACAGGACAAGGACCCTAAGCACACAGCCAAGACAATGCAGGTGTGGCTCCGGGACAAGTTCTTTAGTGGCCCATCCAGAGCCCAGACTTGAACCCGATCGAACATCTGTGGAGAGACCTGAAAATAGCTGTGCAGCGACGCTCCCCATCCAACCTGACAGAGCTTGAGAGGATCTGCAGAGAAGAATGGGAGAAACTACCCAAATACAGGTGTGCCAAGCTTGTAGCGTCATACCCAAGAAGACGCTGTAATCGCTGCCAAAGGTGCTTCAACAAAGTTATGAGTAAAGGGTCTGAATATTTTTATATATTTGCAACCATTTCTAAAAACCTGTTTTTGCTTTTGTCATTGTGAGGTATTGTGTGTAGATTGATGAGGTGAAAAACATTTGATCCATTTTAGAAGAAGGCTGTAACGTAACAAAATGTGGAACAAGTCAAGGCGTCTGAATACGTTCCGACTGCACTGTGTGTGTGTACCTGGAACTAGCAGCTGTAGTTTAGAGGAGTGTCTCTGCCACAGCCTCAGTATGTAGTCCTCCCAGCGTATCATCTTGCCCAGGACCAGCATCACAGGGATGGTAGGTAGACCCATCAGGAGGAACAGAGGGTCGGCTCTCTCCATCACATCCAAGCCCTTCTTATGGCCTACCACCTGTAGAAATAGGGGGAGGAGGGAAAGGGAGGGAGGTAAGGAGGTAGGGAATTGTGGATCTCGTGTTCTGTGTTGCATTGGCGTTCGCAATGGATTCACTGAACTAGTTAGTAAGTTAGTGTTAGTTATGGTCAATGGCAAGGGTATAATGGTTTGAGGTTCAGGGGTCAGGAGTAGAGGGTCATGTACCTGCATGACAGTCACAGCTCCATAGGTGACAGCTGACCAATAGACTGTCCCCACCACCACCCCAGCAGCAGCGAACGGACTGGCCCGCGACAGAGCCCTGTCCACCTGCTGGAGGAAGTACACCAATGGCCCTGGAGGGGGGGACAGACAGACATATACAGTCAGTAAAATACGCACACCTGGACAGAAGGCACTACAGAGTAGAACTATCTTGTGTGTGCGCTGCAAGTTGCCCATATCGGGAAAGACTATACTCTGTGTGTGTCAGTTACCCATCTTGGGGAAGACGATGCTGTACTCTGTGCCACACTGAGGGCAGCAGACAGCTCCTCCACCGTTTCCTTTCTGCTTCTCATCGAGCCAGCGCTGCAGGCAGGCCTGGTGGATCCACTTGGTACAGCCTTTACACCTGCAGGGGCTCACCCACTCTGCCACGCGGTCCTCTTTCTCTGTCGCAAAACACACCCAGCAGTGCCTGGACATGCACACACACAGTGGGAGATACAGGTGAATACACACAGACAAAGGCAGGCAAAGGTGACACACACACACAACACACACACACACACAACACACACACTTCTCAGGGGGCTCCTCTACACAGGCCATGTTGAGTCCGTTCAGTTCCTCTAGGTCCCTGTCTCAGCATGGGCCAGCCAGGAAGGACCTGCATACAAAGAGTCATTTTCACTTTCTCTACATCCTGCATCTGGTTATTTTACAGACAACATTTACCAACTGTCTGTATTAGCTTGCTTCTCCTACATTCAACTAACTCACTTTTGGTTTGGCCAAACTTGTAACTAATTTAACGTTAGCTGTCTCGGCCATGCCAAACTGACATGCCCCAGTCAGTGAACAACTGCAAACTAACCTGAGATAACGTTAGCTAGCTAATGCTGTGATGCTGGTTTTCTGTGTTTTAGTTAGATCATAAAATGACATGTCGTCCATACAACTTGCCAATAAAACGTTTTAATCGCTTTGTGATTTTTGCTAAGGCCGAGATTGCGTCAAGTGTATAACGTTACCGCAAATAGACTAGCAAAATAGTTTAGTAGCTATGGAGGAATTCATAACTTCTAGTTGTTGTTGAACAATGACAGTGGTTTCTTACCTCAATAATGCCTCTATATAAATACCCCGAAGTACCTCACAGTCAGTTTTAAACTAGCTGAATGACAAGAGAAGAGTTTTGATCGCTAAATAATCTTCGTCAACTGTCACCACCATAAAGCAGACAGGAATAATAAAGTACTTCCGGGTCACGTATTTTTGGAATCCTTCAGAATAAGAGTAACGTCCTGTATACGTTGTAGCTGAATTAATAAGTAGAGCGAAATTGTGCAGAATTATATATATATTATACTAACTATCATACAAAGAATACTTTCAAGTATTTCTATGACATATTATGGGATAATTATTTGTATAAATATTAAGCCTAAATGGTGAACAATATTTTTTGTGCATGTACAGTGCACGGTGCACTCCAATCATTTAGAGAACCATGCACAATTTCCTGTAGGTTGTGTTGCAGTAAATGGAGGTTCCATTCTACTTAGCAGCACTTCTAGTTTCCAAATCCACAGAGTTACACCCAGAGGAGCGTCACTGCTTGTTTTTCGGCCCTTCAAGAGAGTCCAATCAGCTGAAATCCAGTTGTTTTTTCATATCGGACATAAATATTGCACTGTACATAATCGATTGTGTGTCCATAAAACCAGAGGCCTACTTACTAGAGTCCCTAATATACAAAACAGATGAGTTTCAACCAAAAGTTTGCGTAGGGCCCCTGAACACTATATGCTACAAACATAGCACTGTAAAGGAAAAACTATTGTTTGTGTTCATCAAACCAGGGTCCAGTCTACACTTTTGTACTATCACTTTAACTCTACGCTGAACGACTAATTCAGAACTATATCTTATTTACAAAGGAACAAATAAACTACTTTAGCTTACTCTTTGTTTGCTTTCAGTGTGAAATAAAACGCCATTCCATATCAGACGTGCGCTCTTGACTTGCGCTACAATGGTGGTGCCAAATTCCAACAATTAGCAGGTGGTTAGGTGAGAAACGAACTGCTAAAGCGAAAAAATGGAAACAATGTGATCAGTAGATGGAGTGTTAACTGACTGGCATTCCTGTAAATTACCTACTTTTTCTAATGATAATTAGCAGGCTGCAGACCTTATATCAGACTTTAAATCGGTGCAAGGCCAGCCTTTTGTGACAAAATATGCCTCAGGTCAAGCATTTTGGCTGGACAAATAAAAAATATCATCCTAGTAAGATCATGTAAATGGGTTAGTATCACACCAATCATCAGATTGCTTATGTTTCTTAAAATGGCGGGGAAACAATGTTGATTTGTGCCCAGTAGGCTGATTCTACCGATGAGTGTTACTGTTGATGATCAATTTCTGTTGATGATCAAGTAACTTCATTGTGATATTTGTTATGAATAAAGCATGCTTTAAAGAAATATATATATATACTTGCATCTCTCTTGACTTTTTTAATGTAGTCATTTATTACTATTCTTTGTATATTTTCCGAAGTGTTCACCAGAAGGCTTTGACTTTTACATTGTAAGCTATTTTGGTATGCAATGCGTCCTGTGACTCAGTTTTTTATTCAAACTCACCTGTTTTGTACTTTAGGGACTCTAGTGAGTATACTGGACCCTAGTTTTTTGGGCATACAATCAATCAATTTTCCTGTATAGTGCTATATTTGTACCATATAATGTCCAGGGCCGCATTATAAGCTGTTTGACCACAGTAAAAGTCCAGCAACACTTCCTGACCTAAGTTTTTGTTCAAACTGACCACTTTTGTATTCTAGTGACTCTAGAATACACTTTAAGCTGTTTGACCACAGGAAGGGTTCTATTCAATCTGTATCGCAGAAGTTCAGCGTTACAGCGCTATTGACATTTAAAGGCAATATTCCTGTGTCAGTGAAGACTGCATTGACAGTAAACGCTGCACATATCGGCTCAATCGGAAATGATCTTTACATTTCTATTGTGCAATCTGTAACGTTTCAGCAATACAGAATGACTAGATCACTGAAGGTCCAGAAACACTTCCTATGACCTAGGTTTTTGTTCAAACTCATCTGTTTTGTACAGGTACTTGTCTATGGTGCAATATCTATGTCCAATATGAAAAACATACTGCATTTAAGCTGATTGGCCACTCTTTAATGGCTGCAAAATGAGCAGCAAAGCTGTCATCAAGGCAAAGAGTGGCTACTTTGAAGAATCACAATATAAAATATATTTTAATTGGTTTAACACTTTTTTGGTTATTACATGATTCCATATGTGTTATTTCATAGTTTTGATGTCTTCACTGTTATTCTACAATGTAGAAAATAGTAAAAATTAAGAAAAACCCTGGAATGAGTAGGTGTCCAAATTTTCACTGACACTGTATATATATATATATATATATATACTACATGACCAAAAGTATGTGGATACCTGCTCGTCGAACATCTCATTCTAAAATCATGGGCATTAATATGGAGTTGGTCCCCCCTATACCAGCCTCCACACCTCTGGGAAGGCTTTCCAGTAGATGTTGGAACACTGCGGGGACTTGGTTCCATTCAGCCATAAGAGCATTAGTGAGGTCATGCAGTGATGTTGGCAGATTAGGCTTGGCTCGCAGTCAGCGTTCCAATTCATCCCAAAGGTGTTCGATGGGGTTGAGGTCAGGACTCTGTGCAGGCCAGTCAAGTTCTTCCACACCAATCTCGACAAACCATTTCTGTATGGACCCCGCTTTGAGCACAGGGGCATTGTCAAACTGAAACAGGAAAAGGCCTTCCCCAAACTTTTGCCACATAGTTGGAAGCACAGATTCGTTTGGAATGTCATTGTATGCTGTGGCATTAAGATTTCCCTTCACTGGAACTAAGGGGCCCGAACCATGTAAAACGGCCCCAGACTATTATTCTTCCTCCACCAAACTTTACAGTTGACACTATGCATTGGGTCAGGTAGCGTTTTCCTGGCATCCGCCAAACCCAGATTCGTCCATCGGACTGACAGATGGTGAATCGGGATTCATCACCTCAGAGAACACTTTTACACTGCTCCAGAGTCAAATGGTGCAAGCTTTACACCACTCCAGCCGACACTTGGCATTGAGCACGGTGATCTTAGACTTGTGTGCGGCTGCTCGGCCATGGAAACACATTTCATGACGCTCCCGACAAACAGTTATTGTGCTGACTTTGCTTCTAGAGGAAGTATGGAACTCGGTAGTGGGTGTTGCAACCGAGGACAGATGATTTTTACGTTTCTCCTAGACGTTTCCACTTCACAATAACAACACTTACAGTTGACTGGGGCAGCTCTAGCTCAGGGCAGAAATTTTATGAACTGACTTGTTGGACTCCTATGACAGGGTCACGGGGAAAGTCACTGAGCACTTCAGTAATGCCACTTTACAAAAAAAGTATCAATTGAGATTGCATGGCTGTGTACTTAACTTTATACACCTATCAGCAACGGGTGTGGCTGAAATAGCCAAATCCACTAATTTGAAGAGGTGTCCAAAAAATACTGTATATATAGTGTACATACAGTTGAAGTCGTACGTTTACATACACTTAGGTTGGAGTCATTAAGTCGTTTTTCAACCACTACACAAAATTCTTGTTAACAAACTATAGTTTTGGCAATTTGGTTAAGACATCTACTTTGTGCATGACACAAGTAATTGTTCCAACAATTGTTTACAGACAGATAAATTAACTTATAATTCAATGTATCACAATTCCAGTGGGTCAGATGTTTACATTCACTAAGTTGACTGTGCCTTTAAACAGCTTGGAAAATTCCAGAAAATGATGTCATGGCTTTAGAAGCTTCTGATAGGCTAATTGACATCATTTGAGTCAATTGGAGGTGTACCTATGGATGTATTTCAAGGCCTACCTTTAAACTCACTGCCACTTTGCTTGACATCATGGGAAAATCAAAAGAAATCAGCCAAGACCTAAGACAAAAAAATTGTAGACAAGTCTGGTTCATCCTTAGGAGCAATTTCGAAATGCCTGAAGGTACCATGTTCATCTGTACAAACAATAGTACGCAAGTATAAACACCATGGGACCAAGCAGCCGTCATACCACTCAGGAAGGAGACACGTTCTGTCTCCTAGAGATAAACGTACTTTGGTGGGAAAAGTGACAATCAATCCCAGAACAACAGCAAAGGACCTTGTGAAGATGCTGGAGGAAACTGGTACAAAAGCATCTATATCCACAGTAAAACAAGTCCTATATCTACATTACCTGAAAGGCTGATCAGCAAGGAAGAAGCCACTGCTCCAAAACTGCCATAAAAAAAGCCAGACAACGATTTGCAACTGCACATGGGAACAAATATCGTACTTTTTGGAGAAATGTCCTCTGGTCTGATGAAACAAAAATAGAACTGTTTGGCCATAATGACCATTGTTACGTTTGGAGGAAAAAGGGGGAGGCTTGCAAGCCGAAGAACACCATCCCAACCGTGAAGCACGGGGTGGCAGCATCATGTTGTGGGGGTGCTTTGCTGCAGGAGGGACTGGTGCACTTCACAAAATAGATGGCATCATGAGGAAGTAAAATTATGTGGATATATTGAAGCAACATCTCACAACATTAGTCAGGAAGTTAAAGCTTGGTCGCAAATGGGTCTTCCAAATGGACAATGACCCCAAGCATACTTCCAAAGTTGTGGCAAAATGGCTTAAGGACAACAAAGTCAATGTATTGGAGTGGCCATCACAAAGCCCTGACCTCAATCCCATAGAATATGTGTGGGCAGAACTGAAAAAGCATGTGCAAGCAAGGCCTACAAACCTGACTCAGTTACACCAGCTTTGTAAGGAGTAATGGGTCAAAATTCACCCAACTTATTGTGGAAGCTTGTGGAAGGCTACCTGAAATGTTTGACCCAAGTTAAACAATTTAAAGGCAATTCTACCAAATACTAATTGAGTGTATGTAAACGTCTGACCCACTGGGAATGTGATGAAAGAAATAAAAGCTGAAATAAATAATTCTCTCTACTATTATACTGACATTTCACATTCTTAAAATAAAGTGGTGATCCTAACTGACCTAAAACAGGGACTTTTTACTGGAATTAAATGTCAGGAATTGTGAAAAAAACTGAGTTTAAATGTATTTGATTAAGGTGTATGTAAACTTCTGACTTCAACTGTAATTTCAAGCCTTATTCATACCGTTTTGTTGAATAGAAATACATCATATTTCATATTTTTATTATATTTGTATTGTGTATTTCAGCTATTTTTACTTTCTTTGAGTATACAGCATTACTAGTTGTTTTTTGCCCTATCATGATAATTACTTTTGGGTATTATGTAGATTACATTTTCGATGACATTTAGTTTAATTTAACTGGTTAAACAAAATTGTAAGTGCTAACATTTCCTCACAAAATGTAACGAATTTTTTACATTTGTATAATTTTTTACCATCTTCATTATAATACTTTTATTTTGAAGGGAAATCGCCAAAGTCACCGCGTTATTCTTTCTAGGTCTTGCTTTTTCTTGCTTGCTTCTCAGAGGTCTGACTGTCCTACTGACCGCCAAAAATCCATACATCAGTGCCAAAAATACACAACAGTCCTTCTGATTACAGAGACTTTATTCTTAAAGGGAAAGAAACACTGTCATTTAAAAAAAAATCTAAACATTTTGGGGTGTTCTGAAATTTACGACAGATACACTACACATATTCAGTAAGAGCTAATTACCAATGCTAATTAACCACGATTTCAAAAACATTCACATAAATATAACTTCTCTAATGCTCATCTAGTCATCTTGTAAAGGGAGCAAAGTTGATTTAGCTGAAGATAAATGTATTCATGAAGATGATGGAAAAGCCAGCCAGCCAAAACGGTGCACACGCTGACAACCCTGAATAGAGGGTTTAACAGTGAGGACGTAAACTCCAGCTGGCAGCATTGCGATTGGCTGTTGCCAGTGTCCGTCTAGACAACCAGACACACCGTTAGGTTGTGATCAAAGCAAGCATCGGCAGCGAGTCGGATGAGCCCAGAGTGACAGGGCGTTATTTACATGTTTAAAATATCCAATAGGCCACATTTTATTGAAGGAATAATTGAAACATATCTTAAACAATCAGTTCGTCATGGAGTCCTATGACATTATAGCTAACCAGCCGGTTGTGATCGATAATGTAAGTATGATGTCACTCACCCACACCCTGACTTGCCCGCTAAATGACTAGCCAGGAAGGTTAGCTAGCTTATTGTGTTGGAAGCTTTGTTAGCTGACATTATTGAATACTGTGTACTAGCCTGCTATTCATCAATATATTCCAGTTGCACCTAGCTAGTTAGCTCTTCCCATGTGCATGTCGTGTAGAATGTCTCTTTGTCGATTTCGTTTTGTTGCATTGCATAGCTTGCTAGCTAACTTGTGTGCTGCAGAACCAGCTTGCTAATGCTAGCTATCCAGCTTACGTTACGTGGTTTTTCATTTAAACGCTGTATAACGCTACCTACATCTCACATCTCCATCATATTTTCTGTGCTGGAAGAATAACAAGATGCACATGATGGAATTATAGTCGCATCAGCTACTAGGTAACTAGCTGCAACACCGGCTAGACACATTATTTCGCCGGGAGACGAACCCCACCTTGGCTTGCTAACGGCTAGCCATCTATGCTGAGTCGTTCCATGTCATTTCAGCAAGCCATGACACCCACCATCTCCGATTGTTCTGATATTTTTTTCAGTAGTTAAGAAACCGATAGGATTGACATTCCTGAAACATTATTTTCATAAAATGTAATTTTGTCTTGGAGAAATTAAGCTATTTGATTGCACCCAAATTGGCAATTTTTGTTAGACCATTCCTGGTGAACAAGCTAACTATTCGACTAGAGCAGTTCTAATGGTTTCAATGTTATGGTCTCTGATGGTCTTCAATGGTGAAAGTCCCAAACACACACTGTATAGTGTTTTGCAATTGGTGTTTTTTGTTGTTGTTGGTAAATGTCACTAATCACATACATATAGAGCTGTTTCCTGATCATTGTTTTGGAAAACATAAGACTGCCATGCAATTCATTATTTTATGAGGGTTGTCACAACATTTTAGCCCATTTGTATTGTTTTATTTTAGCCCATTTATCCATCAACATTTTGGTCGAAAAATTATTCATATGGGAATTGAATAGGGATAGCCCTCAGAGGGCTTGTTGGTCTATTCAAGTAGAGTTGGGTTGAAGTATAAGGTTGCTAAGAGATGGGAAAACTGAATTGCTTTCATGGAGGACTGTTTTGAATTGAGCTAAATCGATTGGTTTACCATCTAAAGTTGCAAAGGAAATGTTGTGATATATTTAATACACACAAGAGACCAGCCAAATGGATAGTGTGGCGGTATAGCAGAAACAACGACATCTAGTGGTCAACTTGGTATAATGGTAAATATTGCAAGCGACTTCAATTACACATTCTCCGAACAGGAGGAAAAACATCACCAGATTTACAGGGAATACATTACATAGTATGGAGAAGCAATACTCCAAGTCACAGCTTCATACTACTTGTCTAACATACATAACTTATACTGTTTACTGGTTGTTGGAGTGGGATTGGCGTGGGGTGTATGTGGATTGATTTTGACAATTTTGGGGGGATTTTTAGGGAATGCTAATCGTATCTGTTAGTAGCTACATCAGCATTTTAAGAGCAATCTGAGATGGTGGGTGTCAAACCATTTTCTTATGCTTTTTGAAGTGGAACGACCCTGATGCTAGCCCTGCATTGCCAGAGAAATTAGCTAGCTAGCAGCATTAGCAATCGCTAACTATCGCCATCAGTCACTGATCATGCGCCTTAGGGCATACCAGTCTAAAAATGAACAACTTCAATCCCCCAAAAAACCTACTTGAAATTGCATTTTCAATTTTCTTTGCTAGATTATTTATCCTGAATGAGTGTACCCGACCTTGCAGGTTGTTGTCAACGTAGTACTACCTGTGTCATCTGTTGCCCTGATTAGCCCCGAGGCTTGTCATGGGCTCTGTTTTTAAAGCTATACAAGTAGCATACTGTTTTACTAGAATGGTACTCAAACCCTTATGAAAAGTTGAATTATAAAGAAGGGACTGTGATGCTGCCATGACCCAGCAGACAAAGGCTGCAAAGTGTAATATCTCATCCAGAGAGGGATGATGCCTTCTACAGCTTCAGGCGGTGTCTTGTGAGAGACACACACACACACACACACACACACACACACACACATATGAGGAGTGTTAATTGCATTGGGTGAGGACAGACAACACAAGCAGTTTTTAGCTCAATGTGGACCCATTTCTCTCCTCTCCTCTCTGTTTTAATTTCGACTCCTATTTACCTATATCGTTCTTTCTCTCCCCAGGGTTCAGGCGTTGTCAAAGCTGGCTTTGCTGGAGACCAGATCCCCAAATACTGCTTCCCCAACTAGTAAGACCTCCATTTTTACTTATTTTACAACAACAACACACCGCTGATATTCAGTCAGATGGCATCCAAGGTATTTGTGTTGTGTTCATGACTCTGTTGTGTTCCACTGTGTGCGTGATCCAGTGTGGGCCGTCCCAAGCATGTGCGCGTGATGGCAGGAGCCCTGGAGGGGGACCTCTTCATCGGACCCAAAGCAGAGGTAGGCTTCACACCATAGGCTTCCTCACACACACACACACACACACACACACACACTATGAATGGGCCTGTCTCAACAAGCCTCTATCTAACCCTTCTCTTACCCCTCCCCTCTCAGGAGCACAGAGGGTTGCTGTCAGTGAGGTATCCCATGGAGCACGGCATAGTGAAGGACTGGAACGACATGGAGAGGATCTGGCAGTACGTCTACTCCAAGGAACAGCTGCAGACCTTCTCAGAGGAGGTGAGCTCTCCTCTCTCTTTCATAACCTCATTCCTTGTTTTGGTGGTCATTGCAGAACAGTCGACCACATGCTTCCTTCAGTAGCCACGGCCACTGGCTTTAGTCACAGATGATAAAACTGTCCTTCTCTCTCCTTCCCTCCAGCACCCTGTCCTGTTGACTGAAGCTCCCCTGAACCCCAGTAAGAACAGGGAGAAGGCGGCTGAGGTTTTCTTCGAGACCTTCAACGTCCCCGCCCTCTTTATCTCCATGCAGGCAGTCCTCAGTCTGTGAGTATGTTTCACTGTGTGTTTGTGTGTGTGGTAGTGTGGTAGTGTCTCACTCACACTTTTGTGTGTATGTTATACTCGCATCCCTCTCTTGCGCAGCTATGCGACAGGGCGCACCACAGGGGTGGTGTTAGATTCGGGTGACGGGGTGACCCACGCAGTGCCCATCTACGAGGGCTTTGCCATCCCCCACTCCATCATGAGGGTGGACATCGCTGGCAGGGACGTGTCCCGCTACCTCCGACTGCTGCTACGCAAGGAGGGCTACGACTTTCACACCTCCGCCGAATTTGAGGTGGTCCGCACCATCAAAGAGGTACGGGACGGATTGTGTGCGCGTGTGACCCACACACACACACGTGTGTCACCAAACGAAAAGAAACGCAGGGCTCTATAGCTGTCAATAGGAATGTGTCGATAATGTGTGTGTTTCTGTCCTCAGAGAGCCTGCTACCTGTCCCTGAACCCCCAGAAGGATGAGACTCTGGAGACCGATAAGGCCCAGTACACCCTCCCCGACGGCAGCACGCTGGATGTTAGTATTTAACACACACACCTTTTTTGTTTTCTTTTGAAGGATTACAAACATCAACAACATCATAATCACCATGATGACCCTGAGCCTAATCTCTGACACCCAGTTGACCCTAACTTTGACTTTTGACCTCTGCCCCACCTGTCCAGATTGGTCCAGCCCGGTTCCGAGCACCAGAACTGCTGTTCAGGCCAGACTTGATCGGAGATGAGAGCGAGGGCATCCATGAAGTGCTGGCCTTCGCCATCCAGAAGTCTGACATGGATCTCCGACGCACACTCTTCTCCAACATCGTACTGTCTGGAGGATCCACACTGCTCAAAGGTTACACACGCACACACACTGACTGTTCAACATCAACTAATACCAGTGTGTTGTGAATGGGAAGTGGGTGTTTTCTCATGTGGTTTAAGGCTCCTTAGCTCAGCATTGCACAGAAACACATACACCCTGTTAGCTAACATAGTCTTTTCTGCTGTAGGCTTCGGTGACAGGCTACTAAGCGAAGTGAAGAAGCTCGCTCCCAAAGACGTGAAAATCAAGGTATAGTAGCTAACAAGTTCCTGCCCAGGGGCCTCTTCTTGGCCAGAGCTCAGCATGTTAGTATGTAAGCCTGATGTTTTTAGCATATGTTGGCAGGATGTTGTCACGTCAGCAAGCCCCTGCTGACTTTCTCCCTCGCTCTGTTTCATGTCCAGATCTCCGCCCCTCAGGAGAGGTTGTACTCCACGTGGATTGGGTAAGAGATCACCACACACACACACACACCAGGGATGCAAACTCGTCGCTTATTGGCGGTGTTCGCCGTTTTTGATCTCAGAATAGGCTGATCCAAAGAAAAGTATGGAAATCATTGACTGAGCACAGAATGCATCCCTACGCATTCTAATTAGGGAATAGCGTGACGTCAGATCAGAATCAGCGCTCCATTCAAAATCACGTGTGTCCGCTGTGATCAGCCAGCCGCATCCTCTACCAACCATTACTCACCTGCGTCTCCCCGTCCACTCTTTCTGTGCATCTTTAAATGTAATTTAGCCGCGACGGCGAGCCGGGGTATGCAGGAACTGACAAGTCTTCTGTTACATTTGTGTAGTTATTGGAGCAGCTCAAGCAAAGTGGATCCATGGTGTCTTTTCATTTCGCCTGTTTAGAACCAAGAGCACAGACCAGTCTGACTAGGCTCCGCTGTCACGCAGCCTCTGAGTGCCAGCCCCTGAGGAAAAACAGCACAGTGGCGGTCATGCTTGCGCCTTTTACATAGCTGAAAACCATATGTCTCTAGCCTAAACCATTCAAAAGTTATGCCCCATTTACTGGAGCTACCTTTCTACCACGAATTCCTGCGCGTTTTATCTGATTTCATAAACCATGACGCGGGCTGTCTTTAAAGTGGAACTGACAGTGTTTTAGCAACATGAAGTCGTATTCAAATCTGTTAATATTTTTACAATTTCTGACAAGTGACAACTTGAAAATTTACCATATCTAAGTGTTCATACTTTCATAGAATGCTTGGGAATGACAGAGTGAGGCATTTGTGAAAATTCTATAGCAATATAGAGTGGGAAAGCGGCCGTGCGTTTGGAAAATTAATAGATACTGCAGTAAATAAAACCGAATAAAACATCTGTCTTGTCCAGGACCGGACTCTACACAGACCGGCGCGCCATTGCCAATCAGAGCTACTGTAGGCCTACTGCAGCCATCATTCACTTTGAACTGGACTGTGTGTTTACGGGCAGTTCCAACAGTGCGACTTTAGATCATTAGAAAGCATTCGCCAAAAGCCACAAAATACACCTGAATTGATTTCTGCAAATATGTAAACACCACGGGAGTCCTCTTACATTTGGGAACTTTATAGTCTTATTGCTCAAACAACCATGAAAAGTTAGGCTCTCTCTCCCTCAGTTTCCTATCCACATCAACAAGATGAACAACTAATGTTAGCCAGAGCAAGATGAGCTAAAATCTAACGAGTGAACAGTAGATAAACCCTCTCAAAATTTTCCGCTTGAGGTTGGCCGTCAAAATAGCACTGATAAACGATGGGGAATGGTAGCCTGCTCGCCATTCTGCAGCTTGCCTGCCGATGCATGCTTGTCACCCAATGCATGCTGGTCCCAACCCACATTTGAATAACTGAATGGGAACTTGCCTGCCTCCCTGCCCATTTTGATCGATGCCAAATACATTGGATGGACAACTAAGACATATGCTAACTGTGGATAACAGTCGTTCGAGTTCAGCATAGCTAGCTAGCAAAGTGATTCACATTTCTTGCTAGCTAACCAAATGACACCTGCATCTCTAGCTATAGCGGCAGAAAAACGACATGGGGGTGAAAAAGTCGGCCACTCACCCATTCGTCCAATGACATGACATCGTCCCAGAAGATAGCTAGCTAACATTAGGCTCCGTGTTTGTAGCTCGCTAAATAAATGGCCACACAAATAGATAAACTAGCCTATTAGTCACGTTATGACTAATTTGTGATCATTGCCCTTGCTAATTTAAATGTGTTGACATTTGTCTGTTTTTGTCCAAAATATTGAGTCATTGAAACTGAATCCCTAATGGCTGGAGGCAGCAAACAATGTACCAGGTCAGCTGTGATTTACGACCTGCACTCACTCACCTCTCATCCCTCTTGTGTTCTGTGTAGTGGCTCCATCCTGGCGTCGTTGGACACCTTTAAGAAGATGTGGGTCAGTAAGAAGGAGTATGAGGAGGACAGAGCACGGGCCATCCACAGGAAGACCTTCTAACACCGCTGCCCTTTAGCTGCTCTCAACATTAGCTATCTGCCCCCAACCTTCCCTCACACTACCATCCAATGCTCCTGTGTCAGCCCTCAGTTGCCCTACATTACCAATTTGCCCCAGATAATTCCAACTACCCCCATATTGCCCTCCATTACCACGCCATACAGCCCAATGTCTGTCGTCGTCCCCCCCCCCCCTGCTGGCTCCCCTCCCCTTTGCTACCCCCATCCTCTGGCCAGGGGAGTTTATATACACCTTCCCTCAGTTCAGCATGCCTTTTGTTGCCACCCACCGCACCCATGGGTGTAGGGAGAGAGCAGGGTGCCCCTTCAGGTAAACCTGTGACCCCATCACCTCCTCCCTCCACACACACACACACACACACACCCCTCGACCCCAAAGATAACCCTCACACTGTGTGGGCATCTGTCAATACTGTGGACTGTCTGTTTTTCTGTTCTTAAGGGGGCAATGCTATACTTTACTCAACCCTGAAGTATTTATATTACTTTCCTATCTACCCCGCCCTGTACGATACCTAGCATCATATCATCCAGTGACAATGAAGGTGAATGTTTTTTTTTTCTTCGATACTGTAAGAATTTCATTCCAAACCGAAGAGATTGACTTTTGCTTTTTAAAATGATTTTGTAATATTTCGGTCATCACGGTTACAAATCACCACGTTGAAGTCACCGTTGTGTTAGTTTCCATTTGTTGAATTAGTTCGTATTGAGGGGTATTGGAATGGGTCACGCTGCTCTGTGTGGTCTGGGGTAAAGAATACCACTGCGTTTGACATTGGCTCATAAAACATTAAAGGAACTTCTCTCTCCGCCAACCCTCCTACAGGTGTTTAACAACAATGACTACTGGTCATGTTTAGACGGCAGCGATATTTAACGCTTCCTTATATTGATGTGTCAAAATATAAAGTGTCTCCATTTGGTTAGCTGTGTTTTTATCCCCTCTTTGTCTAAAAAGGATGTTTGTGAAATGGTGAGATGTACCCTCCTCACTCAGTACAAAACCCAATATGGGGATTTAGACATTATGTGACCATTACTATTTCTAAATGACCGTTTAAAGATATGAAAGCTAAACTTGAATGCCTTATAAAAATTGTATCTGACAAAGTGCTGTCTGTGGAAAAAGTTGGCATTTAGGCCTACATCAGATGTGTTCCTGTTATTAGTGGTCTGTGTTCAACAGAGAGGCTGGTCTGAGAGCTGTGTACCTGGACAGGTTACATTTTGAGGAGGTCTTAAGTCTCCCCTAACCACTGATGCAGGGTCAGATTTCTTCATGGCCCAACTGGTTAACCTTCAGATTGTTTGATTGTTTATCTGATCCTAAACCTGGAGTGAACTCTGATCTCAGTGTTAGCGGTCAAGGGAAGGTCACTGAGATCCTCCTCCGACAAACATTTGAGTTTTTCATCTCCAAAGGCTCCATTTTAAACCATGGTGGGGATTAACTGTTAAATATGCAACTGTTATTTTAAGTGTATGTATGGGATAGAAACATTGAGAGATGTTTAGTTGCTATAGACTGTAGTAAGACCATTCTCATAATAAGCATGTAGAAGCACAAGATGGCAGAGTATTATCAGTTAGTTTCTACCATCTATTCCCCCTCAGTAGAAGTCTGGGTGTTGTTATGGCTAAGCTGGGTTCCCTGCATCTCAGTGGCAGTAAAGAGGTTGTGTCCAAACCTTCCTTCCGTTCCCCGACACCGGAAAGTCCACTTTATCTTCTGGGTGTTTTTAAAAAGGTTCTTAACTTGATCAGCCTTGTGTACAGTGGAACACTTTTCAAAAAGTCAACACCATCTAAAGAAGATCGTTAAATACAGGAATAAAAATGTACAATACTGTTTATTCAAGTCTTGCTTTTACTTTTCATTTTGTAAATTCAGTATAATAAATAAGTTAATGACTGCTGTTGGAGGTGTCTGTGTTTTATATATAATTAATTATAGTCGTAATTATAACCACAACCAACAAGATGCTATGAAGTCTTTTAGACATTGTGACCCAGTTCGGTTACACTTGTAACTTTGGTCACATTTTATTAAACAGACATAAAAAGGCTTTATAAGGCATTCATTTTTAAGCTCTACACAAATGCTTAACAAATTCATACCACATTTATAAGCGTCCTATTAAATAAACAGAGTGCTCTCTGGATCTTTTCTCACTTAATAAGAGGTCATCCATGGAGGTCATCCATGGAGAACAGAAGGAGGCTGCAGTGGGTTTATTGGTCAGAGGTAAGTGCTTTCTAAGTGCTGTACACTACAGTACATGTTTATGAACATCTAAAAGATAACCAGTCTGTTTCCTTGTACAGCACACTTCTACTTTCTCATGTACAGTATGTAGGATTAATAGACAATATTAATTCTGAATATGAACTAGTTATCATGCATATCACAATCACTCTTGGCTTGATGTCCTAAAGCATTTGATTCTCATTAGTAATACATGTGATGAACGCTCATACCCCTCTGATGCATATTACATCTCACTGGCATTTAATTGGATAACGTGCCAGATAGTTGAGTTATCACTACCTTCAAATCACTATTTTGTTTTACATGATCATTATTCATGACTCTCCATCGTAGATATAAAAAAAAAAAACCTCCAGGCGAGCTTCAATGCCATACAACTCTCCTTCCGTGGCCTCCAACTGCTCTTAAATACAAGTAAAACTAAATGCATGCTCTTCAACCGATCGCTGCCTGCTCCTGCCCGCCTGTCCAACATCACTACTTTGGACGGCTCTGACTTAGAATATGTGGACAACTACAAATACCTAGGTGTCTGGTTAGACTGTAAACTCTCCTTCCAGACTCACATCAAACATCTCCAATCCAAAGTCAAATCTAGAATTGGCTTCCTATTCCGCAACAAAGCATCCTTTACTCATGCTGCCAAACATACCCTTGTAAAACTGACCATCCTACCAATCCTCGACTTCGGTGATGTCATTTACAAAATAGCCTCCAAAACCCTACTCAATAAATTGGATGCAGTCTATCACAGTGCCATCCGTTTTGTCACCAAAGCCCCATATACTACCCACCACTGCGACCTGTACACTCTCGTTGGCTGGCCCTCGCTTCATACTCGTCGCCAAACCCACTGGTTCCAGGTCATCTACAAGACCCTGCTAGGTAAAGTCCCCCCTTATCTCAGCTCGCTGGTCACCATAGCAGCACCTACCTGTAGCACGCGCTCCAGCAGGTATATCTCTCTAGTCACCCCCAAAACCAATTCTTCCTTTGGACGCCTCTCCTTCCAGTTCTCTGCTGCCAATGACTGGAACGAACTACAAAAATCTCTGAAACTGGAAACACTTATCTCCCTCACTAGCTTTAAGCACCAGCTGTCAGAGCAGCTCATAGATTACTGCACCTGTACATAACCCATCTACAATTTAGCCCAAACAACTACCTCTTTACCTACTGTATTTATTTATTAATTTATTTTGCTCCTTTGCACCCCATCATCTCTGTCTCTACTTTGCACTTTCTTCCACTGCAAACCAACCATTCCAGTGTTTTTTAGTTTTTATTTTACTTGCTGTGTTGTATTCACTTCGCCTCCATGGCCTTTTTATATTTTTATTTATTTATACATATATTTGTTTGCCTTCACCTCCCTTATCTCACCTCACTTGCTCTCATTGTATATAGACTTATTTTTTTCACTGTATTATTGACTATATGTTTGTCTTACTCCATGTGTAACTATGTGTTGTTGTATGTGTCGAACTGCTTTGCTTTATCTTGGCCAGGTCGCAATTGTAAATGAGAACGTGTTCTCAATTTGCCTACCTGGTTAAATAAAGGTTAAATAAATAAATAAATAAAAAGATAATGGATGATCAGGAGGGATATTGGGTGGGTAAATACTTATTTGGCTGTTTTGTACCATTGACACTAATACTATAAAGAAGTAGTTGGCCTTGTGAACAGCAGTGTGTCGTCAAGGCTCAAAGTATATCTGTTTGCTTACATTTAACAATACTCTCCCCAAATGCTCTCGAAGTAGGTTGCATTATCATGTGTTTGTCTTTCAACTTCCGGCCCATTGACATACAAGCAAAACCATCAGTAAATGTGAATTACATTTGTCAAAACTATGTACTAAAGTGCACAGACTTTGAAAGTTATCATAGTGAATTCGGGAGGTATCCCCGACCGGGACTTAAGCCCAGATCTAGTGACTTGCTAGCTCATTTTGACTGTATCTAATGGTCGTTATCCACACAGATTATTTCCCTTGTTGCCAGGCTAGATAAGGTGAATAGACATTCATCAAAATCTACTGAATGTGTTCACCTTATATATCCCGACAAGGACATATTTATTGCGATTGTTTTTCAACTTCCGGCATTGACATACAGGGAGGAGATGTCCTAAAGAGAAATTACATTTATCAAAAATATTAAATAAAATGCACATAATCTGAAAGATGTTTATTCTCTGTTGAGGAAAATTCTTAGATGATGTCTAATGTTGACGCCAAATAAGATCCAACATTATTTAACAACCATCTTAAATGGGTCTCTGATGAGTCAGTATGTTGACCAGTGTCCTGTGGTATGTTGCAGTGGTGGAAGTGACCCCAAACTTCCACTGAAGAGAAGAAAGAGCATGGAGGAACCTCCACGTAGTGAGTTAGGTTGGGCTGGATCAGGGGAAACTCATCAAGTTGGCTTCTTCACAATCTGATAGGATTCACCATCACAGTCCATGTGTAGAACCAGATCAGATCTACTGTCCACTGTACCGTGGTGTGTGTCATGGTGAACATGGGGAATACCGGTCAGAGTCTGGTCCTGTCTACTGGGTCTAGAGAAGGAGGGGGAGGGACGTCTGTAAAGGTCTTGATGAAAATTTGAACAAAATTCCAAACCAAGGTAGACAAGTGACCTTGCCCTGCACACTTTTAGAATGGATAGGCTTGTTAGGGGTGTTCTGGCAGGTAGGCTGGAGGACCTGGGAGAGTCAGAGACTGACAACTCTAAAGATGAGTGAGACTTTTACTCAGTGTTGGAGAAGGTTTACTATTGGCAGAGAGAGAACTGCACTGTATTTACCCCACAATATGTATATGTTTTAATCAATCCAAGTGCACAGACATACTGTATGTTTCATGTTGAAACTTTAAACATATCTCTACAGTGAAGGATTGATGAGTGATGCATGTGTTTATTGTTCAATGCTTGTTACTTGAACAGTGCTTATCAAGTTACTAAAACTTACTGTATATCAATAAATTCATGTGTAAAAAAAGATACAAAAAAAGGCTGTTACTTTTCCTGTGCGCACCCATCTCTTATCTACAGGGAGTGGCACTAGGGGGGGTGGTAACGTCAAGATTAGAGTGGTGGGCCAGTAACCAGAGGTTTGCTGGTCTGAATGGCAGGGCTGACGGGGTTAATCTAGCTGGAGTGAGCTGGAGTGGTTGCTGGCATCAGAATCACCAACATGCAGTAAAGTTTATTGCCAGCAGGTAACAGTAAAGTATATAATGTGATCTATGATCTAGGTTGATCCTCAGTTGAGTTGGTGATTTTGTCATTGTCACTGATCTTTGGAACTAGAATGTTCAGAGCCAAGCCTCAAGAACCAATCAAGACTTTATTATCTGATGGCAATAAACTGGACTGAATGTTGCTGATTATCTCACGCTTTTCCTACACATATCTTTGACAACAATAGGTAAACAATTGTGTGGATGGCGCTTACACTGTGTTTTAAAGTGGTCCAACCCTAAAACCACAACCTTATGGAACAATCCTTGTATAGAATTTCAGTATTCACTGTTAATTCAGTCCACGTGGAAAACTAAAGGCATAGAAACCGTAAATTACTTGGTAACAGAAAATACATTTATTTCCATGACAGAGTTAAAAAGTGATTTTGGACTGACCAATGTAGATAGTTTCAAATACATGCAACTTAAAAGTTTCATATCACAAAATGTGTATTTCAAATCTTTTGGACATCAGAGCAACCTTGAGGGAACCCTATTTGAGTCAGAACATTTTGTTCATATGACAGGAAAGATATAGAAAACCTTGCAGAGAGAATATCCAACTGACAATCTCTTAGAAAAAAATATTAACTATTGGAACCAAGACTTAAAAATAACTGATGTTGGCACAAGATGGAGGGAAAGTTGGAGCGTAACTAAATAAATGACAGTTAATGAAAATGTACAGTTAATCCAGTATAAAGTCATGTATATAATTTATTATACAAGAGACAAAATTCACAAATTTTACAGCACAACAGCAGTGTAAAACGAATAATGACTCAATAATCAATGCTTTCTGGGAAAGCTATAAAGTCCGGAATTTGTGGGCAGAACTAGAAAGTTGGTTGTCAGAAGTATTACAAACTTTTACTTTTAATCCGCCTGTCTGCATTTTTCAAGACATTGCATATGAGGGTGTAGTGAGATACACAACGGGCTGGACAATACACTTCTCATCACTCATCTTGAAAAAACATATAGTAAAAACTTGCAAGTCAATCAATCCGCCATCATTGACACAATTGGAAAATCGAATGATTTCATACGAAATATTGAAAGTGCGTGCGCTACGGAGAGAAACAAAATGGTGCAGTTTCAGGACATGTGGCGGAAAGTGATCCGGGTCCTGGAGATAGGGGTGTGTGCTAGTGGGTGAATTAGTTGATGTTTATATGATGTTGTCATTTGTATGTGTATGTGTTGTATTGTTTATAAAATATCAAATACAATCTTGCAACAACAAAAAATAAAGTGGTCCAACCTCCAGAGAGTCAATGTGTTGAGCAGTGCTGTGTGTTATGTTGCCGTAGGAGGAGAGAGCAGCAGTCCAGACTCCCCAGTGTCTCCCAGTGTGTCTGAGCTGAGACTGGTGCTGCTGTGGACTGGGGGTGGGAGGAGTGCAGCAGGAAACACCATCCTGGGCAGAGAGGAGTTTTGGGCCCAGGCCAGCCCCTCTGCAGTGACCCAAAGGAGTGTGAGGAGAGGCGGACGTGTGTGGGACACGGTTGGTGCTGGTGGACAACAACGTTATTGCAGTTAGAATTCCCATAGAGATAAAGTGGATGATTAGCTAGCTAGCGCATTTTGACTGGATCTAATGATCGTTATCCACACAGGCTATTTCCCTTGTTGCCGGTGCTACATAAGGAGATTAGACATTCTTCAAATTCTACTAAATGTATTCACCTTATGTATCTTGACAACAAGGACCCGGACATATTTTTTGCAATCATTTTTCAACTTCAGCAACATTGACAAACAGGGAGGAGATGCCCTAAATATAAATTAAATGTATCAAAAGTATTAAATAAAATGCACATAATCTGAAAGATATGTTTCATCTCTGTTGAGGAATTTCAACGTTTGTTTTAATTCTGTATAAGCAAAATTACGCAGACGTTAGCGCAGTTAGCATTCCTATAAAGATAACATTGATGGTTAGCTAGCTAGCGAAATGTGGCACAACAGTTATCCACATAAACAATATTTCCATTGTTTTGGTCCTTTGTTAATCGTATTCTGTCTCTAACAATATGGTCCTTTCAAATATTACTCTTTGATTGAAAAGGGAAATAGATACACTAGATACAGTCTTAATGCGCTAGCTAACTAACCATCCATGTTTTCTCTATGGGAATGCTAACTGTGCCGAAGACGTGGATGTCGATTATGGCAGCCCCCCGCACCTCTCTGATTCAGAGGGGTTGGGTTAAATGTGGAAGACACATTTCAGTTGAAGGCATTCAGTTGTACAACTGACTAGGTATCCTCTATTACATTGACTTACATTGACTAAGATGGCGCCGGAGAGGATGGCTGCCGTTTCATGGGCTCTTAACCAACCATGCTATTTTGCATGTTCTTTCGCATTTTTTTTGCAACTTATTTTGTACATAATGTTGCTGCTACCGTCTCTTATGACTGAAAAGAGCTTCTGGAAATCAGAACAGCGATTTCTCACCTTGAACTGGACGAAGAATTTCTCTTTAATGAGTCGGACGAGAGGGATTTACTCCAGACATTCGAACAGGCTCTCATCCCCGTCATTCGCAGGAGAAATAGACTGAAAAGAGATCTCGAAAAGAGATCAGGTGCCTTGTGAGGATTCGCCGACGAGTGGCTAATCTGTTCTTGCCATCCGTACTACTGGCCAACGTACAATCGCTGGAAAATAAATTGGACTAGCTAAAAGTGTCACACCCTGATCTGTTTCACCGGTCCTTGTTATTGTCTCCACCCCCTCCAGGTGTTGCTTGTTTTCTCCAGTGTATTTATCCCTGTGTTTCCTGTCTCTCTGTGCCAGTTCGTCTTGTATGTGCCAAGTCAACCAGCATTTTTTCTCATTCACTTGCCTTTGCTATTCTCCTTTTTCTAGTCCTCCCGGTTTTGACCCTTGCCTGTTTCTGGACTCTGTACCCACCTGCCTGACCATTCTGCCTGCCTTGACCTCGAGCCTGTCTGCCACTGTGTACATCCTGGACTCTGAACTGGTTTTGACCGTTTGCCTGACCACGACCATTCTTTTGCCTACTCCTTTTTGGATTATTTAGTTTAGACTCCAACCATCTGCCTCCTGTTTCTGCATCTGGGTCTCGCCTTGTGTCATGATAGTACGAACTGGCCATGACAGACCCAGCAGACTTGGAACAGCTTCGCCACGCTGTCTCCCTGCAGGGAGCCACCATTGGGAGACATGAGGAGCTGTTACAGGACCTTCTGGAAGGGCTTCGTTCTCTGACAGAACGCCACGACCAAGGGTTTAAGGCTACTATGGAGCTAATTAGGGAGTTAACTCATAGGCTGTCTGCCATCCCTGAGAGACCCCAACCTCCCAGTACATTTTTTCCTTTTAGTGGTGAGTTGGTACAGCCTACCCCGGTTCCCCGAGAACCCTGCTTACCTCCTCCGGAGCGATATTCTGGAGATCCTGGTACCTGTCGGGGCTTTCTTTCTCAGTGCTCGCTTATTTTGAGCTACATCCATCTTCATTCCCTTCGGACCGATCGAAGATAGCGTATATTATTACGCTAATGTTGGGAAGGGCGCTCTCCTGGGCCACGGGTGTTTGGGAGCAACAATCCACCCTTTGTTGTCATCTGGAGAAATTCATGGCGGAGGTGAGGAAGGTATTCGTGTCTCTGGTATCCGGGAGAGAGGCGGCCAGTAAACTTCTTGATTTATGTCAAAATTCCCGTAGTGTGGCAGACAACGCAGTTGATTTTTGCACGTTGGCCACCGAGAGACTCCGGATTCCAGGCACTCTCTTTGATACCTTTCTTCACGGAAGATCTGAGGTGGTAAAAGATGAGCTAGCTGCTCGGGAATTGGCGGTGGATCTCGACTCCCTCATTGCCCTAACCATTAAAATTGATGGATGCTTAAGGGAACGCAGGAGTGAGAGGAGGTCTGGCCTCGGGCACACTCATTCATCCGCTATGGCTCGCTCACCTTCGAAGGAATCCTCGTGAATTATCAACGATGGGTTAGTTGGATTCTCCTGAGCCTATGCAATTGGGAAGAGCTAGGTTTCAGTTGGGGAACGCTCACGTAGGCTGAATTCCAACTGTTGTCTGTACTGTGGAGGGGCAGGACATTGCATAGCTACCTGCCCTGTTAGGAAACCCCATGTCTCTGGTGGGTACAAGTACTTTGGTGAGTCAGATTGGGAGTTCCCTAATTCCCATCACCTGCACACCCTTTTTGTGCTTGTGCTGTGGGGAGACCAATCTAAGTCTCTCCGAGTGCTTATTGACTCTGTGGCAGATGAAAGCTTTATGGATGCTACTATTGCTTCTGAGCTAGGTATTCCCATTCAACTTCTCTCGGTTCCTAGGGATGCTAGGGCACTGGACGGCCACTCAATAGGTGGAGTTACCCATTGTACTGTGCCCATTCAAATACGGATTTCCGGTAACCACAGTGAGACCATACAGTTCCTCCTCATTGCATCTCCCCATGTTCTTGTTGTCTTGGGGTTTTCCTGGCTCCAAACACTTAACCCTGTTATTCACTGGACCACAAGCTCCATCATGGGTTGGAGCCCATTTTGCCATTCCCACTGTCTTCAAGCAGCATAGCCTTCCCCCTTGGACGTGTTCCTCAGGACGTCAGCAAGGCTTTCGATGTTTCTGTCATTTCCACTGAATACCATGATCTACTTGAAGTTTTCAGTAAGGCACGTGCTACTTCCCTACCCCCTCACTGTCCTTATCATTGTGCCATTGATCTTCTCCCAGGCACCACACCACCTCGGGATTGGCTATATTCTCTATCCGGGCCAGAGACCAAGGCTATGGAGGAGTACATAGAGGAGTCTCTGGCAACTGGGGCTGTCCATCTGTCTGCATCTAGTTTACAATTGGCTCATTCATCCCCCTCCTCATTCATCCCCCTCCTCTCCCCTGTAACTATTCCCCAGGTCGTTGCTGCAAATGAGAACGTGTTCTCAGTCAACTTACCTGGTAAAATAACGGTAAAATAAAATAAAAATCTCTTGCCGGCGCAGGGTTTTTCTTTGTGGAGAAGAAGGACAAGACTCTGCGTACGTGCATTGACTAACGGGGACTGAATGACATTACTGTCAAAAATCATTACCCCCTACCACTCCTCTCCTCAGCTTTTGAACCTCTCCAGGGGGCCACCATTTTTCCAAGTTGGACCTTCGGAATGCCTACCACCTGGTTTGGATACGTGAAGGGGGTGAGTGGAAGACAGCCTTCAACACAGTCAGTGGACATTATGAGTATCAGGTCATGCCGTTTGGAATTTGTGGTTGAGGTGGATGTATCTGATGTTGGAGTGGGGGCCATCCTGTCCCAGCGATCTGCCCAGGACCAAAAGCTTCATCCCTGTGCCTTCCTGTCCCAGCGATCTGCCCAGGACCAAAAGCTTCATCCCTGCGCCTTCCTGTCCCATCGACTGAATTCTGCAGAGAGGAACTATGACGTAGGCAACCGAGAACTCCTGGCGGTCAAGAGTGGGCGTTGGAAGAGTGGAGGCACTGGCTGGAAGGAGCAGAACAGCCATTCTTGGTCTGGACCGACCATAAATCCTTCCTGCAATCCAGGACCTACAGTGGGGAGAACAAGTATTTGATACACTGACAATTTTGCAGGTTTTCCTACTTACAAAGCATGTAGAGGTCTGTAATTTTTATCATAGGTACACTTCAACTGTGAGAGAAGGAATCTAAAACAAAAATCCAGAAAATCACATTGTATGATTTTTAAGTAATTAATTTGCATTTTATTGCGTGACATAAGTATTTGATACATCAGAAAAGCAGAACTGAATATTTGGTACAGAAACCTTAGTTTGCAATTACAGAGATCATACGTTTCCTGTAGTTCTTGACCAGGTTTGCACACACTGCAGCAGGGATTTTGGCCCACTCCTCCATACAGACCTTCTCCAGATCCTTCAGGTTTCGGGGCTGTCGCTGGGCAATACGGACTTTCGGCTCCCTCCAAAGATTTTCTATTGGGTTCAGGTCTGGAGACTGGCTAGGCCACTCCAGGACCTTGAGATGCTTCTTACGGAGCCACTCCTTAGTTGCCCTGGCTGTGTGTTTCGGGTCGTTGTCATGCTGGAAGACCCAGCCACGACCCATCTTCAATGCTCTTACTGAGGGAAGGAGGTTGTTGGTCAAGATCTCGCGATACATGGCCCCATCCATCCTCCCCTCAATACGGTGCAGTCGTCCTGTCCCCTTTGCAGAAAAGCATCCCCAAAGAATGATGTTTCCACCTCCATGCTTCACGGTTGGGATGGTGTTCTTGGGGTTGTACTCATCCTTCTATTCCTCCAAACACGGCGAGTGGAGTTTAGAGCAAAAAGCTCTATTTTTGTCTCATCAGACCACATGACCTTCTCCCATTCCTCCTCTGGATCATCCAGATGGTCATTGGCAAACTTCAGACGGGCCTGGACATGCGCTGGCTTGAGCAGGGGGACCTTGCGTGCGCTGCAGGATTTTAATCCATGACGGCGTAGTGTGTTACTAATGGTTTTCTTTGAGACTGTGGTCCCAGCTCTCTTCAGGTCATTGACCAGGTCCTGCCGTGTAGTTCTGGGCTGATCCCTCACATTCCTCATGATCATTGATGCCCCACGAGGTGAGATCTTGCATGGAGCCCCAGACCGAGGGTGATTGACCGTCATCTTGAACTTCTTCCATTTTCTAATAATTGTGCCAACAGTTGTTGCCTTCTCACCAAGCTGCTTGGCTATTGTCCTGTAGCCCATCCCAGCCTTGTACAGGTCTACAATTTATCCCTGATGTCCTTACACAGCTCTCTGGTCTTGGCCATTGTGGAGAGGTTGGAGTCTGTTTGATTGAGTGTGTGGACAGGTGTCTTTTATACAGGTAACGAGTTCAAACAGGTGCAGTTAATACAGGTAATGAGTGGAGAACAGGAGGGCTTCTTAAAGAAAAACTAACAGGTCTGTGAGAGCCGGAATTCTTACTGGTTGGTAGGTGATCAAATACTTATGTCATGCAATAAAATGCAAATTAATTACTTAAAAATCATACAATGTGATTTTCTGGATTTTTGTTTTAGATTCCGTCTCTCACAGTTGAAGTGTACCTATGATAAAAATGACAGACCTCTACATGCTTTGTAAGTAGGAAAACCTGCAAAATCGGCAGTGTATCAAATACTTGTTCTCCCCACTGTATATAATAGGTGGTGTCAGAGGAAAGCCCATAAAATTGTCAGAGTGTAACGGCTCTCGTCGGTGGAAGGAGAGGAGGACCAAAGCGCAGCGTGGTGCGTATCCAAATTTATTAGAATACTTCTGAATATGAACAAAAACAATAAACAGACGAAAACCCAACGAAGCTACAGTCCCGAACTAGAGAACACAAAAACAGATGAACGCAAGAACAGGAACAATCACCCACAAACCAATAGTGAAAACAGGCAGCCTAAATATGGTTCCTAATCAGAGACAACGTAAAACACCTGCCTCTGATTGAGAACCATATCAGGCCAATAAGACAAACCTAAACAAAGAAACACATAACATAGACTACACCCACCCAGCTCACGTCCTGACCATACGTGTATGTGTGCGCGCGCAAGCACACACACACACACACACACACACACACACACACACACACACACACACACACACACACACACACACACACACACACACACACACACACACACACACACACACACACACACACACACACACACACAGGAGACATAATATACCACAATCAACAAACCAATAAGTAATTAGGAATTGATGATTCATCAAAATGAGATGGTAAGTGAGTACTGAATGATTCCAACTACTTAAGACCTTTGCAGCCTGTACGATTTTAGCCGTCTTATGCCACAATTTTGCCGTTCCAGACAACATTTAAGTCGTGGGCAAATTCTTAGGTTGTAAACGATTGTCGGAAGTCTTGGCTCATTCAGTGTAACAGGGTCTAGGTCTGCCGATTAAGTACCACTATATGTGGTCGTAGGCTCAGACAAAGTTCTGGTCGTGTCAGAATTTTTTGCCCTTTATCATGTAGTGTGGCTGGTGTTACGAGCCGATCCCGGTGACTGACCAATAGGAACACGATCGGCACTGAGTATGCAAACAATAATACGATTATTGTGAAGTCATATTAATATAATAGTTCAATTTAAACATTAACATGCTGTGCAAGAAGAACGATTTCCCTAATAATCTTGTTTACATGACACATCTGTAATCAGGCTACCTGATGGGATTTTGATAAATTCACAAATAAACTTTCTACCACAGCGACCATGTTATTTTGGGGAAGCCATTGGATTCTGAATTCAGACATGTATTGTTTGTAAGTAAAAACAAGATACATAGGCCTACTTTCAGTTTTTCCGAACTCACTTCACTCGAGCGTAAGCATTAGGGCCGGGACAATACCAGTATCACAGATACTTGTTAGTTTCATGGCAAGGAAACAAAACGCGAAGCAAACTTAACTTCTTTAGGAAAACGGCCCTCATGTTGGAAACAAACATATTCACAGCGTTCTCTCAAGTTTTCAGAACGTTTGTGGTTAGCTGGGATCTTTGTATCCCTCTCTCCCTCCCTGTTTCTCTTTATACTTCCTCCCACCCTTTCTCTCTGTATTTCTCTATTAGTATGCAATCCATCTCTGAGAATCAGGAACTCATTATCAAAGTAAATTGCGAACAGTTGTGAACAAAGGCAGTTCTACAATCTGCTTGTTTCATTTCTCCCCAAAGTGGCCTTTTTTCACCTTCGGCAGCACTTATTCTGAACAATGTGTGAACTCAGATTGCACAGTGAATGCAACTTCCCTGAAGCTTCTAAAGAACATTAGCAATGATTAACCCCCCCCCCCCCAAAATGATGTGTCCCCATAGAGATGTGTGGCATCATGTCCATACATTCACTTCAAAGAGAGAGTAGAGGCCTGTTGAGCACTGACACACGCACACTGATTCCCAATTACTCATGGCAGACAGGAACTGTACTTACATCTGCCTCAATGTAGAGATTGTAGAAGACAGCGGTGGTTGAGCTGGGCTTGAACCAGCAACCTTACGATTAGCCAAACTAACTCCTGGGCTATAAAGGTCAGGGTTTATAGTGTCCTCACATACAGGGAAGCTCCACTGAACAAAAATATAAACTCAACATGTAAAGTGTTGGTCCCATGTTTCATGAGCTGAAATAACAGATCCCAGAAATGTTCCATACGCACAAATAGCTTATTTCTCTCAAATAGTCCATCCACCTGACAGGTGTGGCATATCAATAAGATGATTAAACAGCATGGTCATTATACAGGTGTACCTTGTGCTGGGGACAATAAAAGGCCACTCTAAAATGTGCGGTTTTGTCACACAACACAATGCCGCTGATGTCTCAAGTTTTGAGGGAGCGTGCAATTGGCATGCTGACTGCAGGAATGTCCACCAGAGCTGTTGCCAGAGAATTGAATGTTAATTTCTCTACCATACGCCGCCTCCAACGTTGTTTTAGAGAATTTGACAGTACGTCCAACCGGCCTCACAAACGCAGACCACGTGTATGGTGTCGCGCTGCATGAGACAAATGGTGGTCACACCAGATACTGACTGGTTTTCCGATCCATTCACTGATTTTCTTATATGAACTGTTAATCAGTCAAATATTTTGTTACATGTTGCGTTTATAGTTTTGTTCAATATACATTACATCACAAAAATCTATCTAGATGAGAGAGTCGCTAGTTGACAGATTACCAAGCGAATGTGTCCCACAGGAGATGATTGATCTGAAAGGAGAGGTGAGGGACGTTCTGTCCTTTTACACTTGATAAATATGGACCTACCCGCTCCTTTTACTGACAGAAAACGCCAGGGGTACAGCTCAATGAGCTAACATGAGCTTCCTCTCAATGCTTTTATACAGTACGGGTTCATCTCATTTAGCTTTACCTCTCCTACCTCCTCGTATCTTCATCTCAATGGACTTGGCTGGCTTCCTCTCCTCACCTTCCTTGTCTTCTCTTCTCCACTCCTTCCCTTTCTCGTCTCCTTTGTTTCCTCTCCTGTACTCTTTCTGCACTGATCTGAAAACGTAGGGGAGGAGAAAGTAATATTGGTGATGCTAACTAATTTACTTTCACCCCACCTGAATTTAATTTGACCTGTACTGTTCTTTCACACCAGTGTAGTTAAAGGAAAGGAGAGAAGGAGAGAAGGAGAGGAAGCTATCTTAGAGTATACTATCAACACAGTAGCCTATCAGATTGAAACCAACTAATTAAACCATAAGACAAAACCATTATTTTATAAATTTGCGAGCATCTCCAGCATAATCTCTTCTGGAATATGCCAGGAGGTGCCGATTCTGCAGGTGTCAGATTACGTTTGGACATGGTGAAATGTGGACGCTATACCAGCCACTAGGGACAGGAGTGCCTATTAGCATCTAGTAGACTTGTCAGGTCAAAGAGTACCACTGTATGATTCATAATACCCACAAAACCTAGTGGTCAAACAGAGAAATGGTTCCAATTGATTTTCCATCATTAATTTCCCCCATTTGTTTTTTTTAGAAACACTTAAAATAAGGGCTGTGCTTCGTGTGGGCTTACGCTGGCTTGACGTTTCGATAACCGTGCAAATATTTCTAGGACAAGGTGACTTTTATCAATATATTTGCCTGTATTTACCCCCCAAAAATGAAATGCTAATTAGCTGCTAATGTGGCTATCATAAAGAACTACAAATGCCATGATGATCTGGACAAGACTGCTGAATTGAGGCAAAGGTAAGAATCTCTGGATTAACTATCTAATGTTAGATAAATTGAGTAATTAATAAATTGGCTACATTTCTTTAAATTGACAATTCTATGAACTGTCTTCTGCAAGTTTTAAATTTACACAATAGATGACATGCAGGAGCTTACAAGGATTTGTAGTCTTGCATGATGTTTACTTTGATGCTAACTAT
This sequence comes from Salvelinus alpinus, assembly GCF_045679555.1. Taxonomy (NCBI): domain Eukaryota; kingdom Metazoa; phylum Chordata; class Actinopteri; order Salmoniformes; family Salmonidae; genus Salvelinus; species Salvelinus alpinus. The sequence continues at coordinate 10,918,123 of NC_092109.1, forward strand.
CATTTTCGAATCTGAGAGGAAATAGAGTGGAATATATGGATAAAAGTCACCTTGTCCGAGAGATATTTACATGGTTATCGAAACGTCATGCCAGGGTAAGCCTACACGAGAAACAGCCCTTATATGAAGTGTTTTTTTGGAACCACTAAGACTCTTCCAAGAGCTGGCCACCTGGCCAAACTGAGCAATCGGGGAGAACTCTTTGGCCTGAATGCCAAGCGTCATGTCTTGAGGAAACCTGGCACCATTCCTACGGTGAAGCATGGTTGTGGTGGCATCATGCTATGGGGATGTTTTTCAGCGGCAGGGACTGGGAGACTAGTCAGGATCGAAGGTTCACCTTCCAACAGGTCAACGCTCTTAAGCACACAGCCAAGACAACAGAGGAGTGGCTTCGGGATGTCTGAATGTCCTTGAGTGGCCCAGCCAGAGCCCGGACTTGAACCCGATCTAACATCTCTGGAGAGACATCTTCCATTTAAGAATGATGGCCACTGTGTTCTTGGGGACATTCAATGCGGCAGAAATGTTTTGATACCCTTCCCCAGATCTGTGCCTTGTCACAACCCGGGCTCGGAGCTCTACGGACAATTCCTTCGACCTCATGGCTTTTGGTTTGAATAAATGTAAAGAAATGTCTAAAAATCTGTTTTTGCTATGTCATTATGTGGAATTGATTGCTGAAGATTTTTTTTACGTATTTAATCGATTTTAGAACAAGGCTGTAACGTATCAAAAAGTGTAAAAAGTCAAGGGGTCTGAATTCTTTCCGAATGCACTGTATATTTACTGCAACCGCCGCCAACCACAGGAGGAATCAGGAGCCCGCTCTCAATGAGTGTAGACAGCCTGCTGCTCTGCTAGTTGTCAGATGGGGGAGGGGAGGAGGTAGGGGCCCACGTGGGTAACTGGGGGGCCCTGCCTTGATTGGGTAACTGATTAACACAAAATAAAAAAGTTAACTGCATAATAAATAAATATGACTGGTCAATTGTGTGAGTCGGGGGCCCAACCACAGGAGCCCGCTCTCAATGTTCAAAATACACCAGAGAGCATAATATAGCAACAGAGGATAAATAGTTTCAAAAATATAACTGTGGATAAAATGCTATCTCAAGAGCATATGGGTAACTGCCAAAATAAAGGAAACACCAACATAAAGTTCTTAAATAGATGTTGGTCCACCACGAGCTGTCAGAACACCTTCAATGTGTCTTGGGCATAGATTCTACAAGTCGACAAACCATGCCAGGAAAATACAGCCCACAAACATATTGCCAAGGTCTGCGCCTTGCTGAAACTTTCCCTCCTCTAGATCTGAAATAATTGGATGGCGAAACCTGCATCCACCCAACCAGAATAGCAAGGTGAAGCATTTCAGGCAATATTGAAAGTCAGGGTAATCCTTGTCCTGCAAATAAACATTTTTATATTTGAAAAAATAGATGAAGTAGGCATTTAGAATACGTTGTGGAGTGGAGCTTTATAGTTATGTGACAACATCACGTGCCCCAGGTACCTTCAAAATGATTCAGCAATCATAATTTATTTGAAAAACACTGTCTCGATCATCATTTGTCGCAATAAAGTTTGACAAAAGAAAAATACAACCCTGTCGAACATATGCAAATGTTGTCTATGTTTAGAACATTTCTCCTTACAGCTGCCATTTCCATTACCCATGTCCCAATGTTGTTGTTTTTTTCGACAATGTTTTTGTCAAATAAACCTGGGTCAACGAAAACCTGCCTAATGACTTCACTGAGCTTCAGCAGGTCCTCCACACAGCTCTGTCTCCAAACTATTGATGTTACGTTTGATACCGGAGCTTCGAGGCATGCACTGCATTTGCTAAGCAGCTAACATGCTGACCAAACTGCTCGCATGTGCGCGTCCGCGCGCGCCATCACGCGCATGTTGTCCACCCACACCAGACGCGATCAGGACACGCAGATTGAGATTTCAAAAGGAACTCTGAACCAACTATATTCATTTGGGGACAGGTCGAAAAGCATTAAACATTTATGGCAATTTAACTAGCTAGCTTGCTGTTGCTAGCTAATTTGTCCTGGGACATAAACATCGGGTTGTAATTTTACCTGAAATGCACAAGGTCCTCTACTCCGACAATTCATCCACAGATAAAACGGTAAACCGAGTTTGTTTCTAGTAATCTCTCCTCCTTCAGGTTTCTTCTCCTTACTTGGACTTTATATGGCGGTTGGCAACCAACTTTGAGGTGCATAACCACAACCAACTGGACTGGGGTGTGGACCTCTGTTCATCTTCAATCACCCACATGGGTAAATGCTCCTAAAGACCAATGAGGAGATGGGAGAGGCGGGACTTGCAGCGTGTCAAGCATCACAAATAGAACCAAGTTCTATTTTAGCGCCTTGCTACGCAGACGCTCACGAGCAAAGTGGGTGCAATGATTGAATAACATGTAAGTGCAGTGGTGGTTTTAGCTTGTATGGCTCCCTTGGCGAACCCCCCCTACTGTCATTTTTATTCAGACATTTGGAACAACACAAATAAATAATCATAACATTTAGAAATATATACATACACAAATATATACAAAAATAAGACTCATAAATATCAAAAAGAAGTAACAAATACAAATAGAAACAAATTGTAGTATATAAATACAAATAAAAAAGAGAATCAAATTATTACACTATTACCCTATTGCTAACAAAAAACACACAAATAAAACTAAATTGCACAAATCCTATATCACACAAATACACAAATAGAATAACACACTTATAAAGAAGAGAACCTGATTATTACACTATTGCACTTCAAACAAGAAACACACAAAATAAATTGCACAACTGCCATCTAACCCTTTCTTGCCTTCCTTGATGCAAAGTCATCAATTACATTATCATAAGAAATCTGCCCAGCAATTGCATGGTTAATACTGATGACAGCAAGGCCACTAAGGCGTTCCTGTAACATGGTGAACCTCAGGTAGGATTTGATGCGCTTCAGCCATGAAAAACTCCTCTCTACTTCATCTACGGTCACTAGAAGAGTAAGACAAATTCTGAGAGCAGTCCACAAATTTGGATACATTTCTGAGAGCTCCCTTTCGTGTATAAATATCAGCATCTCAAGCAGGGTCATGGTCTTCAATGGCAAGTCAGACAAGTTCTTCATTTCCTGTGCAAGTTCTCTGCCATACAAGTCTGAACATCGACAACTACTGTGATTATTATTATTTGACCATGCTGGTCATTTATGAACATTTGTTATAATCTCCACCCGGCACAGCCAGAAGAGGACTGGCCACCCCTCATAGCTTGGTTCCTCTCTAGGTTTCTTTGGTTTTGGCCTTTCTAGGGAGTTTTTCCTAGCCACCGTGCTTCTACACCTGCATTGCTTGCTGTTTTGGGGTTTTAGGCTGGGTTTCTGTACAGCACTTTGAGATATCAGCTGATGTAAGAAGGGCTATATAAATACATTTTATTTTATTTTATTTGCCTGTTCTTTATAGTGCAGTGTCATTCTAAGGGCCTCACATTGTTCTGTCAGCTCCTTTTTTGAGAAACTTTGGAAGGTTGGCAGCACTCCAAACTTCTCTCCCACATTTTCCAATGTGTAAAATCTTTCCTGAAGGGCTGAGGTTGCACCATCAACAACGACATTGAAAAATGTCATCGCCGGCTTCTTCAGGGCATCACTCAAAGGCTCATCAAATGATTCGTATGAAAAGTGCAGCTTTGTGGACATCAGTCTCTTTTGTTGTAGAACGGCCTCTACATTCATACCCTGGAAAATATCCTTGGCTGACGGTTGTGCAATCATAAAGCCTGTTGCCCTGTAGTTGCTGAGACCTCTCTCTGTCTTTCTGAGACTCACTGCAACATCCACATGCATACTGGGAGACTGCATCAGCTTTCTCACATGTAGGATCTGGCTCAAGATGTCATACCACACCGCTGTACAGATGCTGAAGTGGTATGATCCCACCTCCTCTGACAAGGACTGGGCCTCAAGCTTTATCACATGGTCTTTGGTTTGATCCCTCACCTCAATCAGTGCCTCTCTCACCGCTGCTGCCTGATACATCAGTGGCTCGACACTCGTAACTTTACTCTCCCACCATGTCTCAGTTCACATCTTCAAAGTGATGTCTACATGTTTTTTCAGGATGGCCCATCGCTGTGTGGAGGCTGAGAACAAGGTGTACAGTTTGTGTAAGATGCCAAAGTAAGCTGTGTCATCGACAGAACTTTTAGCATATCAGCCACAACCAGGTTCAATGTGTGAGCCCCACATGGTACAAATAGAGCTCTTGGATTCATTTCCGGGAGTCTGGCATGGACACCTTTGTTTTTGCCTCTCATGTTGGCCTCATTATCACAAGACTGTCCTCTGCAGTCCTCATAAGGAATCAGGGATGCCAAATGAGAATCAGGGATGCCAAATGTTGGCCCATGGACACCTCTGCCTCCAAAACACCCAGAAAATGTTCCTTTATGTGGGGCTCCTCCTTCAGCGACACAATTACAATCACAACTGACAAATGTTCAGTATGGCTGACATCTGAGGTGCAGTCTAGAATGATAGAGAATCATTTTGCCAATCACTCACCGTTATTGAAATGACCTCGCTGCTCAACATATCAATGAGTTCATTCTGTATTTGGCCAATGTAGCTGGTGGTGTGAATCGAGGTCTCTTTTTAGACACGGTTAAGGTGCTTTTTCATGACTGGAGAAAATTATGCCATCAGTTCAACTTCTTTGAGGATATTTCCATTTGATGGAGAGTACAGTGTTTCTGTGTGTCCCCTTAGTGACAGATTTCCAATTGTCAGAGACTGCACAATAGCAGTCAGACGTGTCAACACCTCTCTCTCCATCTTATCCTCTCAGCCTCCATAAGTGCCATCTCATGCTTATCAATTGTTTCCACTTTTTTGATCCTCATTGCCAGTTCTATCCTTGTTTTCATGCAGTTTTGGTGTTCTGGACTGCTGTCGTGTGAAGTCAGCAAAGAACTTGCATGTTTCCAGTCTGTCAGTCCTGAGATAGCTAAATAAAATTTGAAAAGAGTTTGCAGCAGAAGACGAAAATGCTGTTGTTTCTTTCAGAATACAACAACTAACTTCTAGGGATTTTTTCACCACTCACCAAGGTCTTCCTGAACTTCTTCCATCACTCTCATTCCTTGGGAAAACAAAGTGAGGTGGTACCTCACTTGGTCCTCTGCAAACTAGTTGTGTCCGAGTTCTGTCAGTCAGAACTGAAGGACAGTCAGCAGAGTCTGTAGATAGTGGTTCATCATCAGCAGCAGGATTTGGTGGGGCTTCTACTACAGGCATTTCTAATGGAGAGCACATTGGAATTATTATACACACATTATTCACAGCATTTATAGTGGTGGAACATCCCACATACACATCCAGTAATATTGTTGTTACCGACAATATGGAAACTTAAAACTTTGCAAAAGGGAAATTATTTATTGTGTTTATGTTATGCAGGGATGCACACATAAACACATGTGCGTGTACCCACACACACACACACACGTGCGCATGCACACAACCACACCTGAAGAATTCTGCTGGGGGGAATTGGAAGCAAATGGGTCTTTATCCTCATCCGCAGACAACATTTATGAAGACACCTGTGTGGCTGAGGAGGTGGATGGCTCCTCATCCTGAGGGTCTGAGATAATTTCTGATGGGGCCTGTGTGGCTGAGGAGGTAGATGGCTCCTCATCCTGGCCAGTGCCAGAGGGTGCTTCAAAATATTTCAGAAGTGCCCCTGAATTTGCATTGAAATACAGTATATAAATGCAACAATATGTCTGTGAAACTATATATTCACAGTATTATGAATGAATTGTGGTTTATTTGGTAGCATTTCGTAGTGTGACTGATTTGACCAGTTGCATTAGTACTGTACAAAGTTAGAGGTGCGCTATTTGATAGATTCCTCCGCTCCCCCTACCTCGGGCTTCCAGTGGGGAGACCTGAGGTCAACCTAAAACTCCAAAATGTGAATGCCACTGCATGCCCGATGTGCTGCTGATGCAGCCCTAATTGCCGCCAGGTGTGTAGTGTGCAGCAGTCAATTAAGTCTCTGTAGAGAGTTGCCACACCTTGTACCAGGTTTACTTAGCCACCTGATGGGGCCAAAAGCATCCATCAGGTTGTCACACTTGATTGCCAATTTTTCTTCTTGCTCACTTATTATAGGAAGCAGAAGTGGTAGTCACACCCTGGTTGTAAACATTCGAGCTCTCTGCTTTAAATCCCATAGGTGTTTTTTGCATTTGTGAATATAAGCAATCTGTTGAAAGGAGAGTCTTGATTTTGTTTTACACATGATTGAATTTTCAACTAACATGTATTTAAAGGGAAATCAACTAAAAATGTTTCCACGTCATTGGATTTAGGTTAAAAGTTGGATGAAAAAAATACGAAATGCCCTTACGTTGATAACTTTTTGCAAATCCAATCAGTTTCCCAAGTTGATTCAACGTCATTAAAGATTTCTGGGGGTTGAAATTAAATCAAACTCAACTTGACACACACTGCTGATAAAGAAGATGTTGCTAAATATCCCCAAAATATCTCCAATTTATCGAAACAATTCAACGACTTTCACAGAATTGGAGAACTACAGCAATGTTCTGGTGAGAAAACTAGAGGAAATATGTAAAGAAATGTTTCGATGTAGCATAAAACCCATGAAGGGATTTGTAGGGGAACACGAACACTATTAGTGTATTAATGAGCAGGCATGACATCACACATCACTCCAATAATCCAATCCATTTATTGTGTTTGATTGTTTGCACTTTTCAGCACGTATATAAACATAGCTATGAAACTAAGTTAAACTATTGAGGTTATTATTATATTGGCCAGCAGTATATCACCCTGCATCCCACTGCTGGCTTGTCTGGGTTGGTCCCTGAATGGGAGACCAGATGCTGCTCGATTTGGTGTTGGAGGGCCAGTAGGAGGAAAAATATTCCAATGCCCCAGGGCGACATTGCCCTGTTTAGGGTGCTGTCTTATGGATGGCACGTTAAACGGGTGTGGTCACTAAAGATCCCATGGCACTTATTGTAAGAGTAGGGGTGTTAACCCCGGTGTCCTGGATAAATTCCCCATCTGGTACTCATACCATCATGGCCACCTAATCATCTCCAGTTTATAATTGGTTCATTCATCCCCCCTCCTCTCCCCTGTAACTATTCCCCAGGTTGTTCCTGAAGATGAGAATGTGTTCAACTCACCTGGTAAAATAAGGGTTAAATAAAATCTAATTCTGTCCAAACATGATATATTTAAGCAATAAGGCACAAGGGGTGTGGTATATGGTCGATATACCATGGCTAAGGGCTGTTCTTATGCACAACGCAACGCGGAGTGCTTGGATACACCCCTTAGTTGTGGTATATTGGCAACATGTCACAAACCCCCGAGGTGCCTTATTGCTATTATAAACTGGTTACCAACGTAATTAGAGCAGTAAAAATACATGTTTTGTCATACCAGTGGTATGATATACCACGGCTGTCAGCCAATCAGTATTCAGTGCTCGAACCACCCAGTTTATAATTCAATGTAAATGACAATTGCTGGTGGACACTCCAGACTGAATCTGCCCTGGACTCTCTCTAGAGGAGATGAGACAGGATGTGTGGCTCTGTGTAAGTCTGTCTGCCCCTGGACCCCAGGCCTTCCATCTGGTCCTACCAGTAGAGCATTGTGCAGAGTCTCCAAGCAGGGAGCCAGGGACCTCCAGCAGCTTGTAGAGAAATGTGGAAGCAGGTACCATGTTTTCAACATTAAGGACAGGGCCCGTGGCACTCAGGTCTCAGAGTTCCTGGAGCAGGTAGTGGAGATGTAGGCAGGAAACAAAAAGAGCTTCTACAGCAGTCAGATATACTAGGCAGAGGCCCAGGTCAGAGATATGGAAGGAATAATACACACAGAGAGGAAAGAGATGAGACAGAGGGCTGAGAGGGAGCTGCAGGACTCTAAAGTTGAGGGGTGATATATGAGGAAGATATCAGAACACTCAGAGAAAGACCCACTGAACTGGAGAGACAGGTGAAAGAAGAGAGAGGGGAGAAGAAATGAGCTGGAGATGGAGCTGAAGAGAGAGTCTGATAGTAGGGAGGATATGGAGAGATTTAGAGAGAATGAAAGGAGGGAGAGGAAGGAGAGACACAGACAGGAGATTGAGGAGAGCATGGAGAACCATGAAGAAGATGCCAGAGATGAAGCAGAGAGAAACCTGATGAAGATCGTTCTACCTGAGTTACAGAGGAACGTCATGATCTAACAGACAAAGATGCTGAGGGAGTTCAACAGACAGATGGAGAATAAAGATAGACTGGTGAAGAAGGATAGATAGACAGAGAGACTGAAACAGAACTCGGAAGAGGTCTATATTACAAGTGTGAGAGCAAGGTAGGAGTGTCATTAGCTTTATTTTGCCAACCCTTCAACGATCAAAGTTCACGGGCATACTGCTGTAAATGTTGAAACCTTAAACATACAGTATCTCTACAGTAGTCTGATTGTGTACAGACGTGCAGCATGCCGCTCACGTGAGATTTGGTTCCCGGTTTCGGAGACTACTCTACAGTGAAGGATTAATGAGTCATGCATGTGTATATTATGTGCTTGTCAGTTGAACCCATTAGTAATCAGTGATATGAATGAAGCTTACATTTAGCACTGTGTTGTCTCCCATTGATGCTGGGACTCTATCCTAATGGGACACTGACAATCACCACCTGAGACTGATATTGTTTAAAAAAGAAGACATTTCTTGATTTGAAGGGTTCTCTACAGTACAGAGCTGACGTGCTGCTTTCATCAGTGAGCTAGTCTAGCAATGGGTCTCTCACCACCAGGTGTCTCTGTTACAACAGGAGCTGGAGGAACTGTGAGGAGTAACGAGCAGCAGTAAGCCAGACTTACCATGGCAGTCTGTAGGGATTCTTCTCTGAGGGATATATCAAACCTGATTTATTTATTATGCACACAAACACCGATCTATGGTATGTCCAAGCGGACAGATTTTAGAACAAATATGAGTGGAGGGCCACCGTAGTGTTGCGGACAGTTCAAGTGTGCATCGTGTTAATGGTGTTAACACAGTTGCTATGCAGTTATCTTTGCTGTGGCGTTGTGTGTGTGTGTGTGTGTGTGTGTGCGTGACTGTGCAAATGTCTCATGCCCAGTTCCCCAGTCACCACCACACAGAGAGACAGACACGGTTATAAAAGAGTATGCTTCAATGTTTTAAAGCCAGTGGTTGGCATATATTCAGACCTGACAGTGTGTTTCTGTGAGTGTGTGGGTGTGTGTGTCTGTCTCACCATGGTGTTGTCATGGTATTTATGGGGGGGATGACAGAGAGAGAGGGGGGGGGGAGACAGAGAGGGGATGGGAGAGACAGGGAGGAACAGAGAGAAAGAGAGTATAAATATAAAAAAAATTGTCTGGCACATCTCTGATGTTCTGTCTTTATTTTGAAGGAAAATAACATGATGAATTATGGATGAGTTATCAAGAGATAAATGAGGAGAGAACAGAGTGTGGGGCCCGGGGAACGACAAGGGGGAGCAGGAAGAAAGTGAAGTCAAGGAAACTGCATTGCATCAGTAATTGCTAGCCTCTCTCTCTCGCTCATCATGTTTAACACACCAGTGAGGTGAGAGACCTGCTCCTGCAGCCATCCGTGAAATCTTCCGCCATGCGAGAGGGAGGAAAGAACCACTGAAATATCAGGGACAGACTACACAAAGAGGAGACAGAGTAACACCCTAACACAAACACATTTACTCTCTCTCACAAACGCACACGCAAGCAGGCCCATATGTGCGAGAAAGAAAACACACAGATTTACTCCACAGGCACTGTAATCTGCTCCATGGAGACTCAGATCTGCAGGAATTACAGAGGAAGGGAAGGAATACTAGCAGGAGGCAACAAGCTCTCTTCGAACATGATGATCCTGTTTCTCTAAGCCCCGACTCCTATCCATCCCTCTCTCAAGCCGAGTATCCTCCTCTGACCCGTGACATTCCAGCAAAACAGAAAAATAACATTTTTAGCTTTGAATCCTTGAAAGAACACAAAACCACGGAGATGCAGGTTGGACTCTTGTATTCAAACACATTTACAGAACATTTCAGCCTCATAAAAATCTATATGGAAAGTATATTAGAAACCAATGAAGACATCTAAAAGGAAAGCTTGGTTCAGAGGCTTGAGGCTCCGTTACATTCATCAGAAAACAGAAGAAAAAGAAAGATAAACATTCTTTTTGGGGGTTTTAAGTGCATTTAAAAAGAATCTCAGTCCACTTCAACATAATACACTGCTCTTTCTGAAAGTTACGGTACAGACACACTCAAAAGCACACACATCAATTGTCCAGATGTCTTGTAGTCATGTCCAGCACACTGTAGTGTCATTAAATGTCTGTGTTTGCTGTACCTGCAATCTATGTCAAGGTCCCTGTATGTATGAGTGTGTGATCATTAGGGAGGGCAAACACACTTAGGGTGGTGATTATGCAACACACAAACACACACGATGATTATTTATGTTGTTGTGACTCATACAGCCGTAACCACCTGTTATCTATCTTTTATCTCATGTCTTTGAGTGAGTATGTGTGCGTACATGCGTACGTGTCTTAAATTAACCAGCAACATGCATCAGCCTACCAAACACTCCTCCACAACATACAGAGTGATGCACCATGGGGCACCAAGGCAAGAGAGAGATCGTCATATCACAGACAGAAACACAACGTAACATATCTAGTTTGCACCTCTTCTTTTCAGATGAATAAAAATGATTGGAAACAAAACCAGAAATAAACCGCTGTGAGGTCTTTCTTCGTGTGCTTCGTGTGTGTATGTGTCACTGTGTGTGTGTCACTGTGTGAGTGTGTGTGTGTGCGTGGGTGTTTAGCCCTTGGAGTTGATGGTTTAAACAGTATATTCTTGGCAAGGAAATCATCCAGAGATGCTGAGTCAAATTTGTCTTGTCAAATTGTTGTGTGCGATTTGAACAGCTGGTGACAGCAGTCTTAACTCCTCTGTGTGTGTGTGTGTGTGTGTGTGTGTGTGTGTTTGTGTTCGCGTGTGTGCACACACTGTTGACTTGGTGAAGTGTGTTGGAAGTGCATACACCATAATTATATCTATTCTGAAACAGGAATTTAAATTCAGGATTTCTTATTTCAACGTATGAACATCTACAACAAGTATGAGGCAGGTTATTCCCAACACTTCAGTATAAGAATGCCAGGTTTCTCAGTACAGTATTTCTAGGTACAGTATTTTTACAGCAGCACAGTAATTTGTCAGAATACAGTAAGCATGTGAGTAAAGCATGTAAGTACAGTGGAGAGATACAGCGGAGAGAAAGGATGACAGTTCAAGTCTGTGAGCTAGAGTACAGAAGTTTCCCCTCAATCTAACCCTCTTCTATCTGATCCAGGACCTGTTATCCTTTTAGCCCCTCTGATCTACAGCCTGATCGTTTCTGCTTAAGACAACTCCTTGTGGTTGTCATACCAACCAGTCTGACCAACAGTACTTTACAGTAGTATTCTTTTCATCGTTCTATCTCTCTGTAAACATTTAATCTCTCTTCAATACATTCAGATTCCAATCTATTATCCTCAATGCCAGATTACCATGAGAACTGGAGCTATATCAATATGTGATATAGGGGTATCAACAGCATGACCAGATAGACTGTAGAATAGAAACATAGAATAGAAACATAGTCAATATTATATGACCCTCTGTAGCACGCCTACAGATGTCGGATCTTAATTTGACCCGTTTTGTCGCAGAAGGAAAATAATCCTGCAGCAAGGGGATTTGAATGTCTGAAGAAAAATATTGAGAATCGCCGCCAAGGGACAACTGCAAGCGGCGTTTGAATACAATGCAGTACTGTACATTCATTGTACCTTTGACTGCAGTTCCGCTGGGCACCAGTTCAAGTAGCCTATGTAGGATACAGCACGTCTCGTGTGAAAGAAAACGTTATTTTCTTTTACATCAATTGTTTTATTATATGTTCAAGGCAAGCAATACAGTACATTTCCACTTCCCTTTAACTCCCCCAGCTTCCCCGTCTTTCCAACACTGTTCTATCTCTACAATAAAAGCTACAAAATTACGAACATGTAAAAAAATACCTTTAAGAAAGAATAAATTATTGGACAATAACAATTTGATTGTGAGCACACGTCCAACATAAAACATGATTAGGCTAAATACAAGGTAGGCTAAATTGATTAATAAAACATTAACAAATCTAGCAAGCAACAATATATGCTATGTTCCACCATTGAACAAGAAAACCAACAAAGAAATAGAAAATAAACTCTGTGTGCTGGAATTCAGGTCGAAGATTTTGAGTAGGAAATTAAACACTTCAGAGGACTTTTAAGTCTTGAATACATTGCAAGTTTTCCCTTTCACTTTTGATTCAGACACTGAATGAGTGGAAAAGTTCCACAATTGGATCGCTAATTATTCTATTAATTTAGGCACACAAGTTAATTAAATTTTTTTCAAGAAGTAAAATGAATAGTCTAATAATTACACATCAAAGAAAAGTGTCTCAGCTCAACAACATTTTCTTTGGATAGGCTCAAATGCATATGCAACATCTTGACACCTTTATGAAATGAAATATTAAAGCCATACAATACAGGCTTTAAAATTCACAATAAGAATGACTTCAAATACCGGCATCAAACTGAAAGTACAGTAGGCCTATGCTACTGTAGCCGGACCATAACAGCTTAGCAATCGAAATCTCACCAACTGTAAACGATATCCACACCAGACCATAACTATATTGTCTTCAGAAAGTATTCACACCCCTTGACTTTTTCCACAATTTGTTGTGTTAAATTGAGATTTTGTGTCACAGGCCTATACACAATACCCCATTATGTCAAAGTGGAATTATGTTTTTAGAAATGTTTACAAATTAATAACAAATGAAAAGCTGAAATGTCTTGAGTCAATAAAGTATTTAACCCCTTTGTTATGGCAAGCCTAAATAAGTTGAGGTGTAAAAATGTGCTTTACAAGTCACATAAGAAGTTGCATGGACTGACTGTGTGTGCAATAATAGCGTTTAACATGATTTTTAAAGGACTACCTCAACTCTGTAACCCACACATATAATTATCTGTAAGGTCCCTCAGTTGAGCAGTGAATTTCAAACAGATTCACCCACAAAGACCAGGGAGGTTTTCCAATGCCTCACAAAGAAGGGCAGCTATTGGTAGATGGGTAAAAAACAAAACAAAAAAAACAGCCATGGAATATCCGTTTGAGCATGGTAAAGTTATTATTACACTTTGGATGATGTATCAATACACCCAGTCACTACAAAGATACAGGCGTCCTTCCAAACTCAGTTGCCGGAGAGGAAGGAAACTGCTCCTAACTCAGTTGCCGAAGAGGAAGGAAACTGCCCCGGGATTAAAACATTTACAGAGTTTAATGGCTTGTGATAGGAGAAAACTGAGAATAGATCAACAACATTGTAGTTACTCCACAATACTAACCTAAATGAAAGAGTGAAAAGAAGGAAGCCTGTACAGAATACAAATATTCCAAAACATGCATCCTGTTTGCAATAAGGCACTAAAGTAAAACTGCAAAAAAATTGGCAGAGAAATTAATTTTATGTCTTGAATACAAAGCATTATGTTTTGGGGGAAATCCAACAAAACACATCACTGAGTACCACTCTTCATATTTTCAAGCATAGTGGTGGTTGCATCATGTTATGGGTATGCTTGTCATCGGCAAGGATACAAAATAAATGGACTGGCGCTAAGCACAGGCAAAATCCTGGAGGAAAACCTGGTTCAGTTTACAATCCAAAAGACACGAGGAGAAAAATTCACTTTTCTGCAGGACAACAGTCTAAAACACAAGGCCAAATATACATTGGAGTATCTTACCAGGAACAATGAATGTTCCTGAGATGCAAAGTTACAGTTGTAATCACTGCCAAAGGTGACTCTAACATGTATTGACTCAGGGGTGTAAATACTTATGTATATTAAATATTTCTGTATTTAATTTTCAATACATTTTCTAACATTTCTAAAAACATGTTTTCACTTTGCCATTATGGGGTATAGGTGAGATAGGTGAGAGAGAAAAAAAATCTATGGAATCAATTTTGAATTCAGGCTGTAACACAACAAAATGTGGAACAAGTCAAGGGGTATGAATACTGAAGGTACTGTAAATAGCCTAACTATAGAACATGGGCGAGCACCCACACTCGAGGACAGTTTATAGTTCTACAGTAGGCCTACATCTGTCAATCAACTGATGGCTCAAATGTGCTCATCAACTCAGCCAGGGAAACACAAACAGTAGGCTATTATCGGTTTTCACACCTTTCATTACAGTATGTAACAATGGACAGGCTAACGGGTAGCATGAAGAACATATTAGAATATAATCCAAAAACAAGAGGCCTATTGCAAACCATCGATGGCACTAGATTATCGTCAGTTGATGTCTCGTTAAACCATCAATAACAGCTAGATTAACCCGCACAGGTGATCTCAATTGCAACCATATTGGTTACCTCATTATTGCGCCCTAAAAGATGTCTGTGTTGCCTTAGTCCTGCTTGCAACCAAAGTCTTTCAAGAGCAACTGCCCCTAAAAAAGAACCAATCCCTTTGAAAACGGCCTCTGTGGCATCAAAATGAGACAGAAACATTTGTTCTAGTGACAACATTGACTACAAACTGTAAATAGGATAATTTTTGACATAAAGTTAGTCTCATCTAAAAAGGAGTTTGGAACCTGGGTGCGTCACAACGAGTAAATGTTGGGTTGGGTTTGGATTACAATGACCACGTTTACATGCACACCAATATCCCGTTATTATTCAGGATACTCAAGTATTCTGTTTTCTGAGCTGATGCAAATAAACATCATATCCCGTTTACAATAACCCGAAAAAGCTTGTATCCGGATATGAGAAACCCATATAAGGGATATGCGGATCTTAGACGGGATACTGTGGCATGTAAACTTCTTATCCTGCTTACTGTTGTTTTTCACAGTCTGCTCAGGTGCAGTTGCGCACATCATGGGTGTTGTGTGATGTTTTCATCTGATTAGAATATTAGAATTTCCGACATTTGGTAGGCCATTTTATATTTTCTGACATTTGGTAAGCCATTTGTTTGTCGGATTATAGTTAGATAGGACAGAAGAAAAGCTGTATGTAGGCCTAACTTGTTGCCCCCAGAAGACTAAATAAAGTAGTCCTCACCAGAATAATGTTTTACATTGATAGAATGAATGGATTAGTAATCTAGTTAACACAGGTAAAGTTGTCTGTTTCATGTTTAATTTAGGGACCGGGGAGAAATATCAAGATTTTCAAAACAGTGGAAAGACTGGTCCTGTGCAAAATGTCCCATGTCATCAGTTTGACTGGTTTCATGAAAATGAAAAAGCTGAGAAAATGATGAAAGACTTCAGTTCATCTTGGGTGCATATTTTATGTGGTTGAAATACTGTCTGCTTGCATAACAGTGTCAAAGAAAGATAACACATTACATGTGCATTTGCATTTTCTCAAGAGATGCTGAAAGAATCATATTTCTCCTCTCTTGTTCCTAAGACAAAATTAGCATTTGTTGTATAATTTTACTGCAAGAAATGCATAATTATATTATATATTATATTACGCTATGTGAGAGGTTATAGGCCTATAGTCAGTGTCCATATTTCAGTTACTATTCCATTTAACCCATACAGTATGAACTTAAATTAGGAATATTCTGTTTATTCATGGTAATACACGTTCAAAGGATCACGGCCTTTTGAGACTGAAAAGCCCTATATCGATTGACCATACCTTCAGGATTAGGTTGGACAATGCATGCTTCCAGCAGGATGCACAGCCGAGCCAACTATGGTTTGCATGCCCTACCGAAGGGACCCTAGTATCCTGCTGCCTAGTCACATTAACCCTACCTATATGTGCACATATACAGTGCATTCGGGAAAGTACTCAGACCCCTTGACTTTTTCCACATTTTGTTACGTTACAGCCTTATTCTAAAATTGATTAAATAGTTTTTTTCTCATAATACCTCATAATGACAAAGCAAAAACTGATTTGTATAATTTTATGACATTTACATAAGTATTCAGACCCTTTACTCAGTACTTTGCTGAAGCAGCTTTGGCAGCGATGACAGCCTCAAGTCCTCTTGGGTATGACGCTACAAGCTTGGCACACCTATATTTGATGATTTTCTCCCATTCTTCTCTGTAGATCCTCTCAAGCTCTGTCAAGTTGGATGGGGAGTGTCACTGCACAGCTATTTTCAGGACCCTCCAGAGATGTTCGATTGGGTTCAAGTCCGGGCTCTGGCTGGGCCACTCAAGGACATTCAGAGACTTGTCCCGAAGCCACTCCTGCGTTGTCTTGGCTGTGTGCTTAGGGTCGTTGTCCTGTTGGAAGGTGAACCTTAGCCCCAGTCTGAGGTCCTGAGTGCTCTGGAGCAAGGTTTCATCAAGGATTTCTTTGTACTTTGCTCCGTTCATCTTTCCCTCGATCCTGACTAGTCTCCCAGTCCCTGCCGCTGAAAAACATCCCCACAGCGTGATGCCACCACCATGGTTCACAGTAGGAATGGTGCCAGGTTTCCTCCAGACGTGACACTTGGCATTCAGGCCAAAGAGTTCAATCTTGGTTTCATCAGACCAGAGAATTTTGTTTCATTATAATCATTGAACAGTACAGAGAATTAAGTAAAACCACAAGTCCAAATCCATATCTCCATCCATGGCTAATTTAGGAAAAGGACAATTTTAGCTAGATGGCTAGCTAGTCACCGGAGGACAACACAATGAGATGCAACAATTCAAGTTTTTCTGTCAATGACGTATGCTCTCAATAGGATTTGATAGGAGTGACGATTTCCCGATTAAGACATGAAGGTCAGTCAAAGTAATGTTGGACTGTCATTTCTCTTTTCTTATTTGAGCTGTTCTTGCCATAATATAGACTTGGTCTTTTACCAAATAGGGCTATCTTCTATATACCACCCCTGCCTTGTCATAACACAACTGATTGACTCAAACGCATTAAGAAGGAAGTTAATTCCACAAATTAACTTTTAACTAGGCACACCTGTTAATTGAAATGCATTCCAGGTGACTACCTCATGAATCTGGTTGAGAGAATGCAAGAGTGTGCAAAGCTGTCATCAAGGCAAAAGGGTGGCTACTTTGAAGAATCTCAAATATATTTTGATTTGTTTAACACTTTTTTGGTTACTACATGATTCCATATGTGCTATTTCATAATTTTGATGTCTTCACTATTATTCTATAATGTAGAAAATAGTAAAAATATAGAAAAACTATGGAATAAGTAGGTGTGCCCAAACTTTTGACTGGTACTGTATATTTTGGGAAGCCTGGCTTCCCTTGGCACCCATGAATACACACCACTGATTATACCCAAAGCGGACATTGCCATTGGCTGCACGAAGTCACATTAACAGAAATCCCATGCAGCCTTGTTTACAAGTTGGAACACTGGAATTTGAGATGTACTATACATCTCGATAAGGATGATAGAAACCCTCCTTATTTAGTTTCATGATTTTCAATTTGAGCATAATTATTTCTATTTAGCGTACACTTCCTCGTTCTGAATTTCATAATTCAAGGGTGGCAGGTGTGGCTTCATGACAATGATTGCAAGAGCAGCTGCTCACCATTTGATGGCTCCAGTGCAGTTCCACCTCCAACAACGCCAAAGCATTGGCTATGCGGGTGTCTGCTTTCTCCGGTTAACGATTGATCTGATTGAACCTAGGCTTCTGTCCTTTTCGAACAGACTAAGGGCGAGGTATGTGTTTTACAAGCATTCAGTACAATTGAAATCAGGTGTTTCCTCATTTACCACGGCACATCTACTGTGGCATTTTACCCAACACTTTGTGTGAATGGAAACTAATGTTGGTGTAGCCTTCTGTTATTTTTTGATATTCATATTCATAATTCCTATTTATGTTATCCATTAAATACAAAAGTCTTTAAAATATTAGTGTCTGGTATGGTCTCTTTAAAAAAAAAAAAAAAATGTGTATTTGAAATGTGTAACTAAATCAAGTCAATCGGGTGGTTTGAATGATATGTGTCAGAAAGGTGTGGGTGCCAGAATCAAGCCCACGCCTACACGGCACTGAAGGTAGCAGCCCTGACTGCTAGACCACCCAATGCCACAATTGAAGGACATTTTGATAGTTGATTCGTAACCTTTTTGCCTATGTATTTTTTATCGGTCGCTCTCCTATGCGGCATTACGCTCCATTCCGTAGGCTACCTCACTATTCTCAATTTCACCAGTTGCAGTAATAGGACATATCGGTCTACAGTAGCAGTAGGAAGAAAAACATATATACTGTCTGGTGCTTTAGTGTTTGAGCAAGCGAGAGAGGGACAGAATAGTGATCAAATTAAAATCCAACATCTGTACTACAGTGGTGAGTTCATATCTGTACTAGGATCTATTGTCTAGATTCTAGTTCTGCACTCAGGGCCCAGGAGTTAGGGGCCAGGATTGTTTCTGGACCGGCCAAAGCTAACACGTTAGCATGTAGCAGTATTTACATGTTAACACATGATTGGCTCTAGTGAAGCAGGAAACTGCCTGCCGTTAAGATCCAAACAGGCCTCAATGTCTGGGGCAGGAGCCAATGAGAAGGGCTGAGGTGATTATATCCTGAACACACACCTAAGAGGGTTTACACACTGGGGCAGGAGCCAATGAGAAGGGCTGAGGTGATTATATCCTGAACACACACCTAAGAGGGTTTACACACACACACACACACACACACACACACACACACACACACACACACACACACACACACACACACACACACACACACACACACACACACACACACACACCAAAGCTAATACTAATTTTATACATGAGCGATATGGTTGGATCATTAAAATCAGAGCCAACTAAAAACAATAACAAAAACACTCCATATATAAAATTACAGATGCACAACATCAAGCTGGAGCCTTGGCAGTTTCACCGCAAATGAAAGGAAGAAGTGGAATTTTGTTTTACTTTTAGACAAAAATATAAAAATCATGATATATATATACGTATATATATTTTTACATCCATTTCCACTGTTTTGTACAATCATAAAGTTGATGTGGATTAATGATGAAGATCTACAGTAGGCCAGCCAGCCAATCAGCCAGTCGGCCACCCAGACAGATAGTCAGAAGAACAGCCAGACAGTCAGTAGACCAGACAGCCAGTCCTGTCAGTCAGCTCTGTGTGTGTATGATCTGTCTGCAATGCGTAAGCAACATCAGGGACTCTCTCTCTCTCCGCCCCTCTCTCTGTCTCTTTCATCAGCATGTCTCAGACTGATCTCTCTGATTACTGAACAGCTCACAAGGAGACAGCGACTGAGAGGGAGGGCTGTCAGTGTCAACAGGGTTATTCTCATGTTAGACAGACAGCTGTCATATCAGCTCAAGGCAGCCCTGAGTTCAGAATTGACTGACTGACTGACCGTCTGTCCATCCATCCATCTGACTGGCGTGACAGCAGCGTAACATCCTAGGATGATGTCAAACTCTGGTGACGACAATTCTTCTGGGAACAAACTGACTTAGTTCAGAAATACACCATCACCATGGAAACAGAGCCCACACGTCCCTGGGTCTGTCACTCTGTCGCAGTCTCTCCAGCTGTGTGCTACCTAGCGTAGCTGCATGTGTGCACTCTGTCCACGAGCTGCTCTGTTGATTAGCTGTATGGATCTTTTCGTTCATTTTTATTTTAGCTAAGTGCAGACATCAGTTCTGTATAGTCTGCTCGGCCTGCAATGCTTCATAGGAATTCAGAAATTGACTGTACCTCATGGGAACTGGGGCCAACTACCTCTGTCTGTCCTGTCTGTCCAGCTGCTTATTTCCACTCTGTCTCTCTTTAGCATCCGCCGCTAGCTCTGTCCATTAGCGTTAGCTGCTCTATGCCAGCTCTGTTCATTTGGGGGTTTGTCTGTTTGCTGCTTACTTGATATGAACTGTATCCTTGTTGTTACACCCTGTCTGACAGCTGTACACGCTACACTACTCATCCATTAGCATTAGCCACTCTGTTGGCTAGACGTTAGCTGCGTACGCTAACACTGGGCTCGGCCCGTGGAGGCAGCGCGGTGCTCATTGACCCTGCCCGGTTCAGCGTTGACATCTTGGTTATCCCCTCGCTGCCGACGGTAGAGAGCGGGAAATTCTCATAGCTCTCTGGCGCCCCCAAGCCACAGTGGCAGCGCTGCAGCTGAACCTTCAACTCCTTTTGAAAGTTACTGTTCAGGAAGCCGTACACCTGTGTGGTGTGTGTGTGTGTGTGTGTGTGTGTGTGTGTGTGTGTGTGTGTGTGTGTGTGTGTGTGTGTGTGTGTGTGTGTGTGTGTGTGTGTGTGTGTGTGTGTGTGTGTGTGTGTGTGTGTGTGTGGAAAAGGTGTTAATGTACAGCACCAGCACATGTTTGTAATGACATTTCCATTTCCACCATTTTTATCAATACAGTTCAGTTCAATAAAAATTAAGTTAATTTAATTTCAATTTAATTCTAGTCCAGTCCACTCACCACAGGGTTGACACAGGTGGAGGCCATGGCAGTGAGGTGGCAGGCAGAGAACAAAGCATCGTGCTGGCAGGCGGGCAGCGCCTGGTGGTGCCAGTCGAATATCGTGTTGAACACGTTGAGCGGCAGCCAGCAAAGGGCGAAGGCAGCTACGATGGCCGCCAGCATAGCATTGATCCTCTGGGCTCCCCGGGCCGTCCGGCTCCGCTCCACCATGTCCCTAGATGGGAGAAACACAGGAATGGACTTTTTATTTGTTCTTGGGGGGGCCACAGGAACGGACTAGATGAATGGGATTTATACCACACTATACCAGGTACTCATTAACTTCATTAACATTTACTCATTAACTGTTCACTGGCTATCCCCTTTGATAATCATTGGACTACTACTGCACTCATTCATTTATTTCATTCTCCAATTCATCATTGGTAATTAATTGACTACCATTCACTGAATCCTGTCCTGATGTATTACCTGCGTCTGAGTAAGTAGACTCTCATTTGTCTTCAACTTTTCTTCACAATGACTCCATTGACTATGAACGACTCATTCATTTGCCAATTCTTTGACTGTCCTGTGTGTGTGTGTGTGTGTGTGTGTGTGTGTGTGTGTGTGTGTGTGTGTGTGTGTGTGTGTGTGTGTGTGTGTGTGTGTGTGTGTGTGTGTGTGTGTGTGTGTGTGTGTGTGTGTGTGTGTGCCTGCTTGCGTGTGAGTGTGCATGCACGTGTGTGTGCGTGCATGTGTGTGTCACCTGCGTCGACGTAGGCGTAGGAAAATGCGGAGGTAGCAGAGCAGCACCAATAGCAGAGGGACGCAGTACTGGAACAGCAGCAGGAAGGTGGTGTAGGCCAGACGGTGTCTATCTGTCGGCCATTTCTCCATACAGATCACATGGTCTCTGAGGAGAGAGAGAGAGGAAGAGAGAGAGAGTGCTACATCTGGCATGCACAATCAAACACACACACACACACACACACACACTAACCTGAAGGGGTTGGCGGGCAGTGTGAGGTTCTGGAAGGGATCGTCAGTCAGAATGTTGTAGGATAGGAAGGGGAGGGATATTAAGCAGGCGACCAACCAGGTGAGACCTACGGCCAGATAGGAGTGGCCTGCTGCTGGGGACCAGCCAGTAGGGTGCAGGATCAACTGATGGCGCTCCAACGCAATCAACACCAGGGAGAATATAGACACCGTCACTGACACACACTGTACAAATGGAGTGACCTGAGAGGGAAGAGAGGAGATATATGAGGGAGAAGAGAGGGAGCGGGAGGAGAAAAAAAAGACAGATTACAGACACAAACAAACACGGAACGGTTATCCAACAAACATACAGGTGCAGGAACTGTGTTCTCACCTTGCAGAGTGCCTCTCCCAATACCCAGCGGTCCATCAGAGTGTAGATGACGGTGACTGGCAGACACACCACACACATCAGGATGTCCGAGCAGGACAGGTTGGCGATCAGAATGTTGGTGACGTTACGCAGCTCCTTCTGCCGCCCAATGATGAACACCAGGCCCACGTTGCCTAGTAACCCCACCGCGATCACCGTGCTGTAGGCCACAATAAGGAATGTGGCCCCGCACACCGAGGGCGGGCACTGGCCTGACTCGGACCAATCAATGGTCTCCCAGATGCCAGGGGAGCTGCTGTTATTGGTCATGGTGGAAGAAGGGCTTTGGAGGCTGTTAGAGGGTGCTTACTGAACTCCCTCTGAGGGGGTAGAGACTGGGAGTTGATGGGGGGCCCGAGAGAGTTCAAGGCGGTGTAGAGGGGTACAGGGTGATGGGGTAGACAGGCAGTTATAGTCTTTCTATACCCTTCTCAGTTGGCCACAGCTGGTTGGTCGTCATGTTGCTAGAGTCGCCGTGATTGGCTGTCCGAGTCTGCTAATCACTTTTATTGGCTGAGCCCACTCCCTCGGTCTGCTGGAGACACTGTGACTGGCTTGGCTCAGGATCAGCTCAAAGTCTCTATGTGTAAAACAGGGAAGACAATAGAAGATAATCTCACAGTCTATTTACTGTATAAGAGTAGAGAATAATCTACAAATAAAAAAAAATAAAGGCAGGGGATGGAGGAAAAGAGAATATAGCTTCGAAAAGACCATAAGAAGGAGAATGTAGAGAAGATGAGAGAACATGTGAAAAGACAGAACAGGAGATGAGAGGAGAGAAGAGACTAGAAGAGAGGACAAGAGGATAATGAAAAAGGAAATGAGAAAAAGGAAAAGAGAGTTTAGATGAAGACAGAGAAGATACGAGAAGGGTTGAGATTCGAAAAAAGGAGTTGAAAAAAGTTGAACAGAAAAAGAGAGAAGAGGGGGATAACTAATAAGAAGAGAAGAAGAAAATAAGAGGGAGGAAAGGCTTTCATTGTCCACTATATACAACAATGTCCACTTAATATGCATAAAATGTATTAAGTCTCTAGCCAGTGTTGAAGAGCTCAGGGATAGATATTTAAGGAGGAGAAAGTAGAGGAGGGGAGAATATAATTATGTCGGTCTATCTTCCCTCAAGAAAGCAGGTCTCTTTTTAACGCTGTATGACTGACAATTACTACAGATTCTCTCTCACTGTCTCTCTTTTCCTCTCTCATTCTCTCATCTTTATTTCTTTGTCTCCCTCTTTGTCTGTCTCCCTCTCCCTCACTCTACTGTAACCATCTTATCATATCTCTTTCCTCAGAACTCATCTTTCATGTCTTTTGTTTCTTTCTTCTTCCCCAGCAGGTTGCGCACACACACACACACACACACACGCACACGCACACGCACGCACGCACGCACGCAAACACAAAGCTAAATGCTGGACAGCAACAGTAATTTCTGGCTCATTTGCATGAAAGAGAGAATGCAGCTCAGATGAGGCATGTAGTCATGCAATCATACATACACTACCCATTAGGACAGGAAACAAGCACACACACACACAGGAGAGGAGAGATGTGGGCAACTATAGATAGACTGGGAACACACACAGATGCAAAAACAAACACAGACACACACACTGCCCTCAGGTTAATGGTGTTAGTTACTGGGTCCTCTGATGAGATTAAACACTAGAGACAAATGGCTTAATATGACCCTAAAATAAGTGTGTGTGTTTGTATGCGTGTGTCCATGCGTACGTACATGCACGCCCGTGTGTCTCCTTCGATTAGTCTAGACAGTTGTAGTAGATATATACAACAGTATAGCTATGGCTCGTTAACATAAACATAGAGTAGGCTGTAGAACAGAGATAAACTGTAGTAGAATATTCCCTGATCTGGCAGCAGACAGGGATGTCTGAAATCCCTGGCCTCTCTAAAAATACCAATGCGCTCCCAGACACATTTAATAACACACGCATGCATGCTCGGATGCACACAAACACACGCGCAAATATGAACACTCACAAATATGCACGCGCACACACATGCTGTATGTACGCAAACACAGTGAGCGTTTCTCCCTCCTACTTTATCTGGCTCACGCTTTACGCTCTCCCTCAGGCCAGCGGTGTCCTGGTTTGAGAAAGCTGTTTAATTAAACCTACTTTGAAAAGACAATACATCATGTTTATGACACCACCTCATTAACTCAGACACTTATCGCTAACACTAATCAGGAAAAACAACGTTAGTATCTCTCTTGTGTTTTGCTAGCTACTCTCTACTGAGTATTTTTACTGGGCTATGAATATTGCGCGCAAATGACCAGTCGGTTTCATCAAGAATTAACACTCCCCCGTCTCTTCCCTCACTCCCCCCTGTCTTCCACTGTCTCCCCTATCTTTTACCACCAATTCCTTTTTTTTCTGGCTCTCTTTAACTCCCTCCTGCGTCTCTCTCTCTCCCTCTCCGCTCTCTCTTCCTAACCCCTCTCTCTCCCCCTCCCCATTCTATTTCTGTCTGGTGATATTGTTCAGTCATTAAAGCAGCAGGTAGGGGTTGATGAGCAGCATACGGCTGGTTTATTATAAAAGGTAGAAAACAAATGCTACGGGACCAGTGATTTCAATCGGATTTGTCTGTCTGAAGAACACGTCTCAGTCTCGTCAAGCGTCTTTCTTAGTGTGTGCAAGACAAGAGTCTTGAGTCACTCAGTGGAAACAATTTATCCAGCGGAAGACAATAATCAAGCAAATATCCTCCATCCAACATCCCCCAGAACTCCCTGCTTGGATAAACAACGAACCCTGTCACACAGACACACACGCTAGCATTTGTGTCTCCATAGGTGTTCTAGTGGAATAGGACATGGAGGGCTCTATTTTAACAAACCTATCGCAGTGGTAATTCTAAGCGCAGGCGGTAGCACTATAGGTTCAGGAGTGTGTCAGAAATATTTGAGAAAGTGCTCCATGGCGAAATATGTGTTGTGAATTTATGGTATTTTATGTATTGCCTTGGAATCAACTCCAAATTCCAATGTTAGTGCGTTACAGTTAGTTAAATTGCTTACCGAAACAAAATAACAAAATGTAGACCTATCTATGCTAAATATGTTCACTTGAACCCATTTGCAGTCCACATTGTTCTAAGTAATTGCATGGCCTCAATAGCATTCACACTGATATATGGGCTCCTACTGTACATTACATGCCAAACATTGTCAATAAGCAAGATTAAATTCATTATTGATAAGGCCTAAAAAAAAGAACAAATCATTCTAAATCAAATTCTAAACACAACTTGTTTTAAATAGGCTATGTCACACTTACAGGCGTCATCATTTCTCCCCGTGGGCATATAATGTTACCTTTTGTATGCATATCCAAAATGTTCACAGTAGCTGGACAAAGATCCAATATAAAGAGAAAGGGAGAATGTACCCTCACCGTTATACTGCTCCCAAATAGAACTGTGTTTTATGAACATAATCGCAACCATTTTACAGATCAGATCGCATTCACACATCTCCAGAATTTACATTGCAAGTGTGCCACGGACGTTGTCACCATAAAACCAGGAAGGTGAATCCTAATAAGTTTGGTTGTAATAACATTAAACGAAAAACAAGCAGTTTTTTTTAACAACTACAATAAATAAATGTCAAATGTAATGATAAAAAAGACACACATTACTGTTGAACCAGCCTTTGTTATAATAGGCCTAATAACATGCTGACCAGACCGGACACGTCGCGTGTGCGAGCATCGCAAAATAAATGTAGAAATCCATGTTATTCAATTATTGCGCGCGCCAACGAGCGTCTACGTTGCCAAGGGCTAAAATAGAAGTCATTCCTATTTGTGACGCAGATCGCACTGAAAGTCCTGCCTCTCCCATCTCCTCATTGGTTTATAGAAGCAGGTACCCACGTGCCATCTCCTCATCGGTTATACCCACGTGGGTGATTGAAAGACGAACTGTGTTGCCGGTTGTCGTGGTATTACTATGAAAGTTTAGATGGATCACCATATAAGTTCAAAGATGAAAAAACCTGGAAGGAGGAGAGATGACTAGAAACGATTTGGTTGACCGTTATATGTGTGGATTAATTGTCGGAGTAGAGGTCCTAGTGCATTTCAGGTAAAATAAAAACTCAATGTTTATATCCCAGAACAAATTAGCTAGCAACAGCAAGCAAGCTAAATAGGACAAATTAGCTAGCAAGTGCAAGCTAACTAGCTAAATTGCCATACATGTTTAATGCTTTTCGACCTGTCCTCAAATTAATGTCATTGGTTCAGAGTTTGTCTTTATATTTTAACCTGCGTGTCGTGATCGCGTTTGGTGTAGGGGGACAAAATACATTTATGCATGACAGTTTTATCTAGCTAATGTTAGCTAGCTAACTAACTGTTATTGTAGCTTTCTGTTTGTATGTAACTTGCACCTCAATGATTTTCTTTTATCTTTCCAACCAGGTGAAGTACTATGAAGGCCCAACTGATCTCGACAACAGAAATTCACAATTCAGGGTAATGTTAGGCAGTTAACTTCTATTAGATAACTGGAAGGATTTAGCTATGTACAACCATTTTTCAACAACCATTTTCCATCTAGCTTATTGGTCATCTACATGTTGCTAGCTATACATGCAGTTAGTTATATGTCTGTCATATTGTGGTATCGAGCTATAAGTTAAACCTGATCAATCAAATGGATAGGTGGAAGCAATAATGGTAATTCCAACTGCCCTTAACTAGGTCTCTTAGCTAGACTACACAAACAGAGAGAGGCTGGGGGGGGGGGAGAAAGGATGAAAGTGAGAGAGAGGTGGGAAGAGAGTGGAAGACAGAGAGAAACAGATAAAGACAGCAGTGCAAATGTACTTAGACTTGCGTATTTCAACAACTCTTCTCTTCCAACTTGTTAGGCAATCACATGCGGGGGAAGGATGGCCAGCCACACAGGAGGCTGATTTTCACTAAGGACGAGAAGGAGGCTGTGCTGACCGAAATGCATGCTTGCCATTTTGGAGTGAAGCGCATGATTGCCAAAATCAACCCACGCTTCTTCTGTTGTGGGATTGTCATGGATGTGGACAGCTGGGCAAGTGAAATAACCTTTTGTTTATCAATCACATTCTATTATATCTGAAATTATTATGATTTCAATTACTGTCATAATCAAAGAACACACAATGTTTAAATTTGTCACTTTGTGCTTAAAACACTTTGTGTCTAGCCCACCAGAAGTTTGAGAGGGTGAATACTGTGGCGCCGGAGTTGAAGCCCATCAGTTGTTTCACCATGGCACATGATCGGTAAGCCCATCAGTTGTTTCACCATGACACATGATCAGTAAGTGGCACAATTCACGTTTTGCCCTGATAAGTTGTTTTGTAATGGCTGCTTTATTTGACCACAGCAGAGTTCGATATTATAGAATGTGTGTGTGTCAGTATCCTTACAAATATGAACATCTGCATACTGTACGACACAGATACGGGTAAGAATGATGTAATATTCTATCTAATACTTTGAATATTAGGGCGTAGACAACATCGAACACTTCACGAAATCTAGGAATGGCAACAGCTGGTGTCTGACGACGACCGATCTCTTTAACAAGTGGATGGAGGCAATACCCATTAATGTCAGTAAAGAAAGAGAACATTCTTAACTCTAAATTCCCTTCTGTAACCCATTAAAAAGGGTCAAGGATGAGACTGGCGAGGCCACCTCCAAGGCGACGATGGACATCTTCAACACCCACGATTTTAGGCTGAGTTCATCTTGAGTGACCGAGGTCGTGAACTCTGGAACAAGGCACGGCTGTTATAGGTTATATTCTGTCACCAACGGTTTGTTTTGTTTCTCTTTTTAAATTTGTTTTTGTTTTTCTATGGTACATAGTCAGACATACACTACATGACCAAAAGTATGTGGACACCTGCTTGTCGAACATCTCATTCCAAAATCATATGCATTAATATGGAGTTTGTCCCCCCTTTGCTGCTATAACAGCCTCCACTCTTATGGGAAGACTTTCAACTCGATGTTGGAACATTGCTGTGGGGACTTAATTCCATTCAGCCACCTGAGAATTAGTGAGGTCTGGCACTGATGTTGGCCGATTAGGCCTGGCTCGCAGTCGGCGTTCCATTTCAAATCAAAGGTGTTCGATGGGGTTGAAGTCAGGTCTCTGTGCAGGCCAGTCAAGTTCTTCCACACTGATCTTGACAAACCTTTTCTGTATGGACCTCGCTTTATGCTCGGGGGCATTGTCATGCTGAAACAGGAAAGGGCCTTCCCCAAACTGTTGCCAAAAGGTTGGAAGCACAGAATCGTGTAGCATGTCATTGTATGCTGTAGCGTTAAGAAGCCGGTTGGATGTACTGCCAAATTCTCTAAATGTACATTCAATTCTTTGGCAACAGCTCTGGTGGACATTCCTGCAGTCAGCATTCCAATTGCACGCTCCCTCAAAACTTGAGACATCTGTGGCATTGTGTTGTGTGACAAAACTGCACATTTTAGAATGGCCTTTTATTGTCCCCAGCACAAGGTGGATCTGTGTAATGATCATTCCAGGGTTTTTCTTTATTTTTACTATTTCCTACATTGTAGAATAATAGTGAAGACATCAAAACTATGAAATAACACATGGAATAGTGTAGTAACCAAAAAAGTGTTATTCAAAGTAGCCACCTTTTGCCTTGATGACAGCTTTAAACACTCTTGGCATTCCCTCAACCAGCTTCATGAGGTAGTCACCTGGAATTCCTTTCAATTAACAGGTGTGCCTGGTTAAAATATAATTTGTGGTATTTCTTTCCTTCTTGTGCCAATCATTTGTGTTGTGACCTGGTAGGGGTGGTTATACAGAAGAAGCCCTATTTGGTAAAAAACCAAAGTCCATATTATGGCAAGGACAGCTTAAATAAGCAAAGAGAAATGATAGTTCATCATTACTTTAAGACATGAAGGTCAGTCAATGCGGAAAATTTCAAGAACTTTGAAAGTTTTTTCAAGTGCAGTCGCAAAAATCATCAAGCGCTATGATGAAACTGGCTCTCATGAGGACCGCCACAGGAATGGAAGACCCAGAATTACCTCTGCTGCAGAGGTTAAGTTCATTGGAGTTACCAACCTCAGAAATTGCAGCCCAAATAAATGCTTCAAGTAACAGACACATCAACATCAACATCAACTGTTCAGAGGAGACTGTGTGAATCAGGCCTTCATGGTAGAATTGCTGTAAATAAACCACCACTAAAGGACACCAATAAGAAGAAGAGACTTGCTTGGGCCAAGAAACACGAGCAAAGGACATTAGACCGGTGGAAATATGTTTTTTTTTGGTTCCAACCGTGTCTTTGTGAGACGCAGAGTAGGTGAATGGATGATCTCAGAATGTTTTTGGTTTTTGGTTCCAACCATGTCTTTGTGAGACGCAGAGTAGGTGAATGGATGATCTCAGAATGTGTGGTTCCCACCGTGAAGCATGGAGGAGGTGGTGTGATGGTGCTTTGCTGGTGACACTGTCAGTGATTTATTTAGAATTCAATGCACACTTAACTAGCATGGCTACCACAGCATTCTGCAGCGATACGCCATCCCATGTGGTTTGTTTTTCAACAGGACAATGACCCAACACACCTCCAGGCTGTGTAAGGGCTATTTGACCAAGACGGAGAGTGATGGAGTGCTGCATCAGATGACCTGGCCTCCACAATCACACGACCTCATCCCAATTGAGATGGTTTGGGATGAGTTGGACCGCAGAGTGAAGTAAAAGCAGCCAACAAGTGCTCAGCATATGTGGGAACTCCTTCGAGACTGTAGGAAAAGTGTTCCAGGTGAAGATGTTTGAGAGAATGCCAAGAGTGTGCGAAGCCAACATCAAGGCAAAGGGTGGCTACTTCGAAGAATCTCAAATCAAAAATAAATGTTGATGTGGTTAACACTTTTTTGGTTACTACATGATTCCATATGTGTTATTTCATCGTTTTGATGTCTTTACTGTTATTCTACAATGTAGAAAATAGTAAAAAGAAAGAAGAAGCAGGTGTGTCCAAACTTTTGACTGGAACTGTATGTACTTTTTTTGTTGCCTGTTTTGCATGTTATTTCGGCATTAATTTGTATCACAAATCAGTGTGCAAACAATGTAAAAAAATATTTTTTAAAGTTTAAAAGGTAATAAAGCCACATAAAAACATGGTCGTTTTTTTGCTTTCTTGAGTAAGGCAGCTCCAAAATACAAGAGTTTCAGCCTAGCTCAGTGCTTTCTGTGGTGGTGATGCAGGCAACGGAAAATATCTCTTTGCCAAGGCATCTCTGGCCTCTTTCTAGAGCTTTTTTCCCCCCAGAGTTCCCAGTTGTCTTGAAAGCACCATAAATCCAGAGAAAGTCAGACTTTGATGACAACCTTTGATTACAAAATTTGCCCACAAGAAGGACCGCCACCTTCCTCTTCAAGTAAGCACAGTACAACAAGGTGAGTCCAAAAATGTATTGCATGCTTCTGCATCAATTATGTAATATGCCAATGAGATATGTATACTGTAGCTAAGAAATTAATACTAAGTTTATGTTGTATAGTAAGATGTTAATAGCCCATGTGCCACACCCTAATAATTTGGCACCTTTCCCCCTCATAACTCAGCCTACTGTTCTGACTTGGTGGTGCACATGTAGCCTATAGCCGGTTTTAGAGAAATGTCATCATCGAATATTGTAAGAGCTTTCATTGTCTGCTTATATCCCCCCTTTATTTTTTCTGACTTGGTGTACAGGGAGAATGGAACCTCTTACCCTTTCAATTTGTCTATTAAAGCCATGGGTACACTAGCAATGGCTACCAGTCCTGACTTGAATGGGAACTGCCATCTATGGATTATATTTCAATGGTTGGTTGTGGCTCTTTGTCTTTTGCAAATTTCAATATACAATCGCAGGAAAAACGGACAGTTTGGAAAGCAAATGCCTACTGTTGAAAAGAGAAGACTAATATGTCTGTAAAGCCAATATAAAAAAAAATCTCAACAAGATAGGCTTTTGCCAAGACGCATGCATCGACCAATCACCTTGAGTAGTAGCCTATGGCTTCAACTTCATCATTAGGTGAGTCAGTCTACTCTAGCCTACAATATACAGTATATACAGCATATATATACACAGTCATACTATCATTCTTTGAATTCAAGACCAGATTGATCTCAGTTTGTCAGCGTCAGAGGAGCACCTAATTTCGGTCATTTGTGTAGTATTAAATAAAGATTCAGCTAATGTCTTCTATCATGTAAACTAAGTACAAATGCATTTTTAAAGGCCAATACTTCTCCGGACTCTGCTAACAAATGTTCCCCATGGGTGGATATCCTAAAAATGCCTCTGCTCAACTCTGCTCAACTTTTTCTTCAACAATACATTCATCATGCACCTTGTTGCCTGGAAGTGGGCTGCCTAACAGTACAGTTCAAGATTGCCAGTAGAGCAGTCCCTCCCTTAAAGCCTTAGCTCCCATCACATGTTGTTTCATTCACAGTGTACTCATCTACATGACAAAATGAGATGCAACCGCTTTGTGTTTCAGGAGAGAGATCTTGTTCTCCTCTCACTGTTTTCTACAAGGACGAGGCTCAAGACAAACTCATATATATGGTGTATTACACAAACACACGCACGCACACGCACACACACACACACACACACACACACACACACACACACACACACACACACACACACACACACACACACACACACACACACACACACACACACACACACACAGCTGTGTTTTCAGGAAATGTCAGGACTTTGAGTGTACCTTTTTTTTTTACAATAAAAAAAAATCATATTTGACCTAACCATAAACCTTAATCTAACCCCAAAAACTCTAACCCTAAACCTAACCCTAACCCCAAAATCCTAAACCTAACTCTTCAGCTTAAAATAGCATTTTAACAAATTCAGGACCTGAAAAAAAGTCCTATCTTTTCAAAAAGGATATTGTTTACCTAACTTTTCAGGACATTAAGGTGAAATGTTAGGACATTGGGCTCCTGATAATGTAGGAAAACAAGTGCAAATACACACACTTAGGGAGACATGCAGACACACACTACAGTCTGATGAGAACCATCAGGAGTCCTAAATGGTTTATTATTCATATCAACTCATAAAGTTACAATCTAATATCAATTGGCTTCGGTTGATAATTAACTGAGAACATCACTGTGAGTTCTGAACAACAGTAAAGAAACAGCACGACATTAGTTATGATCTGACACTTACAGAGGCTTTGGTGTAGACTGAAATGCAGTCCCAAATGACACGCTATTCCACATGCAGTATAGTGCTTTCCACTTGAGCCTTATTCCCCATATAGTGCACTACCTGTTTACTATATACTATATCGACCAGGCAGATCCTACAGGTCCTAGTTTTGTCGCACCTGGACTACTGCCCAGTTGTGTGGTCATGTGCAGCAAAAAAGGACATAGGAAAATTGCAGTTGGTCCAGAACAGAGCAGCACGTATTGCACTTAGACGTACACGGAGGGAGTGTCAGTAACATGCATGTCAATCTATCCTGCTCAAAGTTGAGGAGAGATTGACTGCATCACTATTGGTCTTTGTGCGAGGTGCTGATGGGTTAAAGGTACTGAACTGTCTGTTCAAGCAGTTGGCACACAGTTCAGACACTCATCGGTACCACACAAGACATGCAGCCAGAGGTCTCTTCACAGACCTCAGGTCCAGAACAGAGGCTGGGAAACACACAGTATTAAATAGAGCCAAGACTACATGGAGGTCTCTGCCACCCCAGGTAAATCAAGCTAGCAATAAAACCAGATAAGAAAAATCTGATAAAAGAACACCTTATGGCACAACAGGGACTGTGAAGACACAGCCATTTTATATATTTTATACTGTATTTTGTACTGTATTATGTATTGTATTATGTAGTGTTATCTATATTATGTATTTTATTTGTTCTGTTTTGTTTCCTGTTTCAACCCCAGGAAGAGTAGCTACTGCCTTGGTAGTGGCTAATTGGGGATCCTAATAAAATACTAAATATGGGGCAATAGACCATGAGTACTTCCTGGTACTTATTGGTACTCTCTACTTCCAGTATGATGTAAACCTTCTAACGCTTCTTTATGTTAATCCAGTATAGTCTCTAGTGACCCTCCCGGTATGTCCTTCCAAAAAATTTCTAAATAATCATTTACAAGCGACTCCAATTTACAAGCGACTTGGCAACTCCAATGTAAATCACTCGTTACTGCCATACACAGGTTGGAAGTCTACAATAGCCGAAGAGGCATTTTTTCAGTTGCTTGTACATATTTATCTGGAAGTATATATTGTCAGTAAAGGACATAACGAACGTATTTTGACATTATAACACTTGCAGAGCTGTCTAATGGGAGTTTGAATCAGAGCTTCCTGAGCGTTAGAGAAGTGACATGTCATACTCATTGTCGACATCTCTAATGCACAGATATTGGACCAGGCTGGAACTAAAGCCTGTAGCTCTCCAGGACCAGGGGTTTAGACAGCAACATCTGCAGACCCATCTGACTTCTGCTCACTACAATAATCCACAAGCCATAGTCCCTCAGTGGCACTTCATGAGAAAACTTAAAACAGAAAGTGTGGTAGCAGAGAGAACAGTCTAGGACTTGGGTGACTAGAGTATTTGGCAATTTTTTGGGCCTTCCTCTGACACAGATAGGTCCTGGATGGCAGGAAGCTTGGCCCCAGTGATGTACTGGGCTGTACGCACTACCCCCTGTAGTGCCTTACGGTCAAATATCGAGCAGTTGCCATTCCAGGCGGTGATGCAACCGGTCAGGATGCTCTCGATGTTGCAGCTGTAGAATTTTTTGAGGATCTTGGGTCCCATGCCAAATGTGTCCCGAGAGGGGGAAAAGGCATTGTCGTGCCCTCTTCACAACTTTCTTGGTGTGTTTGGACCATGATAGTTTGTGGACACCAAGGAACTTGAAACTCTCGACCCGCTCCACTACAGCCC
Organism: Salvelinus alpinus; assembly: GCF_045679555.1. Classification (NCBI taxonomy): domain Eukaryota; kingdom Metazoa; phylum Chordata; class Actinopteri; order Salmoniformes; family Salmonidae; genus Salvelinus; species Salvelinus alpinus. The sequence goes on from NC_092109.1 coordinate 10,952,292, forward strand.
TGTCAATGTGAATGTGGCCGTGTACGGCCCTCCTTTTCCTGTAGTTCACAATCATCTCCTTTGTCTTGCTCACGTTGAGGGAGTGGTTGTTTTTCTGGCACCACACAATGTGTGTGTGTGTGTGTCTGTGTGTAGCCAGGTCACACCAGATCCAAGTCCCCAGGACGTCGAGAGGTGCCTTCAATACAGGCCTCTAGGGGCAACGGTGAGCGCTATTACTATCAAGTAGGCTTGCAGCTTGCAGGGGTGTTGTGGATGGGGGATGGGAGTAATCCAGCTCTGAGGATCTGCTGGACTCCGGCAGCATGGTGACCCTGGCTCACCCGCAGTGGCTCACACAAGAGGGGAAGGAGGAACTGGGATCGAGGAGGTGACGGTGTCCTGTGTACACGGGGACACGAAGAGGTACCCAACGGTGCCAGTGAGGATAAACACCCCAAGGGGGGAGTGCCAGATGCGCGTGGGAGCTGTTCCTAACCAACCCAAGGCCCTAGACGGACCTCCCAACACGGGAATCCTCACGGGTCAGTTCGGGACTGCCCAGTTAGAAGACCCCAATCTCCAGAACGCTAGGGGGCAGGTAATTGCGGTGGATGGCGTACTGTTACTTGGGGTAAGTGATTGGAGCTACCCCCACTTCGCAATCAAGCATCATTTATTGTATCAGGTAGTAAAGCGTAATGGGGAGACAAAATACTTGTTACTCATACCCAGCCAGTATGTTAGGACTGTGTTGCAGCTTGCCCACGCCCACCTGCTTGGGGCACACCTGGGGATGGAGAAAACCAGGGAGCGTTTTGGGAACCGGTTCCACTAGCTCGGAGTCAAGCGCGCCGTGGAGGACTACTGCCGTAGTTGCCCAGAGTGCCAGATCACAGCTCCGAGGGTGCATTATAGAAACTCTTTGGTTCCCTTGCCCATTATAGGAGTGCCATTCAAGCGGGTGGCAATGGATCTGGTGGGTCCGTTGGTGAAGACCGCAAGGGGACACCAATACATACTTGTAATTGTGGAATACGCCACCCGGTATCCTGAGGCAATCCCGCTACGCACGGCGGCAGCCAAAGGTATCACACGGGAGCTCTTCCATTTATTTAGCCGGGTGGGTATTCCGTGGGAAATCCTGATGGACCAGGGCACCGCATTCATGTCTCGCATGATGAAAGATGTCTGCAATCTGTTACGAATAAAACAGGTGAGGACCAGTGTGTACCATCCACAAACAAACGGGCTGGTGCAACGCTTCAATAAGACCCTAAAACAGATGCTGAAGAAGGTCATAGAGAGAGACGGGAAGAACTGGGACCAGCTGCTGCCCCACCTGATGTTTTCAGTGCGTGAGGTACCCCAAGCATCCACGGGGTTCTCCCCCTTTGAGCTCCTGTATGGCCGTCGGCCCCGCGGGCTGCTGGACCTAGCCAAGGAAGTCTGGGAAAAGCAGCTGACCCCTCCTTCGCAGCGTAGTAGAACATGTGGAGGAGATGAGGGAGAGGATGACGGTGATTTGCCAGTGGTGAGAGAGCACATGGCCCAGGCACAACGTGCCCGGGAGCATGTCTACAACCAGGGGGCCCAACCACGAGAGTTCCAACCAGGTGAGAAGGTCTTGGTGCTGATCCCTACAGCGGATAGTAAATTCCTGGCTACGTGACATGGGCCCTATGACATCGTTGAGCGGGTAGGCGACGACAACTATAAGGTCCTCCAAACGGGGCAGAGAAATCCCCTCCAGCTTTACCATGTGAAATTACTTGAGAAATGGCAGGCATGTGAGGCGCTGTGTGTAACGTGGACCCGGCCACAGCAGGTCCCGCCCTCGGTCGAAGTTGCAATGGGGGAAGACCTCAGCCCGACCCAACGACAAGAGCTCAGAGAGTTGGTCCAGCGGAATACGGACGTGTTCTCCGAGGTGGCGGGGCACACGGATCTCGTGGAACAATATATCCACACACGTCCGGGAGAAAAAGTGCGCAAACGGCCATACCGGATACCAGAAGCCAGGAGGGTGGCGGTCCAGCGGGAAGTGACGATAATGCTAGAAATAGGGGTATTGGAGGAGTCACACAGTGAGTGGTCTAGCCCCATAGTGCTGGTTCTGAAACCGGATGGAACCGTCAGCTTCTGTAATGACTTCCGGGGCCTGAATGAGGTCAGTAAGTTCGATGCCTACCCCATGCCCTGGGTGGACGAACTGATCGACCGCTCGGGGATGGCGAGATACATCAGCACCTTGAACCTGACGAAGGGGTACTGGCAGGTGCCACTGGCAGTGGCCTCCCGGGAGAAGAATGCCTTCTCCACCCCGGGTGAGCTATACCACTACCGGGTTCTGCCTTTCGGGCTCCACGGGGCACCAGCGACCTTTCAGCGACTCATGGACCGCGTCCTGCGGCCGCACAGTGAGTACGCAGCTGCTTATCTGGATGACTCAGCACTCAATCGCTGGTTGAAAACTGTTTTCTGCCCCCCCCAAAAGATAGAATTTGTAGATAATTGGCCCTCTTTCTGGGACTCACCCACAAACAGGACCAAGCCTGACCTGCTGAGGAGTGACGGACTCCATCCTAGCTGGAGGGGTGCTCTCATCTTATCTACCAACATAGACAGGGCTCTAACTCCTCTAGCCCCACAATGAAATAGGGTGCAGGCCAGGCAGCAGGCTGTTAGCCAACCTGCCAGCTTAGCGGAGTCTGCCAATAGCACAGTCAGTGTAGTCAGCTCAGCCATACCCATTGAGACTGTGTCTGTGCCTCGACCTAGGTTGGGCAAAACTAAACATGGCGGTGTTCGCCTTAGCAATCTTATTAGGATAAAGACCTCCTCCATTCCTGCCATCATTGAAAGAGATCGGATGACATAATTGTGCACAGTGACAGTTGGGAGTCACATCTTTGTAGGTTACAGGCCGTGGTTGATGCACTAAGGGATGCAGGTCTGACCGCGAACCCCCACAAGTGCAAGCTGGGCTACGCCGAGGTGGAGTACCTGGAATATCAGATCGGGAGAGGAAATGTGGGGAAAAAATCATTGCCAATAGGGGATGCCCGGTCCCCCGAACTAAGAGGCAGGTGAAGTCATTCCTGGGGTTAGCAGGGTACTACAGTAGATTTGTACCCAACTTTGCCGCAATAGCTTCTCCCCTCACAGACTTAACGAAGGCACGACTACCCCAGACGGTCCGATGGACGGAGGACTCAGAGGCGGCGTTCAAGGCCCTGAAGTATGCACTATGTTCGCATCCGGTACTCGTCACCCCGGACTTCTCAAAAAAAAAACTGGTCCAGACAGACGCGTCTGACACCGGGGTAGGGGTCGTTTTGTCCCAAGAGCAGGAAGGTGAGGAGCACCCAATCATGTATGTCAGCAGGAAGCTCCTCCCGAGGGAGAAGAAACACTTGATTGTCGAGAAGGAGTGCTTCGCCGTGAAGTGGGCACTGGACAGCCTCAAGTATTACCTCCTCGGGAGGAAGTTCACCCTGATCACTGACCATGCCCCCCTTGTGTGGATGGCAAGAGGTAAGGACACGAATGACTGTGTCACCCGCTGGTTCCTGTCCTTACAGCGATTCTCTTTTTCTGTAATCCACAGGTCGGGGGCCCAGCGCGGCAATGCGGACGCCCTCTCCAGGAGGAGTGCAAACCTAGCCCTGAGCATACCTCCCTCCCAGTCAGGGCTAAGGGGGGGGGGGGGGGGGGGGTGGTATCCCAGGAGGTCTACCCTGGGGGATGGTAATAGAGTGGAGGTACGTGAGGCGACGTTGGCTCCCTCTGCTGGGAATACGGGTGCTGGGCACCCCGACACGGACAGCTCCAAGTGAAGGTAATTAGGGGGAAGTGCCAACCAGCCATGGAGGCCAAATAAAAGGAGCACTGTGGCACACCGAGAGAGAGAACGGGAAGAGACTGACACCAAGCAAAAGTAGAGGAGAAGGACCGCGCCAAACCTAAGTGATTTTCTTTGTAATGTTTTTTTTCTGTCCTAGTAAAGCTGTTTTGCGGACTAAAACCTCCCTGTCTCTGTATCAATCTCTGCACGCTCAACCCAACACCCCACGGTTTACCACAACACATACCAACAAACGAGTGTGATCATTCTGCAGTGGTCCCTACAGTGTACCCTCAAACCGGTGTGATTAGAACGCTTATTTAGAACGTACAGTTTCGATTGAGGCAACAGTCAGCATTTGAGCTAGCCATACTGTTTTTTGGGGGGGATGCAATGTTCAGACATTCACAGAAGTAGCGACAGCATACACAATCATCCAAACCGGAATATGTAGGCTACATTAGTCCTAGCGCTAACTGAGGAGAGATTGACGTAACACAAGCCATCATTTTTAGATAACTCTCGGCTGTCAGAAACCACAATATAAATGAGCTAATAGCAATTACTGTTTATAATTCAACACAATACAGGTAACCTTAACATTGATCAAAATAAATGAGTAAAACACTTTCTAGAAAATGAAAGTAATCCGACGACGGCTAGTTTGTGCACGCCGCCATTATTGTTTTTTTGTATCAACCAAAGATAATAAGAGGAGACAAGATAAGTTTGGTCTGTTTGCAGTGTGCATGTTGAAGGGGGTGTGTTGTCTACGATCATTCATGTCCCTTCATTCACTTCCGGGAAGTTTACTTGAGAGATGATTGACCCATTCTTTCACCTCATAATAATATCTTTGGAAAGACAGACATTTACGTTACACCCAGAATGCATTGTATAATGTCAACAAACATGGCTCCACACATACCTGGCAAATAGCTTAGCATTAGCTCATTATAATCAGTACAGCCTTCAAAAAAGTATTTTACACAAATCATATGTGTCCAGTACAATCTAAGCAATAATCGGAATGCATTACTTGTCACCAGGACTTGAAAACGTGAATAAAACTGTAAATACATTTTGCTCCATACATACTCGGCCTTCGGAAAGTATTCAGACCCCTTGACTTATTCCACATTTTGTTACGATTACAGTCTTACTTTAAAATGTATTAAATGGTTTTTTCCCCCTACACACAATAGCCCATAATGGCAAAGCAAAAACTGTTTTATAGAAGTGTTTGCTAATTTAAATATATTTTTTTACTTATATATCACATTTTCCATAAGTATTCAGACCCTTTACTCAGTACTTTGTTGAAGCACCTTTGACAGAGACAGCCTCCAGTCTTCTTGGGTATGACGCTACAAGCTTGGCACACCTGTATTTGGGGAGTTTTTCCCATTCTTCTCTGCAGATCCTCTCAAATTATGTCAGGTTAGATGGGGAGCGTTGCTGCACAGCAATTTTCAGGTCTCTCCAGAGATATTTGATCGGGTTCAAGTCCAGGCTCTGCCTGGTTCACTCAAGGACATTCAGAGACTTGTCCCGAAGCCACTCCCGTGTTGTCTTGGCTGTCTGCTTAGGGTCGTTGTCCTGTTGGAAGGTGAACCTCCGCCCTAGTCTGAGGTTCTGAGCGCTCTGGAGCAGGTTTTCATCAAGGATCTCTCTGTACTTTGCTTCGTTCATCTTTGCCTCGATCTTGAATAGTCTCCCAGTCCCTGCCTCTGAAAAACTTCCTGACAGCATGATGCTGCCACCACCATGCTTCACCGTAGGGATGGTGCCAGGTTTCCTCCAGATGTGACGCTTGGCATTTAGGCCAAAGAGTTAAATCTCACCTCCCTGACCAAGGCCCTTCTCCCCCAATTGCTCAGTTTGGCCAGGTGGCCAGCTCTAGGAAGAGTCTTGGTGGTTCCAAACTTCTTCCATTTAAGAATGATGGAGGGCACTATGTTCTTGGGGACCTTCAATGCTGCAGAAATGTTTTGGCACCCTTCCCCAGATCTGTACCCCGACACAATCCTGTCTCGAACCTCTACGGACAATTCCTTTGACCTCATGGCTTGGTTTTTACACTGACTTGCACTGTCAAATGTGGGACCTTTTATAGACAGTTCTGTGCCTTTCCAAATAATGTCCAATCAATTGCATTTACCACAGGTGGACTCCAATCAAGTTGTAGAAACATCTCAACAATGATTAATGGAAACAGGATACACCTGAGCTCAAATTCGAGTTTCATAGCAAAGGGTCTGAATACCTATGTAAATAAGATATTTCTGTTTTTTATTTTTAACACATTTGCAAAAACCTCTTTTCGCTTGTCATTATGGGGTATTGTGTGTAGATTGATGAGGGGAAAAAATTATTAATCAATTTTAGAATAGGGCTGAAATGTGGAGGGGTCTGAATACTTTCCAAATTCACTTTATTGTGGTCTGACTCTATGACTAATGGCATAGCTGCCACAAACACACACACACACACACACACACACACACACACACACACACACACAGTGATTTCCACTGCAGTAATGCCCTCCATATTCAGTGTCCTATTCTGCAGTGTTAGCTGCTGTGTTATTGTGTAAGACTTCATGGTGTATGTTTTTGGCCTGCTCTGGGAAATGTGTTGTTTGCTTTACACTGTACAATACAGGATATAAAACACTACCATGTGTTTTACTGAAAAGGGTCTGTCTTCAACACTGTACATGTTATAACACACACATGCACACATAGACAAAGAGTTACACGATGTCTGGTATTGATCCTTTCTCAGGAGTAGCCTGGGTAAACAGCAAGCCTGGAACTCACTCTCTCTCTCTCTCTCTCTCTCTCTCTCTTGCTCTCTATACTTCATTAGCGTATCAGTAAATCAGATCACTGTACGTGAGTGAGAACCATTCACGCTTTATCAGAGTCAGTATGGTTCCCTCGTGCTGAAACAGCTGTCTACCCCGAAACCAAGTGATTGACAACATCTTAAAAAACACAAGATTTCAAGAAGACAACAACTGCACTAATGAATAAACGGTAACATCGGAGAATACAGGAGCATCAGAGCTGGACAACACAAATCTCGGTGAAGAATGAAACCAAATGTCTGAATGAGATTGAGAGGACATTTACCTTGTGTCTATCTCCGAATGCTCAGCCAAGTCACCTGCTGTAGGCTACACGGACAGAACAGATGCGTTCTCTCTCTTGTGTGTGATATATCGGCGCTTCTCTGCTGCCGCCTCTGGGCTGTGCTGTGTGGAGGGACTCACTGCGCGTAAACGCGGCTTTATAACGAGAGGAGCATGGGGAGAAACAGGGGAGGGGAGAGACAAGTAGGGGGCAGTCGGCAGCGAGTCTTATGATAAGAGAGAGAGACAGAGAGAGAGAGAGAGAGAGGGGGGGGGGGGGGTTAATAAGATAACTTCTTGGGAAAAACGTGTATTTCTTCTAAGACATTCTTCTAAGATTATTAAATCAAGAGGAAGATAAAAAAAATTAAAAGAGGCATCCTGCCTTTGGTGTGAATATGTCTAATAATCTCAAATTACATATGAAGGCATGAGTCATCATATTTGTGCATATTCTTCTTTTATCTAGAAGAGACTAATAGTCAGACAAGTCTTATTTTACTTATTGTCATTGGATACTCTTAGAGATGGACAAACATAGGCCTAGACTAGGGGAAAATAAAGAGTTTGGCGGGAATGGACACAGTATGCTTTATTCTATAGCTATAGAATGATATCTAAGTATAATTGTTGTCTTAATTTGTTGTTGTCTAGTACCAATGGTGTAAAGTAAGTAGTCTTTTGGGGTATCTGTATCTGTATATTACTATTTATATTTTAGAAAATGTTTACTTTTACTTCACTACATTCCTAAAGAAAATAATGTACTTTTTACTCCATAGATTTTCCCTGACACGCAAAAGTACTTGTTACATTTTAAATGCTTAGCAGGACAAGAAAAATTGTCCAATTCACACACTTATCAAGAGAACATCCCTGGTCATCCCTACTGCCTCTGATCACTAAACACAAATGGTTTGTTTTTAAATTATTTCTGAGTGTTGGAGTGTGCCCCTCTCTATCCGTAAATTAAAACATCTAGAAAATTGTAACGTCTGGTTTGCTTAATATAAGGAATTTAAAATTGTCACACCCTGATCTGTTTCACCTGTCCTCGTTATTGTCTCCAACCCCTCCAGGTGTCGCTTGTTTTCCCCAGTGTATTTATCCCTGTGTTTCCTGTCTCTCTGTACCAGTGTATTTATCCCTGTGTTTCCTGTCTCTCTGTGTCAGTTCGTCTTGTATGTTCAAGCCTACCAGCGGTTTTTCCTGCTTTGCCTTTTCTCCTTTTTCTAATCATCCCGGTTTTGACCCTTGCCTGTTCTGGACTCTGTACCCGCCTGCCTGACCATTCTGCCTGCCCTGACCTCGAGCCTGCCTGCCACTCTGTACCTCCTGGACTCTGATCTGGTTATGACCTTTTGTATGTCCACGACCATTCTCTTGCCTATTCCCTTTGGATTTATTAAACATCTTCAACTCCAACCATCTGCCTCCTGTGTCTGCATTTGGGTCTCGTCTAGCGTCATGATAAAAATGATGAATACTTTTACTTTTAATGCTTATGTATATTTTAGCAGTTGCATTTACTTTTGATACCTAAGTATATTTAAAATCAAATACTTTTAGAATTTTACTCAAGTAGTATTTTACTGGGGGATTTTTGCTTTTACTTGAGTCATTTTCTATTAAGGTATCTTTACTTTTACTCAAGTTTGACAATTGGATACTTTTTCCACCTCTGTCTAGTACTATCTTTTTGCTAACTAGGACCATCTACTTTAAGTGGTGCCTGTCTTCGCAGTAGCCTACTTGGTGTGTGAACTGCTGACTGCTCATAACTTGCAGCTGATTGTTGACACATCAACCAGGATTAAAGGGCAGGGCAATTTGACTGTTGTGGTTTTGGCAATACTGTCTGTGTCAACGGCGGTCTCATCAAAACTAAGACCGTAGCTGAAACAAAGATGGTTCTGCTGAGCTATTTGTGGAAGGAAAGAGGAAGGCTTCATACCACTCACTCGTTTACCTAGTTATTTTCAGCTGATCTCATTTTGCTCTTTTGTAGCTTTGGCAACTACTCCTCTCTACCTTCTATCCCTCTGTATCCGCTGCTAGAGGCACATTCTATCACTCTACATTTCATGCTCCTGCCTCCACCATAGGAAACTCTTTTCCATCTGTGGAGACTTTCTCCCATTCCTCACTTCCCTCATCAACTCATCCCTGGCCACTGGCTATGTCCCCTCTGACTTCAACAGGCAGAAATTGCTCCCCACCTTCAAAAACCGAAACTCTGATGTCCAAAACTACAGACCGGTATTCATTTTTTATTTTCTTCCAAAACACTTGAGCGTGCTGTCTCTGACCAACTCTCTTGCTATCTCTCTCAGAACATTTTTCTTGTCCCTAACCAGTCAGGCTTCAAGACAGGTCACTCAACTGAGCATGCTCTTCTCTGTGTCATGGAGGCTCTCCGTACTGCCAAAGCTGACTCTCTCTCTTCTGTTCTCATCCTCCTAGATCAGGGATGGGCAACTGGCAGGCCACGGCCTCCCTTTTGAAGGCCCTCGGATGCATGAAAATAAAACCTCAGTTGGGGTCTCAACCTTCTGTTGCAAGTTACAGTAGTAGAATACACAAGATGCAATTTCGAAATTTGGTTGTGCATCAGCAGTTTCCTCTTGTTATGTCAGTCACTGACAGTCACTCAATTAGCCCATCAGCTAAATGTTTTTATATTGGTAAATTAGTCTAGCTGCCAACTATCTAAACTTAGTAATCATGGTATGTAGTGAACTACTACACCATTCAAACCAACCAAGACGTTTTCTCGCCAACTTTTCTTTATATATGAAAGGTATTGCCAGCGACAAAGCTTATATAGCGCATTTGGAAAGTATTCAGACCCCTTCACTTTATCCATATTTTGTTATGTTAAAACCTTATTCGGAAATAGGTCAAATATATATATACATATCCTCATCAATCTACACACAATACCCCATAATGTCAAAGCGAAAACAGGTTTTTAGACATTTTTGCTAATTTATAATAAAACACAACAGAAACAAAGTATTCAGACCCTTTGCTATGAGACTCGAAATTGAGCTCAGGTGCATTCGGTTTCCATTGATCATCCTTGATGTTTCTACAACTTGATTGTAGTCCACCTGTAATAAATTCAATTGATTGGACATTATTTGCAAAGGCACACACCTGTCTATATAAGGTCCAACAGCTGACAGTGCATGTCAGAGAAAAACCAAACCAAGCCATGAGATAGGATTGTGTTGAGGCACAGATCTGCGGAAGTTTACCAAAAAATGTCTGCAGCATTGAAGGTCCCCAAGAACACAGTGGTCTACAACATTCTTAAATGGAAGAAGCTTGGAACCACGAAGACTCTTGCTAGAGCTGGCTGCCTGGCCAAACTGAGCAATCGGTGGAGAAGGGCCTTGGTCAAGGAGGTGACCAAGAACCCGATGGTCACTCTGACAGAGCTTCAGAGTTCCTCTTTGGAGATGGGAGAACCTTCCAGAAGGACAACCATCTCTGCAGCACTCCACCAATCAGGCCTTTATGGTAGAGTGGCCAGATTGAAGACACTCCTCAGTAAAAGGCACATGGTAGCCCGCTTGGACTTTGCCAAAAGGCACCTTTGCCAAAAGGACTCTCAGACCATGAGAAACAAGATGGTCTGATGGATCCAAGATTGAACACTTTGGCCTGAATGCCAAGCATCACGTCTGGAGGAAACCAGGCACCACTCATTACCTGGCCAATACCATCCCTATGGTGAAGCATGGTGGTGGCAGCATCATGCTGTGGGGATGTTTTTCAGTGGTAGGGACTGGGAGACTAGTCAGGATCGAGGGAAAGATGAACGAAGCAAAGTACAGAAAGATGCTTGATAAAAACCTGCTCCAAAGCTCTCAGGACCTCAGACTGGGGTGAAGGTTCATCTTCCTACAGGACATCGACCATAAGCAGACAGCCAGACAACACATGAGTTGCTTTGGAACAAGTCTCTGAATGTCTTTGAGTGGCCCAGCCAGAGCCTGGACTTGAAACCGATCAAACATCTCTGGAGAGCCCTATAAAATAGCTGTACATCAACGCTCCCCATCCAACCTGACAGAGCTTGAGAGCATCTGCAGAGAAGAACAGGTGTGCCAAGCTTGTAGCGTCATTCCCAAGAAGACTCGAGGCTGTAATCGCTGGCAAAGGTGCATCTCAAGAATGATCAATGGAAAGACGATGCACCCGAGCTCAATTTCGAGTCTCATAGTAGAGGGTCTCAATACTTATGTAAATGTGATATTTTAGTTTTTTTATTTTAATACATTTGCCAAAAAAATCTAAAAAACGATTTTTTCTTTGGCATTATGGGGTATTGTGTGTAGATTGATGAGAAAGAAACAATTTAACCCATTAGAACAAGTCTGTAACGTAATAACATGTGAATAAAGTGAAGGGATCTGAATACTTTCCGAATGCACTGTTATTTTCACCAAATGGCTTGTCATGATTGTGGTGACGCTCTTAAACTCTTGATGGTTGCTTGGCAACGCATGTTGCTACTATCATCCTGGCAGTTCTAAACTTTGCGAGGCATTTCACTTTTTTCTTAACCAAAACTGGATGGACCCATAAATAATTAATGTGGGAATAAAGAAATTATGAATTATGAAAATATTGGAATAAAGTAGGATAATACAATTGAAGACTTCAAATTGTTGCTTACTGAAACTCCTAAAGTAATCCAATTGTTATAATACATTTGATTTAAGTAATAGCCTACCCATGTGTGTGGTCAACTACACTGAACAAAAATATAAACGCAACATGTAAAGTGTTGGTCACAGACATTTTAGATACGTGCAAAAATCTTATTTCTCTCAAATTTTGTGTTACAAATTTGCTTACATTCCTGTTAGTGAGCATCCATTCTTTGCCTAGATAATCCACCTGACAGGTTTGTCATATCAAGAAGCTGATTGAACATTGTCATTACACAGGTGAATCTTGTGCTGGGAATAATAAAAGGCCACTCTAAAATGTGCAGTTTTATCACGCAACACAATGCCACAGATGTCTCAAGTTTTGAGGGAGCGTGCAACTGCCATGCTGACTGCAGGAATGTCCACCAGAGCTGTTGCCAGAAAATGTAATTCCTGTCAGTAAAAGGAGCTGGTAGGTCCATATCTATCAAGTGTAAAAGGACAGAAAGTCCCTCACCTCTCCTCTCAGATCAATCACCTCCTGTGGGACGCATTCCCTTGGTATCATGTCAACCTGTCAGCTAGCCACTCTCTCACCTAAATACATTTTTGTGATGTATCATCCAGAAGGTGAGTACACTACAAACCCTGACCAGAGGTCTACACCTTTATAGCACAGGAGGTAGTTTGGTTGCCCTATTCCTGGAGTTGCTGGTTCAAGCCCTGCTGAACCCCCGCTGTCTTCTACAATCTCTACATTGAGGCAGTTGTAAGTAGAGTTCCTGTCTGCCATGAGTAATTGGGAATCAGTGTGCGTGTGTCAGTGCTCAACAGGCCTCTACTCTCTCGTTGAAGTGAATGTATGGACATGATGCCACACATTTCCATGGGGGCCACATCATTTGGGGAAGAAAATCATTGCTAATATTATATATAAGTTCCAGTGAAGCACCATTCACTGTGCAATCTGAGTTTACACATTGTTCAGAATAAGTGCTGCCTATGCTGACAAAAAGCCACTTTGGGAGAAATGAAACAAGCAGATTGCAGAGCTGCCTTTGTTCACAACTGTTCGCAATTTACTTTGATAATGAGTTTCTGATTCTTCGAGATGGATTGCATACTGAGAGAGTAATACAGAGAGAGAGGGGTGGAGGGAAACAGGGTGGGAGAGAGAGAGGGAGAGAGCGAGCAAGACACAAAGATCCCAGCTAACAACAAATGTTCCCACATCTTTAGAGAATGTTCCATTTAAGAGTCTCATTTGGTCATTGCCTAATGTTTTCATAGGAATGTTCCAGTGATTTTCAAGGACGATTTCCAAGAGACCATTCCCTTAATGTCAAACAGTACTTACCCAGAACGTGGTTACCATGTTCTCAGGATATTAAATATTAAGGACACGAGACACGATTCATTGGAACTTTGCAAGACCATTCCTGTAAGCAATGACGTGCAAAACATAGGACCGTCTGTTTTTTCTAGTTCCCAGCTTGTTCCGGGGCAGTTTAAGACGTTTATAGGATGTCCCCTGATGGTCCCAAAGAAACGTTTTCCACCATAAAACGTGTTTTTGTACATACCATCCCTTGTTACTTTTGCCGAGGCCATCAAGGCCCTGATTATTAAACAAATAATATATTTACAGATTTTTGTCTGTGGCAACATTAGGGACTACCACACACAGTGCTTTTAACATACAATGTTTTCAACTTACATATTAGACACACATGATTACATAGTGCATGTTCATTTATACAGTATTATTCAACATGTCCTCATCTGGGATTTGAACTCAAAATCTCTTGGGTCACGGCATTTCGACCTTCCTGCTATGCCACCATGTCTGTTTCTGTTATCCGTTAATCTAAATATTCTCTCATTATTGATTTGATTTACTTGTTTCAGCACTGCAGCCCGCTGTCCCTCTTTTGAAGACCCTCGAACCAATAAATGAAGTCAGGGGTGCACACTTGTGGGTACGCAGACCCATGAGCAACTGTGGCCCCTCATGATAAGTTCAGATATTTGTATCACCCCCCATCAAAGTTACCCATTCCTGATGTATGTCAAATTGTGTAAAATATGTAAGTTGAAAAAGCTTTGTGTTGAAACACTGTTTGTGTATGTGGGGTGTCCCTAACCTTGCCAACAGACAAAGAGCTTTATGGGCTTGACAACGTTTCTTCGGGACCATGTCTTTAGGAACATCCCCGGAACAGGTCGGGAACTATACAAAAACCTCCAGGGGACCATGACATAATGTCCTACATTTAAACGTTCTTTGAGACAGGATTGTCCTTGCAACGTTCCATATTAACGTGTCTAGAACATTAATATCTTATATTCTGAGAGCATGGCAACCATGTTCTGTATATGCTTGGTGTAACGTAGATAGAATATTCTCCTACGCTTACTATTTATCCACGCCAAACTTGGTGCAAAACCACGCCCATGAGAAAACCTAGCAACATTCAATGCTGTACTGATTGGTCAGAATTCGGTTGTTCCCTGTGATGATGTAAAAGCGCGCGAGAGAAGGTTCAACTCTAGAGATGGATTTCCCACCAAGAAAAACTTTGCCATCCATTCCTTGCATTTCCCCTGAATTTGGATATGAAGTTGCATTATAATATGCAGCTTTTTAGTGAGTGATTGAAGTCAGCCTGACCAGATGGATAGCATCAACATCATGGATAGTTGCATTTGTTTTGGCGATACAGTATGTAAAGCTGTGAATTATATTAAGTGTTATCGCTATCTTACAACATCGATTGGGCTGAAGCTGTCTAGCATTAAATTAGTGTTGTTATCTAAGTGTTTGAGAAAGGACTGTTGGGATACTTAGCTACATGACATTTATGCTAGCTGGCAACTAAAAGTGATGCTGCATAGATAGCTAGCTGAAGGACAAAGCTAGCTACATTGATTCACTATTACTGATAATCATGCAATGTTAGCTATCTACAGAGTCACTTGTTGGTTAACTTTTATTTTGCTCATTTCAAATGAGGCTGCAAAACTGCGCATCTCCTGTGGTTTGTGGCATGGCACAAACAAACTCTGAACTCCCCGTTCTCGGGGATTCCCTTTAGCGTTCTACCTCTTTCACAAGCATTAATTGAATTCGAGGAAATGTCCAAACTCTGACTAATCAGCGTGGCTTTGAATGTTGCTAGGTTACTCGTGGGTGTGGTTTTGCACCAAGTTAAGTGTGGGAAAAAAGGACAATTCTCGCAACCCTCAGAACACTGGACACATGAATATTCTTGCAAAGTCCCATGAAATGTGTCTAACATTCATATCTTATATTCTGAAGAACAGAAAGAAGGGAACACATTGTTACTTTGGCCCAACGCCTAGAAACAATGTGTGCAAATTCATGATCAGCGTAGAGAGCAGAGACGCCTAGTTTGTTCATGAGTTTAAAGAGTGCTGAAGGGAGAGCATCCCTTCAGAGCTTCTGACAGACTTGTACTTGGACTATTACATTTGTTGTAACCTCTCCAGCCCTGATAATAAAGATCTGTTCATTTAACTTTGAATTTGAGTCCTTAGTGGTAATTTCCACGACAATAGCAAGCATGTTCTGTGTACGTTAAGTGGGATGTTGATGGAATATGCAATTCTGAATTGAGCCCAACCCTGGTGAGTGCCTGCGTACGTAGAATGAAGCAGGAAAATAATAACAAAATTCAACTGAACACCCTTCAAATATTATTTTGTCACGATTCTTTGGTTTGATTTTAAGTTTGAGATTCTGTTTTGGACGATAGACACCCATTTCTGGAATTTGATTATTTCAGACTGAGTGAGAGTCAGGCAGAGCAACATTTTAAAGTCTGTAGAGATTCTCAGAACGAGAGAGAGAAATAGAGAGCAAGCTACACTAGTCATATCATATATTTTGAGAACATGGCGACCATATTCTGTGCGTTTCTGGTGGGGTAAATACAGGCAAATATATTGATAAAAGTCACCTTGTCCTAGAGAGAATTACACAGTTATCAAAATGTCATGTCAGGGTAAGCATACAAGAAACACAGCCCATATTTGAAGTGTTTCTAAAATCCCCAATGGGAAAAATGAATGGTGGAAAACAATTGGAACCATTTCCTTGTTTGACAGCTAGATTTTATGGGTATTATGACTCGTACTGTGGTACTCTATAAGGGATCACAGCCTTCACCTGGATTCATGGAAAGAGCAGGTGTTCCTAATTTCTTGTACACTCATTGTATGTCCGAACTCAGAATCAAATAAGGCTTCCCCAAAATAACATGGTTTCTGTGGTGGAACGTTTATTTTGATTGGCGATTTTATGCATTTATCAAAATCACAACAGGTAGGCTGATTTCAGAGGTGTCATGCAAACAAGATTATTAGGGAAATCGTTCTTCTTGCACTGCATGTTAATGTTTAAATTGAACTATTATATTAATATGACTTCACAATAATCGTATTATTGTTTGCATACTCAGTGCCGGCTGTGTTCCTATTGGTCAGTCACCGGGATCAGCTCGTAACACCAGCCACGCTACATGATAAAGGGCCAAAAATCCTGACACGACCAGAACTTTGTCTGAGCCTACGACCACACGTAGTGGTACTTAATCGGCGGACCTTAACCCTGTTATACTAAACGAGCCAAGATGTCCGACAATCGTTTACAACCAAGAATTTGCCCACGACATGGACAGCAAAATCCAGGCATAAAGTGGCTAAAATTGTACAGTCTGCAAAGGCTTTAACAGAGACAAGCCACAGTAATAGTCAGACTTTAAGAGATAATTTCAGCAGATTATAATGGTTTGGTCTTTTGACTGACTCACACAGAGGATGATTTATCTCATCAGAGGCCAGATGGCATGAGGGTGTGTGTGTGTGTGTATCCGCTCTGTGACATCAGCCACTACTTTGGATGAAGGTGGGAAACACAGCACACACACACACAGGGCCATATCAGCGATGGGTGATGTCATATCAGGGTACAGAAATAACACACATGTTCTCAATTATCTCCAGGTCCTATTCATATATGAAACAAACTGGCCATTAGTGCTGAGAAATTAACCGACATTTTGGTTATTTTTCATTTTTTAAAGAACTAATTGACTGGCATCTGTTGAATTATTTGAATTCCATTTTGTTAGCTTTTTTTTCTGTGAGCTCAATGCACACTTTGCACAGTTTCTCTAGAGATGAATCAGATCAAGCCCGAACCGTGCAATGTAGTAGGGAGTTGTAGTTTCTAACAGTCCAATATTCAACATAATTACCGTGTTTTCTGCGCTAAACTAACTACAATGACCATAATCCATTGCCCGCCTACTTGTCCGGTCTATGTTTCTTTTATGCCTGCTACATAAAAGAGACAGAAAAATGCGTGATCAAGAGGGATAGAGAGCAGTTGCTTCATGATGTATCTCTACCTGAAAATACATGGTCAAAATGATTGATAATTGGTATTCGGCAGTCATAAAGGTATGGCTTATTTACTTTGCAGAACTCCTAAAATAGTGCATAGGCAGAAGCTCTATAGAGATGAGATGATGACTTGGAATGAAATAATAAAGTCTTTAAATAAAAAAAGTAATATATTATTAAAGAAAAGTAATGTGAAAGAATTATGGTTAATAAGTGATAAGCAGTAATGGGCAGTCACTACCATCACATAATTTTTATTAATTGTTTTTATTCTGTGTTATAGCATTCAACCCGCATAATGAATAGCGCATTTAATGCTTTCAAAAATGATCGTGTGTGCATGCGTGCCTTTGTGCGTGTGTGCGTGTGTGACGAGTGCAATTGCTCGCATGCTTGTCGCAGCTTAGAGCCCTCAGAAACACCTGCAGCTGTGAGTGTATAATCAAGCAGACAGGACTTCTGCAGCCAACCATCATCTCAACACACACACACATCCTGATCTCTGCTCATCGACACAATATCCACAATATCCACTCCAACCGTTATCTCTCAGTGACATTAAAAAGACTTCAGAAATGATTTGTTTTTTTATTAGCTGCATCTTCATTGATCTGGAGGACAGTCTCTCTCTATTGTCTCTTCTCTCCTCTGTCTTCCTCCCCTCTCTCCTTTTCCTTCTCTCTCTCTCTACTTCTCTCTATTTCTCTCTCTTAGTAATACTCTCTCAGTACCAGCGCTCCACACAGGCTGGTTGATGGGTATCTGAGCCCCAGTTGGAGACCTCTAGGATGGGAAATCATCTTAGCTCCTTCAAAATCATCTTAGCTCCTTCTTTGACACCGCCTGGAGCTCAACGTTCTAATATTACACGCCAGAGGAGAGATGGGATCATGGAGGGATAAGTAGAGGTGAGAGGGGGAGCACGCGCATGAAATGTGATTTGATGTGAACCCAATCTTCTCCTGCCAGAAAATCTTATCACACCCTGTTATCATTTCATCTCTCCATTTGAATAATATTTTCTCTCTCCATCCTTCATCATGAATGTTCTTCCATTGTTCCCGTGAAATGTGTCTAGAACGTTAATATTGAATATTCTGAGAACATGGTAACCACGTTCTGGGTAGGTTCTGTTTGACATTAAGGGAATGGTCTCTTGGAAACCGTTCTTGCACGTCACTGGAACATTCCTTTGAAAACGTTAGGTAACGACCTAATGAGACAACTTCTCCAATGCTCTCTAAAGTTGTGGGAGCGTTGGTTGTTAGCTGGGAAGTTTTTGATGGGATTTTATTTTTGAAACGTTCCAATGTTTAAAACATACAGTTGTCCACTGAGAGAGTGAGTGTCGCTGGGTGTCATCTCTAATGAAATGGAATGAGAGAGAACACAAAACATTGACAGTTCTCCAAACAAATTTTGGAATATTTCCTATTAAAAGAAGTTATGATTACTTGGCTTACTGCATATTTGCATTTAGAAATCACCAAATGTATGGTAATGTTTGGTGGAATATTCTTCAAACCAGCAGAAAACTGATTTGATGTGAAACCAATCTTCTACTGCCAGAGAAGCTTATCACACCTTGCTATCCCTAATGTTCTCTCCCCCTCTCTCATACTCCATGAAACACGTCTGTCCTACCCATTACTTGAACTTCAGGTCGTTCCCATGTATGTGTATGCGTACATGCACTGCCTAGTCACACCTGATGACATTGACAAAGCATGATCAGGGGAGTCAACTGTAAGCGTATGTGTGGGACAAATGTTATTACAATGTAAAGGTGAGGGGTCAGATGAATGAGATTTGGTTCCATAGGGAAATCATTGAATTAGGTAAATGCACCAGTAGATGTGTGTGAGTTATCAGATATGAAGGTAAGACCCAGATGCAGACCACGTCGGATAACCAATAGTTGAATAATCCCAAAGGGGCAGGCAAATAGACAGGTCAAGGCAGGCAGGGGTCAATAGACCAGAGAAGTGGGGGAGAGGTACAGGATGGCAGGCAGGCTCAGGGACAGGCAGAGTGGTCAGGCAGGCGGGCTCAGAGACAGGACAGGCAAGGGTCAAAACCAGGAAGGTGAGAAAAAGAGAGACTGGGGGAAAAGCAGGTGCTGAGACAAAATGTTGGTTGGCTTGAACAAACAAGACGAACTGGCACAGACAGACAGAAAACACAGGTATAAATACACAGGGGATAATGGGGAAGATGGGTGACACCTGGAGGGGGGTGGAGACAATCACAAAGCAAGGTAAAACAGATCAGGGTGTGACATGAGTAGTCTGTAGGTGTCACGCCCTGACCTGAGAGAACCTTTTATTTCTCTATTTTGGTTGGGTCAGGGTGTGACTAGGGTGGGTAGTCTAGTTTTTTCTTTTCTATGTTGGCCTGGTATGGTTCCCAATCAGAGGCAGCTGTCTATCGTTGTCTCTGATTGGGGATCATATTTAGGCAGCCTTTTCCCACCTGTTGTTTGTGGGATCTTTATTTTTAGTATTGTTGCTTTTCAGCCCTACAAAGCTGTACGTTTCGTTTGTTACTCTTTCTTGTTTTGTGCCGGTTATCATAAATAAAAAATGATTAGCCTACCCCACGCTGCATCTTGGTCCGACCATCCTTCCAACAACGATCGTTACTGTAGGCATATGTGTGCCAGTGGAGGCTCCACAGAGGAGGAAGGGGATGACCATTCTACTCAGGGAATTTCATCTAAATAAAATAGTGAAACATTAACTAAATTATCCTTTTTAGATAAAACTATACTAAATATATTCACGTGTCACCAAATAATTTATTAAAACACACTGTTTTTCAATGAAGGTCTACAGTAGCCTCAGAAGCAGTCTGTAGGGTAGCACCATGGTGTAGCCGGAGGACAGCTAGCTTCTGTCCTCCTCTGGGTACATTGATTTCAATACAAAACCTAGAAGACTCATGGTTCTCACCCCCTTCAAAAGACTTACACAGTAATTATGACAACTTCCGGAGGACGTCCTCCAACCTATCAGAGTTCTAGCAGCATGAACTGATATGCTATCCACCCAATCAAAGGATTAGAGAATGAGTCTAGTACTGAAAGCATAAGCTACAGCTAGCTAGCACTGCAGTGCATAAAATGTGGTGAGTAGTTGACTCAAAGAGAGAGAAAGACAATAGTTTAACAGTTTTGAACAAATTAATGTATTCCAAAATTGAGAGCTATTTGGTTGTATATATATTTTTTACTTTCACTTTACAAATGCAGCTAGCTAGCTAGTTTAGCCTACTCAAACAACCGGCTCAAACAAAGAGGGATGCTGTGTTAGCTAGCTGATTATGGCTAACCAACACTGGAACTCTTCCAAGTCAAGGTAAGCTTTTGGTTTTATTAATTTATTACCCCAGAGGACCGTCGGTTAACTGCTAAACTGCTTTCTGACTGTACACTGTACTGCATGTTTATAGCAGGTTTACTAACACGTTAGTTCTAGTAGGTATGTTGACTATGATGTGAACACGATGTATGCTGCGTGTAGTGGTTAGCGGTCATGATATGAAGGTTTGGCTTGGAAAGGATTTTTCACCTTGTCAAGGACAGCTGAAGTCTTGCTCACTGAAGTCCGCAAGCGAAGGGAAAAGGTGAGAGGAGGAGAACACGTAGATAGTTGCGAGCAGGAATTATACAGTACCAGTCAAAAGTTTGGACACACCTACTCATTCCAGGGTCTTTCTTTATTTTTTAATATTTTCTACATTGTAGAATGATAGTGAAGACATCAAAACTATGAAATAACACGTATGGAATCATGTAGTAACAAAAAAGTGTTAAACAAATCAAAACATATTTTATATTTGAGATTCTTCAAAGTAGCCACCCTTTTTTTTATGTTGACAGCTTTGCACACTCTTGGCATTTTTCAACCAGCTTCATGAGGTAATCACCTGGAATGCATTTCAATTAACAGGTGTGCCTTGTTAAAAGTTAATGTTCCTTCTTCCTTCTTAATGTGTTTGAGCCAATCAGTGGTGTTGTGACAAGGTAAGGGTGGTATACAGAAGACAGCCCTATTTGTATTTATTATGGATCCCCAATGGCAGCTGCAATGGCAGCAGCTAATCTTCCTGGGGTCCAGCAAAATTAAGGCAGTTATACATTTTAAAAACATTACAATACATTCATAACATATTTCACAATATATCAGGGGTGTATTCATTCTGCCGATTCTGTTGAAAAATGTTTCTTAAATGGAAGCCAACGGAACGAAACGGGAATAAACATACTTGAATTAGTCCAATAGAAACTCTCATTTGCAAATATTGGACTACTGATTACACCCTAGATCAACTAGATGCAGGCAAGAGTGTTCAAGGTGGTATTGAATGTGTCACTGTCTGTCACCTTTATTACAAAAAATTCTCTCGACCTGTGCACTTACGTTGTAAACTTTCATTCATAGGCTAGGTTGTAGCAACCCCATGATGGGTATAGGGAAAATGTGTGTATCATGTAGTAGCCTAAACCTAGTGATGTTACATTGAGCTGGGTGAATGGAATATGAATGACAGTCATCCAATATGCTTTAATAGAAATAAGGCCATGCTCGTAACAACAACAAAAAAACATTACCAACCGCCAAAGCTGTGTGCATATGGGTGAGTGAAATGAAGCGTGAAAATAATAAAAATTACTTGGTTTGATTTTCACATTGAGATTCTGTGGTGGTCGATAGCCACCCACTTCTGGAAATAGATTATTATAGAGTGAGTCAGAGTGAGATTCAGGCAGATATCAAATTATACAGAGGAACATTATAAAGTCTGCAAGAGATTCTCAGAGAGAGAGAGAGAGAGAGAAACAGAGCGAGAAAAAACACTAGCCATCAAGGTCCATCTTACACTCCTAACAGAATAGAGAGGGGGATGCTGGTGAGATTAAGGCGAAGGGAAAACTGGCCACCTCTTCCCTCCATTCTACTGGCCAATATACAGTCACATGATAATAGTAATGGATAATAATGGATGACCTCCAATTGCGGATTCAAACGGGACTCTCAAAACAGGACTCTCAAAACAGGACTCTCAAAACGGGACTCTCAAAATGGGACTCTCAAAACAGGACTCTCAAAACTGCAATATTCTCTGCTTTTCTGAAACATGGCTCTCGGACAAGATGCCCCCCATAGCTTTCCAACTCAATGGATTCTCTATTCACCCTGCGGACAGGACAGTGGAGTTACGGAATTTGAGAGGGGGAGGGGTTTGCCTCTTCATCAACATCAACTGGTGTGCTGAATCAAGCGCAGTGGGAGTGTCGACCCATTGATCACCCGTCTTGGAATACCGGATGGTCAAATGCCGACCCTTCTACCAACCGAGGGACTTTTCAGCTGTTATCGTGACTGCTGTATACATTCCACCCCAGGAAAAGAAAAATAACAAGCTGGCAAGAACTGTACGAGGCTATAAACAAGCAAAATAATGTACATCTGGAGGTTGCTCTTCTGGTTGCCTGCGATTTTAATTCCACGTCATAAAGACAAGTGATGCCCAACTTCTATCAACACGTCTCCTTCGCCACTAGCGACGATAAATTCCTAGACCAGTGTTATTCTAACCGCAAGCAAGGCCCTCCCTCATCTGCAATTCGGCAAATCAGATCATGACTGCGTACTCGTGATTCACTCCATTGGGAAATTGTCACCAGAATCAGAGAGTATACTACAGGACTGCTTTGCTAGCGCTGATTAGAATATGTTTCGATACTCCACTGATAACATTGACGAGCTAACCACCTCAATCCCCGGCTTCATTAGGAAATGCATAGGTGACGTTGTCCCCACAGTAAATGTTTGCTGCTTCTCCAATCAAAAGCCCTGGATTAACACAGAGGTTGGTGCTAAACTAAAGGACAGGGCTACCACACACAGGGCAATCACAGACAACCCTGATGCTATGGCTGAAGACAAGAACAAGTACAAGAAGTCCCGCTACGACCTCCGCAGAGTCATCAAACGAGAAAAATAACAATATAGGAATAAGGTGGAATCATATTACACAGGCTCCACCACCCACCGCATGTTGCAGAGGCTACGATCCATCACAGATAACAAAGGAAGACCCAGCCGGGATCTGCCCAACGCTGCCTCTCTACCAGATGAACTCAATACAATTTATGCACGCTTCAACAATAGTAACATTGTGTCGAGTGTGAGGGCCGTCACCAACCCAGAGGACTGGGTGTTCGAACGTGAGTAAGGCCTTTAATCAGATCAACACCCGCAAGACCGCGGGGCCCGACAGTATTCCAGGGCTCATTCTCAGAGCATGCGCAAAACAGCTGGCAGGCATATTCAGGGTCATTTTCAACATCTCCTTGTTCCAGTCTGTCATCCCCATGTTTTAAGATGACCACCATCATTCCTGTTCCCAATAACCCTAAGGTTTCATGCCACAATAACTATTGCCCTGTAGCACTCACATCTGTAATCATGAAGTGCTTTGAGAGGCTGGTTATGGCACACATCAACTCCATCATCCCAGACACCCTAGACTAGTGATTCCCAACCAGGGATACTAGGACTAGGTACTTGGCCTATCCACAGCGGGTACTTGAGAAAACTCATGAGACTATAGGCTTTATGGTAAAATGCACATGAGTGGGTACTTCAGGGGAAATCCGGGCAGAGCAAAGTTCAGTTGGAGGTACAATAACTAAAAAAGGTTGGGAATCACTGCCCTAGACCCACTCCAATTTACATACCGTTCCAACAGATCCATAGAGGACGCAAACTCAATTGCACTTCACAAGGCCCTCACGGAACCTAGATAAGAAGAATACCTATGCGAGAATGTTGTTCATTGACTACAGCTCAGAGTTTAACACCATTGTCCCCTCCCCAAATGAAGCCGGAAAAAAAGAAACATTTAACTGAACACACTTCAAACATTATTTTGTATTGCTTCTTTGGTTTGATTTTCACATTGAGATTCTGTTGTGGTCGATAGCCACCCGTTTCTGTAAGTGTACTTTTATAGAGTTAGTCAGAGTGAGATTTAGGCACATTTCGAATCATACAGAGGAACATTATAAAGTCTGCAAGAGATTCTCCGAGAGAGAAAGACAAAGAGCGAGAGAGAGACACACACAATCATAATATACGCTGCTGCTACTCTGTTTATCATATATCCTGATGTCTAGTCACCTTACTCCTATACATATACGGTTGAAGTCGGAGGTTTACATACACCTTAGACAAATACATTTAAATTCAGTTTTTCACAATTCCTGACATTTAATCCTAGTTGAAATCCCCTGTTTTAGGTCAGTTAGGATCACCACTTTATTTTAAGAACGTGAAATGTCAGAATAATAGTAGAGAGAATCATTTATTTCAGATTTCATGTCTTTCATCACATGAGGGTCAGAAGTTTACGTACACTCAATTAGTATTTGGTAGCATTGCCTTTAAAATGTTTAACTTAGGTAAAATGTTTCGGGTAGCCTTCCACAAGCTTCCCACAAAAAGTTGGGTGAATTTTGGCCCATTCCTCCTGACAGAGCTGGTGTAACTGAGTTAGGTTTGTAGGCCTCCTTGCTCGCACACACTTTTTCAGTTCTGCCCACAAATGTTCTATGGGATTGAAGTCAGGGCTTTGTGATGGCCACTCCAATACCTTGGCTTTGTTCTCCTTAAGCCATTTTGCCACAACTTTGGAAGTTGGCTTGGGGTAATTGTCCATTTGGCAGACCCATTTGCGACCAAGCTTATACTTCCTGACGGATGTCTTGAGATGTTGCTTCAATATATCCACATAATTTTCCTGCCTCATGATGCCATCTATTTTGTGAAGTGCACCAGTCCCTCCTGCAGCAAAGCACCCCACAACATGATGCTGCTACCCCCGTCCTTCACGGTTGGGATGGTGTTCTTTAGCTTGTAAGCCTCCCCCTTTTTCCTCCAAACATAACGATGGTCATTATTGCCAAACAGTTCTATTTTTGTTTCATCAGACCGGAGGACATTTGTCACGGCTGAGTAGGTGTGTAGAAGGAATCAAACGCAGAGAGCAGAGAGGTCCAGTGGAAAGATGCACTTTAATGCGGCACCAAAAGTAAATGCCCAACCACGCAGGGCGCAAAACACTGACCAACCCAAATACAACGGGTAACACGGTCCAGAGCACAAAACAACACCAAAAGACACAACCGTGAACATCAAAATAATCCCGCACAACAAAGGGGCGGGTTCCACAACCTAAATAGGGAAGTAAATCAAACGCACACAAACAAGGAACAGGTGTAACTAATGAGACAAAACTAACCGAAAAGAAAAAGGGATCGGTGGCGGCTAGTAGGCCGGTGACGACGACCGCCGAGCACCACCCGAACAGGCGGGGGAGCCAACTTCGGCAGGAGTCGTGACAACATTTCTCCAAAAAGTACGATCTTTGTCCCCATGTGCAGTTGCAAACCGTAGTCTGGCTTTTTATGGCAGTTTTGGAGCAGTGGCTTCTTCCTTGCTGAGCGGCCTTCCAGGTTATGTCGATATAGGACTCGTTTTACTGTGGATATAGATACTTTTGTACCTGTTTCCTACAGCATCTTCACAAGGTCCTTTGCTGTTGTTCTGGGATTGATTTGCACTTCTCGCACCAAAATACGTTAATCTCTAGGAGACAGAACGTGTCTCCTTCCTGAGCGGTATGACGGCTGCGTGGTCCCATGGTGTTTATACTTGCGTACTATTGTTTGTATAGATGAATGTGGTACATTCAGGCATTTGGAAATTGCTCCCAAGGACGAACCAGACTTGTGGAGGTGTACAGTTTCTTTTTCTGTGGTCTTGGCTGATTTCTTTTCATTTCCCATGATGTCAAGCAAAGAGGCACTGAGTTTGAAGGTACACCTCCAATTGACTCAAATGATGTCAATTAGCCTATCAGAAGCTTCTAAAGAAGCTTCTGGAATTGTGATACAGTGAAATAATCTGTCTGTAAACAATTGTTGAAAAAATGACTTGTGTCATGCACAAAGTAGATGTCCTCACCAACTTGCCAAAACTATAGTTTGTTAACAAGAAATTTGTGGAGTGGTTGAAAAATGAGTTTTAATGACTCCAACCTAAGTGTATGTAAACTTCCGACTTCAACTGTAGTATCTACCTCTGTCACTGCAGTATCCCTGCACACTATACATTTGGTACTGGAATTGACTGACCCTGTACATAGCTTACTTACTTTCTCGTGTTCTTATTTCTATTTCTGGTGTGTTTTTCTTCTACCTTATGTTATTTTTAGTATTACATTGTTATTGATTACTGCATTGTTGGGTTTAGAGCTTACAAGAAAGGCATTTCACTGTACTTGTGCATGTGACATTAAAACTTGAAACTTGAATAGAGAACATCTAAGATATACAGTATGCTATACTTGATGATTCTTTATCCAAGCTCAAAGCAGTTCATAAAGGTGTCTGTGATGAAAGCTTTTCACACATTCAAATGTCAAACATACAGTGCATTCGGAAAGTATTCAGAGCCCTTCCCTTTTTAAACATTTTGTTACGTTACAGCCTTATTCTAAAATGTATTAAATTAATTGTTTTCCTCATCAATCTACACAAAATACCCCACGATGACAAAGCAAAAACAGGTGTTTAGACATTTTTGCTAATTTATTAAAAATGAAAAACAGAATTACCTTTTTTATATAAGTATTCAGACCCTTTGCTATGAGACTTGAAATTGAGCTTAGGTGATTCCTGTTTCCATTGATCATCCTTGAGATGTTTCTACGACTTGATTGGAGTCCACCTGCGGTAAATTCAATTGATTGGACATGATTTGGTAAGGCACACACCTGTCTATATAATGGTCCCACAGTTGACAGTGCATGTCAGAGTAAAAACCAAACCATGGGGTTTGAAGGAATTGTCCTTGGAGCTCCGAGAAAGAATTGTGTCAAGGCACACATCTCAGGAAGGGTACCAAAAAAATTCTGCAGCATTAAAGGTCCCCAAGAACACAGTGGCCTCCATCATTCTTAAATGGAAGAATTTTGGAACCACCAAGACTCTTCCTAGAGCTGGCCACCTGGCCAAACTGAGCAATCGGGGGAGAAGGGCCTTGGTCTGGGAGGTGACCAAGAACCTGATGGTCACTGTTACAGAGCTCCAGACTTCCTCTGTGGAGATGGTTGTCCTTTTTGGAAGGTTCTCCCATCTCTGCAGTACTCCACCCATCAGGCCTTTGTGGTAGAATGGCCAGACCGAAACCACTCCTCAGTAAAAGACACATGACAGCCCGCGTGGAGTTTGCCAAATGGCACGTAAAGGACTCTCAGACCATGAGAAACAATATTCTCTGGTTTGATGAAACCAAGATTCAACTGTTTGGCCTGAATGCCAAGAGTCAATTCTGGAGGAAACCTGTCACCATCCCTACGGTGAAGCATGGTGGTGGCAGCATCATGCTGTGGGGATGTTTTTCAGTGGCAGGTACTGGGAGACTAGTCTGGATCGAGGGAAAGATGAACGGAGCAAAGTACAGAGAGATCCTTGATGAAAACCTGCTCCAGAGCGCTCAGTACCACAGACTGGGGGTGAAGGTTCACCTTCCAACAGGACAACGACTCTAAGCACACAGCCAAGACAATGCAGGAGTGGCTTTGGGACAAGTCTCAATGTCCTTGAGTGGCCCAGCCAGAGCCCAGACTTGAACCTGATCGAATATCTCTGGAGAGACTTGAAAATAGCTGTGCAGCAACACTCCCCATCTAACCTGACTGAGTTTGAGAGGATCTGCAAAGAAGAATGGGAGAAACTCCCCAAATACAGGCATGCCAAGCTTGTAGCGTCATACCCAAGAAGACTCGAGGCTGTAGTCACTGCCAAAGGTTCCTCAACAATGTACTAAGGAAAGGGTCTGAAGACATATGTAAATGTGATATTTCTGTATTTATTTGTAATACATTTGCGAAAAATACGGGGTATCGTGTGAAGATTGATAAGTAAATATTTTTTCTAAATCAATTTAGAATAAGGCTTTAATAACGTAACAAAATGTGGAAAAATTCAAGGGGTCTGAATACTTTCCGAATGCACTGTTTGCCAACTCCCACTATTCAATTTGACAGAAGCCTGCTTACCTAAAATGGGTGTACCAGCAAATCTCTACAGTATAGCTGTCACGTTCCTGACCTTATTTCCTTTGTTCAGTATTGTTTAGTTGGTCAGGACGTGAGCTGGGTGGGCATTCTATGTTATGTGTTTCTATGTTGGGTTCATTGTTTGGCCTAATATGGTTCTCAATCAGGGGCAGGTGTTTGTCATTGTCTCTGATTGGGAACCATATTAAGGTTGACTGTTTTCACTGTTTGTTTGTGGGTGAATGTTGCCGTGTCTGTGTTTGTTCGCCACACGGTACTGTTTCGTTCGTTTGTTCCTGTTCGTGCGTTCATGTTTTATATGTTCTCAAGTTCAGGTCTGTTCACGTCGTTTTGTTGTTTTTGTATTTTGTCAGTGTTCTGTTTTGTTGGATAATCATTAAAATTCAACATCATGAACATTTTCCACGCTGCGCCTTGGTCCTCCTCTCTTCTACATAACGACGAGCGTTACAATAGCAGTGATATGCATATATATAAAAGTGATATGGGTATATACACTGAGTGTACAAAACATTAGGAACATCTTCCTAATATTGAGTTGCAGTTGCACACCCCTTCTAAACTCACCCCTGACCATACTGATCCACATGGAGGAATCCCAGAGCTCTGCATAGTGCAGGCTTTCATCTCCCAGTCAGTTTGATTTGGGTGGATTCACCAACCATGGCAGAAAGTGCATAGAGGAGAGAGATGAAAACCAAGATTCAGGATTTTTTTACTGGCTTCAAGGAAGCTGTAAAACTTCCCAATCCCTCCTGGACCGACTGAAGCCCGATAAAACTCCTGCACAGTCACAGCTCACAGCAGGGGAGGACCAGCTAGGATGGGGAAATAGGGTACAGAGTTTGGATGTAGAGTTTAGATGTAGAGTAAGAGAGTTGCAGAGTCAGTGTGAAGACAGAGGGTGCAGAGTTAGGTGGAGAGTTAGTAGGTTGGAGAATTAGGGTGGAGAGTTAGTGAAAGTGCACAGTGTTAAGAACGTCGATTTAACTAATAGTGAAGGTAGATTGAGTATGAAGTTAGCAATCATGGGACATGGGGCTACCACTTTTTCCAGGCCTGAGGATAAATGGTTTGTTTTAGCTTGAACATGAGCATCTACAGATATCCAAACTCAAAAAGGAGAAAGGCGTAATAACACTGTAACGGCAGTGGTGGGCCGTCAGGGCCTGCAAGGCCTTCTCTGCTGGCCTAAACATCATCAGAATATAATTTTTTTTTTAAATATATTTTCCCACAAATATGTATTAAATTATTCCCCAGAGTAAGAGTTATACTCTTCATTTCATAGCTTTCCTCTTGGTTGCACTGCTTCCAGCCCCAGGTTGAGATTTGGAGGGCTGGTCTTTATGTTAGATCTTTTATCCAATCATATTCAGCCATCATGTGTTGCCAGGGGTCTAAAATCTGCCCTCAGGCCTTCAGAATCAACAGTGCGGGCGCTTGTAGCTTATAGTGAATGGAAATGAAAATTTTGTGTCAACCAATCAGCTTTAGAGTTGGCTATTGTATGCCTGCTGGCTGGCTCCAGTGTTACACAGGAGCCAGCTAGCAGGCGTAGTGCGTGCACGTCTTTTGATTGGATTACCAATATTGAGAGGCAGGTCCTATGGGCAGGTCTATGCAGATCTAGTTAACTGAATTTGATAAACGAATTAATTCGCGTACTACTAAACTGTTTTTTCAACCCACAATGGCGGAAGGAGGAGAAGATATCGATTTGGTCGAGGATATAATTATAACGCCATTCTCAAGACGAACTTTTCAAGAAAAGTTAGACATTGTAAGGAGAGGTCGCCCGACGCCACAAAGCCTGTCACAGGCGGGAAAGCCACTTTCAAAGTTTCAACTACGAGCGCTGTCAATGGCTCACAGGCTCCGAGAAGCACTGCAAACTGTACTGCTGGGAATGCCTATTATTTGCAAGTGATCGATTTGGTGTTTGGAGCCACACTGGCTTTGCAAACTTGAGTTGTCTAACCAAGGCAGCAACGAGACTCCAAAGTACGGCTGGGCACTTACAAGCAATTGTGCTTTTGAAAACTTTTGGGGACACCGGAGTGGATCTACAGCTCAAAAAACAAGCGCGCAGGGCAACGGAGCTGCACAATGAAAAGGTGAAGGGAAATATTGAAAAGACTCATTGATTGTGTCATGTTTTTGGGTAAACACTGTTTACCCAAAAATGTAAATTTGTCAATTTCAAGGTGACGCAACGCCTGGTTATACTGCGTTTCTGTCTAAATGTATAGTGTCTAGAGCCATGGCATCATAATGATGGTAATAAGAGGTGGATTAATTCGGGTGGGACTGTGTAGTACCTCACTGAAGGCCCAGGCCCCAGGCCCACGGCACGCCACTGTGTAACGGAGACGCTGGGAGTCGAAAAGCAGATGCAGCTGGTGAGTTTAATAATAATACAATAAACGATACAAAACAAGAGTAGCGTCTGGACATGAAACACATAACTAATAATCCCTGGGGAATGAACCAAAGGTAGTGACAGATGTAGGGGAGGTAATCAGTGAAGTGAGTCCAGGTGAGGCACATAATGAGGTGCAAGTGCGCGTAACGATGGTGCCAGGTGTGCGTAATGATGATAGTGAGAACCAGTGATCAGTAAACCGGCGACGTCGAGCTCCGGAGAGGGGGAGCGGGAGTAGACGTGACAAACACGCTCTTAAACATAACACACACGTGTCACAACATTTGCTCATTAGCAGACACACCCTCTCCACTGCAATTAGGGAACTGCAGGGGCTCGTTTTCCATGACAACCACTCTGTCACTTTCATGCTCCAATCAGGGGGCGGCCTCACAGTGAAGGTGCTTAATGTAGTAAATGGTGGCATCCAGCTCCTGATCACAGGGTGTGTGTGTGTTTGTGTAACAGACATCAAGCTGCTTCCTTCTACACCTGCATTGCTTGCTGTTTGGGGTTTTAGGCTGGGTTTCTGTACAGCACTTTGATATATCAGCTGAGGTAAGAAGGACATTATGAATACATTTTATTTTATTTGCTTAGCAAGTACCGCTTCCTCCTGATTAGGCTCACAGGGAGGCTCGAACACAGGACCTCTGCCTTGCTAGCACACATGACCACCCTCCTGAAAGCATTTTACCAGTCGTGCCATGCAAAAAGCCAGCTATTCACCAATGTGTTTCACACATCCCAGTGCTACATATTTGTGTGTGTCTGTGTTTGTGCCTTATTTTGCTGTAAGATTCAGACAGGCTAGAGACTACCCCTTTGTGTGTGAGTGTGCTAATACAGTATGCACATTGCATTCGTAAAGTATTCAAACAGCTAGACTTTTTCCACATTTTGTTATGTTGCAGACTTATTATAAAATAGATTAAAACATTGTTTTTTCTCATTAATCTACACACAATATCCCATAATGACAAAGTAAAAACATGTTTTTAGACATTTTTGCACATTTGTTAAAAATACAAAACTATAAAATATCAAATTTTCAAAAGTACTCAGACCTTTAACTCAACTTTGTTGAAGCACCTTTGGCAGCGATTTACGCCTCGAGTATTCTTGAGTATGATGCTACAATCATAAGCGGCTTATTTCAGCATGTTTCATCATGAACACAGGTATTGTGGTTAGTGAAGGGTAAAACATTTGAATGTTAACCAGGTTTAAGATTGAGTGAACTGCTAATATCATTAAGGAACAGAAATTATCCCAGATTTGACCTTTAGCTCAATTCACGTAAACATTGCCTGTTGTTCATATTGTGTGTGTATGTGTGCGTGTGTATATTTCTTAGGTGTTTAGAATTCTCCATATTGCTACGGCACTGATACTATGCCGTCTCTGTAATAATATAGGAGATCCAGGGAAGCAGAACATCTGACAGCAAGGAAGAGAGGGGAGCAGACAGGACAGAGTGAGAACACAGGAGAACATAGAGAGAGGGGAGGCCCCACACAATACAAACATGGCATATTCCTCTCAAGCCAGACGAAGAAGTCCCTGCTAAACATTATCTCTCAAAAAAAGAAAGATGCCACTTCCGACATGTCCTGTGTGTATAAATTGTTAGACCCTGATATGTTCCCATCACTGCAGGTAATCATACAGGCCGCGCTGACCATCCCAGTTAGCATTTGTGAGAGATCTTTCAGTGCATTAAGACGTCTACATACCTCCACTAGTGGAAAAGGTACTCAATTCTCATACTTGAGTAAAAGTAAAGATAGCTTAATAGAAAATTACTCAAGTAAAAGTCACCCAGTAAAATACTACTTGAGTAAAAGTCTAAAAGTATTTGGTTTTAAATATACTTCAGTATCAAAAGTATATGTAGTTGCTAAAATATACTTAAGTATCAAAAGTAAAAGTATGAATAATTAAAAATTCCTTATATTAAGCAAACCAGACGGCACAATTCTTTTTTTTAAATCTACGGATAGCCAGGGGCACACTCCAACACTCAGACATCATTTAAAAACAAAGCATTTGTGTTTAGTGAGTCCGCCAGATCAGAGGCAGTAGGGACCACCAGGGATGTTCTCTTGATAAGTGTGCGAATTGGAGCCTTTTCTGTCCTGCTAAGCATTCAAAATGTAAAGAGTACTTTTGGGTGTCATGGAAAATGTATGGAGTAAAAAGTACAGAATTTTCTTTAGGAATGTAGTGAAGTAAAAGTTGTCAAAAGTAGAAATAGTAAGGCAAAGTACAGATACCCCAAGAAACGACTTAAGGAGTACTTTAAAATATTTTTACACAACTGCATACTTGGCTTAGGAGACCAATGACTCAAGATAGAATGCATCATGACAATTGACAAAGATATACATACTAACACGCTTGAGAAAGAGTGAAGTCATAGACAGGTTTGCACCTACAGTTTAATTTTGTTTAATTTCTAATCTTTATGGATGGACTAACATCCTAGTACTGTGTAATATACCTCGCAAACATTGTGAATATTTATTTGGAGTCTAGGATTTATTACCACAATTATTATAAAATCATGATTTTCAAGTGTGTTTGGTGCCCCCCCAACTAATCTACAGTTATAATACAAGCCTACTACTAATGAGTTTTTGGAGTTCCAACATAATCCGAAGGATGGCAGCCTAAAATCCCAATCCTGACATATTGCACGTAACTACAATATCTTTTCATGTAAAACATTCATTTGTGGTTTAGGCTACCACCATTTGGACTATTTTGGAACTGCACAGTGTGCACACCACTATCTCAGCAGTAATGTGACCAACATCAACATGAGGCTTTTTTTATTGCCAATCAAATATTGTACATGGTTTATGAAAACATTGCAACAAAATGATAAATACTTTTTCCCAAAAATTTTCTTCATGGAAAATTGTGATGAACTCTTATCACAGCACTGTCCAGGTCCTTCCAACCTCCCTTACAGCAGTAAACCCCTTGTGAAATCTGTGAATGTGTGGACTGAGGACAGCATCGAATCACTTAAGGGATGTATTTTATGTACAGATTGGGGCATTTTTCATGAATTAGACGTGCACAGGTCAACACTGATTGTCACAGACAACATACATTTCTGTGTTGACTCTGTGATACCCAGAAAGCAAACCAAGGCACACCCAAACAACAAACCGCACATCACAATGGAGGTAAAGGACTGTATCAACTGCAAGAGGCAAACATTCAAAAACAAGGACCAACAACAACTGAAATGTGTGCAAAAGGAGCTCAACCAAAAGCTCAGTCAGATAAGGAAACAGAACAAGGAATCATTGTAACATTTCCTTACAATGAACTCCAAAAAACTGTGGGAGTACGAATAAGGCAACAGGTCCTGATGGCATCTCTGCTTTTCTTCTAAAAACATGTGCAGAGGAACTGACTCTGGCTTGGTGCCCTATCTTTCAGAGGTCTGTAGACTCCCATACTGTCCCATCTCTGTGGAAAAAGGCCCTTATCACTCCAGTCCCCAAAAAGCTTTGTCCAAAAGAAAATAATGACTAGACCTGTTGCCCTGACGCCCAGTGTTTTGAAAAGATAATGGTGTGTGAGCTCCGTTCAGATGTGAACCGTGTTTGGCAAATAGATAAAGGATCTATAAGTAAAGTCATGGGATTCATGATGCAATCAACACCATAGTGCATCTCATTGTTAAGCATCTGGAAAACTCCGAGGCTTATGCTAGACTGTTATTTATTGATTTCAGCGTTCAATACAGCCACATGTCCTACTCAGCCAGTTAAAGCGGATGGGCGTCAACCCCTATGCATAAGGTGGTACCACTAATTTCTGACTAGCTGTACTCAGCAGGTTAGAGTTAACAGTACCCTCTGAGGCTAGAGACATTAGCACAGGAGCCCCACAGGGTTGTGTGAGTTCACCAAATGTTATTCACACTGTATACAAACGAATGCACTAGAGTAATCCTTATAATTATATTGTCAACTTTTCTGATGATATATTTTTGGTCTGCTGTACAAAGATGCTGAAACTACTGTGTACAGGTCAGCGATTCAAAAAAGTTAGTCAAGTGGTGTGATGAGAACCATCTCAATCTTAATGGTGTTTGACCCCGAGGACCTGGGTGTACACATGGACAACGTGCTGTGCTGGAAGGTCCAAATAGAGAGGGTCTGCTGCAGAGTCCAACAATGCCTCTATTTCCTACTTAGACTCAGGGTTTTGGAGTTGACCAGAAAATAATGCTCTTCTTCTACAGTGCAGCCATAGAGATTATCCTGAGATATGGCATCAAAGCCAAATTGGCCACCTGGCACACACTATCATGAAGGTCATGGGTGGCAATTATCATCAGCCGTTTGCGTCAGGGGTGTAGACATGGATGAGCCTGGGTGGACACAGGCCCGCCCACTGGGAAGCCAGGCCTTCACAGGCCCACCCAAACAGATTTGATGTGGTTTAAGCATTGTTGTGGACTTAGAAAAAAAGTGCAATTTTGAGAGTGAAAATCTGAATAATCTATAGGAAAACATAGGATTTTTCACACAGGAGTGCCTTTCCTAAACTGGTGGACCGTTTGGGAACATTTTGGCAGAATTAGAGTATACCCACTTCTCCAGGCACCACTACACCACTGCATAGGGCTGATGGAAAGACAGCAGTCACACACAGCATGATGTTAAAGCACCACTACACCACTGCATAGGGCTGATGGAAAGACAGCAGTCACACACATCATGATGTTAAAGCACCACTGCATAGGGCCGATGGAAAGACAGCAGTCACACACAGCATGATGTTAAAGCACCACTACACCACTGTATAGGGCTGATGGAAAGACAGCAGTCACACACAGCATGATGTTAAAGCACCACTACACCACTGCATAGGGCTGATGGAAAGACAGCAGTCACACACAGCATGATGTTAAAGCACCACTACACCACTGCATAGGGCCGATGGAAAGACAGCAGTCACACACAGCATGATGTTAAAGCACCACTACACCACTGCATAGGGCTGATGGAAAGAAAGCAGTCACACACAACATGATGTTAAAGCACCACTACACCACTGCATAGGGCTGATGGAAAGACAGCAGTCACACACAACATGATGTTAAAGCACCACTACACCACTGCATAGGGCCGATGGAAAGACAGCAGTCACACACAGCATGATGTTAAAGCACCACTACACCACTGTATAGGGCTGATGGAAAGACAGCAGTCACACACAGCATGATGTTAAAGCACCACTACACCACTGTATAGGGCCGATGGAAAGACAGCAGTCACACACAGCATGATGTTAAAGCACCACTACACCACTGCATAGGGCTGATGGAAAGACAGCAGTCACACACAGCATGATGCTTTAGGATAAGCAGTCCATAAACTCTGACCTAGTAAACCAGTAGGTCCCAATCATAAGAATACAAAAACACAACCATTAAGCATTTCCCAATTGAAATGTACAACTATTACTTCCCATTGCAAAAAATAAATGAATGTTCCGCCCACAAAGTAACCGGTGACCTAACGTTTGAAGTGGAACTGACAGCGTTTTAACTACTTTGCAGATATGAAACAGGCAATCATAATATCAGTAAAAATATACAACAAAACCATCTTCATAAGAGGTTTTAAAAATAGGTTCTATTTGACTCAACGTTCCATGACGTACACTAAGGCATTGTTGTCAGAATAGATGGATGCAGTTCAATGCATGATTAATATAATTCACCTATACATTTCTTGGTAGTCCAAAAATATTACTATCAGGTTGTAAATCAGAGCTGGACTGGTACATAGTTTGCTGCCTGCATTCAGGATGCACTGTTTCAGTTTCAATGACTGAATATTCAGGACAAAAATGGACGAATGTAACTAAGGCTGGGAATGTCAATACAATTAAAACAGCAAGGGCAATGATCACAAGTCAGTCATAACTTGGGTAATTTGCTACTGTATTTATTTAGCAAGTTAAAAACACAGAGCCTAACATTAGCTAGATAGCTAGCTAGCTGCTAGGAGGATGTTATGCCATTGGAGGAGTGCGTGAGTGACTGACTTTTTACCTTCATATCGTTTTTTTGGTGGCTATACACAGCTCTGTGGAACTTGTTCAGTTTATGTCTCAGTTGTTGAATCTTATGTTCATACAAATATTTACACGTTAAGTTTGACGAAAAGAAACGCAGTTGACGGTGAGAGGACGTTTCTTTTTTAGCTTAGTTTAGTTAGTCAAGAAAGCTCTAGATAACATGTAAACAGTCTAACCAGCTCTGCTACGGTGAGTAAAATGGTCAGAGTGAGGTGTTCTCTCATTTGTGTCTGGAAGTAGCTAGCCAGCTAGCCAACTTTAGCCAGTTAGCTCAGGTGCTTGGTTGGGACAAGCATACATTGGCATTATTATAATATATTTTTTAAGATTCTAAACCTGTTTTTGCTTTGTCATTATGGGGTATTGTGTGTAGATTGATGAGGGGGGGGGAAACAATGTAATCCATTTTAGAACAAGGCTTTAAGGTAACAAAATGTGGATAAAGTCAAGGGGTCTGAATACTTTCCGAATGCACTGTACATGCCATATGCTACTATTCAAGGCGATATGGGCTTGAAAACTATATTGCATCACCAGTGGCTATGCATTTTCTTTTAATTGGTAGAGATTTTGCAGCATTCCAAATGAACATCTATGTAGAGGTGTATTTATACACCACATCAAAGCCTTTTTTAACTCCAACCATATGACTCAGTTCACTGATAGAGTATATCCTAGAAGTGAC
The DNA here is from genome assembly GCF_045679555.1 of Salvelinus alpinus. NCBI lineage: Eukaryota > Metazoa > Chordata > Actinopteri > Salmoniformes > Salmonidae > Salvelinus > Salvelinus alpinus. Next base: position 10,989,723 of record NC_092109.1, read on the forward strand.
AGTAATGCTTTTGAATGAGCACTTTTAGAACGCAATGAACTAAAGTGGTAACTGATAAATGAACCTGAAAGTAACAAACTGCACACCTACTGCCTTTTTAAATCCACTTTGGGGATATAACCTTATGTACTTACTGTTTTATCCCAGCAAAATCGAAGCTCTTTTGCAAAATGTAGATGTGGAGTGGCCCCTCGCTCGAGTCTGGTTGATGCACAAACACTCCCCTAGATTAACGCGTTTGTACTTTATGTAACGATGGTTACATTGAAACTGAAGCTCATGCCTTAGTGTAAATGCCTGTGCCAAAGCCTGACATCCTATCGTCCTTTTATCCACTGTACTTTGTTTATGCATAGATGTCATGTATTATAGATGATGCTTGTACCATGTTTGATCATGATTGTTTTTAGTATCTCAAAACGCAATTGGAGTTGTCCACAATGTGGTTTTAAAATAAAATCTGCAGTGATACTTAAATTCATTTTTTCTAACACAAACATACAGCAGGGTCAGGAAGGTCTTATGGTCTCAGACCCATCCGGCTGATCTGACCCTAGTAGCCCGATGCTGGAGCTGACAGGGGGCTCTCACAGCAGACATGCCCATGATAAAGACAGGGTAAGACACCCTGGACCTCTAGGAGAGGAGACCATGCCAGCAGCAGACTGAAGGTAGGACAGTTCCCTCCAAATCAGACCTCTGTGTCTCAGTGAAAGACAGGAGAGCAGTGGCTCAGCAGCAGTAGACAAAAAGTAACAACTGCAGCTTAATAAAGTCAGCACAGTTGATGTAATCCTCCTGAGTTCTCCTCCCAAAACACTTAGCCTTTCTGCCTCTCCCCCTTTCCATCTACCTCTTCTCCTCTCTATGGCATTCACCCTCTCCCTTCTCACTCATCATATTCCCCTTTTTCCTCTCCACCCTTCCTACCTCCTTTCCTGCAGTATAAATAATTTCCCAGCTCACCATGCTCAAGTCAGGCATTTCTCAGGCCTATAGGATGTGACTGTCCTCTCTTCCTCCCTCAACCTCTCCTGAAAGAGTGGTAATGGGTAGAGGAGATGACAATATAGAAGGACAAGGAATGAGTCCCAAATACACAGGGAAAAAAAAATATAAAAACACGATGGGTAATTGGGCATCACACCATCCTTTTCTTCCAGTAGCCATGGAAACGCAACTTCATTAGGCTACAGAGGATTATAGCCCCGGGCAAATCACTGACAACCTAAACCTAGACTATTCCCCCTCCACTTAGTAGTGCACTATATGGGGAATGGGGTCATTTAATATAGTGCACTCTGAGGGGGATATGGTGTCATTTAAAAGTTGTGCACTATAGTGAATAAGGTGTCATTTGAAGACAAGCAGTGGGTCAAAGAATCCTCATATTTCCCGCCATCTTGTGGAAGACATCCGTATCAACATACTGTAGGCCTACTGTGAGAATGGAATAACACTAGTGTGACTAACTTAAAACGAAGGAACTCAGACATTCTGATGTTCTGTCCGATACAGAAGTTGTGGAGTCGGACTGAGATGTAGACGTGCTTCAAAACAGCAGTTTCCAAACTAACCAGCTGAACGACTCACTCAAGATCCTCAGGAATAACTAGGCAGAAGTAGTTTTTTTCCAATGATATCAATCTGCCAGTACGGTTCACTAATTCATAATAAACTGCTTATGGCAGTAGGCAGAGCATGGCATTAGTCATGTAAACACCTTACTTTGCTCATCTTAAAATCGCCACATGGTTCATAATCGAAGTAAGCATACGCTGATTAAAACTTGGTTTTCAGGGCAATTTTGAATGATTACAACATGCAAACACCTTAAATCGCCGTTTCAGCGGTGTATTCTGTCTGTGCATGTAATAGCACCAGCCGACTCGAGTGAGCCTCCCTCTAACGCGAGTGACATGTCCCTACGTTCTATCGGCATCGAACACGTCACCCTCCCTAGGAGAGGGGGTGACCTCGGCAATTTATTGTTAAAACGAGAGGCTGCCTGGAACTTTAATTTCCCTTCGGTCTCACCGTAGATTTTGATCTGAAGCCATGCTTGTGATTTTGCAGGCCTATGTAGCCAAATTGTGTCGATGATCGTATTCTATCCATTTGTTTTTTTTGTATGTTTTCTTGATATATGAGAATTAACCAATGATCTCAGGCCACACCCAGCCATGATTTGTCCCCTGTATGTGTCCTTTGACACCATATAAACTAGTCACCCCGCAGAGTTTGTCATTATACCCCGATGAAGACAGCTTGTCTATCTAAACGTTGGATATTAGGTTATTACGTCTGAACCCCTAGAGTGTGCGGCTCTCCTTTAATTTTTCAAGTGTTCTACTCCGCTAACCAGCACCTCGCCTAAATAGGTGTGCGTTTCTTTCGCTTCTAGATCGAACTCCCAAAAATAACATGGTCGGTCAAGTAGAACCTTTGAGTGGCGATTTTCTGCATTCATCAAAGTCCCATCAGGTAGCCTGACTTCATGTGTCCATGTAAACACGATTATTAGGGAAATTGTTCTTCTTGCTAAATATGTGAACATTTTAAAATCAAACCATTATATTCATCTGACTACCCACAATAAATCGTATTGTGTGCATGTAACCGTACTCATTATATAGAAAGAATATGGAACATCTGCAGGGAAGCACAGAACTGGGATAATCTGATGGTAAACGGTGTTGGTGACTGGCCACATGTAGCAGAAGCAAGTCATATCGAGAGACTTACAAAACTGTGGTACATATACAGAACATAACACAACCCACCACAAGGGTCCCGCTATCACCACCACAATCTACACTTCACCACTGAAAAAGCAAGAGGAGTTACGAGTTTATTGGTTTGATAAGAGGGGTAACTGGACCAAGTGTAACATTGTACAGTACATACGTCAACGTAAACTGCTGTTTGAATAGAATTGCTTGAAAAATAACATTGTGTCCCACACCGTAAAGCCTAGGCCTTTGGTACGTTTATAACAATAACTGGTGCTGTAAGCACAGAACGACATTGAGGTCAGATCATCAAGTAGACGCTAGGATGAGATAAAGAAGAATTGGACAGCAAAGAAATCATAAAAGGAAACCAGAAAGTGCACAGAGCACAACATTCTAAATTTAGAAACCCCTACTCCCAGTGCAAATACACTTCCTGAAAGAGCATTGTGATTTCTGACATCACTGTCTAACCCCACTTTACCCCATTCTAAAGAAGCTGGAATCTTTCAGAGTGAATGTAAGAGAAAATGTGTGTATGTATATAATAGATAGAGGGTGTATATATTTTAGTGTGGCAGCTCGTGGGGCATCAGTTTGTAGTGGGAGCCACAGGAGGGACAGCGCTGAGCCTCGCCCTGATGAAGCCAGAACCACACCACTGCTGTGTTATCCTCCTCACCTAGAGATGGAGAGAGGGGAAGGGGAGAGAGGGAGAGGAGAGGCAGAGAGAGTGTTTGAAGGAGAGATTAGATATGAGCAGAGACTACAACAATCAGACAGCCAAGACAAATGAGAGTGGAATGGCTTCTGGCAACAGAAAGCTACCAGACAGCTGTTGAAAGACTAATATGAAGCCAGTCACGTACAGACACAGCCCACAATCCTCTTTGTGGTGATGGAGGGCACCAGATGAGGGTCAGCCTTGGAGCCCGCATACTCCTTGGGTTTCAGCATGCTGTAGGGGTCCTGGAAGGAATTCAAACAAGGCAGGTTCAGTAATAGACTTATACAGTATGAGAGAGTGAACTACAATAAGGGCAAAGCCCACTAAGAAACCTTGTAATGATCTTAGCTAAGTTAGCCAAGTAACATCAAATCATATTTTGTCACATGCTTCGTAAAACAGGTGTAGACTAAGTGAAATGCTTAAATTACCATCGCCTTCTCAATGCAGAGAAAAATAAGAGGAATACACAATAAGTAACGATAACTTAGCTATATACACACAGGGTACCAGTACAGAGTCAATGTGCAGGGGTCCGAGGTAATCAAGGTAGATACAAAAGTATCCTTCAAACTAGTGGATTCGGCTATTTCAGCCACACCCGTTGCTGACAGGTGTATACAATTTACATTTAAGTCATTTAGCAGACGCTCTTATCCAGAGCGACTTACAAATTGGAAAGTTCATACATATTCATCCTGGTCCCCCCGTGGGGAATGAACCCACAACCCTGGCGTTGCAAGCACCATGCTCTACCAACTGAGCCACACGGGACCACAATCAAGCACACAGCCACCCAATCTCCATAGGACAAACTTTGACCGTAGAATGGCCTTACTGAAGAACTGACTTTCAACGTGGCACCGTCATAGTATGCCACCTTTTCAACAAGTCAGTTTGACAAATATCTGCCCTGCTAGAGATGTCCCGGTCAACTGTAAGTGCTGTTATTGTGAAGTGGAAACGTCTAGGAGCAAAAATGGCTCAGCCGCAAAGTGGTAGCCCACACTAGCTTGTTCTCTGGAGTGAGGAATCACGCTTCATCAGCTGGCAGTGATGTGGACACCGAGGAACTTGAAGCTCTCAACATGCTCCACTACAGCCTCGTCGATGTGGATGGGGGCGTGCTCGGCCATCCGTTTCCTGTAGTCCATGATCAGCTCCTTTGTCTTGCTGACATTAAGGGAGATGTACAGTGAGGGGGGAAAAGTATTTGATCCCCTGCTGATTTTGTACGTTTTCCCACTAACAAAGAAATGATCAGCCTATAATTTTAACAGTAGGTTTATTTGAACATTCAGCTTAAAATGTTGAAAAGCTATTATGTGATTTCTTCACATTTTAAGCGCAGCAATGCGCACATGGTAGTAGGCTATAAGCCTATAAGGTCAACTTTTGTACTATTAGGGATAGTAGATTGACATAGGCTTTGCTTTTCGTTAGGGCTACTCATCTTGTTGGCTGATGAAAATTAGGCTAAATATGGAAACCTCTAACATTTTCAATATGGGCGTCGGAATTTAATTGCATTGTAGCCGACTTATGAGTTGAAATGCATTGGTTCCAATCTGAAGGAGCCAAGTGAATGAGGGGCTTCGGAGCACGGCAGCCGGGAATTACAATTATTATATTCAGCCCAAGGCCACAAAAGGCATGGATTTTTTTAGAGGGCATTACGGTCACACAAGGGGGATGCTGCCGGGAAATTCAAGGGTCGGTGAAAATATTATCAAGTGCTTGTCAAATTGTGAATGAGTGTGATGGTGTGCAGCTCAACACAGAACAGCTGCATGTGCGCACTTCCTTTGAAATCGTTTGGAGAAAATATCCTTTCTATTTTATTCAGCTATGTTCAATTGTATCCCTCATACTATAAACTTAAAAATGTATGCCATGGAATTCTAAGCAAATCTTGTCTGCTAAATTAACTCCCGTAGCCGACAGCCATGTGGCATAGCCATATCAGGGCCTAACATAAGGACAACTCCGCATGCTATTCTGTTCTTCTGAAATGTACTACATTTTCTTCAAATTATGTTTCTTTAGACCTGTGTAAAATAATGGATTTATTGTGATGGTGTAGAATATTTGACATCGATTTATTAGTTTTAAATGTAGATGTTCCAAAAAGGTCTGTGTCAGTAGCTTGTAGGCTATGCATGGAAGCCAGGAGATACTAAACATGTTTATGTTAATTAACGGTCAATTACCGTGAGACAATCACCGGCTGACAAAAGTGTGTGACCGCCACAGCCCTAGCCCTGCAACATCTGACGAGCATCAGAGCCGGCGTAGTAAGATTCAATCTTAGTCCTGTGTAGACACTGTCTGTTTGATGGCTCTGAGGTCGTAGCAGGATTTCTTATAAGCGGTCGGATTAGTGTCCCTCTACTTGAAAGCGGCAGCTCTTGACTTCAGCTCAAGGCAGATGTGGCCTGTAATCCATGGCTTCTGGTTGGGATATGTACGTACGGTCACCGGGGACGACGCCGTTGATGCACTTAAAACCCTTAGCCTATAAACTTACACAGCCCCATGGAAATCTAAGTAACATAAAATCCCCATCAAAATTTGTCTGTTAAGCTAGAGATATGTTGTTTTTGCATGGGCTGCGTCTCAATCCAAAACATCCACTGATATCGCCCTTTCCGGTGAAAGATGGCAGAGCTTGAGCGATCTTCTCACAAAAATGTCTGTAGTGTCCAAACGGTTTGGCCTACAAAGTGTAATGACCACGACTGAACCACTTTAGCTCTAGGATGCCCACAAACCTCATGATGGTTAAAAAAAAAGAAGTATATAATGAGATATTTTAGGCACTAAACTAAGGGGATAAATACATGTAAAAAAAAATATATATAATAATAATCCTGATCTTTCTTATACATCTCTCATATATAGGACACTTCAGAACAAACTTCCTTTGGATTTTTTGGGGGACTTATTCAACGCGTTTCTATTGGCTAATAGCAGTAATGCCAAATTCAATGTTTCATCCAATAATTTATATCTTTATACCTTAAGGAGTCTTAAAATTAAAACCGATCCTTGGTAAGACCAAAACAAATCCATATTTTAGCTTACAACAACCCCCCCAGCTTAGACTTGAGGGTTAATGAAGCCAGTGACTTATCTTGTAAACTCTTCAATGTTTTCAGATGAATCACAGAACATATTCGTCTGTTAGCGAAAGTCCTGTAGCTTAACAGCCGCTTCATGTGACCACTTTTGTATTGAGCGTTTCACTGGTAATTCCTGTCTGAGTTTTTGCTTATAAGCAGAAAACGAGAGGATAGAGTTATGGTCAGGTTTTCCAAATGGCGTGCGAGAGCTTTGTATGAGTCTCTGTGTGGAGTAAAGTTGATCTAGAGTTGTTTCACCGCTAGTTGTACAGGTTACATGCTGGTAGAAATGAGCTAAAAAAAAATGATTTCAGTTTTTCTTCAATTAAAATCACCGGCCACCAGGACAGAGTTCTGGTTAGATTTTCCAAAGGGAGGCAAATATCAGACCAGGGCAAATGCTGACAGACAGAGAGCCAGATGGGAAAATGAGAAAGAGTCTAAGATTACTGTCAAACTGATAGAGTGTGACCTAGCTGCCAAACTGACACTTGACAAAATACCAGCCGTTTTACCTCAACACAAGCCCTTAACTCAAATTCCATTGCATTACATTGGGCCATTGGACGTCCCCTTTAGCCTTTTTTAATTTATTTGATTGAATATCCGAAACATACAATATACTTGCAGTGAAGCCGCTCAACAACTACACACCAGTCATCCAACAGACTCCCATTTAGAGTGACACAGAAGCATCCAGGGTCAATGCCCTGCTCAGGGGCACATTGACAGATCTCCCACCAGCCCAAAAAACATGAACCCGAACTCGCCAAGATTCCCCCCTACAGTTTCCCAATAGCTGTCCATCAACCATCCGAGACCACTCCCACAGTCCCCACCCCAAGAAGAAAAAATAAAAATACAAATAATTCCATTCCCCATTTCTAAGAACCCCCCCCAATGCACCAACAAAATGAAAGAGGAAAAAGAGAAGAAAAACAACAGAATGCAAAGAAATTTAAAAAATAAAGGACATCAAGGACAACTAATCAGAACAGCAATGCCAACTAAATATGTTTGAGTGCATGTCTGGCACTATTACGTGTGTGTCCGTGTATTTGAATTGGAGTGTGTATGTACAAACACATGCACGGCATCAGCCTCAGGCAAACCTGCATTAGCTGTAAAAACACTGCCCCGCAATGTAATTTAAAACATACTTTTTATTCTGTTTTATTCTTTACTTTGACCATCATTCTCTCACGCACAGCAACTCCACTCCCATCTATCTCTGCTGGCCACCCTCTTTGGATTTCTACAGAAGTCGCAAGTTTACATACATCTTACATTTACATTTAAGTCATTTAGCAGACGCTCTTATCCAGAGCGACTTACAAATTGGAAAGTTCATACATATTCATCCTGGTCCCCCCGTGGGAATTGAACCCACAACCCTGGCGTTGCAAGCGCCATGCTCTACCAACTGAGCCACACGGGACCATCTTAGACAAATACATTTAAATGCAGTGTCACAATTTCTGACATTTAATCCTAGTAAAAATCCCCTGTCTTCGGTCAGTTAGGATCACCACTTTACTTTAAGAATGTGAAATGTCAGAATAATAGTAGAGAGAATTATTTATTTCAGCTTTTTTTCTTTCATCACATTCCCAATGGGTCAGAAGTTTACATACACTCAATTAGTATTTGATAGTATTGCCTGGCTTTTTTGTTGTTTTGAAGCAGTGGCTTCTACCTTGCTGAGCGGCCTTTCAGGTTGTGTCGATGTAGGACTCGTTTTACTGTGAATATAGATACTTTTGTACCCGTTTCCTCCAGCATCCTCACAAGGTCCTTTGCTGTTGTTCTGGGATTGATTTGCACTTTTCACACAAGTATATTAATCTCTAGGAGACCGAACGAGTCTCCTTCCTGAGCGGTATGATGGCTGCGTGTTCCCATGGTGTTACTACTTGCGTACTATTGTTTATACAGATGAACATGGTACCTTCAGGCATTTGGAAATTGCTCCCAAGGATGAACCAGAATTGTGGAGGTCTACAATTTTTTTCTGAGGTCTTGGCTGATTTCTTTTGATTTTCCCATAATGTCAAGCAAAGAGGGACTGATTTTGAAGGTAGGCCTTAAAATACATCCACAGGTACACCTCCAATTGACTCAAATGATGTCAATTAGCCTATCAGAAGATTCTAAAGCAATGACATTTTTTGGGCAGCCAGACCAGTTCCCTACCCCCTCCCGCTGCTGCCTCCATTTTTGGGGTAATGCTGTAATCTATTGGTTGCACTCTTGGATTGAGCAGACCTTCTCGTACAATTCTGGTAACTCCATGAAGGACATAACTCTACCATCCCAATATCATTTAAGAACAAAAATACCCTTTCCCATAAATACAGGTATTTTATCAACCAGCACATTTGAGTTCAGCCATAATATTTGTGCTCTCTTTTAAGGGGGATGAAATTGAAATTGTAGCCAGCGCTGCAATGCTTGTTTGAAAAAGAGATACTTTTTTCAAAATATCTTTTTCAATCAATAGAACATGAGCCAAAAAGGCACATTTTAAACAATGGATGAGCTTTTCTTAGTATTCTACTTGAGAACCATTTAGGGTTCAAGTAAAACTTTTGAATAAGTGAAGCTTTTAGAGAAAGGTTTAGTGCTTTCATATTTAATAATCTCAACCCACCCAATACATATTCATTATATAGATAGGCACGCTTTATTTTGTCTCGTTTAGCGTCCCAGATAAAGCTAAATTTGTTTTGCTCATATGATTTGAAAAACGAATCATCAGGAGTAGGCAGCACCATAAGTGAGTAAACTGATATGACTAAGGAGTTATCAGGGCAATTTCTCCATAAAGACAGGTATTTACCTCTCCATGGTTGCAGGATCTCATCTATTTTTACAAGTTTTCTATTGAAATTCATTGTGGAGAGCTAATTTTTATATTTTGTGATATGAATAACAAGTATGTCTATTTCAGCATCAGCCCATTTTATAGGTAAACTGCATGGTAATGTAAAAGTTGTATTTTTTTAAAGATCCAATACATAATATTGTACACTTCTCAATTAGGTTTTAGTCCAGAAAAGTTATCTAGATCTTCAATGAGACATTGCAGGGATCTAGCTTGCGGACTTAATATAAAAGTCGTGAGTCGTCAGCATATATGGACACCTTTGTTTTTAAGCCTTGGATTTCTAATCCTCTAATGTTATTGGATCTGATTTTAATAGCTAACATTTCGATGGCCATAATGAATAGATATGTGACAGCGGACACCCTTGTTAAACTCCTCTTTACAATTCAAAACTCTGAGAAGTAGCCATTATCTACTATTTTACACCTGGGGTTGCTATACATTATTATTACCCATTTTCTAAGAGAATCGCCTAAATTGAAAGAAATCCAGGCATTTATAAATAAAATCCAGTCTTACTTTATCAAATGCCTTTTCAAAATCCGCTATAAATACCAGGCATGGTGTCTTAGATGTTTCATGATGTTCTATTATTTCTAGTAGTTGTCGTATCTCCAATGTATCATCCATGTAAAAAAAAATAATAATAAAAAAAAAGTCTGATCAGGATGAACAATACCTGGTAAAACCCTTTAAAAAAAATTCTGAGTGCTATGCATTTCGCTAGTATTTTTGCATCACAACATTGAAGTTTAAGGGGCCTCCAGTTTTTTTTTTTTGATAGACGGCAAATATAAAGACCCAGTCTGTGTCTTGTTTTAATAGAGAAATCAAACCTTCCTGCTGAGTACCTGACAGACTACCATTTCAATAGGAGTAGTTAAAACAAAGCTAACAAAAATGTAGCTTTTAGTACATCAAAAAATGCTTGATATACCTCTACCAGCATGCCATCAAGCCCTGGGGTTTTTACAGACAAAGGATTTAATGGCCTCAACAAGTTATTCCTCTAATTTGGCCTTCGCACTGATCTTTCTGTACATTTGTTAATTTTCCATTTTTTATATTATTTGGAAAGAATTCCTTACCGTAATCTTCATTCAGTGGGAGAAAATGAGACGGAAAAGAGAACATCTGCCTAAAATATTTAGCTTCCTCTTAAAATATAATTCGGAGAATCATAGTTGACTCCGTTTTCCCTTGTTAGTCTTGTCTCTTTAGACAGAAACTGCTTTTTTAAATGATTGATACATATGGAATTGAATGACCTCTGGGTACATTTAAAAAGGTTTCCTAAACAATACGGGGATTGCTTAACCTATTATAAATTATTTTGTCTTATTTCTAACTAATTTTTCCTCCAGTAAACTTTGATTAAATTTCCAATATCCCCGCGCACGTGGAAATTCTATAAGAGTTATGAGAAGGCCAATTAGATGATGATCCGATCGCATTCTGTCTCCTATTAAAAAACTTTAATGGAAAATAGAAAGAGACAAGAAACTAGCTCGATTAAGTCTACTCTATCGTGCATTTTTTAGTCTACAAATATACACTATTTCTAATGTGTCCATAATATTTGTGATTTCCTGAAGGGCACGGCAATGACAGTTTATAGAGTGACTTCCTTTACGGTCCATTGTGGTACTTAACACTGTTATAGTCTCCTACCATAATGATTTGACCATTTGTTGCCTGTAAGTTCAATAAATTGGTTTAAATGTTTTCGAAGTAGTATGGATCATCCTGATTTGGACCATCTAGATTAATGAGCCAAATCTCTTATTCGTCCACTTTCATATTCAAAAAGATCCACCTTCCTTGCAAATCATCCCTGACTATTTGCACATTCAGATCTACATTTTTGTTGATATTAATTATCACACCTTTTGAGATCCTTTGTCCATGACAGAAAATTATTTCACCACCCCATTTCTTTTCCCACACAACTTCATCTAAGGATGCAGTGAGTTTACTGTAAACAGTATTTTATATTCCTTTTCGCAATGTAAAAAGTGATCTTTTTTAATAATCTGCTAAACCGTTACAATTATAACTGGCTATACTTATTTCACCCCCTTACCATACCTAGATACTATTCTCACTCTAAATTGACCATAATTATTGCTTGTAAAGTTACTGCCATCAGAGGTATTATGACGGTCAAAATTAAAGCTTTCAAATGTCTGATATTTAGAATTCAAGAAATAGGTTCTAGCAATATTTGATTTAAAAGCACAATTGTTGCACGACTGTACCTAACCATAAATATCAATGCCTTTCTTAAAATCAATACACAGAAGTATATATTTTTAAACCTGCATATTTAGCTAAAAGAATTCCAGGTTAGCAGGCAATATTAACCAGATGAAATTGTGTCACTTCTCTTGCGTTCATTGCACGCAGAGTCAGGGTATATGCAACAGTTTGGGCCGCCTGGCTCGTTGCGAACTAATTTACCAGAATTTAATGTAATTATGACATAACATTGAAGGTTGTGCAATGTAACAGGAATATTTTAGACTGATGGATGCCACCCGTTAGATAAAATACGGAACGGTTCCGTATTTCACTGAAAGAATAAATGTTTTGTTTGAGATGATAGTTTCCGGATTCGACCATATTAATGACCTAAGACTCGTATTTCTGTGTGTTATGTTATAATTAGGTCTATGATTTGATAGAGCAGTCTGACTGAGCGATGGTAGGCACCAGCAGGCTCGTAAGCATTCATTCAAACAGCACTTTCGTGCGTTTTGCCAGCAGCTCTTCGCAATGCTTCAAGCATTGCGCTGATTATGACTTCAAGCCTATCAACTCCCAAGATTAGGCTGGTGTAACCGATGTGAAATGGCTAGCTAGTTAGCAGGGTGCGCGCTAATAGCGTTTCAAACGTCACTCGCTCTGAGACTTGGAGTAGTTGTTCCCCTTGCTCTGCATGGGTAACGCTGCTTTGAGGGTGGCTGTTGATGTGTTCCTGGTTCGAGCCCAGGTAGGAGCGAGGAGAGGGACGGACGGAAGCTATACTGTTACACTGGCAATACTAAAGTGCCTATAAGAACAGCCAATAGTCAAAGGTATATGAAATACAAATCGTATAGAGAAATAGTCCTATCTCTCCTATAATAACTACAACCTAAAACTTCTTACCTGGGAATATTGAAGACTCATGTTAAAAGGAACCACCAGCTTTCATATGTTCTCATGTTCTGAGCAAGGAACTTAAACGTTAGCTTTCTTACATGGCACATAATGCACTTTTACTTTCTTCTCCAACACTTAGTTTTTGCATTATTTAAACCAAATTGAACATGTTTCATTATTTATTTGAGGCTAAATTGATTTTATTGATGTATTATATTAAGTTAAAATAAGTGTTCATTCAGTATTGTTGTAATTGTCATTATTACAAATACATTTCTAAAAAAATAAAAAAATATTTTTTTATTGGCCAATTTATCGGTATCGGCTTTTTTGGATCCTCCAATAAATCGGTATCGGCGTTGAAAAATCATATTTGGTCGACCTCTAGTACAAATGTATTCTGTACAATATGTTATTATTCCCCAATGCCCCTATTCTGACAACTTCTCCCTGCTTGTTGTAAACATATATAAACATGTAGACAAGTACATAAAGAAACAAGAAACATAAAATTATAAAACAGTTTGACAGAGAGGTGAGAGAGGAAGAGAAGAAAGGGAGTGAGAAGAGAGCGAGATAAGGTGTGTATGTACAAGCGAAAATGTAATTGAGTAAGTATGTTCATATCCACTTCATTGTGTTCAGATATTTTTACAGTTCCCATACTTCTTTCATACCCTGAAGTCCCTGTAGAATTTAGTACAGCCATGGTGTTATGGAGCCGTCACGGGAATAGCGGTCCATCTATAAAGAGTTTGTCCACAATGAGAAAGGCTCGCTTACCCTTCTCCCTCAGTTGTCTCTGTACCGGATACAGTCTCTTACTACGTTCGTTTATCTCCCATGGAAATTGGTCATTGAGACCGAATGTGTCCCTTTAAGCTCCCTTCCCCTGACTTTGATCAGCTCCTTTTGTTGGTAGTGTTCAAATTTTGCGATGATCGGACAGGGACTTATGGTCTTGTCACTCTGAGCTCCAAGTCTGTACTCGGTGGAAAGTCACCTTGTTTACAGTCTCTATAGGAAGTTTCAAGGCGGATTGCATGAATTCTCTGATCTCGCCCTCTTATTGGATGCGTCCTCCGGAATCTCAGAAAAAAAGATTCACGCATGCTACGACTTTGTATGTCTAGTAGCGACTCCTTCACCACCCTGTTTTCCCCGAGTAGACAATCCATGTTGGAATCGTGGATTTTTACCTTAGGCTGTGAGTGCCTTGTTCGCTCCTTGGAGCGTGAGAATATCACTCTGGCTAAACGCCAAACTCTCCCTCAGCCCTGCTACCTCCTCACACAACTTTTACAGTGTTGCATGAATTGCAGCCAGAGCACTAGCCTCTACTTCAACGGTAAGTAAATTGTCCGTGTCTGTAGATGAATCGGTTTCTTTTTTGGGGTTCGGGTTAAAGTTAATTTGTGAGGTAGTTGGATCTTTCCATGATGGAGTATGTTGTTCCTCCATGACGTAAAGCTGTTGGTACTCGTCTATTCCCCTCAGGATCTCCTTAGATTCCAGGTTTGCTTTTACTGCAACCAGTTTTCTGAAAAGATAACAATGAGTCTTTCCCACAACAGGTATCTGTAGTACAGCCAGCTAGTACTCGTGGAACCCATGCAAAAACACGTTTGGTATTCGTATTTAATTAATAGCCGTTTCATTTTAATCAAAACTAACAAACCAAGTGTTTTCCAGCATACCGTGTTCAGCTGCGCACTCTGACGTCACCTTGCAGAGTTGGCCTTTATTTTTTGATGCACATCAGTTCTAGCGTGTTAATATGCTTTATGGAAAAATGTCCCGACGCTCCCAATGCTCTGTCTAAACGCAAATACACCTTGCACCCGATAGTTTGAAACATTTGGAACTTAAATAAAATACATTTTAAAAAAAATAGCAATTCCACCACTGTTTGGGAGCACTTGCGGGGGCTGCATGCTACGCCACTGCTTATAACTATAAGAAATCTAAGATGTCAAATAAATTATATCCAGCTCCAACTATGCATTTAGTTTGCCAACTAGATGTCAATATTAATCTTCTTGGTTACAGCAGAGACATTCAACCCCCTCCTAAATCAAGATCCCTGTTGCCTAAATTGTTTTGTGCGTCAATAAAAATAAAAATAAACATTTGTTTTTAGAAATAGCTCCCCTTGCTCACACATTCGTTAATACCCTATACCCGGTATGGTATGGTATGACGGTATAATGACCCTAGTTTAGGCCAAGGGAGGGTCTCTTTTTTTGCTCTTCACGGCACCGTGAAGCTTATAGCACTTTCATTTTTTTACTTGATGATTTGGGCTCCCGAGTGACGCAGCGGTCTAAAGCACTGCATCTCAGTGCAAGAACCAGTCCCTGGTTCGAATCCAAGCTGTATCACATCCGGCCGTGATTGGGAGTCCCATAGGGCAGCGCACAACTGGCGGTACAAGAATATTTTGAAGATAAATACACAACGCAGAGGATGACAGGACTAAAGACAAGAGTACTAAACTAAATAATGGTCAATAGGGAATTGTCAATGTAAATAGTTGGTCTTCAGTTCAACAGCTGTTTAGAATCTGTGGAATTTCACTCCTGAACTCAGAGCTACGTTCTGTACATCGAGTCAGGGACAGGATAATTGTTATTTGGTCATTGGCCCAGTTGTACTGCAAGGACTTCTGATTGGTCAACCCCAGGCTAGGGTGGGGTTATAAGTGGCATCCTGTCCTTTGTTCTGTGGAGAAAAACTGAGGACAGGGAAGACTGAAGTCCACTTTTCAGCATAGCATCTATGATTTGTCCTTCTCAAATAAATTATTTTCTCCACCTGATTTGCTTTGGGGTCAGTGTTATTGAAGAATAACATCAATTGCTAACACCGGTGTAGGCCGTCATTGTAAATAAGAATTTGTTCTTAACCAACTAGCCTAGTTAATTTTTTCATTTAAGTTAAAGGTCTACCAGATGTTATTTTTTTTCAACATAGAAATGCCTAATTTGCACATATGTTGACACTGGTATTGTGCTGGATGAGATAATGAAAATGAGGTTGAAACATGGTGGAGTTGCCCATTAACTATGAACAAGATCAAATGTTCCAGATACAAAAGATAAACTTACTGTATGCAGTTTATCAAAGTTGTTTTGAGTAAAGGCATCAGCATGCTTCAGTTTGGCTTGCGGTCAGCCAAAGTCAGCTAGGCGAACAAGTGTGTTCGCACACTCCCGTAAAAGACCTTTGCTTCAAAAACGAGACAAAAAGCAACAATAGTAAGGTTTGTCCATTTTGAGATGCCCTAGCTTCCTCAAAAGTCAGAATTCATCTAAGAAACCTCAAGAAATCTGTCAATACTTTGACGTTTTTGCAGAGATCTTAGTCGTGCAATTTTACATCCAAGATGTTTGGTGCAGCATTTCTAAATGTCAATGTGCATGAAAACAAGTAGTCTTTCGTTGAATTGAAGATTTTCCTGAGACTTCAGCATGTCTCAAGAAAAAAACAATTTGCCCCAAAAAACCTCAGCGAAGCCCAAAACGAACATAAACATCAAAATGTCATCCAAATATGCACAAACTCTTCCGAACTGTATCGGCTGGGAAGCATGCAGACGCCTTAACACCTGCTTCCGACCGGAAACGTGGAATGGTCCAATGGAAATGCGAGTGCAATGTGAGAAGATGTGTCGTACCTTGGCTGGAGGCTGTGTTAAAGCCAGGTGCAACTTTGCTAAACTGCGTACATTAAGTGCATCTTTTGTACTTTAAAAATATAATTTCTCACTGGTATGAAAATTAAGTCCAAAGGTTTGCAAAAAGCCAGGATTAACATGTCTAACTAGTGATATACATATTATTCCCAGAGTCCATGTGTTTTATAGTAGTTAGTTTGAATAGAACGTGCAACCTTACTCTCCCCCCCCCCCCCCAATTCTATTGATTAACACGATAGCCGTACAAGTGATTGACAAATAAGTGTTGCGTTTCGGCCACCCCCATATCAAAATGCATCACTCAAATGTAGCTGGCTGTCTTCAGTAACTTGTCTTCTAACGAGTGGTGTAAACAACATTTCCAGTTTCCATGTGTTTTTTTAGTTGTGTTAGTTTCAACAGCGCATACTAATTCATATGAGTGATTTATCTCCACTTGTCAAAACAGGGGGATTGGTGCAAATCCAGTTCATAAGGTGCTCTAAAAAATAAACAATAATATGATGACTAATGTAGCACATGCATGTGTAGGTAACACATTTGATGTTTAGGTTTTAAATATATCATGAACTGGTTTAGCATATTCATTGATTTAAACTGACCTTTGTTTTGACATTGGTCTATTTATCAAAGGTTGTTGTCAACAGGATGTAGCGACAGAGTCATTTTCAACCTGTTATAGGAATGTACCTTTAAAACGTTCAACTAACTTCCAAAAGTATTCTACTTAATTATGAACAAAACTGCTTAATGATTACAAAAACGTGATGTGATTTTTTTATTTTGATGATCTACCAGAAATCATAAATAAACTGATTAGACTTACCCTGGCCTTGGGTTCTCGAGAGCTACATCAACGCTAGCGTTCTAACGTTAGTTAGTGCAATACACCTGACGTTAAAATATTATTACAAATATTCCAAAATCTTGACGTACCGCGCCCTGTTGGGCAGCCTTCATAACGATCTTCTCCAGACCAGTGGCCTGCTCCTCGTCGGTGGGGATGCCTGAAAACATGTAATCATCAGTGTTTGCTAGCAAGCTTAGCTAACTAGCTTATCAGCTAGCTGAAGTGATTGGAATTAGCTAGCCAGCTAGCAAAATTAGCACTGGGCTACTTTCGCGCTAACCACACTCAATAATAAAGTCGACACTAAGCTAGATGGCTAATGCACCATATTTGGCTAAGGTAGCTATAAAGACAAAATAGCTCAATATAGAAAATGGAAAAATGTACATCTGCTCAGTTAGCTACTTCATGTGAACAAAAAACGGACGACATAAAAAAAATATATATATATTTTGCTACAAGGAACATTTTATGACAGCCATCTAATACTATACTGTTAGCTAGCTCTGATAAATAGGATAGCTAGCCTTGCGCCATTGCCTGGCATCGTCTGTCCTTGGCATGACATCAAATATGTCTAATATGATGCTTCTGCCCAAAAACTCAACATTACCGACTCACCTCCAGCAGCCATGCCGCGGGTGAGAATAGGGAACGGGGCCGCCCGGCAAGTTGTAGCGGCCCTGATGGACGATCGGAGCAGTAACCTTGCAGCCATTTCTCCTTCTGGTCGAAAATACAACTGGCAGCACGCTGATGACGTTAATATTTTTACCTTCTTCTTCTTCTTCTTCTTTGGAAGTTAATTGGCGGATCGCATCCAACTTTTAGGTGCACACACCGCCACCTACTGTACTAGTGTGTGATGCCATTCACGGCCTACCTACATCATATTCTTAGATACAATAAATCAAAATTGGGGAAAAGGAAAATTACCATACCACCTATTAGTACTCTATAAAAAAAACACCACCCATTCCACTATTTAACCCTATCTAGTCCTTCTCCAGACCAATGGTCTGAGGGGACATACCACTACCACTCAACATCTCCTGCAGCTGTTCTGCAGTATGTCTTCTCCTTTTCCTCACCGGATCTACGTCTCATCAAGCGGTGGACGTCACAAACACAGAGAATCTTCCATTTCAACTGCTCCTCTTCAACACTTTATGCCACCCTTGTTATCACTCCATTCAACGGCGCCCGGAGAGAAAAGTTCCTGCCTTTCTAGGGTGTTTTCCTAGCCAACGTGCTGAATTCTTCTGTATAAGCACTTTGTGACAGATACTAATGTAAAAAGGGCTTCATAAATACATTTGATTGATTGATCACTATTCCACTACCTTGTCCCTACCTGATCCGCTCAAAACACCTTGTAACTCTTCTGCAGTAAAATGTCATACACCCAAGTACTTCTCTGCAGATAACATCACAAAATCTATCCTCTGTGATTTACATTCTATTCCCACGATACTGTTGACAACCATGACCATGAACGCCAAAAAAACCAACCTTACTGAAACACATGTTAATCCTATCACTCTATTGATCTCAGCCTACTCACAGGGATACTCTTAAGCACCTACAGTTTACACACAACTTTTTCCACTGATACCACACATTCCTTTGTCTCATGTCCAACTGCACATTTCTCACATCTAGGAATTTCCCTCCTACACACTGCTGCCACATGACCCATAAGCTTGACACCTAAAACATCGTAATGGGTTCGGGACAAAAGCTCTCACGGGATAACTGACATCCTAAATTGACTATTTGGTAAAAACTCTGCATCAAAACTCAGTAGTACAGACATCTTAAACTTCTGTTGGCCCTCAACACTTAATGCCACTCCAGTTATCACTCCTTTCAACGGCACCCTGCTCCGGGAAGGAAAGCAAGTCACAGTTCTTGTCCCCAGTCGCATGGTGCGGAGAGCACGCTCCCTCTGAACAGCAGAAACGCAAAAAATCTACATGATTCCACCGACCCAACCTCTTCTCCACCCAACCTGGCACCACATATGGATCAGCCAGAAGACAAGGATCCATTCTCTCCAAAAAATCTCACTCACACTCGGCCAAAAAAGATCTTTATCACCATCTGGACGATGCTCAAACTCAGCGGTCTTCACCGCACATGCCGCCGCAGTTGATTCATCATCACTCTAGTCCTGTTCAACTTCCTTCTGCAGCACTCCATACTCTTAATATTTTGTACTTTCTTCCTTTTTTCCTGCCCACCTTCTTACCAACCTCTATGGGTTCCTTCGACTCCATCTCCAAATCCGACAATGTCACGACCGTCGTATAAATAATTGGACCAAGGCGCAGCGTGAGTAGAGTTCCACATTTTAATAATAGTGAAACTTCCAAAACAACAAAGATATAACGATCGTGAAAAATGTAGCGCAAGTATGCACTCATACAAAACAATATCCCACATCGCAGGTGGGAAAAAGGACACACTAAGTATGATCCCCAATTAGAGGTAACGATTATCAGCTGCCTCCAATTGGGAACCATACACACACACCAACATAGAAACACAATACCTAGAAACCCCCTCAGTCACGCCCTGACCTAAAACACCATAGAGAACCCTGAGGGCTCTCCATGGTCAGGGAGTGACAGTACACCCCCCCCCCCCCCCACCCCCAAAGGTGCGGACTCCGAAAGCAAAACCTGAAACTAGATGGGAGGGTTAGGGTGGGCAACTAGCGTCGGTGGCGGCTCCGGTGCGGGACATAGCACCCGCTCAGACTGCAGATCCGGCCATGAAGCCAGGGTGAACGCTGTGCCCGGACTGGGCACCGGCGCAGAGGAAGGCTCCGGCCATGGAGCGGGACCGGACGCCGCGCCTGGACTGGGCACCGGCGCAGAGGAAGGCGCCGGCCATAGAGCGGGACTGGACGCCAGGCCTGGACTGAGCACCGGCGCAGGAGAAGGCTCCGGCCATGGAGCGGGACTGGATGCCATGCCTAGACTGAGCACCGGCGCAGAGGACGGCTCCGGCCATGGAGCGGGACTGGACGCCAGGCCTGGACTGAGCACCGGCGCAGAGGAAGACTCTGGCCATGGAGCGGGACTGGACGCCGTGCCTAGACTGAGCACCGAGGAAGGCTCCGGCAATGGAGCGGGACTGGACGCCTGGACTGAGCACCGGCGCAGAGGAAGGCTCCGGCCATGGAGCGGGACTGGACGCCGTGCCTAGACTGAGCACCGAGGAAGGCTCCGGCAATGGAGCGGGACTGGACGCCTGGACTGAGCACCGGCGCAGGAGAAGGCTCCGGCCATGGAGCGGGACTGGACGCCTGGACTGAGCACCGGCGCAGGAGAAGGCTCCGGCCATGGAGCGGGACTGGACCCCGTGCCTGGACTGGGCATCGGCGCAGTGGAAGGCTCCGGCCATGGAGCGGGACTGGACGCCTGGACTGAGCACCGGCGCAGAGGAAGGCTCCGGCCATGGAGCAGGACTGGACGTCGTGCCTGGACTGAGCACCGGCGCAGGAGAAGGCTCCGGCCATGGAGCGGGACTGGACCCCGTGCCTGGACTGGGCATCGGCGCAGTGGAAGGCTCCGGCCATGGCACCGGCGCAGGAAGCTCCGGGCCGTGGACCATCACTGGAGGCTCCGGACCGTATACCGTCACTGGAGGCCCTGAATTGTGAACCGTCGCTGTTAGCTCTGAATTGTGAACCGTCGCTGTTAGATCTGGTCTGTGAACCGTCGCTGGAGGTTCCGGGCTGTAGAGCGTCTCTGGAGACTCCGGACTGTACACACGCACTGGTGGACGAGTGCAGGGAGCCGGCACAGGACGTACCGGGCTGGGAAGGCGCACTGGAGGCCTGGTGCGTGGAGCCGGCACAGGTTGCACCGGACTGATGACACGCTCCTCAGGGCGAGTGCGGGTAGCCGGCACAGGACGTACCGGATTGGGGAGGCGCACTGGAGGCCTGGTGCCGGCACAGGTTGCACCGGAATGATGACACGCTCTTCAGGGTGAGTGCGGGGAGCTGGCACAGGACGTACCGGACTGGGGAGGTGCACTAGAGGCCTAGTGCGTGGAGCCGGCACAGGTTTCACCGGACTGATGACACGCAGTTCAGGGCAAGTGCGGGGAGCCGGCACAGAACGTATTGGGCTGGGAAGGTGCACTGGAGGCCTGGTGCATGGAGCCGGCACAGGTTTCACCGGACTGATGACACGCTCTTCAGTGCGAGTGCGGGGAGCCGGCACAGGACGTATCGGGCTGGGAAGGCGCACTAGAGGCGCCTGGTGCGTGGAGCCGGCACAGGTTTCACCGGACTGATGACACGCTCTTCAGGGCGAGTGCGGGGAGCCGGCACAGGACGTACCGGACTGGGCACGCTGGACGTACCTCCTGGGCACGCTGCTTGGTCCTGTAATGGTGGGATATTCTGTCACTACCGTCGTATAAATAATTGGACCAAGGCGCAGCGTGAGTAGAGTTCCACATTTTAATAATAGTGAAACTTCCAAAACAACAAATATATAACGATCGTGAAAAATGTAGCGCACATATGCACTCATACAAAACAATATCCCACATCGCAGGTGGGAAAAAGGACACACTAAGTATGATCCCTAATTAGAGGTAACGGTTATCAGCTGCCTCCAATTGGGAACCATACACACACACCAACATAGAAACACAATACCTAGAAACCCCCTCAGTCACGCCCTGACCTAAAACACCATAGAGAACCCTGAGGGCTCTCTATGGTCAGGGCGTGACAGACAACCATTAGGGCATAGGCTTACCCGCCATTTTGTCCACCCGTCTGCTTTTGACGCTCTTGTCAAAGACAGTCTGTGCTCTTGTATTAAAAAATAGATGGGATGCGTTCAAAGGGCCAGGGTTCTAGTTCCTTAATACACCCAAACTAAAACAAAATTAACGTAACAAGTTCTAACTCCCTCTCCAAGCTCCGGGGCCTGAGAGGGTGGTACTGCTCGTGCAAGTACATCATGTAAATCCTTTGCCGAAAAATCCTTCAGTCCCAGGAACCGCTCTGCCACATCCACAATAACGTCCATCCTTCTGGACCTCTTCTCCACCGTGCCATTGATGTTAGTCAGTCACAATTTACCCATGACGCATCACCGTTTTAATGCTCTCGAACAATGCCATGGATTCAAGGCTCTGGCAAAGATTTGTATAACTGCTCCATGTGTGGCTCTGGTGGTTGACTGTACCTGAAAAGGTAAGCTATACATATACAGTACTTCATCATGCCAACTAATTAGCTCCAGCTTTCTGTTTCCGCAAAACTACTAAGAAAACATTGCAGTACATTCAGTATTCTACATGACATGGCTAATGACAAAGATGGTGGTATGGCACTGTTCCTCTGCTAATAATCAGAGGAGCCCAAATACACTTACCCACATTTCGTAGTCGAGGGAAGACCATAAATAATCTAGACTTGACTGTGCTTCAAATGCTAGAAAAGATTAAGCAAATGTAAACAATTGGACATGCAACCATCGTTATTTGATTTAAAAGTTCAATCAAAATCAAAAGTCTGACAAGACAGATAGTAAAACACAAAACATCCCCCTGATCGCGTAGAAGATGAGTTAGAGCCTACTAGTCTGAGACCTGACTAAAACCAGACAAACACTAATAAACTGACATTATCCCTGGGTTAATTAAGATGCAGTAATCAAGTCAGTTTCTTTCCCTGACGTCTCTCCACTCTGCTACTATAAATCTTAGCACGGGTCCCAGAATGATCCAACTGATGCTCTGCTTGGTTGTATCGGCATGTGGGGGCTTTGGAACTACAGGAGCTCAACGTAATTGGCCGGGAACATTCTGTAGTGTCCGTCCGGTCTGTGGCCTCCCCACCAATCCTCATCCACCATATCGATCCATCTGAATCAAAGGTGATCTTAGAGTCGTCAGCTGAGGAGAAGATTGAGAGGTGAGAATAGATGGACGAAGGGAAGGAATAGAAAGATGACAGAAAACATGAGAGATGAGAAAATATGGAATGAGAAAAAGAGGTATGTGATTTGAAACCAGAGCTGGGCAACACTCACTGGCTTGGTAGTCATACAGGGCCCTAGTACACAAATTCTGTCCACTGGCCTCCTCTCCCTGCTCCACCACCTGAGAGAGAGATTGTTCAAGTGATTTTCAAGTGATAAGGAGTTAAAGAAAACCTAAAGGCGATTAAAACATTGTATTCATAACACGGCTGAGGGCAACGTCATCCTACTTCATGTAGACTCAGTGTTGGTGTGTCCTGGTAGATACCCTCATAAATGTTCTCATTTGTCTCAGCCAATGGCAGGGGCTCATACACCTCGTCTGGGCCAATGGGCGCCTCTGTACCCGGAACCAGGGTGGCAACGGTTGGCTCGGAGAGATGAAAAAGACCTCCGGCCAGCTGTAGTTTTTAAGCGGTAACAAAGTGAGAGTGGAAATGAGTGCACGTGTGTGAGGCCTACTGTCCTCTAGTGCTGCGTCCTCTGGATCATCAAAATCATCAGACCAGTACTCCTTTTCAGTAAAAGAAGACTGACACACACACAAACATTTTATTTTGACTGAAATTCTGAAAGGGTTAGCGGCGTGCATGCATGTCTGACCTGTTTGTTGGACAGGTGAGGGCGGGCAGCTGGTGACTCAGGCTGTGAGAGCAAAGGAGCAGGGGTTAAAGGGTTATTTATAATAAAGGTGTGTGCATGCATGTCTGACCTGTGGGTTAGACAGGTGAGAGTGGGGCAGCAGTTTTAGGGGTTTCTGGGAACAGGGGTTTCTGGGAGCAGTGGAGCAGGGGTTAAAGGGTTATTTATAATACAGATGTGTGTGTGTGTGTGGGTGCGTGTATTACCTGTGTGTTGGACAAGTGAGAGCAGAGCCGTCGGTGCCTTGGGCCCTGAGAGCAGAGGATCAGGGGTTTCTGGGAGCAGAGGAGCAGGGGTTTCTGGGAGCAGAGGATCAGGGGTTTCTGGGAGCAGAGGATCAGGGGTTTCTGGGAGCAGAGGAGCAGGGGTTTCTGGGAGCAGAGGAGCAGGGGTTTCTGGGAGCAGAGGATCAGGGGTTTCTGGGAGCAGAGGAGCAGAGGAGCAGGGGCTTCTTGGAGAAGTGGAGCAGGGGATTTTGGGGACTGTGGTTCGATTGGCGTCTCTCTCTCTCAGTGGACTTCTGAGACAGAAAGGGGCTCTGCAGATTCCCTGAAAGGGGGGGGATGTGTTATTGATATGTCATAATTATTCATTGAGAACCTTAAAGTCAATAAGTGTTTAATGTTGACTGGTTTTCTAAGTCGATACCCATCTAGCTGGTTTTAATTTTTGTATTTTATTTCACCTTTATTTAACTAGGCAAGTCAGTTAATTTAGGAAAAAAATATTATTTACAATGACGGCCTACCAAAAGGCAAAAGGCCTCCTGCGGGGATGGGGGCTGGGATTAAACATAAGAAAAAATTCAATAAATATCGGACAAAACACACATCATGACAAGAGAGACAATACAACACTACATAAAGAGAGACCTAAGATAACAACATAGCAAGGCAGCAACACATTACAACACAGCATGGTAGCAACATGAAAACAACATGGTAGTAACACAACATGGTAGCAGCACAAAACATGGTACAAACATTATTGGGCACAGACAACAGCACAAAGGGCAACAAGGTAGAGACAACAATATATCACGCAAAGCAGCCACAAATATCAGTAAGAGTGTCCATGATTGAGTCTTTGAATGAAGAGATTGAGATAAAACTGTCCAGTTTGAGTGTTTGTTGCAGCTTGATCCAGTCGTTAGCTGCAACGAACTGAAAAGACGAGCGACCCAGGGATGTGTGCGCTTTCGGGACCTTTAACAGAATGTGACTGGCAGAATGGGTGTTGTATGTGGAGGATGAGGGCTGCAGTAGATATATCTCAGATCGGCGGGAGTGAGGCCCAAGAGGGTTTAATAAATAAGAATCAACCAGTGGGTCTTGCGACAGGTATACAGAGATGACCAGTTTACAGAGGAGTATAGAGTGCAGTGATGTGTCCTATAAGGAGCACTGGTGGCAAATCTGATGGTGTTGCTTATCTATGGGCAATTCCACGATAACTGAATTGCGCCAAGACTCAGAGACCATTGATTTCAAAGCTTAACAAACCATACTCTATGCACAACTACTTTTAACAATTTACATTGAACAGTTTACCTAAAAACAGATTTACTGTAAGAATTGTGCAGATGCAAAAAGTGTGGTAAAATAATTTATGTAAAATCTCCCTCAGTTTTTTTTATGTGACCACGTTTTCCATGATGTCTGCAGAAAGAAGGGGGTGCCAGCCATGACATGACACCTTGAGTTTGAAAAAAATATATTTAGATTCTTGATCTACAGTAAGTGAAGTGGATTTACACCCAGTAACATAATTGAATTATGGGTCCCTGATCTGTACTACACAGAAATACATAATGGATGTGTCACGGCCGTAACAGAAGAGGACCAAGGTGCAGCGTGGTGAGCGTACATTTTCTCTTTATTTGGAAAAAGACGCCGAACAAAACAACAAACACTACAAAAACAAACCGTGAAGCTAAAGGCTATGTGCCCTAAACAAAAGTCAACTTCCCACAAAGAAAGGTGGAAAAAAGGGCTACCTAAGTATGGTTCTCAATCAGAGACAACGATAGACAGCTGTCTCTGATTGAGAACCACACCCGGCCAAACACAAAGAAATAGAAAACATAGAAATAAAGAAACTAGAATGCCCACCCTAGTCACACCCTGGCCTAACCAAAATAGAGAATAAAAGCCTCTCTATGGCCAGGGCGTGACAGGATGTCAATCTCTTCATGGAGATGTATCCTAAATAGGCACACAAATAAAGGTAGAAATATGCAATATCCTCCTTTGCATATCTGGGTATTATTCTACACACTGGCTATTACAAGTCTAAGCCAGGGGAATTGTTTTCAGATGGTCATAACAAGGATCATTTAAATATTTGATTGAATTTTTGGACCCCTTCAGGTATAAAGATAAATAAAAACATTTTGATTAAACATTGAATTTGTCCTTACTGCTATTAGCCCATAGAAACATATTGAGTAAAAGATGCATACATGGAAAAACAGATGGTCAAAAATAAATAAATAAGAAGTTTGTTTCGAAGTGTCTGTCCTGTATCTGAGAGATAAGATCAGGAAATTATATATACAGTACCCGTCAAAAGTTTGGACACACCTACTCATTCAAGGGGTTTTCATTATTTTACTATTTTCTACATTGTAGAATAATAGGGAATACATCAAAACTATGAAATAACACATATGGAATCATGTAGTAACCAAAAAAGTGTTAAACAAAACAAAATAGATTATATATTTGAGATTCTTCAAAGTAGCCACCCATTACCTTGATGACAGCTTTGCACATTCTTGGCATTCTCTCAACCAGCTTCACCTGGAATGCTTTTCCAACATTCTTGAAGGAGTTCCCACAGGTGCTGAGCACTTGTTGGCTGCTTTTTCTTCACTCTGCGGTCCAACTCATCCCAAACCATCTCAATTGGGTTGAGGTCGGGTGATTGTGGAGGCCAGGTCATCTGATGCCGCACTCCATTACTCTCTTTCTTGGTCAAGTAGCCTTACACAGCCTGGAGGTGTGTTGGGTCATTGTCCTGTTGAAAAACAAATGATAATCCCACTAAGTGCAAACCAGATGGGATTTCGTATCCCTGCAGAATTCTGTCGTGCAGTAACGCTCCCCATCCAACCTGACAGAGCTTGAGAGGATCTGAAGAGAAGAATGGGAGAAACTCCCAAAATACAGGTGTGCCAAGCTTATAGCGTCATACCCAAGAAGACTCGAGGCTGTAATCGCTGCCAAATGTGCTTCAACAAAGTACTGAGTAAAGGGTCTGAATACTTATGTAAATGTGATATTTCAGTTTTTTGTATTATAAATTAGTAAAATTTCTACAAATCTGTTTTGCTTTGTCATTATGGGGTATTGTGTGTAAATTGATGAGGGGGGGATCTATTTAATACATTTTAGAATAAGGCTGTAACGTAACAAAATGTGGAAAAAGTCAAGGGGTCTAAACACTTTCCGAATGCACTGTATAACAGTCATAGTATGTTACCGTTACTGAGAATGTTATTGTAGCTGAAGCGGTCTGTTGGTTTATTATGTAGATTTGACTACTTTGAACATCATTACTGACAGTTTTAAAAAGCGGCTTCACCTAAAAAGTAATGTCTCCGTTTGACAATGGCCTATGTGGCATTGATATGAATAAAAAACATTCATTCTAGTGTCAAAATAAACTATACAGTGTAAATAGGATAATGTTTGTCATTAAAGTCAGTCTCCTCCAAAACTGAGATTTGCGAGCTGATAGGAAAAAATCTATGTCACGGAATGAAGGGTACTCTAACAGTTTTCTTTGGGTTGAGTTTATTTCAAACCTGCCCACGTACCCATAGTTGGCATCACCCAAGTAATCGTCAATTCGGAGCGCAGCTGCACGCAATCATAATGCCCACGGTCAATTTTGTTCGCACACCAGCTGGCTGAAGCTAATTGAGAAGTTGACTAGCCCTATCTAAAAAGAAGTTGAAGTTGACTAGCCCTATCTAGCCTAGGCGACTTCAAGACCTTGTTAGACTGTTACAAGTTATCTAGAAGGGTAAGTTACTGTAACTGTTTAGGCTCCCTTTAAAGATTTTGAAAAAAGCTAACATAAGTACATGTGACAGATAGGATCAATAATAAATATTATATGTTGCAATCTTCAATTGGTTCCTTTTTCCAATATGAAATGTATTTAAAAATCATTATTGTGATATAATTCTTACTTCAGTGAGATTGAATGTGCAGTAGAGATTTAGCCATGACAAAAAAACGTCCATTCATAACCGAAAATGAACCTGAGTTCGACATCTGGAAAAGAGGTATTTTCAACTTCCGACAAATATTTATTTTCAACTTTCATTCAGAAACGAAAATGAACCTGATTTCAACGCCCAGAAAATACATATTTTCAACATGCAGAAAATATGTATTTTCGACGTCGGAAAAAACATTTTCACCTTTCATTCAGAACCTAAAATGGACCTAACATCAATGACTGGAAAATGTGCCTTTTAGAGGTCTTTCAATATAATTTTGCTACCTGGGTTGTCTCATTAACTCATTGGTGTGTGGTGGGATTATGATCGGGATGGGTGCATGCGCATTATCATCATAGTACATTCTTCACTTCACACCATGAATATGTACATAGCCATTGCAAATCCAATCTAATTCAGTGTAGTGAAAAAAAACAGCGATATTCAGTGTGCAATCCAGACTAATGCAGACATGGCAAAGATATACAAAAAATGTACACGTATTGCCAGAACTTTCACACTGACTAAGATTTTTTTTCATTTTAAAGAAATCAACTGGGAAAGATCAGGTTCTACACATGATTGATGGCTGGACTGGCATTTCTCCGCCCAAACATCTTCCCCCCTCCCTGTCTCCTCCTTCCCTCCTCCCCCTGTCTACCTTCCTCCCCCTCTTTCCCTCTTCCTCCCTTCCCCCCTCCCTCTTGTCTCATCACCCCCTCCCCCAGTCTCCCGGCGGCGGCCTAGCTCTTCCTTCCACTCCACTTCAGAAACACCAAGCGACTTTTCTTCTTTCCCACGCCAACACAGACACACCAAAACAGAACATAGACAGCCAGCGAGTAACATCTTCTCGAACTCACAATAATTACATTTTCTCAGTTTGAACGATAATGGACGGCGAAATAAGCAAGAAAGTAGGGCTGGTGAGCTGACTTCGCTTCGGATGGATTTTACTCGGGGGGGAAACAGGATAAAGTTTTTTGTGCGTGCGTGTTTCAGCAAACTTCGACGCACAACTTTTCATTGTTGTCGTTTTCCCTTTCAGTTGGAGGAGATACCTAGCTATATATTTTTTTTACACCCGTATACAAATATTCATGGATTTAACTTTTTGGTTTCGTCGGTGTGTTTTGTAACTTGTTTTTCTATCCCAGAAGACGCAACAAGGAACGAGGAGGACAAGTCAAGAAATCAGCTACCTAAATAGCTACTGTAGTTAGCTTAGCTACTGTAGCTAACAAAAATGAACAGTCGTTGAATGCTTATTTTTGCGGGTTTTTCAATAACTATTCTCTTGTTTATGAGTTATATCGTTACTACCATTGGAAAGCGTGGAAATACAAATAATACCGTGTGCTAGCTAGGTAGTTACGTGTTTTGAGAGAGGGTTTTTGGAACTCTGGATATTTTCCGAACGGAGTAAGTTAACTGTTAGCTAGCTAGCTAAAACAGTACTTCCACAGCAAGACCACACTGTTTCGAAATCCAAGATGCCGCAGCTGGACGGAGGAGGGGGGGATGATTTGGGGGCAAACGACGAGTTAATTTCGTTTAAAGACGAGGGGGAGCAGGAGGAAAAAACAGCCGAGAATGTGTCCTCTGAGCGGGACCTGGACGATGTCAAGTCCTCGCTGGTCAACGAGACGGAGAACAACAGCAGTTCGTCTGACTCCGAGGTAACTAGTTTGTCTACTTAGCTAATGTTAATGTGACGGAAGATTGAATCACTCTATAAACCACTGCAGTACAGTACTAACCGTTGTCTTTTAGCTACCAATCTAATTTATGTTTTACAAACAATGTTTGTGTGTTTGTCAGCAGGCAGGCAGTCACAGACGTCCCCAGCAGCACAGACCAGATTGGGAGAGCTATGTCAGGCAGAGAGAGTTCTTTGCAGAAGGTAACTAAAACTTTACAAACTAACAGTAAAACTATAACTGTAGCTCTCACTGATGCTTTATGAGTGCACCCCGTTCTCTCGTTCTCCTATGGATTATCTTTCCTATCTCTTTCTACCTCCCAGTCTCCCTCTATCTCCCCATTCATTGAAATGAGCTTTGTTGAAATGAGGTCATTTTACACCCCTTATAAGAAACAACCAAAACCCTCCTTTCTCCCTCTTCCTATCCCCCCGCCCCCCTCCTCTCTCTCAATTCAATGAGCACTGTTGACCCCAGTCTATCCCCAGCTCAGAGGGAGTGGATCAGCAATTGCTAAAGTTAACTGTGTGTGTGTGTCTTTTCCAGCTCTGAGACAGCAACACGACAGTGGGTTGTTCAAGGCATCTCCATATGCTGGCTATCCCTTACTGATGATCCCTGACCTGGGTAACCTAGCCAACCTGAGTCACCTGGGGAACCTTGGCAACCCCTACCTCTCTCCCGGAGCCCTCTCACCCGGCGCCAGGACGGTGAGTCAGTCACACATGCACGAACATGCCTTAAACACTCTCAATCTTGAGTTCATATTTTTGCAAGTAAGGCTGCTAGACTAACATAGCTTTCTGTGTGGTGTGGCGGTGTATCCAGTGTGATGTCTGGTGTGTGTCATAAGGGACAGTGAACGGTGAGTTCTGTGTGCTCTGACTCTGAGCAGTGTAATGTGTCTCGTAGCGATTCATGGTGTGTTATGATAACACACTAGCGTTCCGGCAGCAGGCATGCCTCAACACCGTCCTGCTAAAACGCTGATGCAGGAATGTGTGCACGTGTGAGAGAGAGACACATGTATAGATGCTACAGTATTTCTGTCATCACCATCCATGCGTACCTATGTTAGTTGTAGTTAACATTGTTTTTTGTTTGCTTTCTGTATACTGGGGCCGAGGACCTATTTGTGTTTATCCACCAAGTCCTTTCTGTTTGTCTAATAAGACATAAAATCTTAGATCATAATGTTAGCTTTTTAACTCAGATGTGAAAAATATTCCCTACGACACAACTGGCAGTAGTTGCTCTTTCTCCATGTACGTTTACCCCCCCCCCCACTCGCATACCCTGTCTGCCTCTACATTCCCCTCCCCAGGTATTAATGAGCTATTGTTGTCACGAGGAGGAGGCGGTGGAGAAGCTCAATTGACCTAATGTTGCTCTCCACAGGAGATCATTACCACACGCACACACAGTGGAGGTTGTGTTGACTTTAGTCAGCACCGTGGTTAATGCTCCCTCCTCCTCATTAGATGGCATGTGTGTAAGAGATGCACGCCTCTCTGTCTGAGTGAAGATCTACATGCTAATGTAAACTGTACAATAGCTGAATCGTAGCACACCACCATGTGTGCTGTCCAGCATCTACCCTCACCAAAATATGGAACAAAAACTCTAGGGGTATACAAAACAGTAAGGGTGAAATCAGGTGCACTCTAGATCAGGACTGGAAGTGAAGCGTGTAGCGTTCCGTGATCGGGGATTGATTATAGGTGGACCCCCCCACGGATACTGTAACCCCAGGGAGAGTTGCTCTGGCCCCTTTCCTCTTTTAACACACACTTTTGAGTTGGAGTTAGACAGGAGTGTTGGGGATGGATTCAGCCTTAGGTTGCTGATTTGACTCACTTGGTGGGCTTTCAACACACACACACTTGGTTGTCAGTCACCCCTAAGCATTAGTGAATTTGTGGAGGGGATGTGGGGAGAGATTACTGACACTGTTCTAACACGTCTCGCTACCTCACTCTCTCTTTGTGAATGGTGTGTGTGCTGTCGACAGCCTTCTCTCCTGGTATTTTAAGTCCAGTGAGACAATGTGGAGTAAACACAAGCCAGAGGGCCTCACACTTTACATAAACACACACTGCAACCTTTACACACACACACACAGAGCGAGAGAGACCAACCATCTGAAGAGTGAACTCACATGGGACAATGAGGTCAGTTGCACAAAGTCTGCAAGGCTGACATGAAGTTGACTTTTGTGTTCTCCACAGACCTGGGCAGAAAATAGTTTTTATTATAGTCGTTTATTTGAAAATGCCAACTTATCAAATACTCAAGGTAGTCAAAGATGGTTTGTATAGTGTTTCAACTAAAAGGCAACAATTTGATATTCAAATACAGGTCTCAGAAAACCAAATAATATTTGAAGGTATTAGAACATATGCAAGTTTTTTGAAAAATGTATTTACGACGGGCAAATATTTGTCGAAGAACCAAAAACTACAACAGTTGTGTTAGTCTAACTATATGATCATAAGCACATGGTTTGGAGGGCACCTGGATATCCTTCTTAATAAAGCCTACAATGAAAGGCCCAGTGCAGTAAAAAAATAGATTTTCCTGTTTTATACCATGTCTTCAAAGTATTCATGCCCCTTGGCTTGTTCAAAATTGTTGTTATAGGCTCAATAAAAAAATAATTCTCACCCATCTACACACAATATTCCATAATGAAATGCATATATTTTCTGAAATGTTTGCAAATCTATTAAATGAAATATCTTATTTACAATACTGTGCCTTCGGGAAGTATTCAGACACTTTCACCACATTTTGTTAACTTTCCGCCTTATTCTAAAATTGATAAAATCATTTCCCCCCCTTATCAATCTACAAACAATACACCATAATAACAAAGCGAAAAAAGGTTTTAAGAAATGCTTGCAAATGTATAAAAAAATACTGTATTTACTTTAAGTGTTCAGACATTTTGCTATGAGACTCAATTGAGCTCAGGTGCATCCTGTTTCATCCTTGATGTTTCTACAACTTGATTGGATTCCACCTGTGGTAAATTCAGTTGATTGGACATTATTTGGAAAAGCACAGAACTGTCTATAAAAGGTCCCACATTTGACAGTGCAAGTCAGAGTAAAAACCAAGCAATGAGGTCAAAGGAATTGTCCGTAGAGCTCCGAGACAAGATTGCGTCGAGACAAAGATATGGGGATGGGTACCAAAAAATGTCAGCATTGAAGGTCCCCAAGAACACAGTGGCCTCCATCATTCTTAAATTGAAGAAGTTTGCAACCACCAAGACTCTTGCTAGAGCTGGCTGCCTGGGCAATCGGTGGAGAAGGGCCTTGGTCAGGGAGGTGACCAAGAACCCGAAGATCACTCTGACAGAGCTCCAGAGTTCCTCTGTGGAGATGGAAGCACCTTCCAGAAGGACACGTATTTCTGCAGCACTCCACTAATCAGGCATTTTATGGTAGTGGCCAAACGGAAGCCACTCTTCAGTAAAATGCACATGACATCCTGCTTGGAGTTTGCCAAAAGGCACCTAAAGGACTCTGTCTATGAGAAACAAGATTCTCTGGTCTGATGAAACCAAGATTGGACTGTTTGGCCTGAATGCCAAGCTTCATGTCTGGAGGAAACCAGCCACCGCTCTTCACCTGGCCAATACCATCCCTATGGTGATGCGTGGTGGTAGCATCATGCTGTGGGGATATTTTTCAGTGGCAGGGACTGGGAGGATTGAGGGATAGTCAGGATTGAGGGATAGATGAACGGTGCAAAGTACAGAGATCCTTGATGAAAACCTGCTCAGGGCCTCAGTCTGGGGCAAAGGTTCACCTTCCAACGGGACAACGACCCTAAGCACACAGCCAAGAGAATACAGGAGTTGCTTCGGGACAAGTCTTTTAATGTCCTTGTTCAGCCAGAGCCCAGACCTGAACCCGTTTGAACATCTCTGGAGAGACCTGAAAATAGCTGTGCAGCTTTGCTCCCCATCCAGGATCTGAAGAGAAGAATGGGAGAAACCCCCCAAATATATATATATATAGATAGGTGTGCCAAGCTTGTAGCGTCATACCCAAGAAGACTTGAGGCTGTAATTGCTTATAACAGTGAACCTTTTTTTGTGGGATACACATAAGATACAAGGTCTTGTGGCATATTTTGGTTAAACTATCCCAATTTTAGAAAAAAATAAAATAATGCTTTTATTTAACCTTCAATTAACTAGGCAAGTCAGTTAAGAACAAATTTGTATTTACAATGACAGCCTAGGAACAGTGGGTTAACTGCCTTGTTCAGGGACAGAATGATAGATTTTCTTACCATGTCAGCTCGGTGATTCGAGCTAGCAACCTTTCGGTTACTGGCCCAACGCTCTAGGCTACCACTAGGCTACCGGTCGCCCCAAATGTCCTTGTGTGGCCCAGCCAGAGCCGGACTTGAACTCGTCCAAAAATCTCTGGAGAGACTTGAAAATAGCTGTGCAATGGAATTGCAACCCTCTGTATGCACAGTGCATTCTTCCATCGCATGTGCTGTGCACTCTTCCATCAAATGTATAGCTGATTTCTCAAGATCTTGCACACTAATGAGATGCTATTGAGCCCACACTACTACACTGTCTGAGCCAAGGACTACATGCTTTCTGGTAAGTTTTGTTTACAATACTGTGTAGGGTGAATATTTTATATTACATGATTTTTTGTTAACTAGTTAATAGTAGCCTACAGCAAAGTGTTTAAATAATTTATAACTTAACAGTTTCTGTTGGTTAGTTTTTGCTACCATGTGGGTTTTATCTTGCTCGAGCCTGCTATTTGAGTGTTAATTCACCTGTTTCCATATATGTTTCATTTTAAAACAGTTATCTTTCAAAGGAGTTGTTTAGTCTAACTGCCTAACTATTTATCTGTACATGGAATTGTATTTTTTTTTAAACTCATTTTGTTCTAATCTTTACAGGAAAATGCTGCGGGCACTATCTGATGTGTGGAAACATTTCAGTGCAGCTAATGTAGAAGGAAAAGCTGTGTACATTTGCAAATACTGTGCCAAATCATATGTGAAGAATGCAACAAAGATGCAGAATCATCTGGCCAAGTGCATAAAGTTCCCTCAGCGCTCACAACAAGCAACCTCTGACAAAAGTCCCTCTACTTCTATTTGAGGTGAAAATGATGAATTAGACACCTTATCGATAGCAAAAGCTCATGGTCCTCCTGGAATCAGAAGTTTTTTTTGACTCAAGGGAGGAACGTAGTCAGAGAAATGCTGATGAATGTCTTGCTCGAGCTGTGTATGCAACTGGTTCCCCTCTGATGCTCACAGGCAATGTGTATTGGAAGAGATTTCTGAATGTTCTTCGCCCAGCATACACCCCTCCAACCAGACATGCTTTATCTACTCATTTGCTGGATGCAGAGTTCAACAGAGTTCAAGTGAAGGTCAAGCAAATCATAGAGAAAGAAGACTTTATTGCAGTCATCTCTGATGGGTGGTCGAATGTTCATTGGCAAGGAATAATTAACTACATCCCTCAACCAGTATTCTACAAGAGCACAGACACACCGGTCTCTACATTGCAGATGAGCTGAAGGCAGTTATCAATGACCTTGGACCCCAGAAGGTATTTGCACTGGTGACAGACAATGCTGCAAACATGAAGGCTTCTTGGTCTAAAGTGGAGGATTCCTACCCTCACATCACACCCATTGGCTGTGCTGCTCATGCATTGAATCTGCTCCTCAAGGACATCATGGCACTGAAAACAATGGATACACTCTACAAGAGAGCCAAGGAAATGGTTAGGTACTTGGGGTCATCAAGTCATAGCAGCAATCTATCTCACCGAGCAAGGTGAGAAGAATAAGAGCACATGAAAGCAACACCCATAGGGGTGGTGTTGTCATCGTGTTTGACAGTCTCCTTGGGGGGAAGGAGTCTCCAAGAAATGGCCATATCACTGCCGATATGGAAAGCCCCATCAAGTGGTTTCTCCTGGATGATGTATTTTGGTTGAGTGGTAAGCAGCCTGAAACTTATTGCGGTAGCCTTTGCATGGATTGAGGGAGACAATGCCATCCTGTCTGATGTTCACTCTGCTTGCAGATGTAAGGGAAGAAATCCGTACAGCCCTGCCCACTTCACTGTTGCTCCAAGCAGAGGAAACTGCCGTTCTGAAATACATCAACGTGTGAAGACTTCTGCCTGAAGCCCATACACACCGCAGCGTACATGTTAGACCCCAAGTATGCTGGCAAGAGCATCTTGTCTGGTGCAGAGATCAACAAGGCCTATGGTGTCATCACTACCGTATCTCGCCACCTTGGCGGTCTGACGAAATACAATTCCAAGCAAGGGCTTTGGGATGGAGATGAGGTATGTTGGCACGACTGCAATATTGCATCAGCCACCTGGTGGAAGGGACTTTGTGGATCTGAGGCTCTATCCCCTCTTGCCTCCATCCTCCAAATCCCACCAACATCAGCCGCCTCAGAGCGCAACTGGTCCTTGTTTAGGAACACACACCAAAGCACGCAACAGGCTGACCAATACAAGCGTTGAAAATTGGTGGCCATCCGGGCATATTTGAGGCTTTTTGAGCCTGACAACGAGCCATCCTCAAGGTTGGAAAGTGACAGTGAAGAGGAGGCCCCAGAGTCTGGTGGACATTGAGGAGGTCCAGGGAGAAGACATGGAAGCCTGAGAGGAAGACAACCAAAGCTTTGGTTTCTAGACTATCATTTTAAAGATGTATGTTGAAAAACATTTTTGGGAGATGTGATAGGTCATTGGGCGTCATTCAATATTCCCTTCTGTTTTTCTGTGAAATCATCCCATGTGAAGAGCCAACTAATTAAATTTAAGGTCAATTCGTAACTAAATTGTTTTATTTATTTTTGAAGGATTTAATAATTTGCAATTGGCTACTTATGATAAGGTAAAAGGTTTGTTTCTGTCTCCATATGATATGGTAAATATATCCAATGCAAAAATAACATCTACATTTAAATGGTATTAATATTAATTCCCAGTTATTTCCATGGAAAGTTTCCACCTCTGAATATCCCCAAAATGTGCAACCCTAGTCATACTCAAGAAGACCGGAGGCTGTAGTCACTGCCAAAGGTCCTTCATCAAAGAACTGGGAAAAGGGTCTGAATGCTTCAACATCAACAAAATGAAGGAGCTGATTGAAGACTTCATGAGACAGCAGAGGGAAACTGCCCCCATCCACATCGACAGGAAAAACTTCAGGTTGAAAATCTACAATCTGAAATGGTCCACCCACACAGATAGTGTGGTGAAGGCGCAACAGCTCCTCTTCAACCTAAGGAGGCAAAAGACCCTCACTACCTTCACATCCTGTCGGGCTGTGTCAGAGCTCCAGAAGGTGGTGCGATCTGCCCAACGCATCACTGGGGCCACACCTCCTGCCCTCCAGGACATAAATAACATCCGGTGTCAGAGGAAGCCCAAGAAAATCATCAAGGACATCAGCCAACCGAGCCACAGCCTGTTCACCCCGCAACCATCCAGAAGGCGAGGTCAGTACAGGTGCATCAAAGCTGGGAGAGAGACTGAAGAACTGTCAAGTAGACTGTTAAATAGTCTAGTCACCACTAGCCGGTAACCTGCCCTGAACTTTGGTCACTGTCACTAGCCGGCTACCACCCGGTTATTCTACCATGCACCTTAGAGGCTGCTGCCCTATGTACACCGAACAAAAATATAAATGGAACATGGAACAATTTCAAAGATTTTACTGATTTAGAGTTCATATAAGGTAATCAGTCGATTTATCTTTGGGGTAGGGGGCAGTATTTTCACGTCCGGATGAAAAGCATGCCCAGAGTAAACGGCCTGCTACAAAGCCATAAAAGTTAGAATATGCATATTATTAGTGGATTTGGACAGAAAACACTGAAGTTTATAAAACTGTTTGAATGATGTCTGTAAGTATAACAGAACTCATCAGGCAGGCAAAAACCTGAGAAAAAATCCAACCAGGAAGTGAGAAATCTGAGGTTGGGCGATTTTCAACTCAGCTCCTATTGAAGATGCAGTGGGATATTGGTGATGTTGCACTTCCTACGGCTTCCACTAGATGTCAACAGTCGTTATAACCTTGTCTGATGCCTTTACTGTTTAGTGGGGCCGAAGGAGAGAGGTATGAGTCAGGTCTGCCATACCATGCGCGTTCACGTGAGAGCGAGCTCTGTTCCATCGCAATTCTGAAGACACAGGAATACTCCCGTTGGAACATTATTGAAAAATTATGTTAAAAAACCTAAAGATTTATTCAATACTTCGTTTGTCATGTTTTTACGGACTGTAATATCACTTTTTAAACTTTTCGTCCGTACTTTCCGCTGGACCTGCCTGCGTTTCGTGAGTTTGGAAAGTACTGAAAGCTAGAACAAGGAGGAATTTGGACATAAATGATGGACATTATCGAACAAAACTAACATTTATTGTGGAACTGGGATTCCTGGGAGTACATTCTGATGAAGATCATCAAAGGTAAGTGGATGTTTATATTGCTACTTCTGACTTCTGTTGACTGTATAATATGGCGACTATATTTGTGTCTTGGTTGGGCTCTGAGCGCCGACTCGGGTTATTGCATGGTTTGCTTTTTTCGTAAAGCTTTTTTGAAATCTGACACAGCGGTTGCATTAAGGAGAAGTGCATCTAAAAGTCCATGCATAACAGTTGTATCTTTTAGCAATGTTTATTATGAGTATTCCTGTAAATTGATGTGGCTCTCTGCAAAATCAAAGGATGTTTTGTGACTTCTGAACGTAAGGCGCCAATGTAAACTCAGATTTTTGGATATAAATATGAACTTTACCGAACAAAACATACATGTATTGTGTAGCATGAAGTCCTATGAGTGTCATCTGATGAAGATCATCAAAGGTTAGTGATTAAATGTATCTCTTTCTGCTCTTTGGCTGGAAAAATGCCTGTGTTATTCTGTGAATAGGCACTCACCTAACATAATCGTTTGGTTTCTTTGAAATCGGACACTGGCTGGATTTACAACAAGTGTATCTTTTAAAATGGTGTAAAATACATGTATGTTTGAGGAATTTTAATTATGTGATTTCTGTTGTTTTGAATTTGGCGCCCTGCAGTTTCACTGGCTGTTGAAGAGGTGGGACGCTGCCGTCTCACGTACCCTAGAGAGGTTAAATACATTTATTACGCCCTAATCTATGGATTGTCCATGACTGGGAATACAGATATGCATCTGTTGTTCACAGATACACGCCCCTACTTAAGGTATCAGAAAAACACCATTTGTCTCGTAGTGCGACATCTCCTTTGCATAGAGTTGATCAGGCTGTTGAATGTAGACCCACTCCTCTTCAATGCCTGTGCGAATTGATCATGCTGTTGAATGTAGTCCCACTCCTCTTCAATGCCTGTGCGAATTTGCTAGATATTGACGGGAACTGGAACGTGCTGTCGTACATGTCGACACAGAGTATCCCAAACATGCTCAATGAGTGACATGTCTGGTGAGTATGGCCATGGAAGAACTGGGACATTTTCAGCTTCCAGGAATTGTGTACTGATCCTTGTGACGTGGGGCCGTGCATTATCATGCTGAAACATGAGGTGATGGCTGTGGATGAATGACACGACAATGGGCCCCAGGATATCGTCACGGTATCTCTGAGCATTCTAATTGCCATAGATAAAATGCAATTTGTTTTCTGTAGCTTATGCCTACCCATAACCTCAGCGCTACCATACGGCACTGTTCACAACGTTGACATCAGCAACTGCTCGCCCACACGGTGCTGTACATGCTGCATGCCCTCTGCCCGGTATAGTTGAAACCGGGATTCACACATCTCCCGCATGCCAGTGGCTGTCGAAGTGAGCATTTCCCCACTGAGGTCGGACATGACGCGGAACTGCAGTCAGGTCAAGACCCTGGTGAGGATGACGAGCACGCAGATGAGCTTCACTGAGACGGTTTCTGACCGTTTGTGCAGAAATTCTTCTGTTGTGTAATCCCATAGTTTCCGTTTTGCCAAATTCTCTAAAACGATGTTAGAGGCGGCTTATGGTAGATAAATTAACATTAAATTCTCTGGCAACAGCTTTGGTGGACATTGCTGCAGTCAGCATGCCCATTGCACCCTCCCTCAACTTGAGGCATCTTTGGCATTGGGTATTGGGTTGTGGGACACAACTGCACATTTTAGTTGCC
Organism: Salvelinus alpinus; assembly: GCF_045679555.1. Taxonomy (NCBI): domain Eukaryota; kingdom Metazoa; phylum Chordata; class Actinopteri; order Salmoniformes; family Salmonidae; genus Salvelinus; species Salvelinus alpinus. The sequence goes on from NC_092109.1 coordinate 11,029,685, forward strand.
TTTTATTGTCCCCAGCACAAGGTGCACCTGTGTACTGATCATGGTGGTTAATCAGCTTCTTAATATGCCACACCTTTCAGGTGGATGGATTATCTTGGCAAAGGAGAAACTCACTAACAGGGATGTAAACAAATTTGTGCACAGCATTTGAGAGAAGTAAGCTCTTTGTGTATGGACAATTTCTGCAATCTTTTATTTCAGCTCATGAAACATGGGACCAACACTTTACATGTTGCGTTTTATATTTTGGTTTAGTGTAAGCACAGAATGGCATGCTAATTTAAAAGATAGCTAGTCATTATTAGTCTGGTTCTGTATGGAATGCAGTACATTATGAGAGCGGTCAAATTGGTGCGACCAAATCAGTTGCTGGTGCCATCAACTGAAAACATTTGTTGCACCAGTGGGGAAAAGTTTGTCTAGAGCCCTGTGGACATGGATGATTGACTGGCCCGGAAGGTTTCCAAAACCTCCCCGGGCTGGCGGGCACTCCTGTATGTCAAGCCGTGTGCTGTTTACGCACCTTTTTCATTTATGGTGAATAGCATTCACAAACCTAAGTGGAGGGAAGGGGGTGTTGGTGTGTGTGGTTTCTATCTTGGTGTTTTGTAAGAAGCAGTAACTAGCCTCCAGCCATGCAGCAACATCATGATTGTACAGCAAACTACCGATTTTGTTTAGGGATAAAGAGAGGGAGGGAGAGGCAGAGTTGTGTAGGCTTCATCAGTATGGTATTTCTAACAGCTGGTTTCATTTAGAACTCACAGCCAGAACTTCCTGGGGCCTTGGAATGGGGGTATGTGTGTGTGTGTACTGGAGGCTGGTGTGTGTGTGTGCTCAGCCCCACTCTCCCTCTCTCTCTCTCACACACAGGGCCTACACTTTCTCCTTGTGCAGAAAAACACACTCCCTGCACAGGCAAACACTTATTATGTTCTTGTGGTCCTCATTATTTGAGTTTTATTTGACCTGCCACACAATGGGACCCTTATTCATGACGTGTGTGTGTGCTCATGTTTTTCTCCCTCAACTGAAAGTCAGCGACTCGGCGTAGCATGTTGGTCTGCTGTGAACATTGTACCACAACCCTGACACACATTCCCCGATGCTCTCCCCTTTTCTACTCCTCTATATTGCCATGTCCATTTTTAGCCCTATATCTTATCCCTCCTTCCTTCCTGTCTCACCACCTTGGAGTGGTGACTGACCGCTGAGCGGTTGTGCCCTACGTTAAGAGCCCGTGTGTGTGTGTGCGCCCGCTGCTTTTCTAAACGAATGCGCTCCCACACATAAACCTACATGCAGAGAGACGTACAGCTGGAGTCTGACTGATACACTCACCAGATGTCTGCAGAAAGTAATCCGACCAGGACCCATGTGGAGAGTCATCGGAATTCACTTCTCGCTCTCGCCTCTCACACATCCTACCAGCTGTACCCATTTCATGATATGTTGTTTGTCCATAAAATTACATTTTTTGTGTGGTGCTTAATTGTTTGCACGCAGTCTTTAAATCTTTTAATTCTCTCTCCCCATTCTGCTGTCTTTTTCTCTCCAGTATCTACAGATGAAGTGGCCCATGCTGGATGTTCCTGGAACCTCTGCTTTAAAAGACCCTCGCTCCACCTCCCCCGCTCACATGGTGGGTGTGTGTGTCTTAGGGCTGGGTGGTATACTGTATTTTACTATATACCGGTATTGATGCACAAACCAGTTTGGGTTTTTACTTCACCTTATATAAAAAAAAAAAAATTGTTTGGTTTGTTAAATGTGATACGCTACTCCGCCGTGTGTAGCGTCCATTTAATATAGTTTACTCCGCAACTTGAGATGTCTCTCTCCTCTCCCTTTCTCTCTCCATGCCACTTTCCACACAGACCAAGCCCCCACCCCTGTCACTCAAGGAGTGCGCAATTGTTGCGTTCAGTTTGCATGGTCAATGCAGCACATGCAACAAGATGTTGATGACCATGATGCTGATTTCCACTTTACTAAATATAAATCTACAAGCGTTCTATAATTACACTTTGTTTGTGTATCTAGCTGTCTGCAAACAGTTAGTTTGTCTTAGCATGTTGTTGCAAAAATGTATTGTTTTTGACACTAACGCTAATCATTAGTTAGATGCAACTGGTGTGGACTAACAGTGAAATACTTACTTACCTTCATATTTCCATGATTTGAACATTTCCCCCAAGTGTTTTGATCTAAATCGCAAGTCAAATCGCAATTGCAATATTTGGTAAAAAATAAGGCCTCGATTTTTGCCCATATCGTGCAGCCCTATGTGGCAGTGTGGAAATTGTCTCATGAGTGTAGGAAATGGATGAAAATGCTGAAATTTTAAAAGTATAAAACATTCAGAAGAGGGAGCCATTGAAATCACTTAGAGTAATGTATTTGTTTCCACTTTATCGTCATGCACTACTTACCCATAAAGCAAATGTGGACCGTGTATTGTTCAAAAACATAAAATTACCGTCCAAATACCATCACACCGAAAAAATATTGTGATAATTTTTGCCCACTTGCCCAGCCGTTGTGTGTGCGTGCTTCACAATCTAGCCACCATGCAGTGACGATGGTCGGAGCACAATTGGCCCAGCGTCGTTAGGGGAGGGTTTGGCCAAGGTAGGCCCTCATTGTAAATAAGAATTTGTTCTTAATGGACTTGCCTAGTTAAGTTTAAATAAAATTAAAACATCCTGACTGACATCTAAAAGGCCAACTGTTGCTCAAGCTAGCTTATTGCTAAGTACCTGGTCTTTCTTACAAAACTTACCCGGGTATGTAACCCTGCTCTGCTAGGATAAGCCATTTAGATTGTCTCCTAGAGTGCTCCCCCCCACACACACACATACACACAAAGCACTCAGGTGACCTGACTCCTGACCTCCTTCACCCTCTCCAGGCTTACACACACCCTCCTGACCTCCCTCAAACTCCCTGCAGACAGACACTGGAATGTTCAAGCTGAATAGTGTTAATCCGCCCGGAGACACAGGACTTTCACACCTTGGGGTGGGGGGGGGGGGTGTCTTTAAGACCGGTGGAGTGAGTGTGTATGAGATGAGTGGGATTGTATTCCAGTGAGTATGAGCCTATGAGCCTGTGTGTTGTGTATCTGAGGATAGACCTGCTCTGCCATGGAGAACTGATCCCCTGTCATTGATAGTCAGACTGGGAGAGGCCCTACCCAGAAACAACCCTAGGCCTTAGGCTCATGTGTAGATTTTAAGGCATTGTACAGTAGGGCTGGGAATTGCCAGGGACCGGACGCTACGATATTATCACAGTACTCAGGTGTCAATACAAAATGTATTGCGATTCTCACGATACTGATTTATTGTGATTCGATGTTCCAAACATATTGCTCACTGTATGTCTGCTGCAGAGGGACGAGAGTCATGAGAAAACAAGTTTTGGTCAGTCATGTAAATAAGTGCTGTAAAAGATTTACCTATTTAAAAAGATGGAGAACAAGCAAATAAGGCAAATAATATTTCGATATTGTCAAAACTATAAATAAAATAAAAAATATCCCGATATGCATGCGCAATGTAGTGAAAATTCCACCTAGGGGAGAAACTGTTACGCCTTGTGACGAGACACAGTATGAACTTTCCTCTGTTCCTAATCTCTTGCTCTCATCCCTCTCGCTATCTCCTCTCTAGTCCAATAAGGTACCAGTGGTGCAGCACGGTCACCTGCCCCCCTTCTCTCCCCTCCTGTCCTACAGTCCAGACCCCTTCCCCCCGCGGACCCCCCCTCACCTCTCACCTGACACAGGTATGGAACCTCCTCATCCCTCTCGCTAGTTTCTCTGTAACAATGGATGTGTATTATATAAATATGTGTGTGTGTGTACACACAAACACACACACAGTTGAATTCGGAAGTTTACATACACTTAGGTTGGATTCATTAACTCGTTTTTCAACCACTCCACAAATTTCTTGTTAACAAACTATAGTTTTGGCAAGTCGGTTAGAACATCTACTTTGTGCAGAACAAGTAATTTTTCCAACATTTGTTTACAGACAGATTATTTAATTTATAATTCAATGTATCACAATCCCAGTGTGTCAGAAGTTTACATACACTAAGTTGACTGTGCCTTTAAACAGCTTGGAACATTCCACAAGATAATGTCATGGCTTTAGAAGTTTCTGATAGGCTAATTGACATAATTTGAGTCAATTGGAGGTGTACCTGGGATGTATTTCAAGGCCTACCTTCAAACTCAGTGCCTCTTTGCTTGACATCATGGGAAAATCAAAATAAATCAGCCAAGACCCCAGGGGAAAAGTTGTAGACCTCCAAGTCTGGTTCATCCTTAGGAGCAATTTCCAAATGCCTGAAGGTACCACGTTCATCTGTACAAACAATAGTACGCAAATATAAACACCATGGGACCACGCAGCCGTCATACCGCTCAGGAAGAAGACGCGTTCTGTCTCCTAGAGATGAATGTAATTTGGTGCGAGAAGTGCAAATCAATCCCAGAACAACAGCAAAGGACTTTGTGAAGATGCAGGAGGAAACGGGTACAAAAGTATCTATATCCACAGTACAACGAGTCCTATATCGACATACCGCTCAGCAAGGAAGAAGCCACTGCTCCAAAACCGCCATAAAAAGCCAGACTACGGTTTGCAACTGCACATGGGGACAATGTCCTTTTTGGAGAAATGTCCTCTGGTCTGATGAAACAAAAATAGAACTGTTTGGCCATAATGACCATCGTTATGTTTTGAGGAAAAAGGGGGTGGGAGACTTGCAAGCCGAAGAACACCAACCGTGAAGCACTGGGGTGGCAGCATCATGTTGTGGGGTGCTTTGCTGCAGGAGGGACTGGTGCACTTCACAAAATAGATGGCATCATGAGGTAGGAAAATGATGTGGATATATTGAAGCAACATCTCAAGACATCAGTCAGGAAGTTAAAGCTTGGTCGCAAATGGGTCTGCCAAGTGGACAATGACCCCAAGCATACTTCCAAAGTTGTGGCAAAATGGGTTAAGGACAACAAAGTCAAGGTATTGGAGTGGCCATCAGAAAGCCCTGACCTCAATCCCATTAGAAAATTTGTGGGCAGAACTGAAAAAGCGTGTGCGAGCAAGGAGTCCTCCTGTGGGGAGCTTGTGGAAGGCTACCTGAAATGTTTGACCCAAGTTAACCTTTTTTGGCACATGAACCGCTAGCGGGACACCTACGACAACATCCGGTGAAATTGCGGAGCGCGAAATTCAAAATACAAAAATCGTAATATTAAACATTCATGAAAATACAAGGTGTCATTCATCATTTAAAAGCTTAACTTCTTGTTAATCCAACTGCATTGTCAGATTTCAAAAAGGCTTTACTGTGAAAGCTTACCATCGATTATCTGAGGACAGCGCCCCACACAAATACTTTTTCAACCAGCACAGGCGTCACAAAATCACAAATATTGGTTAAATAAATCACGTACCTTTTGAAGATCTTCCTCTGTTTGCATTCCCAAGGGTCCCAGCTACACAATGAATGGTCGTTTTCTTCGATAAAGTCCTTTATATCCAAATAGGTCTGTTTAGTTGGCGCCAATGATCTCAGTAATCCACTCGTTCAACATACAAACTAATCCAAAAAGTTACCAGTAAAGTTCGTCCAAACGATGTTTCTAATGAATCCTCGGGTACTCTATCTAAAATAAACGATAATATTTGAGATGGAGAATAGTATGTTGAATAGGGTAGATAAATAACGAAGAGCGCTCACCTCTTTCACGCTCCAACAAGACCACTTTTCTTATGAGACACCTTGTAGTTCTTCCAACTACTTGTTCATTTTTCAAAAAACAAGCCTGAAACCCCTTCTAAAGACTGACATCTAGTGGAAGCCATAGGAACTGCAATATGGGTGTTATCTATTTGTATTCCCATAGGCAAGCACTGAAATGCACTGTGACCTCAATTTTATTTATTTCCGGGTGGATTTTCCTGGGGTTTTCGCATGCCATACCAGTTCTGTTATACTCAGACATTTTAACAGTTTTAGAAACTTCAGATGGTTTTCTATCTAATGCGACCAACTATATGCATATTCTAGCTTCTGGGCCTGATTTAACAGGCAGTTTACTTTGACACGTCAGTCATCTGAAATTCCGAACAAAAACCAGTCTCCAAAACAGGTTAAACAATTTAAAGGCAATGATACCACATACTAATTGAGTGTAAGTAAACTTCTGACCCACTGGAATGTGATGAAAGAAAAAAAGAAAAAAAAAGCTGAAATGTATAATTCTCTCTACTATTATTCTGACATTTCACATTCTTAAAATAAAGTGGTGATCCTAACTAACCTACGACAGGGCATTTTTACTAGAATTAAATGTCAGGAATTGTGAGAACTGAGTTTAAATGTATTTGGCTGAGGTGTATGTAAACTTCCGACTTTAACTGTGTGTATGTGTGTTGCTCTTTCTCCACTGTCCTCCTCCACTCTCCAGGTCTTCCCCGCACACCCCACCCAGCAGAGCTCTCCCCCTACTACCCTCTCTCTCCTGGAGGCATGGGACACATGACACATCCCTTGGGCTGGCTGTGAGTCACACACTCACATTCACCATCTTGTGATGGATACAATGATGGTTTAGTTTATTTTGCTAACAATTTCTAGCCGAACGAATGATATTGCAACACAAGTGACACTGTTTCCCCTCTCTCTCTTTGTCTCCAGGCCGGGCCAGTCTATGTACGGTATTCCAGCGGGGGGGTTTAGACCATCCTACCCTGCAGCTCTCGCCATGAACTCTTCTATGTCCAGGTACAGCTCACCTAATCACTCACACACATCCATGTATTACTGCTCTGGAGTCTTAGTACTATAGAGACTGGACTTATATCTGTAAAGCAAGGGCTTTCAAACTGTTTGTGGCCTAGACCCCTTTTGAAGTGGAACATTTGTCAGGGACCCCCTCATAATTTATAACGACTTGAGTGAGATAAAAATAGCATAGAATAATTTTTACGGTGACTTTGGCAGTGCGTGGCCGGACGAACCAAGTGTCGGGCCCTGGGAAAGAACATTTTTAAAGGCCTGCCTTTTGGCATCGGTGAGAAAATGTTGCAGTGTTCAAGCAAATTTTCTGCAATTTTACACAATTTGTCATGTGGCAGAGATTTATGTTGTTGCCGCATTAAAGCTAATATCCTAGAATTCTACACAATTTGCCATAACGCAGAGAGACAACGTAGCCTTTTTTATTAAAGCTTAAGTTAAATACAAGAAGTATTGAGTTGGATAATGGGTAATTGGTGGAGTACTGTGGATACCAATATCCTCCGGTGAGCCTCCCTGGTTCATGTTGCCCAGGGTTGTTAACATCAACTGAAGACAATTTTTTTTTATTGATCCCTCAACTTATTACACGAATCCCTTGGTCAAAATTTGTTTCATCGGTTATTAGTAATATGCATAAAAAAATATCATTATATTTTGAGCTCTTGCCCCGGACCCACTTTGCAGTACCTGCGTGGACCCACTTTGAGAACCTCTGCTGTAATAAATACAATCATGTCATTTCAAATGGTATTTATGCTTTATGGACCTGTGTGTGATTGACAGCTTGGTGGCCAGTCGTTTCTCGCCCCACATGGTCCCGTCCCTGCAGACGTCTGTCCCTCACCCTGCCATCGTTTCCACGGCGATCAAACAGGAACCAAGAGACGGCAACCGTCACGGGTACGCATACACACACCTTTCTATCACACACGTTAACACCTCTTGCTAACTCACTGACTGTCTGTCTGGTGTGTGTAGGTGTGGCGTATCCATGGGGGACAGAGAGAAAGAGGAGGAGAAGAAGCCCCATGTGAAGAAGCCTCTGAATGCCTTTATGTTGTACATGAAGGAGCAGAGACCCAAGGTGGTGGCAGAGTGCACGCTGAAGGAGAGCGCTGCCATCAACCAGATACTGGGACGCAGGGTAAGTGTGCTAGCACACTGTCTTTCTTTGGAGGATTATACAATGGGTGTGTTCATACTGAAAACTGTTGTCGATGGCCTATGCTCCAGAAGGGAGTATGTGTTAACCCTTTGTGTATGTGTGTGTGTCTACAGTGGCACTCTCTATCTCGTGAGGAGCAGTCAAAATACTACGATATGGCCCGCAAAGAGAGACAGCTACACTCCCAACTCTACCCTGGATGGTCAGCTAGAGACAACTACGTAAGTACTATAGTAAACATTTAGTAGTGATTTGATTGGTTGCTTTGAGATGGAGGGTGTGATGTGATTGGTTGTTTGTGTGCAGGGGAAGAGAAAGAAGAGGAAGAGAGATGGCAGGCCAGAGACTGCTCCAGATGGCCAAATAACACACACCCAGTCTGCTGCTCCAGAGGGTAAGTGGACTCCAAGACCAGAAAATTATGAGAGCATGAAGTGACCAAACTATATTTTTTGACATTACTGGAAACTTACAGCAATGACTGATCAGTGTTTTATTTTGTCTCTCCAGAGCACTTCTCTCCACAGCCCAAGAAGTCATGTGTGTCGTATGGAACTCAGGAGAGGCCCAGTGTTTCTCACACACACCTGACACACACACACCTGTCCCAGGCTAGTCCCGCCTCCTCCCTGGACTCTCCAGCCACGCCCACCACTGCTCTGGCCTCCCCTGCCGCTCCCGCACCCACACACACTGAACACACACACTCTCACTCTGAGCACACACATCCCGAGCAGGTCCAGCCCCTCTCCCTCACCACCAAACCCCCCCGCCCACACTCGCACAGGGAGACACACGGTCAGACTTACACCCACATCCAGTCTCATACACACCCACACTTGTTCACTCACACACACCTGCCCCTCACCACTAAGACCACTTCATCTCAATCCTCTTCCTCTCATCCCCCCTTTTCTCCCCACATGAGCTCATCCAGTAACCAGACTCCGTCGCTCCTTACTGGACCAATCCCCTTCGCCTCTGGCTTAGCCCCTACCACCTCCATCCACCAATCAACGATGAGCTCCCATCATGCCATGCTCCAGTCCCAGCCTCTCTCCCTCGTCACCAGAAATAATCATTGAAACCCAAAGACGCTAACCACAGATCTAGGATAAAATTGTGCTATGCCCAGTCCTAACCTTAAGCATTACACTACCCCTAACCACTGATCTAGGATCAAATTTTCCCTAACCGTAAGCATTACACTACCCCCTGATCCCATATTCATGGGTGGGATGAAAAACTATCTGACCCTGTATCAGTGGATAGCAGAGTACTCTACTCTGGGCAGGGGTGAACAACTCCTTGAGGGTTTTAGCTCCAGAGCAGTAATACACCCAATTCAAATAGTGGTTTAAATGAAGATCATGGTTAGTTGAATCATGTGCTGGGCTGGGGAAAAGCCTGCAATAACCAATGGCCCCTGTTGCCTTCAGATTAGGATCAACTTTTTCCTACTCTATTTTTTTTGCCTCTTTTTGTTGTTTGTAAATAAAGTTTTTTAACCTTTTCTAGATAGTAGAACTGGTTTTATTAGTATGAAAAGAAAACAATTATTGGTCAATATTTGACCACCTCTTTTTAACTTGTCTTCGTGAAACCAAGCATATTTTTAGTCAAATGGTATTGTAGAATATTACCTTTTTTTGATGAATTTGTCCAATTTGTTACTTGTATGAAATACAAAAAATGTAAAGGCACATTTTTTTAAAGAAAAATAGATCAAAGTAATAATTTCTGTCTTTGGTAGTAATGAGTGCAGATCTGTTCTCCCTCTCTCCCCTATTCTTTTATAAATCCCCCCTCTCCTGTATGACTGAGTCTTTGTTGATAATAAACATCTACTTATTTCTGAAACGTGTCATTGTCCGTATCTGTGTGTTTCTGTTCCTGTGTGGTCTTTGCCTTTGGTAGGATGGTCTTTGACATGAACTCAAGGCAACTTCAATGGATCTCATCATTGAAGCTAGTTGTTTCTTAACAAACATAAAATGTTTGACCAGCAGAAGTAACACGTTTTAGATATGGTCTTTGTCCAAGAACATGTTTCCGTAACTCAACCCTTATTGCTACAATAAACAAACTACAAAGTGCAGTAACTGGGTGTGTTCCAGAAACACCCAATATGTTGCAGAAACTATCGGACTAATTTAATAATATATGATCGTCTAACAATCTAAGCAGGGCTTAGCATAATTTGGGTATGTGTGCGCACGGACCAGTTTTGGTGTCCCTGTACCATCCCTGGGTAAACTGGTTATGACATGTTTGCTTTATTAAACTGTTTCAGTTCGGTGTCTGATCTGCTTCCTGAAGGAACGCCGCTTACTGTAAATTAATCTTTAGAGAAAAGCAATAGCTCAGAAGCACAATTTTATCAGCAATGAAGCAATAATGTGTGGCAGGGTTGGGGTCGATTCCATTTAAATTTGTCAACTCCGAAATCAAACCATGTTCCTAATTGAAAAGCATTGGAAATTTTTGCAGACACTTATCCAGATCGACCTACAGGAGCAATTAGGGATAACTACCTTGCTCAAGGGCACAGACAGATTTTTCATCGGCAACCTTTCGGTCACGGCCCAATGCTCTTAACCACTAGGCTTCCTGCCATCACAATGTACTTTCAGAATTGAAATAGAATTTACGCCAACCCTGGTATGTGGTAGGTTTTTATGTGGTTGTTTATCAGTGTGTTGTGTTTCTGTGGTAAGTACAGTATGTAACAGTATATCAGGTTGTGTGTAGCGTGACAGGCACTCATATGTGTTCCTCTGTCCAATTCTTACCTGTCTGTGTCAGGAAATGCCCCCAGTCCTTCCAACAGCTCAGTATGTCTTCCTCACCTGCCCACCTACACATAAGTGGGTTTAATCTTAGTGTACATTGGCTGTTGTTCCTCATTCCTCTACAGCAGAGGTACTCAAATTTGGCTGCATCTTCAATTTACACCCTGTATCAGCCCAGTCAGAGCCATAACTCAGAAATAAACTAATTTGTCTTAGTTACAATACAACAAAAATACCTTGAACATATCAGTCAATGAATTAAAAAATATATCAGACAATTTCCTCAAGGTAGTTTTTAGCACACTCGACTTACATTAAATGGTTTCAAATAAGAGCATAGCAGCAGAAGCTAAGTGATAGGTAGCCATTTTAATGAAAGAAACAAGTCTCAAATAATGTGTAGTATACCTTTCTTTCTCTAGGATATTTTAAGACACATTAGTTTGTAGAGGAAAGGGGCCATGATAATCTACTCTATGGTGAAACCAATACCTCCCGATCTGTTCCTGCATCCACATGTCTGAACATCACAATGTTATTTTTATTTCATGCACAGAAATGTAACAGAGTGGAAATTCCATCCCAACCTAGGCACGAACTCACAACCCTCTGACCAACAACACTCAAAGTCAACCGTACTAGCTGACAGAGCAAGAGTCAAGCCTAACAATCCGGGAGAGACGGTTCTCTTCAGATCTAACAAAGGCTTTGGGTTTAGCTTATATAATGTTTGTGAGGTCTGTTGTACTCTGGGTTGATGAATGTTGAGGCAGAAAATCCATTGGCCACGCCCTCCTTCCGCGCTCGGCAAATGGGAACACCTCTCTGGTCAGTCGTGATACGAAGCAAGGCATTTCCTTTTTCCCCCCCAGCAGACGACCTTTGGCCTCGAAGCAGAAGGCCACACGATGGGAAAGGCGTGTCAGAAGGCGTGTCAGTTCCAGGGCACCACCCCCTTCCTCCTCCAATAGGATGCAGAATGTCTGGAGGAAGACGGCCCCCAGAGGGTGCATGAATGCCCCGTAACCTGGTGCGGTGGCGTACATAACTGCCGTATCCATGGGGATGGACAGGTATTGAGACAAGGTGTCCTCAATGATGTCACTTCCTGCTGAATCCGTCTCCACTGTCACCCCATCATCCAGCTCACCCCCACGACACGCCTAGAGAGAGAGAGAGAGAAAGATGATTACTATTGATTATTATCACTGACTGATTGAATGACTGACCACATTGTTGTGGGTGTGATGATGATGGTACTGACCTGGATGAAGAACAGTTTGATCTTTCCCTCCATGTGTGTGTTGTTGAAGAAGGAGAAGATGTGGGACAGTCTAACCGGCATTCCGTCCGCCCCGAACACACAGCCCTCCTCCCCGTGAGATGATAGCACAGCCAGGAAGCACTCTTTCACCGGCTGCTCGCTCTCTGCAATCAATCAATACATCAATTAATCAAATTGTATTCATTTATACATTCTGGGGTCAGAAAAGGCTTTATTGGCCTAGACCCACTAAGAGCAAGCAGCAGCACAGTGGCAAGTAAAAACTCCCTAAAAGGAAAAAACCTTGAGAGGACCAGACTAGCTCTCTGGCTGTGCCGGTTAGCAGAAAAAGACTACTAGAAAATGCTATCTCCTGCTGTGGCATGTGACGATGGTGGCACTTGATTCCTCAAAACAGTCTGCTTCAACTAACAATTAGCTCACCCATCAGTCATCCTTCTGTCTGCAGGGCACAACACAGTGTGCGCATGTCTGCAGGTGTTTGCAGAGTAGTTATTAAATAGGTGTGTACGGGACTGTGCCATGCATCACTAGGACATTATGTCTCTCTCTCTGTGTGTATGTGTGTGTGTCATAGTGTCATCCTGTCCGCACCCTTTACATATTTCACATCTCCAGTGGTTTTTACTGTAAATAAAAATGAATGACAGTATCTTTCCTCTGCCCCCCCCCCCTCCCTAATATTTATTTAACCTTTATTTTGACAGGGAAGACATATTGAGACCTAAGTCTCTTTTACAAATGTGCCCTGTATAATGCAATCTAAAACTACAAATGATACATAATATAGGACTGTTTTGCTAGAATATGTTCTGGGATTCATCCAATGGCTTTGAGGAGTATACGACATCAGTCACCGGCTTCATCAATAAGTGCATTGACGACGTAGTCACCACAGTGACCATACGTACAGTACATATCCCAATCAGAAGCCATGGATTAGAGGCAACATCCATACTGAGCTAGAGCTGCCACTCAAGGAGCGGGCACTAATCCGGATGCTTATAAGAAATCCTCCGACGAACCATCAAACAGGCAAAGCGTCAATAAAGAACTAAGATTGAATCCTACTACACCAGCTCTGACGCTCTTCGGATGTGGCAGGGCTTGCAAACTATTACGGATTACAAAGGGTTACCAGGATACGTACACAGTGCCTGCGCTGAACAACTGGCAAGTGTCTTCACTGACATTTTCAACCTCTCACTGACCGAGTCTGTAATACCTACATGTTTCAAGCCGACCACCATAGGCCCTGTGCCTAAGAATGCCAAGGCAACCTGCCTAAATGACTACCCATTCACATTGACAGGGCTGTAGTGGAGCGGATCGAGAGCTTCAAGTTCCTTGGTGTCCACATCAATAACAAACTATCATGGTCCAAACACACCAAGAGTCATGAAGAGGGCACGACAATGCCTATTCCCCCTCAGGAGACTGAAAAGATGTGGCATGGGTCCTCAGATCTTCAAAAAGTTCTACAACTGCGCCATCTTCAGCATCCTGACTGGTTGCATCACTGCTTGGTATGGCAACTGCTCAGCATCCAACCACAAGGCGCTACAGAGGGTAGTGCGTACAGCACAGTACATCACTGGGACCAAGCTTCCTGCCATCCAGGACCTCTATACCAGGCGGTGTCAGAGGAAGGCCCAAAACATTTTCAAAGACTCCAGCCACCCTAGTCACAGACTGCTCTCTCTGCTAGCACACAGCAAGCGGTACCGGAGTTCCAAGTCTAGGTCCAAAAGGCTCCTTAACAGCTTCTACACACAAGCTATTAGACTGCTAAACAGTTAATCAAATGGCTACTCAGTCAAATCTTTGAAATGATTTTATGTTACATTTTTTTATATTTTTGTTCACTATACAGTACCAGTCAAAAGTTTGGACACACCTACTCATTCAAGGGTTTTTCTATGTTTATACCCCTTTCTACATTGTAGAATAATAATGAAGACATCAAAACTATGAAATAGCACATAAGTAGTAACCAAAAAAAGTGTTAAACAAAACATTTGAGATTCTTCAAAGTAGCCGCCCTTTGCCTTGATGACAGCTTTGCACACTCTTGGCATTCTCTCAACCAGCTTCACCTGGGAGTAATGTAGAGATCTACAGGTCTTTAGCGAAGTTAAGCCAACCTTTTGATACAGGATACAGTGATGGGTATCAAAACTGTCACCTGTAACAAAACGAAAGGCACTATGGGAGATGGCATCTAAAGGTTTAACAGTAGTGTCAGCTGCACTTTGACAAATAATATCACCATAATCAAGAACAGATCAAAAGGTTGACTGAATAATCTGCTTCCTACCTCTTAGAGAAAGGCACGATCTGTTTCTGTAGAAAAAGCCAACTTTAAATCTTAGCTTCTTAACCAGCTCATCTATATTTTTTAAACGTCAAACCCATATAAATACAAGTGCCTCAGTATTTATACGCGGGAAAACGTTAAATCGGAGAACCATCTAATGAGTGAACATGTAAGTCATTTGAAACGTTCTTACGAGAATTTAAAAACAACATGAATATAGTCTTGCCCATATTAAGCACAAGTTTTCAATCAGCAAGTGATTCCTGCATAGCTATAAAACCTGACTGTAGTTTAGACACAGCCGGACCAACAGTCAGGGCAATAACATACATAATACTATCATCCGCATATCGATGAAATGTACAATTTTTAACAGATTGACGTATGATGTTTATATAAATAGAGAACAGGTCCTAAAACCGAGCCCTGTAGTACACCTTTATGCACTTCAAGAAATTCAGACTAAACCGCCTCAGTTGCTTAAAAGCTTGCCAGTCCGAGCCTAAGCCTGTGTTTCTGGCGTCAATCTCGATGGCCTGTGTTCCGTCACTAAGATAATCATGAAACCATGAACAGGCGTCAGAGCTCAGGCTTATCGAGGCCTATCAACTTAGTCAATAAAAGAGCATGACCAACAGTATCAAAAGCTGTTGACAAGATCATTAACAGTTAAAGTGGTTGCTGTCATAATGCCACTAAACCCTGATTGGTTTACGTTCAAAATTCCTTTCTCCGATAAAAAAATAGCAAAGTTGTACATTTACCAAGGATTCAAGAATCTTAGCTAGACAAGGAAGCATTGAAATGGGGCGATAATGATTAAGATCTCTACTATCCCCGTCCTTATGGAGTGGCAGCACAATAGCTGGTTTCCAGACTTTTGGAATATTTCCTGATAACAATGTTAAATAAAAACGGTGGGTTATTGAACCAACAATGATGGGCGCTGCACACTTATTAAGCAGACCAGGATCCAATTTGGTCAGCTCCAGCTCCTATAGATTTTATTGTTGTCTATTTGCTAGCAAAGCATCAAGGAGTTCTTTTTCTGTAAATAAACAAAAAGAAAAGCTCTGGCTATCAGCATCCAGCCCAATATCATTGTGAATAGGCTAAGAAGTTATTTTCAAAGAGATAGCCCAAATAAAATGGTGATTAAATGATGGCATTTTTTGTTGTTGTAAAGCCAGAGTCTGAATTAATTTGTTGTGGCAGAGAGGGGGAAGTAGATCTATTCAGGGATTTTACAGTTTTCCAGAATTTAGCCAGGTTCCCATTACAATCTGAAAGCGCAGTTACTTAATAATCAGATTTTGCCTTTCTGATTTTTTTTACACAATGATTCCTCAGTTGCTTAAAAGCTTGCCAGTCCGAGCCTAAGCCTGTGTTTCTGGCCTTGACCCAAGCCTTATCTCTTTTATGAATGACTTCTGAGAATTCCGGAGTGCACCAGGAATTCAATCTACCTTTAACCCTTCATTTTTTAAAGGGAGCACGATTATCCACAATAGTATTGAAGACATCTGCAAAAAGGCTCAAAGCTAAATCAGGTTCCGACGAAAGCTGAAATACAATCAAGCTCACTAAAATAAAGATGGTGTAAAAAAGCAGATTCACTGAAGTTTTTAAAGTTCCTATTTGTCATGACACAAGGCTTAGATTTTTGTATTCTCACATCTCTAACACAAACAACTGGGCAATGGTCATTAACGTCTTGGGCAAAGACACCAGTAGAAATCAAATCAAATGTTATTTGTCACACGCTCCGAATACAACAGGTGTAGACCTCACAGTGAAATGCTAACTTACAAGCCCTTAACCAACAATGCAGTTTTAAGAAAAATACAACAACAAAAAAGTAAGAGATAAAGTAACAAATAATTAAAGAGCAGCAGTAAAATAACAATATTTAACATATAACATATTTCTCTGGTGTATGTGTTAAAACAAGATCAATCAGTGTTGACTTCGAAGGATCTTTAGGGTTGGGCTGTTTTCAGGATTACGAACCGTTAACAATTCCTCTCAGAATCGGAGACCTTCATAGATTTTTAGGACTTTTGGGTAAGAGAACATGATAAGTGTGTTTGTATGTGTGTATACGTTTTCCATTGCTTTGTGTGCTGGGCTGCGGTGGACTCCGTGACCGTCCCCTAATTGATAACATTATGTAGCAACTCTGATAAGTTTGATAACATTGATAAAACCAGGTTATAAAGTATTTATTATTGTTTTGGAGCTGATTTGTAGCAGGGGTGTGTGTATAAGATGTGTGTTACCTGTCTTGAAGAGTGTGTAAATCTCCTGAGCGTTAAGGTCCATGTGTATGTCCACCCTGTAGCCCAGTCTGGTCAAGGCACTGTGGAGTCTCTTGGTGTCTTTCTCTGCTCCCGGCCTCCTGCCCAGTGGTACCCCATAGTCAAAGTTTGACTCGGAGACCAGCACGGCCCGGTTGCACTCCTCATTGCCAGCATTTGTCCGTCTCCACAGCGGCATGTCCAAATATATAGAGACCAACGGCCCAGTCAAGTTTTTGCAGTTTGGTTCCTCTCAAGACTTCTACCTATCCTTTGGGAGTGTGTCCGTGCTCCTGTCTTCCCCTGCTTGCTCTATGGGGGTTTATGTCCGAGTCTGTGACAAATGTACCGCTATATTGTGCACAAAGCGCTACACAAGTCCAATGTAATAGAAACATAGCCACGCCCTCAACACTAACACACCTGGGTGGCTGTAGGCAAAATGTCACAATCGCATGCTGTTGCATCACAGTTCCTGGTATTACCTAACTGTTATTTTCTACATTCATTCCTCCTTCCCTCTTCCATTCCTCTACTATGGTCTTTCCTGTCTACTGGGAATGCCAGCTCAGTAAAACATGTGCTAGCTCATCTCTGGACGTACCCACCTTTCACATTCTATAGCAATTCATTACCAGCTCATCTATCATTTTTACAGGGCTTGCTGGACAGACTATCATCAGTAGCTTCACTTTCACAATGACTTGGGACTTAAAAGTCACATTATATGAATAGGGGTAAATGGTTCTGAGAAATCACATCACTGCAGGGATTGACATTAAACCAAAGTCTGAAAGTGTCACGCCCTGACCATAGAGAGCTTTTTATTCTCTATGTTGGTTGGGTCGGGGTGTGACTAGGGTGGGTCATCTAGGTGTTTGTGTGTCTATGTTGGCCTGTTATGGTTCCCAATCAGAGGCAGCTGTTTATCGTTGTCTCTGATTGGGGATCATATTTAGGCAGCCATTTCCCCTTTGTGCTTTGTGGGATCTTGTCTATGTCTAGTTGCCTGCGAGCACTACATAGCTTCACATTTCGTTGCTCTTTGTTATTTTTGTTTGTGAGTTTCATCTGAATAAAACATGTGGAACTCTATGCACGCTGCGCCTTGGTCTACTCATTTCGACAGACGTGGCAGAAGATCCCACCACCAAAGGACCAAGCAGCGTGGCCAGGAGGAGCAGGGATCCTGGGCCCGGGAGAAAAGGGAGTGGAGGACATCATGGACATGGGAGGAGATTATGGCAGGGGACAAGACCCTGCCATGGAAGCAGGCAGCGAAGGAGGATCAACGCCGACTCCGGGGTTCGCAACCACGACGGAAGCCCGAGAGGCAGCACCAAAATATTTTTTTGGGGGGGGCACACGGAGTGGTCGGCGGAGCCGAGGGGTGAACCAGAGCCAGTCAGGGAGTCAAGTGAGGAACTCGACGAAAGATTCCGGAGAGAGGTGTTGGCGTTGAGAGCGCTGCAGAGCGGGCGTGCTGAGGAGCGTGACACCAGTCCGGTGTCATATGCACCAGTTTCACGCATCTGGCCTCCAGTGCGCCTCCTCCGTCCGGTGCGTCCTGTGTCTCCTCCACGAACTCGCCCTGAGGTGTGTGTCACCATTCCGGTACAATGTGTGCCGTTCAACGCACCGTGTCTCCAGTGCGCCTTCACAGCCCAGTGCGTCCTGTGCCAGCGCCCCGCACTTGCCGGGCTAAAGTGAGCATCCTGCCAGGACGGGTTGTGCCGGCTCAGCACTCCTGGTCTCCAGTACGCCTCCTCGGACCAGGATATCCTGCGCCGGCTCTACGCACTGTATCCCCAGTGCGCCTCCACAGTCCAGGACGTCCTGTGCCTCCTCCCCGCACTCGCCCTGAGGTGTATGTCATCAGCCCGGTGCCATCTGTACCGGTCCCACGCATCAGGCCTCCAGTGCACCTCCACAGTCCAGAGTTTCCGGCGACAGTTCCCAGTCCAGAGTTTCCGGCGACAGTTCCCAGTCCAGAGCTTCCGGCGGCAGTTCCCAGTCCAGAGCTTCCGGCGACAGTTCCCAGTCCAGAGCTTCCGGCGACGTTTCACAGTCCAGAACCTCCTGAGACGGTCCACGGTCCGGAACCTCCTGAGACGGTCCGCGGTCCGGAACCTCCTGAGATGGTCCGCGGTCCGGAACCTCCCCGGCGACGATCCACGGTCCGGAGTCCCCTGAGACGGTCCGCGGTCCGGAGTCCCCGGCGACGATCCACGGTCCGGAGTCCCCGGCGACAATCTATGATCCGGTTCCTCCGGTGACGATCCACGGTCCGGAGCTTCCGGCGACGATCCACGGTCCGGTTCCTACGGCGATGACCCACGGTCCGGTTCCTCCGGTGACGACCCACGGTCCGGAGCTTCCGAAGACGATCCCCGCACCAGAGCCGCCATGGAGGAAGACGTATCTGCGAGCGGAGTGGGTACTTCACCCCGCACCGGAGCCCCCCCCGATGGTAGATGCCCACCCGGACCCTCCCCTATTGAGTCAGGTTTTGCGGTCGGAGTCCGCACCTTTGGTGGGGGGTTACTGTCACGCCCTGACCATAGAGAGCTTTTTATTCTCTATGTTGGTTGGGTCGGGGTGTGACTAGGGTGGGTCATCTCGGTGTTTGTGTGTCTATGTTGGCCTGTTATGGTTCCCAATCAGAGGCAGCTGTTTATCGTTGTCTCTGATTGGGGATCATATTTAGGCAGCCATTTCCCCTTTGTGCTTTGTGGGATCTTGTCTATGTCTAGTTGCCTGCGAGCACTACATAGCTTTACATTTCGTTGCTCTTTGTTATTTTTGTTTGTGAGTCTCATCGGAATAAAACATGTGGAACTCTATGCATGCTGCGCCTTGATCTACTCATTTCGACGAGCGTGACAGAAAGGCACATGCCCATCAGGCAGGTCAGGATTTTGGGGGGGGTTGCCCAAAGATTATGATCCCTTGCCTGAACATTTAAAGTATCTGTTTTCACCTACACACAGGGGAGGAACCACAAAGACCAGACTACTGTCAGTATTTTATTTTTTACTTATTGTTAGGGATGGGTCCGAGTACTCAATTCAAGGTTTGTAGTCCATAACTAATGCTGCGTTCAAGTGGGATACTCAAAAAGTACTACTTGTAAACTGGAAGCAAAGAGTTGTGTGCTTTCAACTTGAGAACGCCACAAACAAATTGTAGTGTTAAAAACCATATTAATATATTGTTTTTCATAAATAATGTTTTGTTGTTGCATTTAACTTCTGAAAATGCTGTTATCGAGGTAATTTCCTTAGTATGTGATGTCAGAGTTCAGCATGTAATAGAGGTCGGAGCTCAGAGATGATAAACAAGTTTCCCACTACTAATTACCAGTTGCGGTGGCGTTCAAGTGGATTTCTCCCAGTCGTATTCTGGTATTTACGAATTTAGGAGCTGTTATGAACGCCTCATAATAATCGCCACATGTAAGTGAACTTAACACAGCCCGGATGACTGACTGACAGACACACCTGCCTGGAGCAGACACTCACTGACACATACTAACAGTGATGGGATCCCAAGGCTCTCTGAAGGATTCGGCGCTTGCCCGAAAAAACGGATCATTACTGGGAGGTTCATTATTTGTTCACAATGCACGTTAGTGACATCTGCTGGTCAGCAATAAATAGCAGTGTGTGATTATCAGATATTATCAGCGAAAACAATGAACTGTGCAAATGTTAAATTGGCTTTTTACCAAATTACCGTACAACAGACCACATATTCACTCTGCACACACTTTTTTTTACCTTTATTTAACTAGGCAAGTCAGTTAAGAACAAATTATTATTTACAATGACGGCCTAGAAACAGTGGGCTAACTGTCTTGTTCAGGGGCAGAATGACAGATTTTTACCTTGTCAGCTCTGGAATTCGATCTATGAACCTTTACGGTTACTGGCCCAATGCTCTAACCACTAGGCTACCTGCCACTCTAATTGACAAACATACAAACAAAAACAAAGGCAAAGTCTTCTCATGTTTTCTTGATTTCAAAAATGCTTTTGACTCAATTTGGCATAAGGGACTGCTATACAAATTGATGGAAAGTGGTGTTGGGGGAAAATATTATAGACATTATAAAATCCAAGTACACAAACAACAAGTGTGCGATTAAAATGGGTAAAAAACACACACATTTCTTTCCAAAGGGCCGGGGGGTGAGACAGGGATGCAGCTTAAGCTCCACCCTCTTCAATATATATTTCAACGAATTGGCGAGGGCACTAGAATGGTCTGCAGCACCCGGCCTCACCCTACTAGAATCTGAAGTCAAATATCTATTGTTTGCTGATGATCTGGTGCTTCTCTCCTCAACTGTCACGTTCCTGACCTATTTCTGTTAGTTTGTTGTATGTGTTAGTTGGTCAGGACGTGAGTTTGGGTGGGCATTCTATGTTGTCTGTTTCTATGTTGGTTTAAGGGTTGCCTGGTATGGCTCTCAATTAGAGGCAGGTGTTTGGCGTTCCTCTAATTGAGAGTCATATTTAGGTAGGTTGTTTCACTGTGTTCGTTGTGGGTGGTTGTCTCCTGTGTCTGTGTATATGTTTGCACCATACGGGACTGTTTGCGGTTTGTTCGTTTTATGTAGTCTGTTCCTGTTCATTGCGTTCTTCACGTTATATGTAAGTTCGTCGTTCAGGTCTGTCTGCATCGTTTATTTGTTTTGTTTGTTTATGCAAGTTTAGTTTGTTTTTTCGTCGTGTTCAATAAATCATGTCATTTCACTACGCTGCGCCTTGGTTCGATCACTACTCCTCCTCTTCGGATGAAGAGGAGGAGGAACGCCGTTACAGAACCACCCACCAATCCAGAACCAAGCAGCGTAATTTCGAGCAACGGGAAAGTATACAGGACTTGTGGAGTTGGGAGCAAATATTTAACGGAGAAGGACCATGGGCTAAAGTGAATCACCGTCCATGGGAACAGCTGGAGGCAGTTCGGAGAGCGGAGGAAAAGAGAGAGAGGAACCGGCGTTATGAGGGGACGCGTCTTGCACGGAAGCCCGAAAAGCCCGTGAGTAACACCCAAAAATTTATTGGGGGGGGGGCTAAGAGGTAGTGGGTCAAGGGCAGGTAGGAGACCTGCGCCCACTTCCCAGGCTAACCGTGGAGAGCGGGAGTACGGGCAGACACCGTGTTACGCAGTAGAGCGCACGGTGTCTCCTGTACGTGTGCATAGCCCGGTGCGGGTTATTCCACCTCCCCGCACTGGTAGGGCTAGATTGGGCATTGAGCCAGGTGTCATGAAGCCGGCTCAACGCGTCTGGTCTCCAGTGCGTCTCCTCGGGCCGGCATACATGGCACCAGCCTTACGCATGGTGTCCCCGGTTCGCCTACATAGCCCGGTGCGGGTTATTCCACCTCCCCGCACTGGTCGGGCGACCGGGAGCATTCAACCAGGTAAGGTTGGGCAGGCTCAATGCTCAAGAGAGCCAGTACGCTTGCACTGTCCGGTATTTCCGGCGCTACCTCTCCGCCCCAGCCCAGTACCACCAGTGCCTCCACTACGCACCAGGTTTCCAGTGCGTCTCCAGAGCCCTGTTCCTCCTCCACGCACTTTTCCTATGGTGCGTGTATCCAGTTCGGTGCCTCCAGTTCCGACAACACGCACTAAGCCTCCTGTGCGTCTCCAGAGCCCTGTACGCACTGTTCCTTCTCCCCGTACTCGTCCTGATGTGCGTGCACTCAGCCCGGTGCCACCAGTGCCGGTACCACGCACCAGGCCCATAGTGCGCTTCGAGAGGTCAGTGTGCCCTGTCCCTGCTCCCCGCACTAGGCTTGAGGTGCGTGTCTCCAGTCCGGTGCCTCCAGTTCCGGCACCACGTACCAGGCCTACAGTGCGTCTCAGCCGGCCAGAGTCTGCCGTCTGCTCAACGGCGCCTGAACTGTCCGTCTGCCAAGCGCCGCATGAACTGCCCGTCTGCCATGAGCCTGCAAAGCCGCCCGTCTGCCATGAGCCTACAGAGCCTTCCGCCAGACAGGAGCCGCTAGAGCCTTCCGCCAGACAGGAGCAGCCAAAGCCTTCCGCCAGACAGGATCAGCCAGAGCCATCCGTCTCCGCAGCGCCATCTGAGCCATCCGTCTCCGCAGCGCCATCTGAGCCATCCGTCTCCCCAGCGCCATCTGAGCCATCCGTCTCCCCAGCGCCATCTGAGCCATCCGTCTCCCCAGCGCCATCTGAGCCATCCGTCTCCCCAGCGCCATCTGAGCCATCCGTCTCCCCAGCGCCATCTGAGCCATCCGTCTCCCCAGCGCCATCTGAGCCATCCGTCTCCCCAGCGCCATCTGAGCCATCCGTCTCCCCAGCGCCATCTGAGCCATCCGTCTGTCCCGAGCCATTAGAGCCGCCCGTCTGTCCCGAGCCGTCAGAGCTGATAGTCAGTCAGGAGCCGCTAGAGCCATTCGTCAGACAGGATCTGACAGAGCCGCCAACCAGACAGGATCTGCCAGAGCCGCCAACCAGACAGGATCTGCCAGAGCCGCCAACCAGACAGGATCTGCCAGAGCCGCCAACCAGACAGGATCTGCCAGAGCCGCCAACCAGACAGGATCTGCCAGAGCCGCCAACCAGACTGGATCTGCCAGAGCCGTCAGCGAGCCATGACCGTCCAGAGCCGTCAGCGAGCCATGACCGCCCAGAGCCGTCAGCGAGCCATGACCGTCCAGAGCCGTCAGCGAGCCATGACCGTCCAGAGCCGTCAGCGAGCCATGACCGTCCAGAGCCGTCAGCGAGCCATGACCGTCCAGAGCCGTCAGCGAGCCATGAGCGTCCAGAGCCGTCAGCCAGCCATGAGCGTCCAGAGCCGTCAGCCAGTCATGAGCTGCCCCTCAGCCCAGAGCGGCCATTAATCCAGAACTGCCCCTCAGTCCAGAGCTGTCTCTCTGTCCGGAGCTGCTCTTCAGTCCGGAGTTGCCTCTCTATCCTGAGCTACCTCTCTATCCTGACCTACCTCTCTGTCCTTAGCTATATCTCTGTCCTGAGCTACCTTGTCCCGGTGCTGCCCCTTGTCCCGGTGCTGCCCCTTATCTTAAGGTTACTTTTTCAATTTAGGGGGTGTAATATGAGGGTGGTCATTCGTAGGGGGAGACGAAAGCTGGGATTGACTATGGTGGGGTGGGGACCTCGCCCTGAGCCTGAGCCACCACCGTGGTCAGATGCCCACCCAGACCCTCCCCTAAACTTTGTGCTGGTGCGCCCGGAGTTCGCACCTTAAGGGGGGGGTTATGTCACGTTCCTGACCTATTTCTGTTAGTTTGTTGTATGTGTTAGTTGGTCAGGACGTGAGTTTGGGTGGGCATTCTATGTTGTCTGTTTCTATGTTGGTTTAAGGGTTGCCTGGTATGGCTCTCAATTAGAGGCAGGTGTTTGGCGTTCCTCTAATTGAGAGTCATATTTAGGTAGGTTGTTTCACTGTGTTCGTTGTGGGTGGTTGTCTCCTGTGTCTGTGTATATGTTTGCACCATACGGGACTGTTTGCGGTTTGTTCGTTTTATGTAGTCTGTTCCTGTTCATTGCGTTCTTCACGTTATATGTAAGTTCGTCGTTCAGGTCTGTCTGCATCGTTTATTTGTTTTGTTTGTTTATGCAAGTTTAGTTTGTTTTTTCGTCGTGTTCAATAAATCATGTCATTTCACTACGCTGCGCCTTGGTTCGATCACTACTCCTCCTCTTCATTCCTCTTCGGATGAAGAGGAGGAGGAACGCCGTTACATCAACCAAGGAGGGCCTACAGCAGCACCTAGGTCTTCTGCACAGATTCTGTCAGACCTGGGCCCTGACAGTAAATCTCAGTAAGACAAAAATAATGGTGTTCCAAAAAAGGTCCAGTTGCCAGGACCACGAATACAAATTCCATCTAGACACTGTTGTGCTAGCCTAGAGCACACAAAACACTATACATACCTTGGCCTAAACATCAGCGCCACTGGTAACTTCCACAAAGCTGTGAACGATGTGAGAGAAAAGGCAAGAAGGGCCTTCTATGCCATCAAAAGGAACATGAAATTCGACATACCAATTAGGATCTGTCTAAAATTACTTGAATCAGTTATAGAACCCATTGCCCTTTATGGTTGTGAGGACTGGGGTCCGTTCACCAACCAAGATTTCACAAAATGGGACAAACACCAAATCAAGACTCTGCATGCAGAATTCTGCAAAAATATCCTCTGTGTACAATGTAAAACACCAAATAATACATGCAGAGAAGAATTAGGCTAATACCCGCTAATTATCAAAATCCAGAAAAGAGCTGTTAAATTCTACAACCACCTAAAAGGAAGTGATTACCAAACCTTCCATAACAAAGCCATCACCTACAGAGAAATTAACCTGGAGAAGAGCCCCCCTAAGCAAGGTGGTCCTGGGGCTCTGTTCACAAACAGACCCCACAGAGGTCCAGGACAGCAACACATACAGACCCAACCAAATCATGAGAAAACAAAAAGATAATTACTTGACGCATTGGAAAGAATTTACAAAAAAAATCTGCGCAAAATAGAACGCTATTTGGCCCTAAACAGAGTACACAGTGTCAGAATACCTGACCACTGTGACTGACCCAAACTTAAGGAAAGCTTTGACTATGTACAGACTCAGTGAGCATAGCCTTGCTATTGAGAAAGGTCACCGAATGCAGACATGGCTCTCAAGAGAAGACAGGCTATGTTGTCTTAGGTCTCTCTTTATTTAGTGTTGTGTTGTCTCTCTTGTCGTGATGTGTGTTTTGTCCTATATTTAAATATGTTATTTTTAATCCCAGCCGACGTCCCCGCAGGAGGCCTTTTGGTAGGCCGTCATTTTAAATAAGAATTTGTTCTTAACTGACTTGCCTAGTTAAATAAAGGTTACATAAATATGTGCACACTGCCCACAAAATGAGGTGGAAATTGAGCTGCACTTCCTAATCTCCTGCCAAATGTATGACCATATTAAAGACACATATTACCCTCAGATTACACAGACCTCCAATTTTGATAAACTCCCATATCTATTGGGTGAAATGCCACAGTGTGCAATCATGACCTGTTGCCACAAGAAAAGGTCAACCAGTGAAAAACAAACACCTATATTTATGTTTATTTATTTTTCCATTTGTACTTTCACTATTTGCACATCATTACAACACTGTATATAGAGATATGACATTTGAAATTACTTTATTATTTTGGAACTTGTGTAAGTGTAACGTTTACTGTTAATTATTTGTATTGTTTATTTATTTTGTTTATTATCTATTTCACTTGCTTTGGAAATGTAAACATATGTTTCCCATGCCAATAAAGGCCCTTTAAATTGAATAGGCCCTTTAAATTTTTTCATCCACTATTTTCATCAATATCCCGTGGCGAAGCGGTAAATCGTTAGCTTTAATAATAATAGTGTAACGACCCTGGGTTTATAAGCGCGGAAATCGACTCTGCCGCTTGAGCATGCTTTTGCGGCACAGTCGATAGCGCGCCGGACCTCGGGCTCGAAGGTCAAGGGTTCGAGACCTGCTCCCTGCCTGTTTCATTACAATAGGTTGGAAAAGCAGGTCTACATCATGCCTGCCTTTAAGTTGACTATTTTTCTAAAACGGAATCTATTGCATTAATTAGGGTGCTTAAGACAGAATCTTATACTAGACTAAGTAAAACACATTATTTGAACAACACTGCAGATAGTATGGTTTCACATAAAACAATTTTCAAAATAGCGTGCCTTCAACCTCATACCATTACGTCTCTAACTGTTCTATAGTTCCCGACTCTACCCGCTAAACTACCGGTCAGGTGAACCTATTGGCACAACATCCTAATTATATTTGTGAGTACGGTGTCCAGTAGAAGTCGGTGTTTGAAAGCAGCTTGGACTCGAAGAAATCACCGGAACCACGGCAAAATCAGTGGGATCTCGCATTTTGCGTCACACGGGTTGAAAAAGCACGTGATTTAAAGGAAGCTTTGACGTCATTGATGACGTACTTTGATAAAGTGATAAATGCGTCCGCCACCCGCACACTGCTTCGAAGTTAGCTGCTTAGCGAGTTCGGCACCTTCCCCGTTATCAAACAATCACTACAGACAACTGACTGACAACCCAATGGTACTTTAGAAAGACTGTGTCTATATTGGTCTAGCAATATCTGCAATATCTTCTAAATCCAAGATGGCGTAGCAGTCGGACGTGTCTTTGTCTTGTCTTGTCCCGTGTAAATAGTCTTCGTATTTTTCGTATACATTTCGTATATATTTTAATTTCACTTTCCGTCTAGGAACTGAATATACATTCCTACATTCCGCCTCACCCAATGTGGTACGGACCTGCTATTTTTTTTATACTTTAGAACCGTAACCCCAATCAGAAGCTAGCCAGATAACTAGCTACTAGCTAGTAGTCAGTTAGCCACTGCTGCGGTCTTCGCCCTTAACTCGGACACAGCCAGCTTCAATACCGGGCCAATACCTGCCAGTCTGCAAGCGCGATATCAACCCAGAGCATATAGGACTGCTTTTTCTCTACCACATCACCGGATTCCTGACGCAAGCTCTGGACAATTACACCGTATCATCACAGCTAGCTAGCTGCAACCGAGTGGCTACTACTGGCTAACACCTCTGTCCCGAAGCAAGCACCAGTTAGCCTTGAGCTAGCCTCGAGCTAGGCCCATCTGCCGGCTAGCCGAAGAGGTCTACCAGCGAATTCTTGGGCTACAATACCTCTTTTGCCAATTGGACTGGACCTTTTTTTGCCGACACAGAGCCCTGCCAATCCATCACAACTGGTCTAAATCAGCTACAAGCTAATTTAGCCATTTTTTTGCCGCTGCTAGTAGCTTTTACCTTCTGCACAGACACCAGCCCTGTTATTAGCCTGGATATTACTCACCAATTTACCAGCATCGGACTGTCTCTCGACAACAACGCCGGATTCCTGCCGTAATCCCTGAGCCACTACTTCTGATCCTCACAGCTAGCTTGCAGCTAGCGCAGCTAGCGCAGCTAGCGCCACTGCCACGAAGCTAGCACCAGTTAGCAAACAC
Source organism: Salvelinus alpinus (assembly GCF_045679555.1). Classification (NCBI taxonomy): domain Eukaryota; kingdom Metazoa; phylum Chordata; class Actinopteri; order Salmoniformes; family Salmonidae; genus Salvelinus; species Salvelinus alpinus. The sequence goes on from NC_092109.1 coordinate 11,057,422, forward strand.
AATTCTACGATTCACAACCTCTCTTTCGCCATCCGGCTTGGATTCTCTGTCGACACGACCACGTCTGAGCAGACCCCCTCCGTCTGAGCAGACCACCCCCCGGGCTACTAACTTTAAACGCCGCGTGCTAGCTTAGTGGAGGCCTCCCTGCTCCATCTACGGCTGCCCCCTGGACACTATGATCACTTGGCTACATAGCTGATGCATGCTTGACTGTCCATTAATTCACGGTACTCCATTCTGTTTATTTGTGTTTTATCTGTCGGCTCTGTGCTTTAACTCAGGATCTGTGTGTAGTTAATCCGACCCTTTCTGCCTAGTCGTCGCCATTTTTACCTGTTGTTGCTGTGTTAGACTAGCACCCTGTTATTGCTGCTGTTATCTTACCTGTTGTTTTAGCTAGCTCTCCCAATCAAGACCTGCAATCACTTTATGCCTTATTGTATGTCTCTCTCAAATATCAATATGCCTTGCATACTGTTGTTCAGGCTAGTTATCATTATCATTGTTTTGGTTTGCAATGGACCCTGTAGTTCCACTCTCCGTACCTCTGATACCTCCTTTGTCCCACCCCCCACACATGCGGTGACCTCACCCATTGAGACCAGCATGTCCAGAGATACAACCTCTCTTATCATCACCCAGTGCCTGGGCTTGCCTCCGCTGTACCCGCGCCCCACCATACCCTTGTCTGCACATTATGCCCAGAATCTATTCTACCACGCCCATAAATCTGCTCCTTTTATTCTTTGTCCCCAACGCTCTAGGCGACCAGTTTTGATAGCCTTTAGCCGCACCCTCATCCTACTACTCCTCTGTTCCTCGGGTGATGTGGAGGTAAACCCAGGCCCTGCATGTCCCCAGTCACCCTCATTTGTTGACTTCTGTGATCGAAAAAGCCTTGGCCTCATGCATGTCAACATCAGAAGCCTCCTCCCTAAGTTTGCCTTACTCACCGCTTTAGCACACTCTGCCAATCCTGATGTCCTTGCCGTGTCCGAATCCTGGCTTAGGAAGGCCACCAAAAATTCTGAGATTTCCATACCCAACTATAACACTTTCCGTCAAGATAGAACTGCCAAAGGGGGAGGAGTTGCAATCTACTGCAGAGATAGCCTGCAAAGTTCTGTCATACTTTCCAGGTCTATGCCCAAACAGTTCGAACTTCTAATTTTAAAAATTAATCTCTCCAGAAATAAGTCTCTCACTGTTGCCGCCTGCTACCGACCCCCCTCAGCTCCCAGCTGTGCCCTGGACACCATCTGTGAATTGATCGCTCCCCATCTAGCTTCAGAGTTTGTTCTGTTAGGTGACCTAAACTGGGATATGCTTAACACCCCGGCAGTCCTACAATCCAAGCTTGATGCCCTCAATCTCACACAAATCATCAAGGAACCCACCAGGTACAACCCTAAATCCGTAAACATGGGCACCCTAATAGACATTATCCTGACCAACCTGCCCTCCAAATACACCTCTGCTGTCTTCAATCAAGATCTCAGCGATCACTGCCTCATTGCCTGTATCCGCCACGGGTCCGCGGTCAAACGACCACCCCTCATCACTGTCAAACGCTCCCTAAAACACTTCTGCGAGCAGGCCTTTCTAATCGACCTGGCCCGGGTACCCTGGAAGGATATTGACCTCATCCCGTCAGTTGAGGATGCCTGGTCATTCTTTAAATGTTACTTCCTCACCATATTAGACAGGCATGCTCCGTTCAAAAAATGCAGAACCAAGAACAGATATAGCCCTTGGTTCACTCCAGACCTGACTGCCCTCGACCAGCACAAAAACATCCTGTGGCGAACTGCAATAGCATCGAAGAGCCCCCGCGATATGCAACTGTTCAGGGAAGTCAGGAACCAATACACGCAGTCAGTCAGGAAAGCAAAGGCCAGCTTTTTCAAGCAGAAATTCGCATCCTGTAGCTCTAACTCCAAAAAGTTCTGGGATACTGTAAAGTCCATGGAGAACAAGAGCACCTCCTCCCAGCTGCCCACTGCACTGAGGCTAGGTAACACGGTCACCACCGATAAATCCGTGATAATCGAAGACTTCAACAAGCATTTCTCAATGGCTGGCCATGCCTTCCTCCTGGCGACTCCAACCTTGGCCAACAGCCCCGCCCCCCCCGCTGCTACTCGCCCAAGCCTCCCCAGCTTCTCCTTTACCCAAATCCAGATAGCAGATGTTCTGAAAGAGCTGGAAAACCTGGACCCATACAAATCAGCTGGGCTTGACAATCTGGACCCCCTATTTCTGAAACTGTCCGCCGCCATTGTCGCACCCCCTATTACCAGCCTGTTCAACCTCTCCTTCGTATCATCTGAGATCCCCAAGGATTGGAAAGCTGCCGCGGTCATCCCCCTCTTCAAAGGGGGAGACACCCTGGACCCAAACTGTTACAGACCTATATCCATCCTGCCCTGCCTATCTAAGGTCTTCGAAAGCCAAGTCAACAAACAGATCACTGACCATCTCGAATCCCACCGTACCTTCTCCGCTGTGCAATCCGGTTTCCGAGCCGGTCACGGGTGCACCTCAGCCACGCTCAAGGTACTAAACGATATCATAACCGCCATCGATAAAAGACATTACTGTGCAGCCGTCTTCATCGACCTGGCCAAGGCTTTCGACTCTGTCAATCACCATATTCTTATCGGCAGACTCAGTAGCCTCGGTTTTTCTAATGACTGCCTTGCCTGGTTCACCAACTACTTTGCAGACAGAGTTCAGTGTGTCAAATCGGAGGGCATGTTGTCCGGTCCTCTGGCAGTCTCTATGGGGGTACCACAGGGTTCAATTCTCGGGCCGACTCTTTTCTCTGTATACATCAATGATGTTGCTCTTGCTGCGGGCGATTCCCTGATCCACCTCTACGCAGACGACACCATTCTATATACTTCCGGCCCTTCCTTGGACACTGTGCTATCTAACCTCCAAACGAGCTTCAATGCCATACAACACTCCTTCCGTGGCCTCCAACTGCTCTTAAACGCTAGTAAAACCAAATGCATGCTTTTCAACCGTTCGCTGCCTGCACCCGCACGCCTGACTAGCATCACCACCCTGGACGGTTCCGACCTAGAATATGTGGACATCTATAAGTACCTAGGTGTGTGGCTAGACTGCAAACTCTCCTTCCAGACTCATATCAAACATCTCCAATCCAAAATCAAATCAAGAATCGGCTTTCTATTCCGCAACAAAGCCTCCTTCACTCACGCCGCCAAACTTACCCTAGTAAAACTGACTATCCTACCGATCCTCGACTTCGGCGATGTCATCTACAAAATAGCTTCCAACACTCTACTCAGCAAACTGGATGCAGTTTATCACAGTGCCATTCGTTTTGTTACTAAAGCACCTTATACGACCCACCACTGCGACCTGTATGCCCTAGTCGGCTGGCCCTCGCTACATGTTCGTCGTCAGACCCACTGGCTCCAGGTCATCTACAAGGCTATGCTAGGTAAAGTGCCGCCTTATCTCAGTTCACTGGTCACGATGGCTACACCCACCCGCAGCACGCGCTCCAGCAGGTGTATCTCACTGATCATCCCTAAAGCTAAAACCTCATTTGGACGCCTTTCCTTCCAGTTCTCTGCTGCCTGCGACTGGAACGAATTGCAAAAATCTCTGAAGTTGGAGACTTTTATCTCCCTCAACAACTTTAAAAATCTGCTATCCGAGCAGCTAACCGATCGCTGCAGCTGTACATAGTCCATCTGTAAACTACCCACCCAATTTACCTACCTCACCCCCCATACTGCTTTTATTTATTTACTTTTCTGCTCTTTTGCACACCAGTATCTCTTCTTGCACATGATCATCTGATGATTTATCACTCCAGTGTTAATCTGCTAAATTGTAATTATTCGATTTATTGCCTACCTCATGCCTTTTGCACACATTGTATATAGATTCTCTTTTTTTCTACCATGTTATTGACTTGTTTATTGTTTACTCCATGTGTAACTCTGTGTTGTCTGTTCACACTGCTATGCTTTATCTTGGCCAGGTCGCAGTTGCAAATGAGAACTTGTTCTCAACTAGCCTACCTGGTTAAATAAAGGTGAAATAAAAATAAAATAAATAAAATATGCTTGTATTCAGGCTTAAATTGGGGTTCCTCTCCTGCGATAACCCATCCAAACCACTAGGGGAGAACAGAGACATTCTGGCCGCAAGATACACTAGACTTTCCTTACGTCATCCAAATGCGGCAGCTGAAAGGTGGAATGCGATTCGTGCTAAATTGTTTTCGGTTAAATACATTGACTTCTGTTTTCAGATCAAAGGAAACACGATTTATGTTAACTGTTGAGAATAATTCATATTTTACTGGGTGAGTAAGGAAAATGTTGACGACGTTACAGCAAAAATGTGCCTTGAGAACTAACGTAGTTAGCTAGCGCTAGCTAATCCTCTGTCGATAGCCCAGACATTTTTGATACTTCTCTCAATACGTCTGTGTTGTCGATATAATTTGATAGCTAACTATCTGACGTAGAAATACTTTGGTTTTGCTGCTAGTAGCTAATACACATTTTATTTCAGATCATGTTGATTGTATAAGTAAGGTTGTCTGTTACCCAAAAGTGAACCCAAGAAAAAGATGCCACCTCACAAGAAAAACGGGATACCGGACAGGTAAATAGCCACTGTTTGAACGGTTAACTATTTAATGCTAATGTAGACGGGATTATAGACTGTCATATTGATGTCCTACAATCTCTCCTACAGATGGGAAGACTACCAGGCCGTAGGGAAGATTATATCTGGGACGCGGTTCATCGCTTTTAAAGTCCCTCTGAAACCGGTAACTGTCAAGAGTTGTGTGTGTGTGTGTGTGTGTTTTAGTCACTCAACTCCACGATGTACTTGATGTGAAATACATGGTGGATTTCAGTGACTTCGCTGTGTGTCCCCCTGGTGTGTTGTCAAGCACTGGGTAGTCTAGGGAACCCAGAACTAGAATCTAGCGGGATTGTGTCAGATGCTCAATGTTATGTTTTAATTTTATTTAATAAACTAAGTCATTTGAGACCAAATTCTTATTTTACAATGACGGCCTACCATTATGCGAGTCTGTCCAAAAGAGATTAAGCACTGGGTTACGGGGTTGGTGTTAGTGGCCTTGGGGTTTGTAATAGGTATACTGGGATGTATTCGTTATTCAGATTCCGTTGCAAAACGTTTTGCAACAGGAACCTTTTACTCTAGGATGCAAACAGAGCAAACAAAACGGTGAGGGACCTACCTGAATATGTCAACTAATGGTACACCCCTGGTAGCTAGGATTGTTAGTAGTTACTAGGCTAATAACTGTGTGTGTTCCAGTCCCTGTGTCGTCATGTTGAACGTTCGCAGGCGTTTGGTCCATGGGAGCTGATGCAGACTATGGAGAAAGATGGACAGGAGCTGGGACTGATTATAGACCTCACCTTTACTACGCGCTACTACAAACCTGAGGTACACACACACACACACACACACACACACACACACACACACACACACAATCACTTACTGTGTAGTCTAGTGTAGTTTGTGTGTGTGTGTGTAGGACCTTCCAGACTCCGTGTTCTACCTGAAGATTTTCACAGCTGGTCATGAAGTTCCCAGCGACCCCACAATCCTTAGCTTCAAACGTGCCGTCCGCGGGTTCCTACGAGACAACACACACAACGGTCAGTCACACACCACACACACACCCTCACTGGTGGTTAGTGAAACTGATTGTCTGTGTCTTGTTAGTTAATCGTCAACACATCAGCAGAAATACAAGATAATGTAAACGTATTTATTATCTTTCTCTTTCAAAGATAAGCTGATCGGAGTACACTGTACTCATGGGCTCAACAGGACAGGCTACCTGGTCTGTAGGTAAGGAGCTTTTAGCAGATTTTGTGGAGTTTCTGGTAGATTCTACATGTGCTTAGTTTGTAACCTATATCTTTCTCTTCTCCTCTTCTCTCTCCTCTTCAGGTATCTGATAGATGTAGATGGGATCGATCCTAAAGAGGCTGTGGAGTGTGAGTACTGAACCTCATTCAAAAATTGTGTGCACGCATGCATGTGTGTAATGTTTTTCCCCATGTGTTATTCCAGTGTTTAACTCTTCGCGGGGTCACCCCATAGAAAGAGAGAACTACCTGAAAGACCTACAGACTGGGCCAAAGAGAAGGTAATTTGTGTGTCTGTTGGTCGGTCTCTCTATCGTTGTCTCTGTCCATCCATACTTTTATTCATCCATTTCTCCTCCCTCTGCAGTAACGATGGGATGGAGGAGTCGGAGCAGGAGCCAATCAGAGGCCGCTCTGGCAGTCGTCATAACATTCTCGACTCTCCTGCCCACCACCGCGACAGACATTACGACAGGCATGACCACAACCAATTTGTGTAAGCACCCTGACCTCTAACCCTTATAGACATACAGGTATGTCTATATACAGTGCTATCGTAAAGTATTCAGATCCCTTGACTTTTTCCCCCAAAATTTAAAGTTATAGCCTTATTCTAAAATTGATTAAATATATCAATCTACACACAACACCCCATAATTTCAAAGCGAGAGCAGGTATTTAGACATTTTTGCAAAAAAAGAAACCAGATACCTTATTTACATACTCATTTTTCAACCACTCCACAAATTTCTTGTTAACAAACTATAGTTTTGGCAAGTCGTGTAGGACATCTACTTTGTGCATGACACAAGTAATTTTTCCAACAATTGTTTACAGACAGATTATTTCACTTATAATTCACTGTATCACAATTTCAGTGGGTCAGAAGTTTACATACACTAAATTAACTGTGTCTTTAAACGGCTTACAGAATTTCAGAAAATGATGTCATGGCTTTAGAATTTTCTGATAGGCTAATTGACATTATTTGAGTCAATTGGAGGTGTACCTGTGGATGTATTTCATCATGGCATCATGGGAAAATCAAAAGGAATCAGCCAAGACCTCAGAAAATAAATTGTAGAGTCTGGTTCATCCTTGGGAGAAATTTCCAAATGCCTGAAAGTACCACGTTCATCTGTACAAACAATAGTACGCAAGTATTAACACCATGGGACCACGCAGCCGTCATACCGCTCAGGAAGAAGACGCGTTCTGTCTCCTAGAGATGAACGTACTCTGGTGCGAAAAGTGCAAATCAATCCCAGAACAACAGCAAAGGACCTTGTGAAGATGCTGGAGGAAACGGGTACCAAAGTATCTATATCCACAGTAAAATAAGTCCTATATTGACATAACCTGAAAGGCCCCTCGACAAGGAAGAAGCCACTGCTCCAAAACCACCATAAAAAAGCCAGAATACGGTTTGTAACTGCACATGGGGACAATGTCCTTTTTGGAGAAATGTCCTCTGGTCTGATGAAACAAAAATAGAACTGTTTGGCCATAATGACCATCGTTATGTTTGGAGGAAAAAGGGGGAGGCTTGCAAGCCGAAGAACACCATCCCAACCGTGATGCACGGGGGTGGCAGCATCATGTTGTGGGGGTGCTTTGCTGCAGGAGGGACTGGTGCACTTCACAAAATAGATGGCATCACGAGGGAAAATTATGTGGATATATTGAAGCAACAACTCAAGAAAACAGACAGGAAGTTAAAGCTTGGTCGCAAATGGGTCTGCCAAATGGACAATAACCCCAAGCATACTTCCAAAGTTGTGGCAAAATGGCTTAAGGACAACAAAGTCAAGGTATTGGAATGGCCATCACAAAGCACTGACTTCAATCCTATAGAAAATGTGTGGGCAGAACTGAAAAAGCGTGTGCGAGCAAGGAGGCCTACAAACCTGTCTCGGTTACACCAGCTCTATCAGGAGGAATGGGCCAAAATTCACCCAACTTATTGTGGAAGTTTGTGGAAGGCTACCTGAAACGTTTGACCCAAGTTAAACAATTTAAAGGCAATGCTACCAAATACTATTTGAGTGTATGTAAACTTCTGACCCACTGGGAATGTGATGAAAGAAATAAAAGCTGTAATAAATAATTCTCTCTTCTGACATTTCACATTCTTAAAATAAAGTGGTGATCCTAACTGACCTAAGACAGGGAATTTTTACTAGGATTAAATGTCAGGAAATGTGAAACTGAGTTTAAATGTATTTGGCTGAGGTGTATGTAAACTTCCGACTTCAACTGTAAGTATTCAGACCCTTTGCAATGAGACTTGCAATTGAGCTCAGGTGCATCCTGTTTCCACTGGCCATCCATGATGTTTCTACAACTTGAATTTACCACAGGTGGACTCCGTTCAATTGATTTGACATGATTTGGAAAAGCGCACACACCTGTCTATTTAAGGTCCCACAGTTCACAGTGCATGTCAGAGCAAAACCCAAGCCATGAGGACGAATGAGTTGTCCGTAGAGCTCCGAGACAGGATTGTGTCGCGGCAAAGATCTGGGGAAGGGTACATTAAAGTGTCTGCAGTATTGAAGCGCCCGGCAAACAGTGGCCATCATTCTTAAATGGAAGAAGCTTGGAACGACTAAGACTTCCTAGAGCTGGCCGCCTGGCCTAACTGAGCTTTTGGGGGAGAAGGGCCTTGGTCAGGGAGGGGACCAAGAATCCAATCGTCACTCTGACAGAGCTCTAGAGTTCCTCTGTGGAGATGGGAGAACCTTCCAGAAGGACAACCATCTCTGCTGCACTTCACCATAGTAGTGGCCAGACGGGAGCCACTCTTCAGTAAAAGGCACCTGACAGCCTGCTTGGAGTTTGCCAAAAGACACCTGAAGGACTCAGACCATGAGAAACAAGATTCTCTGGTCTGATGAAACCAAGATTGGCCTGATGCCAAGTGTCACATCTGGAGGAAACCTGGCACCATACCTACGGTGAAGCATGGTGGTGGTGGCAGCATCATGCCGTGGCATGTTTTTCAGCGGCAGGGACTTGGAGTCTCGTCAGGATCAAGGCAAAGATGAATGGAGCAAAGTACAGAGAGATGCTTGACGAAAACCTGCTCCAAAGTGCTGGGGACCTCAGACTGGGGCGACGGTTCACCTTCCAGCAGGACAACATCCCTAAGCACACAGCCAAGACAACGCAGGATTTGCTTCAGGACAAGTCTCTGAATGTCCTTGTGTGGCCCAGCTAGAGCCCGTTACTTAAACCCGACCGAAAATCTGTAGAGAGACCTAAAAATGGCTGTGCAACGACGATCCCCATCCAACCTGACAGAGCTTGAGAGGATCTGCGGAGAAGGATGGGAGAAACTCTCCAAATACAGGTGTGCCAAGCTTGTAGCTTCATACCACAGAAGACTCTAGGCTTCAATTGTTGCCAATGGTGCTTCAACAAAGTACTGAGTAAATTGTCTGAATATTTATGTAAATGTGATATTTAAGTTTTTAGTAAATGAGCTTTTAAAAAATTAAACACTTTTTGGTTTGTGTGTAGATGGATTGGGGGGGCATTTTAATATATATTTTTAATAATGCTGTAACGTAACAAAATATGGAAAAGGTCAAGGGGTCTGAATACTTTCCGAATTCACTCCATATGTTTAATTTTGGTGTGCCGGTTCTGCTCTTGCTCTCTCTACAGGCCTCTCCACCAGAGGGGTATGAACCACCAGACTCACGGCTTCCCTCCTCCTCTACCTCCTTATGGCATGTGGCCTCCCCATCCTAGCCTTCTCTCCCATCCTCCTCACTTCAACAACTACCAATGGACACCCCCCCCGCCACAGAACAACTGGAGGAGGCCCTACCCACCAGAGGAAGACAGGAGGGGAGGGGGGGACTGGAGGTCATCCCACCACGAGGGCGAGAGGAGAGTTCACTGCCCTCCCCCTTGCCCTGTTCTCCCCCTTTACTCCCCCAAAGGGTGGACTAATGAGCCAGAGTGGTCTGCCTCCTCCCTCCCCTCTGAAGAGATAAGTGGCCCACAGTGGAAAGTCCGCCCACGACACAAACACAGCAAAGACTGGACTAAATAGAGGAGAGGGGGGAGTGCAGTTTGCTTTTTAAAAATGAAAAGTGAAGCTTCCAGGTGTTTGACTGCTGCAGTTCCATGGGGGCTGAATAGTTTGATTTGCTTTTAGAAACATATTTTAGGTTTTAATTGAGAGATGTGTTCGGTTGAGACGGAGAGAAAGGCCTTAGTTCACTTACATAAAGTGCCTGACTGACTGTTTACTGACTGACTAACCTTGTCCCCAGGCTATTGTGTATGTAAGGCTGGTACATCAACGATTTAATGTTGGCCTTACTGGGTAAAGTGGCATTTTATTTGAGAGCATAACACTTGTGAAAGGCGAGACTCTGCTTGTGGTGTGTTAACGTATGGGGGAGGTGTTATGGGAGATGATTGGTTGGTAGATTTAAGCTGAGTAAGTTCATGCCTATGCACCTGGAGTTTCTCCAGGTCTTTCTGTATTGGCTAACGGAGGCCACGTCTAACACGTTTGTTCTCCAGGCTCTTCGCGCAATTTGGGTGGAAGTGCCTGGGAATGAGATGACTTGACGATTGATTTACTGACTGTTGGCTGACTGACTGGTTTCCATTAGACATGAGTTGCCAATGCACTCTCTGTTCCATGTATGTATCATGTATGACAGGCAAATCATATACATACGTGACCATGTCATTTATGTGCTTTTTGGTCTGAGTGTTTGTGATCAAAGGTAATAAAGAATATTGGGAGCTGAAAAAACATGGTCTGTCTCATGGTTGAATGGTCACTATGTCTTAACTAACTACATGGTCTGTTCAAACTACGAGAATGAAACAATACCCGTCATTTGCATGGAGGAAAATACGGGGGTATTGTAAAAGACGGTCCGGGTGCCTTGTAAGGATCCATCGCCGAGAGGGTAATTTACCATCGGTCTTATTAGCCAACGTACAATCAATCAATAATAAAATAGACAAACTACGAGCATGTGTATTCCACCAACGGGACATTAAAAACTGTAAAAGCTTATGTTTCGCCGAGTCGTGGCTGAACGACGACATGATTAACATACAGCTGGCGGGTTTTAAGCTTTTTCGGCAGGATAGAACAGCGGCCTCTGGTAAGACAAGGGGAGGCGGCCTATGTATATTTGTAAACAACAGCTGGTGCACAAATTCTAAGGAAGTCTTGAGGTTTTGCTCGCCTGAGGTAGAGTATCTCACGATAAGCGGTAGAGATACTCTTAATGATCGGCTATGAAAAGCCAACTGACATTTACTCCTGAGGTGCTGACTTGCTGCACCCTCGACAACTACTGTGATTATTATTATTTGACCATGCTGGTCATTTATGAACATTTGAACATCTTGGCCATGTTCTGTTATAATCTCCACCCGGCACAGCCAGAAGAGGACTGGCCACCCCTCATAGCCTGGTTCCTCTAGGTTTCTTCCTAGGTTTTGGCCTTTCTAGGGAGTTTTTCCTAGCCACCGTGCTTCTACACCTGCATTGCTTGCTGTTTGGGGTTTTAGGCTGGGTTTCTGTACAGCACTTTGAGATATCAGCTGATGTAAGAAGGGCTATATATATATTTTTGATTTGATTTGAGGATAGAGCTGCTGCTTTCAAGGAGTGGAACTCTAACCCGGGAGATTATAAGAAATCCTGCTATGCCCTCCGACGAACCATCAAGCAGGCAAAGTGTCAATACAGGACTAAGATTGAATCGTACTACACGGGCTCCGACACTCGTCGGATGTGGCAGGGCTTGCAAATTTACAGACTACAAAGGGAAGCACAGCCACGACGAGCTAAATTAATTCTATGCTCGCTTCGAGGCAAGTAACACTGAAACATGCATGACAGCACCAGCTGTTCCAGATGACTGTATGATCAAGCTCTCCATAGCCGATGTAAGACCTTTAAACAGGTTAACAATCTCAAGACCGCAGGGCCATACGGATTGCCACATCACCAACAAACTATCATGGTCCAATCACACTAAGACAGTCGTGAAGAGGGCACGACAAAACCTATACCCCCTCAGGAGTCTGAAAAGATTTGGCATGGGTCCTCAGATTTTCAAAAGGTTCTACAGCTGCACCATCTAGAGCATCCTGACTGGTTTCATCACTGCCTGGTAGGAAAACTGCTCGACCTCCGACCGCAAGGCACTACAGAGGGTAGTGTGTATGGCCCAGTACATCACTGGGGCCAAGCTTCCTGCCATCCAAGACCTCTATATCAGGTTGTGTCAGAGGAAGGCCCTAAAATTTGTCAAGAACTCCAGCCACCCTAGTCATAGACTGTTCTCTCTGCACGGCAAGTGGCACCGGAGCGCAAAGTCGAGGTCCAAAAGGCTTCTTAACAGCTTCTACCCCCAAGCCATAAGACTCCTGAAGAGCTAATCAAAGGGCTACCCAAACCCCTCTTTTACACTGCTGCTATTCTCTGTTTATAATATTTGCGTAGTCACTTTAATTCTACCTACATGTAAATATTACCTCAACTGACCGGTGCCTTGCACATTGACTCTGTACCGATACCCCCTGTATATAGCCTTGCTTGTTATTTTTCTGCTGCTGTTGAATTATTTGGTACTTTTTTCTATTTCTTATAAATCTTTTACTAAACACTTATTTATTTATTTTTTATCTTCTTAAAAGCATTGTTGGTTAAGGGCTTGTAAGGTCTTGCAAGGTCTACTCCTGTTGTATTCGGCGCATGTGACAAATAAAATTTGATTTTGATTTGATTTCATAATCTGATTACATATTAATAACCTTTACAGGATTGGTGGGTCCCCCTCGGGGCGGTTGAGCTAACATGGGCTAATGCCATTAGCATGAGGTTGTAAGTAACAAGAACATTTCCCAGGACATAGACATATCTGATATTGGCTGAAAGCTTACATTTTTGTGAATCTAACTGCACTGTCCAATTTACTGTAGTTATTACAATGAAATAATACCATGCTATTGTTTGAGAAGAGTGCACAGTTATGAACTTGAAAAGTTATTAATAAACCAATTAGGCACATTTGGGAAGTCTTGATACAACATTTGAACAGAAATGAAATGGTTCATTGTATCAGTCTAAAACTTTGCACCTACACTGCTGCCATCTATTGGCCAAAACCTAAATTGTGCCTTGGCTGGAATAATACATTCTGGCCTTTCTCTTGCATTTCAAAGATGGTACCCAAAAACTGATGTTTTTTTGTTTGTATTACCTTTTACCAGATCTAATGTGTTATATTCTCCTACATTCATTTCACATTAACACAAACTTCAAAGTGTTTCCTTTCAAATTGTATCAAAAATATGCATATCCGTGCTTCAGGTCCTGAACTACAGGCAGTTAGATTTGGGTATGTCATTTTAGGCGAAAATTGTAAAAAAGGGTCCGATCCTTAACCCTGAAAGTGCCACCAGACCTAAATGAAAAATAAAAAATAAACGAATGTCTCTATACCAAGTTGAGAGTCTCAGCTTTCAGATGCAATTGGCTCTTCGTTAAGCCCCGATCACCTTGTTTACTGTTGCAATCTCTGACAACTTTTTTCTGGAAAACTCGATTCCCCCTTCTAACCACTGGTCTCAAACTGTGTTTTTAATACACATTGAAATTAAACACCAACTACACTTTGCTAACGTATGTCAGATTCAGTGGAGGCTGCTGAGGGGAGGACATCTCATAATAATGGCTGGAACGCAGCAAATGGAATGGCATCAAACCATGTGTTTGATGTATTTGATACCATTCCATTAATTCCGCTCCAGTCATTACCACAAGCCCTTCTCCCCAATTAAGGTGCCACCAACCTCCTGCGCAATTGCCAATTTCTCAGCCTCTGAGGATCACAGAAACACAACACTGAAATATAGCTGCTAGCAGCAATTAACAGGGTTCACAGGATGACAGAAAGGACACAAGATTAGTTTGATAACAAAGCAAGCACTCTATCATGTCGGAACTATCTCCCTTTATGTGCAGTCAGGGAAGTCATTACCATGTTTATCTCTCAATACCACAAGGATGACACGTGAAGTTTAGTCTAGTGCTGTAGGTTCGTTATCTTTTAGTGTAGAAGGTCATCATTCTTAAGTCATTACTTAATGTATTGAGTTAATATAATATATAGCCAAGTTATTATTACTCATTGTGTAGTTATCCCTTTTATTTGTATTATTATGTTTCAATTATTTCTCGTAAGTAAGCATTTCACTGTTAGTCTACACCTGTTGTTCACAAAGCATGTCACAAATAACATTTGATTGTTTTATTTGATTTGATAAAATTTCCCTATAAATGTGTGAACATTTTAAAATACTGTACATTGTTTAGTCATACCAGTAGTATACAGGTATGATTTACCACGGCTGTCAGCCAATCAGCATTCAGGGTTCGAACCACCCAATTTATAATACTTGTTTTAGCCCAAAATGTCAGTTTACACCCCTTATAATAAAACACATTTTGGAATAATCAGCACCTTGGTCAGCTCCTCCGCGTAGCTACCTCGCATGCGCAGTTTTGCTGTCACGACTTGTCTGCTCCAACTCCAATCCAGAGGTAAACATGGCGTTGAAGGTGCTGAAGGGAATGGTCAGCGGAGCTGTTAACGAGCTCTCATCAGCCGTTACCGGCAACAAGACGGCTGCCTCCCGGGAGCAAGTCCTGGCCGTTAAACGCGACTACATCTCCCAGCCGCGCCTGAGTGAGTTATTAGCTATCGTGCCCGGTAAACCGGAGAATAACGCAGGAACGGAGGGGCTAGCCAGACAGCCCGATAGGAGATAACGTTGCGCATTCTGCGGCAAGTGATGATGACTAGTAGTAGTATTCAGGGCCATCGATTGCTATTGAAACCAATTTGTATCATATGTTGCTGGGAAATATACGTTTCTCATATCCTAATGAATTCAAATAAATCGAATTTCACCATCACCCCCTCAAAATGTTTTGCAGCAGTTGCATGACTTGCAGCTTCTTACTACAACGGGTGTGAGCAGTGTGTGAGTAACTCTGTTCTCTGTTTGTAGCCTATAAGACAGTGTCTGGAGTGAACGGGCCTCTCGTGATTCTGGACCAGGTGAAGGTGAGAGATCACAGATCAGTACATCTTCAAATCAACATATTGTATTAAAACACAGCCAGTCTCTGACCAGCGGGCATGTTATTCAGTTTCCCAGGTGTGATGAAATCATCCTCATGACCCTGTGTGTGTGTGTGTGTGTGTGTTTGTGGGACAGTTCCCCAGGTATGCAGAGATCGTCCACCTGACCCTGCCAGATGGAACCAAGAGGAGTGGCCAGGTGTTGGAGGTTACAGGGTCTAAAGCCGTGGTACAGGTCAGTGTGTATGTATTTGTGTGTGACTTGCCCATCATGTCTCAAAATCCTACAACTCAGAGCCCTGTGTTAACTGTCCTTTTGCGTATGCGCACGTGTTTGTGGGTGTGCGAATGTGTGTAGGTGTTTGAGGGGACATCAGGTATTGATGCTAAGAAGACCAGCTGTGAGTTTACAGGGGACATCCTACGCACCCCTGTCTCTGAAGATATGCTGGGTATGGCACTTAGGAACTGTACGTTATTTATAATGAGGGATACCTGGAGAAAATCTGACCTCTGAAGTGAGGTCAGATATTCCCCTATACCCAAATTATAAATAAAAACACAGTGGATAGCAGAGAACATGCCTGTCATTTACCCTCACTCCTAGGACAGACCAGACCCTTTGATATGCAGTTTTAGAAACTGTCCTTCATTTTGTAAGCATTACAACGTAGCCAGAAGGCAGACCACCGCGGACAAGGGAAGGGGTGAAAAGATCTCCATTATTCTAAAAGCACTGAATGAACCTATCATCTTATTAGCGGTCCGAGAAAAAATATCCATTTAAAAACGCATTTGATACAGTTCTGTCATTTTACATGACTGGAGACAAGCAGAATCGGTTTTTAATACCACAACAGAGCCCGACAGCGAATAAGCGCCTGCTGCAGCAACAGAGACGTTTAGATTTTTTTATATAGGCTATTGTTAAAAAAAGAGGGTAGTCTAAGTTTGGAACAGTGGTACAGTTGTCTATCAACTGTAAAAATTGAGCGCAACAGAACCAATGACAACTGAAGTATCTGATCGTCATCAAAGAATTCGAGAAAAAGCCATTTGTTTATTAAAACAGCAGCCGCATATCATCAGGTATGCGCTTGTAACATGTTTTTCATTTGGAAAACTATCATTTTCTAATTTATTATATTTAATTCCATGATATTGTTGTTACAAAATAGATTTGTGGTCACTGTGATTAGGGCAATGAAATATAAGAGCATCTGCTGAACATGCGTAGGTCACTGCATGATCCTCAAACCAAAGACTGGCCAAACTCATATTTCTTCAAGTGAATTCAAAAGGCACTGCAGAAAGACTGTATAGCATAATAAGACTATTTTGTTTAATTACTATCTAATTCTAAGTAATTAGTTAACATTTTATACAGCCTAAATGTCAAATTCATGGGCATGTTGTTGATGTGTTGTTGAAATGCTGAGCGCTCCTGCCAGCCTGTTGTGTGTAACAAATGCTTCACAATTGATTTTTTTAAATGGCATTGCGTACTAAAGCTTAGTTATAGATCGCTTTATATAATCAGGTCCATTAAAACATTAAAACATCTTAAGAGGTAAGCCTATGCTTTTAGCCTTTTTCTTTAACAAATACCTTCACATACCCCATCAATTCTAGTCCTGATTTTAACTTAGCACACCAAGCCATCCAAGTTTCAACATTTACTGACACTAGCTAGGTTTCCATGTAAAGTGTTGGTCCCATGTTTCACGAGCTGAAATAGAAGATCCCAGAAAATGTTCCATATGAACAAAAAGCTTTTTTCTCTCAAATTTGGTGCACACATTTGTTTACATCCCTGTTAGTGAGCATTTCTCCTTTGCCATTATAATCCATCCATCCACCTGACAGGTGTGGCATATCAAGATGCTGATTAACAGAATGATCATTACACAGGTGCACCTTGTGCTGGGGGCAATAAAAGGCCACTCTAAAATGTGCAGTTTTGTCACACAACACAATGCCACAGATGTCTCAAGTTTTGAGGGATCATTCAATTGACTTGCTGACTGCAGGAATGTCCACCAGAGCTGTTGCTAAAGAATGTAATGTTAATTTCTATACCATACACGTCGTTTTAGAGAATTTGGCAGTACGTTCAATTAGCATTTCCCCACCAGTGGTATGTTACCACTAATGGACCTGTTGTGGATAAATATCAATGCTTGATGACGTATAGTGCCTTCGGAATGTATTCAGACTCCCTGACTTTTTCAAAATTTTGTTAGGTTACAGCCTTATTCTAAAAGTGATTAAATAGTTCCCCCCCTCATCAATCTATACACAATACCCCATAATGACTAAGCAAAAACAGTTTTTTAATGTATTTTTGCAAATTTATAAAAAATAAATAAAACTGAAATATTACATTTACATAAGTATTCAGACCATTTACTCAGTACTTTGTTGAAGCACCTTTGGCAGCGATTACAGCCTCAAGTCTTCTTGGGTTTGACGCTACAAGCTCGACACACCTGTATTTGGGGAGTTTCTACCATTCTTCACTGCAGATCCTCAAGCTCTGTCAGGTTGGATGGGGAGCGTTGCTGCACAGCTATTTTCAGAGACTTGTCCCGAAGCCACTCCTGCGCTGTCTAGGCAGTGTGCTTAGGGATGTTGTCCTGTTGGAAGGTGAGCCTTTGCCCCAGTCTGAGGTCCTGAGAGCTCTGGAGCAGGTTTTCATCAAGGATCTCTCTGTACTTTGCTCTGTTCATCTTTGCCTTGATCCTGAATAGTCTCCCAGTCCCATGCCACTGAAAACATCCCCACATGATGATTCTGCCACCACCATGCTTCACCTTAGGGATGGTGCCAGGTTTCTTCCAGACGTGACGCTTGGCATTCAGGCCAAATAGTTCAATCTTGGTTTCATTAGAGCAGAGAATATTGTTTCTCATGGTCTGAGATTCCTGTAGGTGCCTTTTGGAAAACTTCAAGCGGGCTTTTATGTTCCTTTTACTGAGGAGTGGCTTCCGTCTGGCCACTCTACCATAAAGGCCTGATTGGTGGTGTGCTGCAGAGATGGTTGTCCTTCTGGAAGGTTCTCCCATCTCCACAGAGGAACTCTCTTGCTCTGTCAGAGTGACCATCGGGTTCTTGGTCACCTCCCTGACCACGGCCCTTCTCCCCCAATTGCTCAGTTTGGCCGGGCAGCCAGCTTCAGGAAGAGTTGGTGGTTAGATGCTTCTTCCATTTAAGAATGATGGCGGCCACTGTGTTCTTGGGGACCTTCAATGCTGCAGAATTTTTTTGGATACCCTTCCCCAGATATGTGCCTCGACACAATCCTTTCTCGGAGCTCTAAGGACAATTCCTTCGACCTCATGGCTTGGTTTTCGCTCTGTGGGACCTATTACAGGTGTGTGCCTTTCCAAATCATGTCCAATCATTTGAATTTAGCACAGGTGGACTCCAATCAAGTTGTAGAAACATCTCAAGGATGATCAATGGAAACAGGATGCAGCTGAGCTCAATTTCAAGTCTCATAGAAAGGGTCTGAATACTTATGTAAATAAGGTATTTCTGTTAAAAAACATTTATACATTTGCAAAAATGTCTAAAGCTGTTTTCGCTTTGTCATTATGGTTTTTGTGTGTAGAGTGCTGAGAATTTGTATTTATTTACTACATTTTAGAACAAGGCTATAACGTAACAAAATGTGGAAAAAGTCAAGGGGTCTGAATACTTTCCAAAGGAACAGTAGTGCACACAAAATCGACTTTTTCGTAAAGAATCTAAAGTTCAATGTGTTTCCATCGCATTTTCAACTCTACTGATAGTTTTGTCACAAAAACTGTTGCACTAAATAGCAAACGTGCCTACTCTGGTCGGGCACCTGCCCTCTAGCCAACAGCTCGCAGATACAGTGCAGGTAGCTGTGCGGGTTGTCTAGTCTACATGATGACATTATTATGGATGAGAGCGAGAATATTTTCACTTATCAAACAGTAGGAATTGGCTGACAAAATCTATGGATAGTAGACTATACTTTAATCTGTCAAACAGGTAGGCCTACTTCTTTATTGAATAGGAAGAGATAGGCTCCAACACAATGCCCCTCTTGTTGTTAGTAGTCTAAAATCTAATTAAAATGAATGAATTAGGCCTTCTGGAATTAGCCGACTTTCAGCATCCATTGCTTGTCCATCTCCACGGCTGCCGCTTCATAGTAATGTACAATAAGTTATGTAAATTACTCGATTATGGCTCATTGTGAGATCAATAACGCTAATAAATAGCTTCATTATGGGCAATGAAACATATTGTTTTTTATTCAAATCAATTGTAGCAGTAGCAAACTTACCTCCGGTCCTCCTCCTCATCTTCTCTTTCAAACGGAACATTTTGGACAAATACAACATTATTTCCTGGAAGAAGCCTTTGATTCGCGCCCTGAATTGCCACCGGTGCACAGCACAGCCATTGGTTTGGCAGCACAAAAGGGGTTTGCTTCAGCAAGAACAGGGCAGGCCAGGGCTTATGATTGGGATAGCCTATCCATTGCGGTGTGTAATGCAGTGTAGCCTAGTGTTATATACACCATCCCAGTGCTTCTCTCAGCATGCTCTTCGTATAGCCGTAGCCTACGGTATAGGCTATGGATCGTTTGATTGAGACCACACTAGGCACACTTGATATTGCATGCCCAGCAGAGAATCACCTATGAGGGGCAGCATCGGGCACACATCGAGTTATAATAAGCAACTAATTCTCAAACACTGAGCAAAACGACATTTAATCGATTACAAATGACATAACCCTCCCCTGAACGAAATAAAAAAATACTAAGCACTCCCCCTGACTGAAATTGAAAAAAAGCATGACTCCCCCATTTTCCTCTTGGTAACAATTGTGTAATTTCGACCTCTCCCTCACTGTAAATGTTTTGTTGTTGTTGTTGTTGTTGTATACACACGTACAGTAACACACGTTAAGAACAGTCAATCTGAATCTGTGCATTTCTGTTTGCAGGGCGCGTGTTTAATGGCTCAGGCAAGCCCATCGACAAAGGCCCCGCAGTGATGGCAGAAGACTACCTGGACATCATGGGTACACGTCTAGAGTTATAGATTGAGAGATGAATATAACAATAGAGAGTATTGTTTCTTTTTTGAGGAGATGATAATGTGTGTGTGTGTGGACGTGCGCGTGTGTCCAGGCCAGCCTATCAACCCTCAGTGTCGTATCTACCCGGAGGAGATGATCCAGACAGGGATCTCTGCTATAGACGGCATGAACAGCATCGCTAGGGGGCAGAAAATACCCATCTTCTCTGCTGCAGGACTGCCACACAACGAGGTACGCATGCACACACAAACACACACACACACACACACACACACACACACACACACACACACACACACACACACACACACACACACACACACACACACACACACACACACACACACACACACACACACACACACACACACACACACACACACACACACACTACCTCCGTTAACCCCCATCCTCAGCATTAAGAGCTGTGTGAATGGCCTGGCAATTTGTGTGAAGGTATTGAAGTAGCACATCCATAGGGTCTAGTGCTGATTAAACCCACTAATTAAATTGATTCATTAATTTGTATCATTTTCTTTTACTTAGTTCAGTTTGATTAAATGGGAAATGAGCTTTGAGGCTCTCCTCCAAGGAAGGAAACAGTTGTTTTTTCATATCCTGCAGTGTGTTTCTTTCTTTCGCCCCATCTCTTCTCCTCTGTCTTTTTCTCCCCCCCCCCCCTCTCTCTCTCTCTCTCTCTCTCTCTTTCTCTCTGTAGATAGCGGCTCAGATCTGTCGTCAGGCAGGCCTGGTGAGGAAGTCTAAAGATGTGATGGACTACAGTGATGACAACTTCGCTATCGTCTTCGCCGCAATGGGGGTGAGACACATACACGCACACGAACATGGTTACACGCACGTGGCCCCTTAAAGGGCCAATCCGTAAAGGGCCAAAAGCTGATGGATAGGCCTGGAGAAATGTATCCACTCTCAAATTCATAGACAGAGCAATGGACGCAAGGACTGACCATCCATGATATCACATGTATAGTTTAAAGCATGTTTTGAGGCTATTCAGTGTTTTTTTAGATTTACAATGTCTACAAACATTGGAGTCAAACAAGGTTATATTTGTTGTTCTGACAGGATGTGACAGTTGAACTTAGCTCATGGGGCATTTATAAGTTATATTCTTCCAGAAACAATGGATACATATTATACATTTCTAAGTTAATTTTTTAAAATGTAACAACTGCAGATTGACCCTTTAAAGCAACGGTTCCCAATGTAGGGGTTGTGACCCCGGGAGAATTTCCAACCCTGCCCCAAAAATGTTTTTATTAATATACAGTACCACCTTCTCATTCAAGGGTTTTTCTTTATTTTTGCTATTAATAGTGAAGACATCAAAACTATGAAATAACACACATGGAATCATGTAGTAATCCCAAAAAGTGTTACATATTTGACCAAATAAGGCTGTCTTCTGTATACCACCCCTACCTTGTCACAGCACAACTGATTGGCTCAAACAGATTAAGAAGGAAAGAAATTCCACAAATGAACTTTGAACAATGCAGACCTGTTAATTGAAATGCATTCCAGGTGACTACCTCATGAAGCTGGTTGAGAGAATGCCAAGCGTGTGCAAAGCTGTCATAAAGGCAAAGGGTGGCTACTTTGAAGAATCTCAAATATAAAATATGTTTTGATTTGTTTAACACTTTTTTTGTTACTACATGATTCCATATGTGTTATTTCATAGTTTTGATGTCTTCACTATTATTCTACAATGTAGAACATTTTGCAAGTCAATGTAGAAAATAGTAAAATAAAGAAAAACCCTTGAATGAGTTTCCAAACAATTTCCAAACTGTTGACTGGGACTCTATACTGTATATCATCTTTATATCAAAATCATTGTAATGTGGTTGACCTTAATTAAAAATCTAAATGAAAGTTAGATGCTATGACACCCTGTGGAGATTGGGCCTGAGTGATCAGGTTACTGTAAACTTGGTATTGTTTGATTGGACAATGGTGGTTGGTTTTACACATTCAGATGTTATAAATGAAATGAAGGTCTGTTGTTCTCTCTCTCATCCTGTATCCTGTCCATTTGAAGGTTATATGATCAATTGAGATTTTTCTAGGACTCTGGCCTAGTAGGCATCTCTTTGTTCATGCTTTGTCTTGTAAGTTAACTGAGGATCTATATGCTCATAATTATGCTTTGTTAATGTCAGTATTGCCTTGTAACTTAAGTTGTATGCCTTGTATGTGAATCCATTTGTTTTGCAAAGTAATGAAATGATGCTTGCTTTGATATTCACTTCTCATAATGTTTATTATAATGTTAAAGGGAGTCAGATAAAGATAACAATTTGAGTAGGCTAATTGCATAGTCTTATTATGAGTCGCATGTGAGGTACACTATATATACAGAAGTATGTGGACACCCCTTCAAATTAGTGGATTCGGCTATTTCAGCCACACCCGTTGCTAACAGGCGTATAAAATCGACCACACAGCCATGCAATCTCCATAGACAAACATTGGCAGTAGAATGGCCTTACTGAAGAGCTCAGTGACTTTCAACGTGTCATAGGATGCCACCTTTCCAACAAGTTAGTTCGTCAAATTTATGCCCTGCTAGAGCTTTCCCGGTGAACTGTAAGTGCTGTTATTGTGAAGTGGAAACGTCTAGGAGCAAAAATGTCTCAGCCGCGAAGTGGTAGGCCACAGAAGCTCACAGAACGGGGACGCCGAGTGCTGAAACACGTAGTGAGTAAAAATCGTCTTTCCTCGGTTGCCACACTCACTACTGAGTTCCAAACTGCCTCTGAAGCAACGTCAGTACAATAACTGTTCATCGGGAGCTTCATGAAATGGATATTCATGGCTGAGCAGCCGCACACAAGCCTAAGATCACCATGCGCAATGCCAAGCGTCGGCTGGAGTGGTGTAAGGTTCACCGCCATAGGACTCTGGATCAGTGGAAATGCGTTCTCTGGAGTGATGAATCACGATTTACCATCTGGCAGTCGGACTGACTTTTCTGGGTTTGGCGGATGCCAGGAGAACGCTACCTGCCCCAATGCATAGTACAACTGTAAAGTTTGGTGTAGGAGGAATAATGGTTTTCATGGTTCGGGCTAGGCCCCTTAGTTCCAGTGAAGGGAAATCTTAACGCTACAGCATACAATGACATTTTAGACAATTCTGTGCTTCCATCTTTGTGGGAACAGTTTGGGGAAGGCCCTTTCCTGTTTCAGCAGGACAATGCCCCCGTGCACAAACCGAGATCCATGCAGAAATGTATTGTGGAGATCGGTGTGGAAGAACTTGACTGACCTGCACAGAGCCCTGACTGCAGCAATGTTCCAACATCTAGTTGAAAGCCTTCCCAGAAGAGTGGAGGCTGTTAAACAGCAAAGGGGGGACCAACTCCATATTAATGCCCATGATTTTGGAATGAGATGTTCGACGAGCTGGTGTACACATACTTTTGTTGATGTAGTGTATATATAATATACACATATCAAATAATACCCCACTACAGGGTGACCGCTTTGTTATTATTTCAATGAAGGATTCCAGCTTTAATCTTTGACCTCTAACCCTTGACCCCAGGTCAACATGGAGACAGCTCGGTTCTTCAAGTCAGACTTTGAGGAGAATGGTTCCATGGACAATGTCTGTCTGTTCCTCAACCTGGCCAACGACCCCACGTAGGTCACTTCTAACCTTTAACCTCTACCCTCATCTCACCTGCTCCTCAACCTGTCCAATTAACCTTCATTGCAGGGTTTTTGTTAGCTGGTAATTGCCTGTTTTTGGGCAATATATTTTTTGTTGTAGCTGATAAATAGAATCGTTGCCAGCCAAATTGACCGGGAGAAAAAACAATCCCATTGAAAAAGTATTATTTTTATTAATTGATGGAAATATCAGTTGATGTAAATACAGTTGACTATCATGCTTATTGGCTTATAGGTTAATTAGCTACATTTAGTGGAATAATTGGGGCGTGTGTATTTTCGTTAGTCGCATGTATTTTATTTATCACACGTCACGGTATATAGAGCTAATTTTGAGGGGAATATCACTAGTCGGACAGCGGTAGAGCTGCTGCTGGAGTGAAACGTGCTTTTATAAGCACAGTCATTGTGCAACAATTCTAAATGTAATTGCGTTTTGATGTCCATGTTTTTTCTCAACTCGTAATTGAAGCGTGCCTCCCATTTGCCATTCAGTGCATAGGCAACAGTAGGCAGGGTATCCAACTAGCTCTCACAGTGTCACTTCAGAATTAGACGTTCGTCCGTGTTTCTCAAATTTCGAAGTTGTTGCACTTTTTTAAGTGTTTAAGGTTGTTTAGGCATTACCTCTGATTTTTTAAGGTAAGGGTTTAAATTTTGGGTTAAGCTTAATACAAAAATAGCTTTGTTTCGCAGGATTTGAACTTGCAACATTTGGAATCAGGTGCAGATAGTTACACACATCCACAATGCCCTAGCCAAACTGAAACCTACTTGAAGGTAACAGTGCTCGCTGTTGCCCCTAAGTCAACAGACATAGATTCGACACAAGTCGAATACTGACTTGTGTCATTGGTGACCTGGCTGGGGTATCAGTGTCTCACACACCACTTTGCAATGCGAGTCGGAGGCATTTTGAAAACATATACTTAATTGTTTGAAACCTGAACTTTTTATTTCATATTATGAGGTATGTCTTACCTTGCTTCAAATGATCCTAGGCAAAATCTGACCCTAGAAACATGGAGGCAATTGTTTTATAAAGACTTCCTCATATGCCATTGAAACCAGAATTTCTTTCCTGTTCTATTGGTTTTCACATCAACTTTCTTTTGTAGTCCAGCAGCCAAAAGCACAATCCTAGTCATATTAGCAATCCATCCCCGTTGTTGCATCTTTATAGTCCCCGTCTTTCCAAGTTTCCAACAGAGATTTTCATCTCTGTCACATATGGAACTTATATTATCAGGTGCAGGTAGCCTAGTGGTTAAGAGCATTGAGCCAGTAACTGAAAGGTCGCTGGTTTGAATCCGCAAGCTGTCCAGGTGAAAAATCTGTTGATGTGCCCTTGACGAAGGTATTTAACGCTCATTTCTCCTGTAAGTCGCTCTTGATATGAACGTCGGCTAAATGTTTAGAATGGTGGTTTCCTGCTAATTGCATTTTGGAAAATTACGTTTTATTTGCTGCTTCATTACAAGAGTTGCATGTTCTGTTAACCTTTATTTAACTAGGCAAGTCAGTTAAGAAATGACGGTCTACACCGGCCAAACCCGGACGACGCTGGACCAATTGTGCGCGGCCCTATAGTACTCCCAATCACGGCCGGTTGTGATACAGCCTGGATTCGAACCAGGGTGTCTGTAGTGACACCTCTAGCACTGAGATGCAGTGCCTTAGACCGCTGCGCCACTCAGGAGCCCAATGTTAAGATGAACTACCATAATGTAAATGTGATTCCTGTCATTCTGAGCACTGGAGGTGGACACCCTAATGCATGGGTCGGGCGACAGGCAAAACAAATCTAAAATGTACTGTATAATATATATATTTTTTTACTGTATAATCACCAGGAATTCATCGGAAAATTTGTTTCATTTTGGAAATCTGTTCTCAAGTATTTCCACGAATAAAAAAAGATACATATGTCATTGTGTCTCAATGTAATCAAGGTATGAAATGTTTTTTATTTTCAAATACAATCTATTTTTGGGCCTAGTTGTGGTCAATTTGCAGTGTACAAATGATCATAATTATGTTCCTCTCTCTACTCGCAGTATAGAGCGTATCATCACGCCCCGCCTAGCTCTGACATCAGCAGAGTATCTGGCCTATCAGTGTGAGAAGCACGTCCTCGTCATCCTGACTGACATGAGCTCCTACGCAGAGGCGTTACGAGAGGTATAACACACACACACACACACACACACACACACACACACACACACACACACACACACACACACACACACACACACACACACACACACACACACACACACACACACAAACACAAACACGCTATGATGCTACGAGAGGTGAGACATCGCCACAGCAAACATCAACATTATTACACATTAAATCAATGATAACGAGTAAATGTCATCCCCCCACCTCTCAGGTCTCAGCGGCCAGAGAGGAGGTCCCAGGTCGTCGTGGTTTCCCAGGCTACATGTACACTGACCTTGCCACCATCTACGAGAGAGCTGGTCGGGTGGAGGGACGCAACGGCTCTATCACCCAGATCCCTATACTAACTATGCCCAACGATGGTATGTTTATCACCCAGATCCCTTTACTCACTATGGCCAACGATGGCATGTCGATCACCCAGATCCCTACACTCACTATGCCCAACAATGATATGTCGATCACCCATATCCCTTTACCCAACGATGCTACTGTACACACATGTATTGCTTAACTGACTGCTCAAATATGGACAGTCTTTTACTTACTTCCTCTCTCTCAAGTGATGTTGTGATGTTCTGACTCTCTTCCTCTTTACCTCTCCCCCCCTCTCTCTCTCTCTCTCTCTCTCTCAGACATCACTCACCCCATCCCTGATCTGACAGGGTACATCACTGAGGGACAGATCTACGTGGACAGACAGCTGCACAACAGACAGGTGACACCACAGAGACACACACAGCTATGTGGCTGTTACCTTCAAAAGTGCCTCTGGGCATTGGCAGGATTCTAGTGTCTGGCAAATCGATTCTCTCAATTGATGTTGTGATGTTTCCAACTCTCTCCCTCTTTACCTCCCTCTCTCTCTCTAGATCTATCCTCCCATCAATGTTCTGCCATCACTGTCTCGTCTGATGAAGTCAGCCATCGGAGAGGGGATGACACGCAAAGACCACTCTGATGTCTCCAACCAGCTGGTATGCATACACACACATACACACACATACACACACATACACACACATACACACACATACACACACATACACACACATACACACACATACACACACATACACACACATACACACATACACACACATACACACACATACACACACATACACACACATACACACACATACACACACATACACACACATACACACACACATACACACACACACACACACACACACACACACACACATACACACACACACACACACATACACACACATACACACACATACACACACATACACACACATACACACACATACACACACATACACACACATACACACACATACACACACATACACACACACACGCTGCTCAACAACATTAGACACTTCTGCTGGAAAACATCTGTTATTGTGTGTGTGTGTGTGTAGTATGCGTGTTATGCTATAGGTAAGGACGTGCAGGCGATGAAGGCTGTGGTAGGAGAGGAGGCTCTGACGCCTGATGATCTTCTCTACCTGGAGTTCCTACAGAAGTTTGAGAAGAACTTCATCGCCCAGGGTACACTGGGGCATAGGGGGGAGCGGACAGGAGGACTGTGTGTGTGTGCCTGCCTGCCTGCGTGCGTGCGTGTTTGAGTGCGTGTGCAAGTGTGTAATCTCTCTCTCTCTCTCTCTGTTCCAGGAGCCTATGAGAACAGGACTGTGTTTGAGACACTGGATATCGGCTGGCAGCTGATGAGAATCTTCCCCAAAGAGATGCTGAAAAGAATCCCTCAGAGCACCCTGGCAGAGTTCTACCCCCGCTTGAAGTAATGATGATAACATAGGGATGCATAGTGACACACACACACAACTCCAACCCTTCTCTCTTGCTCGGTCTCTTTGTAATGGTGTTGCTGTTGTAACATTGCCAGTAGCTTCTGTACTGTACGCATTGTCATAGGCTAGTACTGATACTGTCACACACAGAGACAACCCCTTACCCTAACAGATAAACCTATAGAAGTAGAAGATGCACATGATGGAGACAGTGGTTTCCAAGCCAGAGAGGTTCTCTCTGACCAGCAGAGCCAAATAGCCTGGTAATAGGGTCTGGGATTTTCCCTGGTCAGATCATATGATCAGGAAAATCTCCTGGCCTTGGCTGTTAGATGTATTGGATGGATGGATAGATGGAAGGATGGATGGATGGAAGGATAGATGGATGAATGGTGAATGGTCTGTTATAAGTCAGAGAGATGGTATAAGGTATTTTTATCAGGATGTGTAGGTGTACTGTAGGTGTCGACTAGTGAATATGCAGTGATGATGCATGTGTTTGAAAGATGGGATCAAGCCCAACAGCCTATTTCACTCACAAGTGATTGTGTACGTTTCTAATGGTCTTTTGTTATGACCAATAAGTTGCCTGTGTGTTGCTGATAGTATCTTCTGCATAGATCAGTGGCGTTTCTGCCTCGAGTTAACCTGAAAGCTCCCTTAATTCATTGAACTAAAGCCAGAGATACAACACATAAACTGCCTGTTGTTATTATTGCCTGTTCACTGAGTGCATAAACATTAGGAACGTCTTCCTAATATTGAATTGCACCCCCTTTTGCCATCAGAACAGCCTCAGTTCGTCAGGGCGTGGACTACAAGGCGTCGAAAGCGTTCCACAGGGATGCTGGCCCATGTCGACTCCAGTGCTTTCCACAGTTGTGTCAAGTTGTCCGGATGTCCTTTGGGTGGTGCACCATTCTTGATACACATGAGAAACTGTTGAGCATGAAAAACCTAGCAGCGTTGCAGTTCTTTAAACACTCAAACCGGTGCTCCTGGCACTTACTACCATACCCCGCTCAAAGGCACTTAAATCTTGTGTCTTGCCCATTCACACTCTGAATGTCAAATGTCTCAAGACTTAAAAATCATCCTTCTTTAACCTGTCTTCATCTACACTGATTAAAGTGGATTTAACAAGTGTCATCAATAAGGGATCATAGCTTTCACCTGGATTCACCTGGTCAGTCTATGTCATGGAAAGAGCAGGTGTTCCTAATGTTTTGTACACTCAGTGTATCTGTGTTGTCTATATATTTCTCTCTATATTTCTCTATTGTAGCTGCTCCGTCGACACGCACGCTGTGGTTTAGTGATGGCAATGTTGTTATTTACAGTGAAGACCTCTAGAGTAGATGGATGTACTGTATTTATGTATGTGTTCCTCTATATCTTTTGGTAAATGTTCTGTTTCGGGATTTATGGTTAGTGTAGTTTTGGTCGAAATGCATGCATGACTGCTCAGCTTTTTGGAGTGTGTCTGTGCAATAAAGGAATACACGCTGCTCCCGCTCTCTTCTGTGGTTCCTAACACAGCTCTTTAAGGACGCTGACACACAGACTTTTGGCATCCGGAAATTACGGATTGAGCCAATGGTTTTTCAGTGGATGTTATCCGTTGATGGATGACGGACAACAGAGATGATTGTCCGACAGAAAACGTACAAATTGTCAGTTTTTATTTATGAAACTCGTCCAGAAAGAGTTTAACTTTTAACGGACAAAAAAACAGACAATGATGAATGCGTCATGCAATTTCGTACGTCTTCATGCGTCTCTTTGCGGCCGTGGCCTTGCACATGCAGTGCACACACACACAGTTGCGGAGACAGACAGTCCTCTGTGATAGCAGATGCAGTACAGTAAAAGGCCACAGGGTGGTGCTGTTGAACTGTGTACTAATGAACGTAATAAACTGCTCCCCTCTCCAATCAGTGAACCTACCGTAGGCCTACACCTTATAGGTAGATTGTAAGTAATGACAGTTGCTCTGTACTGAACACATGCTGAGAAACAAGCTGGTTGGCTCTTCAGTCCCACTGAGTACAGACAGGATTTAAGGTTAGTGTTTAGGAAGGGAGCGAGGAGAGAAGGGGGAGTGAGAGAGAAGAGGAGATATGTGTGCATGACATGCCCTGTAGGCAGAGGGCTGTGTGTTCTACTGTGTCCTCATGCACACAGACAGTTTGTTCTCTCTCGAGTCTCTTCTGGCCTTCAAACAGATAATGAACCTAATCTCTCCCTCGCTCTCTGTCTTCTCCCTCCTATGCCAGACTCACACCTTCGCTAAACACCTCTCTGTGGGGTGGAAATGAGCTGTGTTCTCCCTGGTGAGGACAGGTGTGAATTTTCTTGTGTCTTTGTGTGTGCATGTGTACACACACGTGTAGGGGGTCAGTCGAGTCCTACAGGGAGGTGAATCACTGGATGTAAATCAGACATACAAGCCAAGCAGAAGAAACACACAGCTTGGTACAAGGGAAGGTCTTTGCGTGGGGTGGCATTTTTAGAGGGCATGTGTGTTTATCATTCCTCAAAGCCTCAGTGTGTCTGCCATGATGACACACACTGTCACATCTCATAGATCACACACACACACACACACACATACACACCTGTGTGTGTGAGCAGTTTTATTATGCTGAGTGTCACATGCTGTGAGCTTCTCCGTTCTGTCACTTGTATCTTTCTATTAATCAGACGTGTGTGTTTGTGTGTGGTGTGTGTGTGTGTGTTTTGCAGGGTAAACAAACATATGGTTTCTCTTCTCCACACGCATTGGAATTATTCATGAGCTGTCTGTATGCGATCACAGTCAGATAACACACATAATTGAAGTAATGACGATAGCATAAGGACGTGTGCTGAAGGACACACACACGCACACGCACACACACACACACACACCACTAAAATGGCCTGTATCCAGGCAACTGTGAGAGAGCAGTAGAGTGTGAATGGTAATAGTCAGAGGACTATTATTATGTATTTAATCGATATTTAATTGAGCCAACCTTAACCCTTTTCACAGTCTCTATGGGCTTTTTATTGTATCGAAGGGGACACACAATGTGCTGCACAAGAATAGAGGAGAGAAGAGGAGGACGGAGGAGAGGAAATGAGAGCAGAGGAGAGTAGATGGAAGAGGGAAGGAGAGGACAGGAGAGTAAATTAAATATGAGGAGAGGGGAGGAGAGGACACGAAAGGAGAGGAGAGGACAGGAGAGTAAATGAAATAGGAGAGGAGAGGAGAGGAAGGGGGAGGAGACACGAGAGGAGTGAAAACAAGAGAAGAGGTGAGAGTCTAAAACAATGCCAATTGTTTTAGATCGATTTTACCTTATGATCGCTGGAGACAAATGTGAAACCAGTCATATGGCAGCAATCTGAAGAATATCAACATATCACCTTTTCCACCTTCTACAGTGTAAAACATTTCCTGTAATTTTTACAGAAAATTACTGGCAGCACAGTAGCCAGTAGGTTACTGTACATACAGTATACAGTAATATACTGGCAACACAGAAGCCAGTAAATTACTGTAGATGTACAGGACCTTTACTGTAACACTTTACAGGATATTACCGGAACACCTGACTACAGCAACATGCTGTATTTTTTTTAAATTTACAGCACATTACTGGAAGCACAGTGGGTTAGTAAACTGTTGCAGATTTACAGTGCAGATAGCTAGTGCCATGTATTTGATATATGTATTTCAATACCTCTTCTGTATTTCACTAGCCTAGACTACAATTCATGTAACAGTTTAATTAGAATACATGTATTTTTTTTATACAACTATATACTTGCAAAGTAGCCTGCTTAACTACAACGTTTCTCTGTCACGGTAACATCATCTTTTTACTTGCTATGACTGTGGTATATTATTGTTAACCTTAGTTTAATACACTGACTGTAAGTCCCTCTGGATAAGAGTATCTGCTAAACGACCCCCAAAAAAGTATAAATGGAAATGAAAATGAACACTTGCAAAGCACACTGCTGGGTATTATTCTAATGACCTCCGCCCCCAAACAAGGCCGACTTGGATCAAAATACAAATCGTTTGAGGGCGGAGCTCATTAGAATAATACCCAGGTGTGTGCTTTGCAAGTGTTCATTTTTAACATTTACATTTTGGTCATTTTGCAGACACTCTTGTCCAGACCGACTTAAAAAAAACAACATATCACAGTCATAGCAAGTAAAATGGTTCTGTATCCATTACTGGGAATGTTGTTGTAGATAGCAAGTAAAATGGTTCTGTATCCATTACTGGGAATGTTGGTGTAGTTAAGGATACATTCCCCTTCAACATACCCTGTATTTGTAACAAAATACCTTTTGAATGTATCTTTGCCGATCTCTGGTTAGTGCAAATAATGTTACTGTAAAATTTACAGTAAGTTACTGGAAAACGCAGAGCAATGACAATAATGTTAAACTAGCCCAATCTACTGTAAGAAAGGAAATGCTACTGATCATGCTGGCACGTTACAGTAATTACATGGGATTAGTGCAAGCAGGTTGGCTGCATGGTATTTGTGTATTACAGTATGTTTATGAATATTTGGTGTTTCATATGACTTGCACTTCTAGAGGCCTAAACCAAAAGCTTCCAAACTGACTGTGATTAAATCAAATCAAATTGTATTTGTCACATGCGCTGAATACAACACGTGTAGACCTTACAATGAAACGCTTACTTACAAGCCCTTAAGAGTTCAGAAAATATTTACTGAATAAACTGAAGTAAAAAAAGTAACACAATAAAATAACAATAACAAGGCTATATACAGGGGGTACTGGTACCGAGTCAATGCTATGGTATTCAATCCTGAGCTGTAGTCAATGAACAGCATTCTCAAATACTTAGGTCTTATTTTTCTCCAAGTGGGAAAGGGCAGCGTGGAGTGCAATAGAGACTGCGTCATCTGTGGATCTGTTGGGGCGGTATGGAAATTGGGGTGGGTCTAGGGTTTCTGGGATGATGGTGTTGATGTGAGTCATGACCAGCCTTTCAAAGCACTTCATGGCTACAGACATGAGTGCTACAGCGCGGTAGTCATTTAGGCAGGTTATCTTGGCTTTCTTGGGCACAGGGACTATGGTGGTCTGCTTGAAACATGGAGGTATTACAGACTTGTTCAAGTAGAGGTTGAACATGTAAGTGAATGGCCTCCCGAGTGGCGCAGCAAGCTAAAACTCATCCAACTCATCCCAAACCATCTCAATTGGGTTGAGATCGGATGATTGTGGAGGCCAGGTCATCTTATGCAGCACTCCATCCCTCTAATTCTTGGTCAAATAGCCCTTACACAGCCTGGAGGCGTGTTGGGTCATTGTCATGTTGAAAAACAAATGATAGTCCCTCTAAGTGCAAACCAGATGGAATGGCGTATCACTGCAGAATGCTGTGGTAGCAATGCTGGTTAAATGTGCCTTGAATTCTAGATAAGTCACAGACAGTGTCACCAGCAAAGCCCACCCACACCATCACACCTCCTCCATGCGTCACGGTGGGAACCACACATGCGGAGATCATCTGTTCACCTACTCTGCCTCTCACAAAGACACGGCGGTTGGAACCAAAAATCTCAAACTTGGTTCCACCAGTCTAATATCCTTTGCTCGTGAATCAAAGTTCTTGAAAAGTTCTGGATTGACTGACCTTTATGTCTTAAAGTAATGATGGACTGTCATTTCGCTTTGCTTATTTGAGCTGTTATTGCCATAATATGGACTTGGTCTTTTACCAAATAGGGCTATATTCTGTATACCAACCCTACCCTGTCACAACACAACACAGCTCGAACGCATTAAGAAGGAAAGAAATTCCACAAATTAACTCTTAACAAGGCAGACCTTTTGATTGAAATGCATTCCAGGTGACTACCTCATGAAGCTGGTTGAGAGAATGCCAAGCGTGTGCAAAGCTGTCATCAAGGCAAAGGGTGCTTACTTTGAAGAATCTCAAATCTCAAATATATTTTGATTTGTTTAACACTTTTTTGCTTACCACATGATTCCATATGTGTTATTTCATAGTTTTGATGTCTTCACTATTATTCTACAGTGTAGGAAATAGTAAAATAAATAAAAACCCTGGATTGAGTAGGTGTGTCAAACTTTTGATTGGTACTGCACATTAAATTGTCAGGGTATTACTACAGTACCACATATCAGTTCAATTGGTGCAGCATTTTCACTAACGGGTGCAACAAATATAGCCACTTTCAAGGCACGCTTTGAAATATGTTAATGAGACAGTGATTCTTTCCCCTCCCACAAAAATGTTCCACAATGCAGCATCATTTGCAGAACGCTGCAGTAAATATACAGCAAAAAAAAAGACTATTGTTATATTGTATTTTAATGAAACTATAGTAATTGATAACAGTGAATATTTAATTGCATTATACAGCACACCCTTTCAATATTTGGGGTTTTATATCGCTAGCACTTGTAGAGACCTTAAGAAAGGCTTCTAAACTGGTAGTGAGTGCAGAGCAAAACCGATCAAAAGGACATGGCTAAACACTTAGGTTCGAGACTTGCTGTCACTCTCATCTGTCTCCTTTAGTTATTAAGTTATTAGGGGATTACTACCACATATCCCTTAAATTGGTACAGCGCTCTCACTAATGGGTGCAACAAATATAGCCTCTTACAAGCCACACCTCAAAATTTGTTAATGAGCCACAGCAATACCATGCACCCACAAAAGGTTTTTGGCACTCCAAAATTACAGTATGGTACTGTATTCATCTGGGGGTGTGCTGAATTGCAGTAAATTACTTGCAGAACAGTAGCCAGTAAATTACTGTTGATTTACATTAAAAGGTTTTTGATTCCAACAATACGGTATGGTACTGTATTCTGTGGGGTGGTAGTGAATTACAGTAATTTACTGGCAGCACAGTAGCCAGTAAGTTACTGTAGATTTACAGGACAAATCTACCAAAATACAGTATTTTACTGTATTCTCTGCTGCCCCAGAATAGAAGAGAGGAGGGCGGAGGAGAGGAAATGAGAGGTGACAAGAGTAGAGTAGATGAAAGTAGAGAGGGGAGGACACAAGAGTAGAGTAGATGAAATAGCAGAGGACACAAAAGGAGAGGATAGGGGAGGACAAAATGAGAGAGGAGAGGAAAGAGGATTTTCAGAACAAATATTTTTAAAATATGGTATAGTAATGTATTCTGTGGGGTACAGCATTCTCACTAATCGGTGCAACAAGTATAGCCTTTTACAAGGTACGCCTCAAAATATGTTAATGAGCCAGAGATTCTTTCCCGCCCACAACATTTTCCCAAAATGCACCATAATTCACAGTATGCTTCTGTAAATATAAAGCAAAACATGTAATACAGTACTTTACTGAACATTTTTATTGTAAAATTACAGCAGTGTAGTGTAATGCCATTGAGCCCCCATAATGCATTGCTCTTTACAGTAATGTTATATACTGTTACAGTAGCTAACTGTAAAAGTTTTGCTGTAAATCTACAGAAATTTGTTAGTGTAAGCTTCTGTAGCCGTGCACAAATGTCAGTATACCAACTGGGCACAGACAGTCAGTTCAACGTCTAGTTTTGATTTATATTTGGTTAAGTTGTCAACTAACGTGAATTCAATGAAACATTACACCCTGTCATTGGATTTAGGTTAAAAGTTAGGTGAAAAAAGATTCCCTGATGTTGATGACTTTTTTCAAATCCAATCAGTTTTCCACGTTGATTTAACGTCATCGCATTGAATTATTTTGTTGAGAAACAACATTGATGCAACCAGTTTTTGCCCAGTGGGTACCGCCAAACCTTCCGAGTTGATTTCTGATTTCTAAAATGTTTTAATTATATGCCTAGACTTTTCACTGTATTTTTTACAATTTGTATCTTGTTAAATATTAGTCACTATCGGTAATCACCGTCAGTTATACCTACATGTATAATTGTCACTGACTTTAGTGTTCGTTTCCTTACATTTTGCATCATTCCATTCCGTTGTTAGTTTACCTTTCTTACCTCTGTCATATTCATGTGGTTGATCCGGAGGATTGCTAGAAATAGTGGATCATTGTGCAAGTTGTGCAATCATTTGCAGCCTGAATCATTATGGAACGCACACCATACGTAGCAGTATAAACCTGAAGCCTGCCACACGGTTCAAGACGACTGGACGTTGTCATCACAGCTCCATGAGTAGTGAGGATTATTTGGGTGGATTAATAGTACTACTCTTCAACCCCTATTGTACACTTTTCTCACCTTCCAATATTTCATAGATTGAACAATTGGATACGGCAACTTTCCAAATGAATCCAAAAACCTTATTTTTGATTCACCAATATATTCTGTGCGCAATCAATTTTTTTATTATTGTTTGGAAATACTTTCCTAGCCCTAAATAATATACAAGATCAGAGTATTTTTTAAGTCTACCAATTGGTGCTGAAAAGGAGATCAATATGCATGTGTTTACATGTCTTTTTGTCATAATCATCTGAACCGTTCTCTCCATAAATTCTAGCGAGTCTGTCGAGAAGATTTAAATGAAATGGTACACCAAATTTAAAGGCATGGCTTTAGATAAATGTATCCCACGGAAAACTCTATTGAATGAAAACTCCAGGAGAAAATCTGTTGGCCAGGAAGTGGGAAGGCTTTCAGCGGTTGAATTACATTTATTCTGCGTGCGCAAGGGAACCATGCCTGCAAAACCTGTTAGGCACCTGCCTAAGGTAAGCCTGATTACTAACTACTGAGAAGTGTGTAGGAAAGGCGTGCATAGGAATACCATACATTTCCTAAGTCTGAATCGGATCCTAAGTGACCTGTAGGTGAACTCTGAGTGCTGAATGAGCAGGGTTCAGACCTCCAAAGGGAGTGTCACTGGTAACCCTCAGGGATGCTTGTGTGTGTGTGTGTGTGTCTCACAGTGAAAAGCCTTGTTTTGACAGAAAGTGAAATCCGTTTGCAGCATCTGTCATGATGTGGATCAGCAATTTTATAACAAACTTCATGCAATTCTACTCATTTTGCAATGGGGCAGAGGGAAAGAAATGACCGTTTTACAGCACATTTCCTGCAATTCTACTTGTTTTGCCATGGGTGGAGAGAATTTGTAAAAGTTTTAAAGCTAATTCCCTGCAATTCTACACATTTCGCCATGACTTATGCCATGATATCTGAGTGAGAGTTACTAACAAAATATAAATATATTTTTGGGGGGGTTAGGGGCTACCTAGCGGCCTGGGGCCCTAGCGGCCTTAGGTCACGTATGCCTGTAGCCGGCCCTGAGTAATCCATTTGATTACACACACACACACTATAAAAGTCATGTATTATCCATCCTGATTCTTTCAATTATTTATTTAGGAGACGTCGTCTTCTCCTTGGGGGCGTTACTGGTGAATAAGGCCTTGTTAGGAGAGTAAACGACAAGAAATGAACAGATTGGAGAGGAGAGAGGAAGGTCGCACATCTCCCTCACTGCATGACAATTAGGCCCTGGACAGAAAGAGAGAGAGAGCGAGGGAGCAAGAAAGGGAGCCGTAGAGCAGGGACAGAGCAGCAAAGTGTAGATATGATTTACTCTATGGAAAGTGTAGATAGAATATACTCTATGGAATGTGTAGATAGAATATACTCTATGGAAAGTTTAGATAGAATATACTCTATGGAATGTGTAGATAGAATATACTCTATGGAATGTGTAGATAGAATATACTCTATGGAATGTGTAGATAGAATATACTCTATGGAAAGTGTAGATAGAATATACTCTATGGAAAGTGTAGATAGAATATACTCTATGGAATGTGTAGATAGAATATACTCTATGGAATGTGTAGATAGAATATACTCTATGGAATGTGTAGATAGAATATACTCTATGGAATGTGTAGATAGAATATACTCTATGGAATGTGTAGATAGAATATACACTATGGAAAGTGTAGATAGAATATACTCTATGGAATGTGTAGATAGAATATACTCTATGGAATGTGTAGATAGAATATACTCTATGGAAAGTGTAGATAGAATATACTCTATGGAATGTGTAGATAGAATATACTCTATGGAATGTGTAGATAGAATATACTCTATGGAATGTGTAGATAGAATATACTCTATGGAAAGTGTAGATAGAATATACTCTATGGAAAGTGTAGATAGAATATACTCTATGGAATGTGTAGATAGAATATACTCTATGGAATGTGTAGATAGAATATACTCTATGGAATGTGTAGATAGAATATACACTATGGAAAGTGTAGATAGAATATACTCTATGGAATGTGTAGATAGAATATACTCTATGGAATGTGTAGATAGAATATACTCTATGGAATGTGTAGATAGAATATACTCTATGGAAAGTGTAGATAGAATATACTCTATGGAATGTGTAGATAGAATATACTCTATGGAATGTGTAGATAGAATATACTCTATGGAATGTGTAGATAGAATATACTCTATGGAATGTGTAGATAGAATATACTCTATGGAATGTGTAGATATGGCAACATGCCTCTTAGTTGTGTTTGTACATTCCCAAAATGGATATATTTTCTCTCTATCACAATCATTCTATCTCTCTCTTTCTCTTTATCGATGTGTTTTATTCCCATTGTGACTTGACCAGAGCTTAATTTTACCGGAGACCCCCCCCCCCCCCATAGTGTATGATTAGTGAATCATTTCTGACCTACCTTTCCACTAACTGCTCTTTTAAATTTTTCCTACTCCTTCTCTTTCATTCCTCTCCATTCTTACTCTCCGTCTGGTAACTCATCTGATGATTGGGTTATTCCAGGATCTACCAATCAGAGGTGAGCCTTTAAGTGGCTTCAGAAAAAATATTACTATTGATCTCCGCCCCCGCTGTGTGTGTTTGTGTGTTTGTTCTTCTGTGTTTGCGCTGACATATAGCCACTACAGATAGCTTCTGTTGCTGATGCTTTATCAAATTAAACTAAAGAGAACAAGAGAGTTAAAGGGGAAATCCACAGTCGTTATATACATTTTTGGACTTATAAATTAATGATATATACTCATTGATTCTTGAAGAAAATAAATTTGAAATTTCAACTGTCATACCCCATCAGAACCCCAAATATATGTTTTTTTTGGTCCAATGTTTATAATAATTTTAATATCTTGTATGGTCAGTCCTTGCATCAACTCATCTGTTTATGAATGTAAAGGTAGACTCAGCGATATGACGTAGATGCAGAAAGTAAACAGCATAGTGGGTCAATTTCTGCAACAACTAAGAGCGGTGAAACGCGAGGCTCATCTTCTCCGCTGTTTTGGTGCCCTGGCTACCATGCTGTAACAGCGTGAAGTAAGCCTGTGCACGTACGCAGATACTGTGTGTGAGAGCGAAGTCTTGCATCTCGCTCATCTCAATATATGCAGCGCTGCTCGTGGCAACGTCATTTCGCTGAGTCTACCTTTAAGAGTGGTTACATTTGTCCAGGCCCATCCCTCAGCTTTTTAATAAAACGGAGGTTGGGTGGGTCCTTTGTTATTGTTTCAATTGCGGATTGCCCTTTTAAAGGGATGGAGAGGACAGAGCAGAGAAGTGCGACAGGAGAGAAGTATAAGTCTCTGCGTGCATGTGTGTGTGTGTGTGTGTGTGTGTGTTTGTGTGTGTGCTGATGTCTTTCTTTGACTCTCATATTCTGCAGTTTTAGCAGTGAACTCGTATCTGATTCCAGGCAGATCGCTCAAAAGTGACTTCGAAATTGGTAGGCTTGGGTTTTGCTAGGGTGTTGTGGATCCCATGACTGTGGATCAGAAGGTTGGGTGTTTGACCCTAGTAGTGAACACACGTTTTTTTTGTTTTTGTTTTTAACCCAATCCTAAACCTTAACCTTTACCTTAACCATTCGGAATGAGTGTCTAAACTTGATGTTTTAACCCTATCCAAAACCTTAACCCTTAACCTTCTGTATTGGACATTTGGAGAAACGGTATGATACTGAACAGGAAGAATCAACCCAGGATGTCAAAAACACGTCGAAATTTGACATTTGGAGAAACACATTATTTTGACGTTTTGGAGAAACGTGGATGAACGTCTAATTCTGCAGTGAGATTGTGAGAGCTTGTTGCTGAATTATATCTGGCAGGACTCATGTTTTATGTTTTGAATGCTTCTATGACGTTTCACTCCTACTGAATAATATTTAGTGAACAGTCTCGTAGGGTAGAGTTCACATATTCAACTAATCAGCTTTATCGGCGTGTTTGAGCGTATGTGTGTGTGACGAGGGAGGCTGTAACCAGAGAACTGAGCGACAGGAAGACCGATACCTGACACCCTTTTTCCTGCCTCACCCCCGCTCTATCCTTCCACAGACAGTAATGCTAAACGATTAGTGCTTTTTGACGTTCGGTTTCTGTTAGATTTTTTCAAAAAGAATCACATATTTATTTATTGTATTTTTTATTTGATATTAAATTCACTATGTATTATGTGGGTTGAATGCTGCAACAACACATAATTAAACAGTTAGTTTATCATCTCTATAGAGCTGCTGCCTATGCTGTCCGACAAAATCACTATTTTAGGAGATCTTCAAGGTAAATAATGCATACTTTTATGATTGTGGAATACCAACTATCAATCACTCAGATCATGTATTTTCAGGTAGAGATACCTCACGAAGCAACTGCTCTCCATCCCTCTCGATCCCGAGTTCTTCTGTCTCTTCTCTCTGTCTCCGTGTCTGCTTTACACAGACAAGACAAGTAGGCATGCAATGGATTATGGTCACTAGCCACGTTTCCATCATGACAGCTGTGATGGAAACAGGACGATTCGGTACAATTTTATAAATGCTGACAGATCATTTGTTTGTTCGACCTGGTGGGATCTTTTTCGTTTCTGATAAATGAACTATGTGAGAAATGGCGGTGGAAATGCCTTGATGTGCAAATATTGACATAATAACCATCATATCGAAGTAAACGTGGAATCACGCGATGATATGGTGTGTATGACTCAGGAAACCATGCCCTTTATTAGGGTACAGATTAAAGAATTGATGATGAACTTCACAGGGTGGTGAATGTGTACAGTGATGAGTTTGATGCTCCTTTCCAATAAATATTGAGGGTCTTATTCTGGTGACATGATAATCAATGCTTGACTACCGTTTGACAAACACAAATATTCTCGCTCTTATCCCTAATAACGTCATCATGTAGACTAGACAACCTGCACAGCTACCTGCACTGTATCTGCGAGATGTTGGCTAGAGGGCAGGTGTAGGCACCTTTGGGCAGGTGGGCAGGTGTTGGCTAGAGGGCAGGTGTAGGCACCTTTGGGCAGGTGGGCAGGTGTTGGCGGCACCTTTGGGCAGGTGGGCAGGTGTTGGCTAGAGGGCAGGTGTTGGCTAGAGGGCAGGTGTAGGCACCTTTGGGCAGGTGGGCAGGTGTTGGCTAGAGGGCAGGTGTAGGCACCTTTGGGCAGGTGGGCAGGTGTTGGCTAGAGGGCAGGTGTAGGCACCTTTGGACAGGTGGGCAGGTGTTGGCTAGAGGGCAGGTGTAGGCACCTTTGGACAGGTGGGCAGGTGTTGGCTAGAGGGCAGGTGTAGGCACCTTTGGGCAGGTGGGAAGGTGTTGGCTAGAGGGCAGGTGTAGGCACCTTTGGGCAGGTGTTGGCTAGAGGACAGGTGTAGGCACCTTTGGGCAGGTGTTGGCACACAAGACCAGAGTAGCACATTTGCTATTTGACGCAAAAGTTTGTGACAAAACTATCAGTAGAGTTTAAAATATGATGGAAACACAATGAACTTGAGATTTTTATTCGGTACATGAATTTGATTTGATTTGAAAACTTAAGCGAAAAAGTACATTTTGTGTGCACTACCTCATAACACACAGATTTTTATCAGCAACAATTTCATTTGGTGGAAACACACCACACCAGTGGGAAAATGTGAATATTTTCTTCATGCAGATTTTAGAATATTTAGAATAAATGAAACTGTAGTTAATTACCATGTTTTCTGCGCTAAACTATGTAGAATATTGGCCTGTTGGAAACTACAACTCCCTATTGCATCGCACAGTTCAGGCTTAATTTTATTTATCTCTAAATATATCTCTCATATTCTCAAATAGTTTAACTGATTAGTTGTTTAAAAACAAAAAATTACTGACATTTTGGTTAATTGCTCAGCTCTAGGACTCTTGCTCTCGCTCACCCTCTCTCTCACTCTCTCTCACTCTCTATCTCTCTCTCCGTCTCACTCTCTCTCTGGGAGGGTGGATTGAGGCGAAGTTGGGTGACATTTAAAATGGCATCGGAGTTGAGCATCGCTCAGTTAGTCTACTGGAAATGGAAAATGTGTGTATGAGTCAGTAGCAATTATTGTGTCTCTCTATTAGTGGTTGTCTTATGTTCGAGAGTGAGAGAGAGAGAGAGAGAGAGAAAGAGAGAGAGAGAGAGAGAGAGAGAGAGAGAGAGAGAGAGAGAGAGAGAGAGAGAGAGAGAGAGAGAGAGAGAGAGAGAGAGAGAGAGAGAGAGAGAGAGAGAGAGAGAGAGAGAGAGAGAGAGAGAGAGAGAGAGAGACAAG
Source organism: Salvelinus alpinus (assembly GCF_045679555.1). Classification (NCBI taxonomy): domain Eukaryota; kingdom Metazoa; phylum Chordata; class Actinopteri; order Salmoniformes; family Salmonidae; genus Salvelinus; species Salvelinus alpinus. Next base: position 11,099,845 of record NC_092109.1, read on the forward strand.
CTGAGATGACAGCATCCCATAACTGCCAGAAGCAATGCTGACACACACACACACCACTGCACTTCTGTAGACAAATCAACACCCATTAGTGCAATGAGTAAGAGTCAATGCAGGCACACACGCACGGGTCGCATGCACGCACCCAAAAATACACTCGGACTTGAACACAGACACACTCGACTTGAACATTTAGCATATTGTATACAACATGTTCTTCGATTGCAAGCCATTTGAATAGCACATAAAACATTCTGAACATTGATTGAAAGTGACTGGTGAAGAAATGTCAACACTCGTAATGATTTGAAGCTTGTTGTTTACTGTAAGAAAGAGACCTACAGTCTGAGTCTTGTGACAGATGGCATTAGCAGCAGTTGGTGGAGTGGAAGGTGGGAATAATGGCTCCAGGAATCCACGTTTAGGGATTTTTATGTTCTTGTAAGGCTTCGAAAGACCAAATGGCTAACATCTTGTACAAAATATATTTCCAAAAAATGTATAAACCAGAAAAGCAAAGCGAAGTAGACAAGTTGACAAATGCTGTAAATAATAACAGGAATATCCTTGAAAAACACCGCAGTGCAAAAAGACCAGAAAGGCTACCTGAGCATTAAACCTGGCCTGTGGGCTATCCACAGCCACACTACCCCAATACCAAACTGATTCTGAATCTGAGACTTTACCAGTTGCCAACCGTTGTCAAATGTTGCAGATAGAAATGGCATGAATAGAACCAATGTGATTCCTTGTTCTACATGTCAGAGAGGCATATTTGGTCTACATAACATTGTTCTATCTGAATGAATGTATTTTGAACAGTAATAAATATCTAGAATTTATCATGGTCCGTGTATTTACTGCTACAGTGTTTTTAACAAACAAAAACAATGCCGCATGGCGCTAACCGACCGTTACCACGGCTACCGCTAATTAGAATGGAAATGTTTGTGAAATGTGTAGTTAGTGAAGGAGCGCTATGTGCTTCTCCACACACGACTGAATGGAAACACTCTATAATAGCCCAACATATTTTCTTTGAATGTAACCCATTTGAATTGCAGTTTGACACATACAACAACACAGAGTTACACATGGAATAAACAAACATACAGTCAATAATACAGTAGAAAAAGTCTATATACTGTGATTGTTTTCAATAAAAATTATATATATTTTTTTACAAAAACAGATTCTTAGCAGAGAGCTGAAAACAAGCTGTTATTGGCAGAGAGGTTTGGAACTCTCTTTCTTATTGGTCTATTAACCAATTTACTTCCACGTGATGTCACTAGGCAGGCCAAAACTCCATGCCACCAAAAAAGGCTGAGATTTCAGGCGGTCTTTTTAATCAGCTCTTACACTAAAAGGGCATTATCGTAATTTTCACAATTTCACAGTATTATTCCAACCTCATATTGCTGAACTATAAATAAAACACAGGAAATCACATTTTGACTGCACTGGGCCTTTAATGATTTGAAGCTGGTGTTGGCCTCTGTCAAGTTACCAATCAATTCAAGTGTACTGTTAACCAATGTTACTGATTGGCCATATTACTCACCAGAGTCATGTTCAGGAGGCGTGAAACATTTTTCAAAACACGGTGGTAACACCTGAACTTGACTAATAAGAACAGAGATATTTGTATTCGGTGTTGTTGTGCTACAGTGTGTGTCTACTGAACCTGATACTGGTTTCCCGTAGGTGTTGTCTGGTCTGGAGTCTGCAGGTCCTAGTTCAAACAAACACACATTTACAAACACAATGTTTGGTGAGGGAAAGAGATTTCGGCCTTTTATGACTGTCTGGAACATAAATGACCAGTGGAACAGTCCAGATCCTGTGTCACCTAGTCTGTGTGTGTCTGGTTATTTTAGGTGGTTTGGACAGTTCTTTTTTCCAGAGTGGATTCTGTTTGTATGACCCTCCTTCCTGTCCGTCCTCAGGCTAACTATCTATATCTGGATGAGGACCTTGAAGGACATCAGAGAACAACTCGTGAGTGTGTGTGCACGAAAATGCTGGCTTAAATACAACCCAAATTTGGGTTATTTGGTAACCCAGCACTGGGTAAATATTGGACAGAACAAACGCTGAGTTTGTCAACATGTTGGGTTGTTAGGATTACCCAAACGTGGGTTAATTTATTAACCATCATTTGGGTTTTTATTCAGTTTCATGCCGGGTCTTTTTTTAATGCAGCCTATTAGGGCTGTGTTAATAATATCATTATTTACAAATCGTAACAAAGCAGTAACTACACCAATATTAAGATATGAATAAGCTCTTGAGCAAGTCATACACTTGTGTAAGCCTCATTAAAAAGACAAAAGTGTCAGTGTTCAACCTTATCGTGTGATATCAATTAATGATGGGTCGTTCGCGAACGAGTCGGATCTAAGAGCTCTTGTAGGTGAATGTTGGGAGCCGGCTCGCATATCAGAAGAGTCAAATCTATTTATAAAAATATATATATAAAAAAAAAGATATGAATAGTCAAAAGTAAAATAAAACGAAAAAATTAAATAAATAAATGGGCCTAAATGCTCAAGCGCACACACATTTGTTCTGACATTCTGCACAGACTAACAGCCTCACCTGTTGTTCCTGTCAATCAGACACGCAGTGTCAACCAATGAACCAAAGGTACGTGAGGGAGGGCCGAGCCAACTCACAGTCAGTCACACACTTAGCAGCCGAGGAGAGAGAGGAAGGACTGCTGTGAAAACAACAGCGGAAAATGAGTCGGAAGCACAGTAGAGCACAGCAAAGGATGCATTTGAATAATGTAGACAATGTTCGAACACAGTGTAGAATTTGCCAAAACAAAATCTCATATAAAGCCGGTTCTACGCACAACCTACACCGGCATTTGCGAACTGTGCACCCAACTGTGAAGCTAGCTGTAGCAGAGCTTCGAGAAACTAGCGGGCCTGCTAGTGATAGTGGTGGAGCCAGCACCTCCACACGTGGAGATGTATCCACTCAGTCAAGTAGACCTACTCCGCGACCCACAGCAACACAGTCTTCTATGGACCAGTTTATGCCAAAGTCTGTGTCCGTAGCAAAACAAGGCCAAATTGATATCGCATTGGCTAAAATTATTGCCACCGATTTCCAGCCATTTTCGATCGTGGAGGACAGAGGTTTTAGAAATTCTAGCAATAGTCTAAATCCAATGTACACAATTCCAAGCAGGAAAACCCTTTCAAAATCACTTTTTCCACAACTGCACGAGAGCACACAGGCTTCAGTGCGGGAAATAGTCCAAAAAGCTACTGCAGTTTGCCATTTTATATGTTGAAGCGGTTTCTTGAGTCAAAGGATACCCTCATCTCTACCCTGGCCATTGTCAATGCACCTATTGATGCTCTGACCCAAGAGGAATGGGAGGTGGTGGAGGAGGTATGCAGAGTCCTGGAACCCTTTGAGCAGGTCACTGTGGAGATCAGCGGAGAGAGGTACAGTAAGCAGTTATTACTACATCATTATTTAATCCAGTGTTATATATGTATATGAGCAGCAGTAGAATGTAGTATCAGTAAACAAAACATGAACCTGAACTAATAAGTTACTGTTCTTTCTTTTCAGCTATGTGACAGCCTCAAAAATGATAGTCCTGTGTATGGGTCTGCAGCGAATCACAGCCAGCCGCCAGAGAGAAGCAAATGTAACTTCAGGACATGTGACAGAGTTGATGGACACCCTATGTTCATCAATGGACAGAAAGTTCCACAGAATGGATTATAATCATGTGCTATCAGAAACTGCTGCACTTGACCCCAGGTTTAAGAAGTTAGCCTTCAGTGATGCCAGAGCGATTGATGAGGCTCTTCAAAGAATAACCTCAGCAGCAGGGAGGGACAGTCCCAGCAGTCAGCTGGCTCAGGCACCAGGGCAACAGGAAGAAGAGGGATCAGATGGAGCAGAAGCACCAGCAGTAGTGCCACAAACGTCTGCTGTTTGACGAGAGAGCAACTGGGGATGCAGCACAAAGGAAGCCCTCACCAGATGCCATAATGGAGGTCCGATCCTATTTGGAGGATCTGTAGAGCCTCTGTGCTGGTGGAAGAACAAGGCCTCTGTCTACCCACAGCTTACTAAAGTCATGACAGGGAGACTCTGCATAGTGGCCACATCTGTTCCCTCTGAGAGGGTCGTCTTGAAAATGGAACAAATTATTACTTTGAGAAGAAACCGCATCAGCCCCTCAAAAGTGAGGCAGCTTGCATTTCTGAATCCAAATGTCTCATAAAAGCAAAATATGGTCAGCATTGCTGTGTGCTGCTGGTTATAACATGGCAACAAAGAAGAGAGAGAAAAGAGGGACCAGTTTAATTTTTTAAGTGGGATGCTGCAGTTTTGCACATTGTTATTTATTTTTCTTTGATATGGTGCAATACTCTATTATTTTGTTCAGATTGTATTTGTTTTGAATTGTTACATTTATATGCTCTTTGTTTATGTACATTAAAAAAGGTTTACTTTAAATGCACATGTGTAAGGGCATCCTTCTTTTTTACATTTATTTAAATTTGTGGGATGCTGAGGTTTCGCACGTTGTTATTCATTTTTCTTTGATATGGTGCAATATTCTATAATGCTGTTCAGATTGTATTCGTTTTGAATGGTTAGATTTATATGTACTTTGTTTATATGCATTAAAAAGTTATACTTTAAATGCACATGTGTAATAGCATTATTTTTCAATACAAACCAGTGCATTTTTAAATACATTGTGGTTAAGGTAGAGTATGATTTCATTTAATAATGTTTTAACGGCCTCCCGGGTGGCGCAGTGGTCTAGAGCACTGCATCGCAGTGCTATGCTGCGCCACCAGAGTCTGGGTTCGCGCCCAGGCTCTGTCGCAGCCGGCCGCGACCGGGAGGTCCGTGGGGCGACGCACAATTGGCTTAGCGTCGTCCGGGTTAGGGAGGGTTTGGCCGGTAGGGATATCCTTGTCTCATCGCGCTCCAGCGACTCCTGTGGCGGACCGGGCGCAGTGCGCGCTAACCGGGGGGGCGGGTGCACGGTGTTTCCTCCGACACATTGGTGCGGCTGGCTTCCGGGTTGGAGGCGCGCTGTGTTAAGAAGCAGTGCGGCTAGGTTGGGTTGTGCTTCGGAGGACGCATGACTTTCGACCTTCGTCTCTCCCGAGCCCGTACGGGAGTTGTAGCGATGAGACAAGATAGTAATTACTAGCGATTGGATACCACGAAAAAATTGGGGAGAAAAGGGGATAAAATTTTAAAAGAAAAAAAAAATAAATAAAAAAAAATAATGTTTTAACACCAATCATAGTCAAACTATCGCAAACTGTTTGACTTGAAAAAATACAAAACATATTTTTTTATAAAGAGCCGTATGGGAGCCAAAAGAGCTGTCTCTTTTTGGTGAGCTGGGCCGAACGAGCCGGCTCCCTGAAAAGAGACGGAATGCCCATCGGTAATATCAATACAACAGAAAAGATTAACCGGAATGACATTTACACTCACGGGTGGCTAAAAAAAAGAACTATCTAAGCCACACCCTCAGTCTTCTCATCTGAACCAATAGGTCATATCTCAATAACCCAGCATCAATAACTCAGCATGAATAACCCAACATGCTCTTTTTAAAGAAAACAACCCAACTATGTAACCCAATACCTGCAACCCAGCAATTCGGTCATCCAAACAACCCAGCATTCTTTTGGTGTGCACGCTTGCTCTTGTGTCATGTGTGTGCCTGTGTGGTCACAGAGACACAAACACATGCATGTTCACGTGCACGTACACACGTCTCAGCAGGTCTCACCCCGACAAGGCAAAGAGACAGTTTAAACACTCTAATCAGTGAAACTGTTTAACTTGTCTGAACTCTTACCTGGCTATTAACATAGCTCTCTCTCTCTCTCTCTCTCTCTAAAATGACTCATCTCTTACCTCTTGACACAGTGCTGTTTATAGCTGCTGGGTGTGTGTGTTTGACCAAGCAAAAAACAATCAGCATTGTACCTGAGAGTGTGTGTTCTATCTACAGCTTTATCCAACTGCATGTGATGTGTCTCTAGGGTTGCCGTTGTATAATGACGGGCTGAGGCTGCTCGGAGATTCTACTCAGCTAGGGTGAGAAAAAGAGATGGAATGAGAGAGAGATCCCTTTCTCTTTGTTCTCTTCTCTTCTCCCTCTCTGTGTGAGCCAGTGCAGTCAGAACTCCTTTAGTGACAGTGTTGTTCACCTTGCAGAGGTGGCTGTAGTTATACTGCAACATCAACTTCTGTCAAACACATCATAAATGTTTCATCACCACTGAACTCTATTTATCCTCCCAGCCTCTCAGGGTGTGTGTGTGTGTGTGTGTGTGTGTGTGTGTGTGTGTGTGTGTGTGTGTGTGTGTGTGTGTGTGTGTGTGTGTGTGTGTGTGTGTGTGTGTGTGTGTGTGTGAGAGAGAGACAGAGATGTCAAACATGCTTTGAAGAGCAACAAAGGATTCATGCTTATAACCTCGCATGACAGGGGAACACCTGCAATATGTATGTGTGTGTGTGTGTGTGTGTGTGTGAGAGAGAGAGCGAGTGGGAGAGAGGGATAGAAAGAGACAGTTAGCTGTGTGTGTGTATGTCTGTGTGTTGGATCATGACTGGATCCAACTGGGGGGGGGGGGGGGGGGGACTCACGTCCTGTTGTAAATCAAGTTGAGAATATTCATGTCTCCCTCCAATATTCACCACGTTCAAAAGCAAATACTGGAACAATATTTCGAACATAGAACATGGGGAATGGTGAGGCGATCTATAGAACACTACTGTCATGTTGTTTGTTATTTTGTGAAGTGATGTGCATGTGATATAAACAATTATTAAAGAGTTTTTGTTAAGAGAGGGATGTGATGTGAGAACCAAAAAGAGATAACTGTTTTACATAACTTTGTACAAGTGACAAGTCACGCCCCTGAGTGAGGTCAGAGAGCGTGTCAGCCGTCCCCGGAACTGCCCCTTTCCTGCAAACTGTATCAATGATGAGTAAGAAATGAACATACGAGACCAGAAACGGGTCCAGCTAAAGCTTCACGTTTAAACACGAAGTAGAGACGATATCCTCACCTCCCGGGCAATATCTGTCATGGCTGATTAGCTGTCCTAAGTAAAGTATCTTCCAAAGTGAATTTAAGTGGAACCATTCTACTACTCTGTTCAAACCAACGTATAACGCCACTCTCATCACCCCACTGGGAACCATTGACATGGCTGGAAGCATCTTACAGAGCGAATGGACGGAGAATAAACTCTGTAGGGATGTTCAGGACTACACGACAAGTCACTGGATACCGGACAACTGCAGGAGAACAACAGTAGTAGACTTGTTGGAAGCCCTTTGGACAGTCAGAGACTTTCAAGCGTGCCGCAAAAAGGCCCAACTCCCTTTCACAGGCAGCCCTGTCCACTGAGAGAGATCCGGCGAACCAAGACATTTCACGTAAATGCATTCATGATTTCTTACTCAAAGAGGGCGGCAGTTCGTGTGCAAATATATGATTACTGTAAGTGAGAGTAGTTTCTAAATGTACCAATGTTAAGTGTCTCTGACCCTCTCTCTCTCGCTCTCTCCATCTCTTTTGTAACAAGCAGCCATGTTGTTGTCATTCCGCTAGGGACCTGTTTTTAATGTATTTAGCATGTATGTTTATCCTGTATCACCATTTAATTAGCTAGTAAATAAATAATTAAACCAATATGTGTAGTACTGAATCATAAGTAAGGCTCAGGTTTTTGCAGATGCAAGGAGGTTACGACTGTTCATAATGATGATATGCTACTAGGTTATGATTAATAAGTTTACTGTTTTTAGATGTGATAGAGTTTAATTCGAGAGATGGTATCTCTTTATAGAACCGCTCTTGTGGTGCCCCAGATCCTAATGAGTTAATTGTAACATGATTCATTTCATCGGGTAACAGTTAAACATAGTTAGGTAATTAGATAAATAACAGTCTTCAGATTGATGTTAAAGTCAGGTTATGACATTGTGTGTGTGTGTGTGTGCGTGTGCGTGTGCGTGTGTGTGTGCGTGTGTGTGTGTGTGTGTGTGTGTGTGTGTGTGTGTGTGTGTGTGTGTGTGTGTGTGTGAATCTTAGGGAAACACTGTGCTGCTGGTATGGCACATCCCATCTCCATTCAACCTGTCTTCGTTTCCTCTTTAACACGATCATACCAGACACACGCTTTATTAGCATAGTTATAAATAGACACACATGGACTCTCTAGTAAACATGTGTGTTGGTGAAAGTTTAACAGTGTTAAGGACATGTAATGTCTGTGAGTATGAGTGTATTTCCTAATAGAAACCTAACAGAATAATACTGAATATAGTGTGTAGTATGGTCAGTTATGGCAGAGAGGGTTAAACCTTTGTGAGTGTCATGTGTGTGAGAGAGAAAGTGAGTGTCTGCGTGTGTAAATGTGTGTGTGTGTGCATAACCGTATGTCCATCCCTCCCTACTCCCATAGGCCTTGGCAGTCAGTCAGAGAGGGCAAAATGCTTTGAGGCTATTTGGTGATTATCTGTAGAATATGGTTTCACACAATGTCCCTGGCAATGACTGCAGCACTTACCCTGGTGTGTGTCCTTGGTAGAGCTTCTATCTAAGATTGATGGGTCAGAAAATGGGCTTGTCTGCTACTCAAGACAATCACACCATTTAACTCTCCCTCTATCTACCACTCTCTCCTTCCCTCCTTTTGCTTGCCTCTCTCTCTCTCATCTTTGTATCCGTATCCTTTTCTTCTCTCCTCTACCCTTTCCTTTCTCAACCACTAACCCCTCTCCTCCTTCCCTAGCAACTCTCTTCCATCGCCCTCCCTCTCCTTCGCTGATTCTCCCTTCTTCTTAGACAAGGGATATGGAGGAGAAGGGGTACATGCAGGAAAGGGAAACATGCAAGAGAGGAAAAATGACTTGTGAAAATCTGAGCTACATCTGAGTCCCTTTACTAGTGCCTATTTCCGAAATGAGTCACACTCACTGGAGTGCCACAACCTAAAACAATTTCGCTCCTCTACGATGCAAAACCATTTGCCCTAGCAGTCAGGTGCCACACGAACGCACCGGGTCCCATTCTCCTTTCTATGCATCTTTCTGGTAACACAGTCAACAGTTTCTAGAGGGGACCTGTAGACTGGGCACGTGCCCTGTGTGAAAAGATGAGCTTACAGTTTTCACTGACAAAGGTCTGTCAAAAGATGGATGCTTGTCATTTGTCATTAACATCAATGTATCCTAACTGACGAGCAAGGTTCTCTCTGAATGTAATCTGGCAGTAACCAGATTTACCATTTTCCTTGCCAGGTGCTGCATGATTGCACAGCCATTCCTGGAACAAAAGGCAACTGCAATTCAACACAGTGGGATTTTTTTTCTCACCACTTCTGGGTCTTCTGCAAAACATTGGAGTGATCACGCTTGTCAACCCCACCCATCTGTCTGTTCTAATCGTGGATGAAAGCAGGCTGGCGGACCACCTTCCTCTTCCAAACACCATCCTGTCAAACTAGCCTCGTTACTTGAGTGGAATCATTTACATTGTGAAAATTGGATTGTGTCTCTCCACTGTATGGCCAATACGTTGCCCCCTATCCTACACCAACACATATCCCCACGCTCGGTTTGATGATTGCATTGAACCCCAGGTTCTTTCAGACCACTTACGAGCGCGAGTGATGTATGAGAGTTGTCGAACCAAACGTTGTAACCCTGGTATGGCACAACTGTATGGCACAACTAATTCCTCAACAACTTTCCTGGCTAGGCCAACCGCACAACCATCCCGACTGCCGGTGTACACATTGAAATCCAAAGTGTATCCTGTGTCAGATGAAGAAATGATCCATAATTTGAATCCCAACTTAATTGGCTTCCCTTTCATATACTGCTTGAATCCTGATTGCCCATTTGCTTTGACCTTGCGCTCATCTATGGCTACGTTTTGGTTTGGCTGATACAGCTTTTTTACAAGTCTGTTTCAGGTGGTCCAACAAGTATCACAGTTCTCTCAGCTTATCTGCAATATCCTCAGTGGATCAACGATTTATAAAGCAGCAAACAGAGCCTTGAAGTGATTGGCCCAACATGAAAGCTCTAGTCCAAGAACCCTTGAAGAGACTTTGTAACCCAGTATCATTGAAGGTTCTGTCAGTTGGGCAAGTCCCATGGAAATGAGCAGTCCAAGAAACCGGTAGAATTCTGCAGGTGTAACATCAAGCCACGCTCCGAGCTAATCACCATACGACGGGCACTCCACAAACCTCTGCCACCAATACCTGCGTGAAAAACAACAAGAAGAAGTCTCTCTTTCTTAGTCTTTCATGAGTGTTCGACCGAGCTGCCTGACGTACACTGCCAAAATCTAAACCAACTGGACGTTCTGGCATGAAAGGGATGGATTCCAGTGCCTGCGTATCAACACCCTCATAGGACTGAAATGTGCTATCGGGGAAGATGTGGAACACGAACAGAAAGACTTAGAGACAAGACAAGAGAAAATAGATAATTGTTTTTAAAAATTGTCCGTTTCCAGCTACAATAGTCATTTACAACATTAACAATGTCTACACTGTATTTCTGATCAACTTGATGTTATTTTAATGGACATTTTTTTTTGCTTTTCTTTCAAAAACAAATACATTTCTTAGTGACTCCAAACTTTTGAACGGTAGTGTATATACATAAAGGCCTGATAATAAACAACAATAACACATCATTTATAGTTACCTTCCAGTTGAAGAGATTGACCGAGAGGCCTCAGGTGGTGGCTCCTCAACTTCCTCTGTCTGCTTGATCTCATTCTCTTCATCCTCGTCTTCTCCACATAGATCAGTATCAAGGTCATCTTCCTCTAAGAAGGCCTTCGTGGTCCTCCTCATCATGTAGGCCTTCCGCATCGTTGACCCGCAGCTCATCTTCCGTCAGTGTCCTCCTCCTTATGGGCAGGGGCTGCATTATCTCCCGGCACTGGTCTCCTCTGTCCATTTCTAAAACTCAAACATAAAGACAAAAAATGAAAATGAAAATTTCAAATATAAATAAGGTACAACCCCTCCAAAGAATAGCCTGAGACTGACAAAAAGTTATATTCAGAATACACCAAAAAAGAGAATCATCAATGAATGTAAATGGTGTATCCAAAAGGTATCAATTGCAAGGTGACAAAGTTACATTTTACTATCCAAAGGATTTGACTTCAACATTTGAGAAAACATATATAATTGCATAGTCCGTAACTGAAATAATATGATAATGTATGCCTGTAAGTAGCAAAATCACAAACCAGCTGGACCAGGAACATTTAGTTACCGAGCCGACAACCACAAAATCATTATTCATAGGCTATTATCATAAGGGTATAACATTACATTAATTCTTGAAATTACAGCCAGAAGACCTAATATTTGATAGGAAACATATCACAGATAAACAGACACCTAATGAGATATAGATATAGTATCTATGAGGATAGCCATGCAATTTTGCCTCACAGCACCCCCTCTCTCTTTTAGCTGCCTGGCTAGGAACAAAATGTAATCACTAGCCAGTTCATTTTTTAGCTCCAATACCTAATGACAAATGCATTTTATTTTGCACAGTTATCAAAGAAAACATTGACAGTAAAAAGACAAGACAAGAGCTACATCCAGCAGTCTAACGTTCTCTGTCTTGGGTGACTGACTTGACCAACACAGACTCATCTGTCGTCATAGATAGAAAAAATACTCTAAAATGGAAATATAATCATTACCAACGTAAAAACAAAAGTATATACAGCTTCTTACCTTGATATTGTTGTCCAAATCTGAATGAAGGCGCTGCCAAAGTTAGTCGTAACCTGTTAGATTAAATGGGGGAGTGGTGGCTCCCTGTGGCAACAGCGTCAAATCAGACATTTTCATATTGAGTTTGTCCTTTTGAGAGAGAAGCCTAATTACCGCCCCTTAACCCCTAAACCAATCATCTCTATTTAATGCAGACATTGTAACCTATCAAAATAAAAATATATATATGATTGTAGCACGAAGATATTGACCTGACATTGGAAACATGTTTCTGATTTTTTAATAAATGGACTGGAAAGGGTTAACCCTATAACCACGTGAAATTAACCCTGCAAGCACCCAGAGTTAATACGTAAAAAATAGATGCTCATCCATAATACTTCCTTCCTATCTAGTTAGATCTGACAGTTGGACAGGTCTCAAAGTTGGACAGCTTCCCTCAGGCGTCTGAAAAGATTTGGCACGGGTCCTCAGATCCTCAAAAGATTCTACAGCTGCACCATCGAGAGCATCCTGACTGGTTGCATCACCGCCTGGTATGGCAACTGCTCGGCCTCTGACCTCAAGGGACTACAGAGGGCAGTGCGTACGGCCCAGTACATCACCGGGGCCAAGCTTCCTGCCATCCAAGACCTCTATACCAGGTGATGTCAAAGAAAGGCCCTAAAAATTGTCAAAGATTCCAGCCACCCTAGTCACAGACTGTTCTCTCTGCTACCGCACGGCAAGCGGTACCGGAGCGCCAAGTCTGGGTCCAAGAGGCTTCCAAACAGCTTCTACCCCCAAGACGTGAGGCTCCTGAACATCTAACCAAATAGCTACCCAGACTATTTGCATAACCTCCCCCCCTCTCTATTTTACACCGCTGCTACTCTCTGTTGTTTCCATCTATGCATGGTCACTTAATAACTCTACCAACATGTACATATTACCTCGACTAACCGGTGCCCCCGCACATTGACTCTGTACCGGTAACTCCCTGTATATAGTCTCGCTATTGTTATTTTACTGCTGCTCTTTAATTACTTGTTCCTTTTATTTCTTATTCGTATTTCTTTTTTTCCTTTAAAAAAAAACTGCATTGTTGGTTAGGGGCTCGTAAGTAAGCATTTCACTGTGTTGTATTCGGCACATGTGACTAATACAATTTGATTTGATTTGAAGGCGGCAGGGTTCTTGTCTCTGAACGGGGAACAACTGACACCTATGACTGCTTATAATGGCTTATAATGGCTCATATTGGATGATAATGGCTTCAAATGGGCACTTAGACCATTCTGCTCTGAGCACATTGAGAGGGAGATCAGTCCTGTCACTGCAGGGAGAAATATAGAGATGGTGGCTGTTGTGGTCAAAGTTTCGCTAGCCGGTGATTGTCAAGCAAATAACCGCTGGCTTCACGGTAATTGACCGTTAATTAACATAAACACATTTAGCATCTCCTGGCTTCTAATAAATCCATGTAATATAGCCTACTCCTTCACAATAAATCCATTGTTTATTTTAGACAGGTCTAAAGAAACATGATATGAAGAAAATGTAGTCTATTTCAGAAGAACAGCATAGCATACTCGGAGTTGTCCTTATGTTAGGTCCTGATCTGGCTATGTCATATGGTTGTGGGCTACACTAGTTCATTTAGCAGACAAGATTTGCTTAGAATTCCGCTGCATTATTTTATAGTATGAAGAATACAATTGAACAAAGCTGAATAAAATAGAAAGGATATTTTCTCCAAACGATTTGAGTGTGCACATGCGGCTATTCTGTGTTGAGCGGTTAACAAAGAAATAGGTACTCCTATATGCATAATTTAGAGTTGTTAATGTAACTTTAGTTGTTCTACAAACGTTGGGCTATATGCTTAGATTTTTTAATACATTGTAAGGCTGCATGATGCAACTCTAATGATGGTTTGAAAAAAGTTGCTTGAAAGGCATGAGCTCTGCTTTGTTTTTTTCGCAGGCAGTCTCACATTCACAATTTGAGAATCACTTGATAATGCCTTGAATTTCCCAGCAGCATCCCTTTTGTGTGGCCATAATGCATGCCTTTTGCAGTCCTTCTCCCTAAATGATGCCCACTCCAAAGCACCTTGCATCTCACTCAACAACACAGACAGCTCTGGGTGTTAAACCTCTTTGGGCTAGACGTGACGCTCGCGGCACACCTCGACAACATCCGGTGAAATTGCAGAGCGTGAAATTCAAAATACAAAAATCGTAATATGAAACATTCATGAAAATACAAGTGTCTTACATCGTTTAAAAGCTTAACTTCTTGTTAATCCAGCCGCTTTGGCAGATTTCAAAAAGGCTTTACGGCAAAAGCATACCAGGCAATTATCTGAGGACAGCGCCATGTGTACAAAAGCATTAAAAACATTTTCCAAACCAGCAGAGGTGTCAAGAAAGTCAGAAATCGCGATAAAATAAATCACTTACCTTTGAAGATCTTCCTCTGTTTGCAATCCCAAGGGTCCCAGCTACATAACAAATGGTTGTTTTGTTCGATAAAGTCCTTCTTTATATCCCAAAAAAGTCAGTTTAGTTGGCGCGCTTGATTCAGTAATCCACCTGTTCCCCTCGTTCAAAATACATACAAAGGAATCCAAAAAGTTACCAATAAACTTCATCCAAACAAGTCAAACAACGTTTCAAATCAATCCTCAGGTACCCTAATATGTAAATAAATGATCAAATTTAAGATGGAGAATAGTTTGTTCATTACCGGAGATAAATAACGAAGTGCGTGCCCTCATCCACACGCGCCACAACACGACAGTCAAAATGAGAGCCACCTAGAAAAACTACAAATTCTAGCTCATTTTTCAAAAAACAAGCTTGAAACCCTTTTTAAGTCTGCGTAAGCGCTCAGCAGGAGACAATCTAGCCCTGCCCAATTGCATGGGCTCTGGAGGAAATGACTTGACAGCCCTCGGTGATCTCCGAGAGACTTCGGCCGACTTCAGATTCACTCGGAAATGTGGGCTTCGGGGATTTCCGGGATTCCTCAGAGGCGAGGTGGAAATTCGAGGACGAGCGTCGGCGACAGGAAGCAGACTCCCTCTCCCTCCTACGTTCCCGTAGCCGCCTATCGATCTGGATGGTCAAGGCTATGAGGGAGTTGAGGTCCAAATCAAATCAAATTTATTTGTCACACACACATACACATAGCAGATGTTAATGCGAGTGTAGCGAAATGCTTGTGCTTCTAATTCCGACCATGCAAAAATAAATCTAACAAGTAATATAACCTAACAATTTCACAACAACTACCTTATACACACAAGTGTAAAGGAATGAATACGAATATGTACATAAAAATATATGAATGAGTGATGCCCAAACGGCATAGGCAAGATGCAGTAGATGGTATAGAGTACAGTATATACATATCAGATGAGTAATGTAGGGTATGAAAACATGATATAAAGTGGCATTGTTTAAAGTGGCTAGTGATACATTACATCAAGATGGCAAGATGCAGTAGATGGTATAGAGTACAGTATATACATATCCTCTCTGGTACAAGTGGGAAGGCTCCACCTTGACAACAGCCAGTGAAATTGCAGGGCGCCAAATTCAAAGCAACAGAAATCCCATAATTAAAATTCCTCAAACATACAAGTATTATTCACCATTTTAAAGATAAACTTCTTGTAAATCCAACCACAGTGTCCGATTTCAGAAAGGCTTTACTGCTAAAGCACACCATGCGATTATGTTAGGTTATGTTAGCACCTAGTCACAGAAAACCATACAGCCATTTTTCCAGCCAAAGAGAGGAGTCACAAAAAGCAGAAATAGAGATAAAATTAATCACTAACCTTTGATGATCTTCATCAGATGGCACTCATAGGACTTCATGTTACACAATACATGTATATTTTGTTCGATAAAGTTCATATTTATATCCAAAAATCTCAGTTTACATTGGCGCGTTATGGTCAGATATGCATTGTCTCAAACAAACATCCGGTGAAAGTGCAGAGAGCCACATCAAATTACAGAAATACTCATCATAAACATTGATAAACGATACAAGTGCTAAACATACAAATAAAGATAAACTTCTCCTTAATGCAACCGCTGTGTCAGATTTCAAAAAGGCTTTACGGAGAAAGCACACTTTGCGATTAGGTTAGGTGTGCACCTAGCCACAGAAACCCATACAGCCATTTTCCAGGCAAGGAGAGTGTCACAAAAGTCAGAAATAGCATTAAAATTAATCACTTACCTTTGATGATATTCATCTGCTGGCACTCCCAGGTCTCCATGTTAGACAATAAATGTTTGTTTTGTACGATAAGGTCCCTCTTTATGACATAATACCTCCTTTTTGTTTGCGCGTTTTGTCCAGTAATCCGAATG
The DNA here is from genome assembly GCF_045679555.1 of Salvelinus alpinus. NCBI lineage: Eukaryota > Metazoa > Chordata > Actinopteri > Salmoniformes > Salmonidae > Salvelinus > Salvelinus alpinus. Next base: position 11,116,026 of record NC_092109.1, read on the forward strand.
CTTAAGGAGCGTGCACTAATTCCAGATGAAAAGTTTTTAAAAAGTATAATAAAAGTTAGTAGAAACATGCCAAACGATGTTTAAAATCAATCGTCCGGTTGTTTTTGTCATAAATAATCAATAATATTTCAAAAGCGTGGTCAATAGGAAAGGAGAAACAAGAAAGGCGCGTTCCCGATCAGGCACATGGCTTATGAATGGAAATTTCCACTGGCCACTGATTGAAAGTGCTGTATCTCCCTCATTTTTCAGAGTAAACGCCTGAAACGATGCCTAAAGACTGGCCACATGTAGAGGAAGACACAGAGCTCGTGAACTGGGTCCTAAGTCTTTGTATGGTGGATAGGCTTTCAATGGAAAAACAGCCTTTCAAAATAATAGTACTTCCTGGTTTGATTTTCCTCGGGTTTTCGCCTGCCATATCAGTTCTGTTATACTCACAGACATTATCTGTACAGTTTTGGAAACTTTAGAGTGTTTTCTATCCAAATCTACTGATTATATGCATATCCTATCTTCTGGGCCTGAGTAGCAGGCAGTTTAATTTGGGCACGCTTTTCATCCAAAAATCCGAATGCTGCCCCCTACCCTAATGAAGATATGAGATGAGTAATGTAGGGTATGAAAACATTATATAAAGTGGCATTGTTTAAAGTGGCTAGTGACACATTTAATTACATCAAGATGGCAAGATGCAGTAGATGGTATAGTGTACAGTATATACATATGAGATGAGTAATGTAGGGTATGTAAGCATTATATAAAGTGGCTAGTGATAAATTGATTACATCATTTTTTCCATTATTAAAGTGGCTAGAGTTGAGTCAGTATGTTGGCAGCCGTCACTCAATGTTAGTGATGGCTGTTTAACAGTCTGATGCCTTGAGATAGAAGCTGTTTTTCAGTCTCTCGGTCCCCGCTTTGATGCACCTATACTGACCTCGCCTTCTGGATGATAGCGGGGTGAACAGGCAGTGGCTCGGGTGGTTGATGTCCTTGATGATCTTTTTGGCCTTCCTGTGACATCGGGTGGTGTAGGTGTCCTGGAGGGCAGGTAGTTTGCACACGGTGATGCGTTGTGCAGATCTCACTACCCTCTGGAGAGCATTACGGTTATGGGCGGAGCAGCTGCCGTACCAGGCGGTGATACAGCCCGACAGGATGCTCTCGATTGTGCATCTGTAAAAGTTTGTGAGTGTTTTTGGTGACAAGCCGAATTTCTTCCGCCTCCTAAGGTTGAAGAGGCGCTGCTGCGCCTTCTTCACCACGCTGTCTGTGTGTGTGGACCATTTCAGTTTGTCCGTGATGTGTACGCCGAGGATCTTAAAACTTTCCACCCTCTCCACTACTGTTCCGTCAATGTAGATAGGGGCGTGCTCCCTCTGCTGTTTCCTGAAGTCCACGATCATCTCCTTTGTTTTGTTGACATTGAGTGTGAGGTTATTGTCCTGACACCACACTCCGAGGGCCCTCACCTCCTCCCTGTAGGCCGTCTCGTCGTTGTTGGTAATCAAGCCTACCACTGTAGTGTCGTCTGCAAACTTGATGATTGAGTTGGAGGCGTGCATGGCCACGCAGTCATGGGTGAACAGGGAGTACAGGAGAGGGCTGAGAACGCACCCTTGTGGGGACCCAGTGTTCAGGATCAGCAAGGTGGAGATGTTGTTACCTACCCTCACCACCTGGGGGCGGCTCGTCAGGAAGTCCAGGACCCAGTTGCACAGGGCGGGGTCGAGACCCAGGGTCTCAAGCTTAATGACGAGTTTGGAGGGTACTATGGTGTTAAATGCTGAGCTGTAATCGATGAACAGCATTCTTACATAGGTATTCCTCTTGTCCAGATGGGTTAGGGCAGTGTGCAGTGTGATGGCGATTGCGTCGTCTGTGGACCTATTGGGACAGTAAGCAAATTGGAGTGGGTCTAGGGTGTCAGGTAGGGTGGAGGTGATATGGTCCTTGACTAGTCTCTCAAAGCACTTCATGATGATGGAAGTGAGTGCTACAGGGCGGTAGTCATTTAGCTTCGTTACCTTAGCTTTCTTGGGAACAGGAACAATGGTGGCCCTCTTGAAGCATGTGGGAACAGCAGACTGGGATAAGGATTGATTGAATATGTCTGTAAACACACCAGACAGCTGGTCTGCGCATGCTCTGAGGACGCGGCCGGGGATGGCGTCTGGGCCTGCAGCCTTGCGAGGGTAAACACGTTTAAATGTTTTACTCACGTTGGCTACAGTGAAGGAGAGCCCGCAGGTTTTGGTAGCGGGCCGTGTCAGTGGCACTGTATTTTCCTCAAAGCGAGCAAAAAAGTTGTTTAGTCTGTCTGGGAGCAAGGCATCGTTGTCCTCGACGGGGATGGTTTTTCTTTTGTAGTCTGTGATTGACTGTAGACCCTGCCACATACCTCTCGTGTCTGAGCTGTTGAATTGTGACTTCACTTTGTCTCTATACTGACGCTTAGCTTGTTTGATTGTCTTGCGGAGGGAATAGCTACACTGTTTGTATTCGGTCATATTTCCGGTCACCTTGCCCTGATTAAAAGCAGTGGTTTGCGCTTTCAGTTTTGCGCGAATGCTGCCATCAATCCACGGTTTCTGGTTGGGGAATGTTTTAGTAGACGCTGTGGGTACAACATCACCGATGCACTTGCTAATAAACTCGCTCACCGAATCAGCGTATTCTTCAATGTTGGTCCAGGGGCTGCGAGCTCGTCTGTAATCACCTCCGACAACACGTGAAGGAATGCGTCGAACAGGGCTTCCGGGTTCCAGGCACTCTCAGCCGCCAACGTACGAAATTCCACAGCGTAGCCTGCCACACTACGGGAATCTTGACGTCATTGGAGCTGATTACGAGCCGCCTCTCTTCCGGACAGCGGAGATTCGAGCACTTTCCGTACCTCCACCAAAAACTCCTCTAATCTGAGGCAAACGGTGGACTGTTGCTTCCAAACCACATAGACCAGGCAAGAGCCCTCCCTGACATCAGTGTTATCACGTACGCTATCCTTGAGATGGAAATGAAGAGGGCTGCAGCTCAAAGATGAGAGAACACTGGAAGAGAAATGCCCGGCAGGATCCGGGATCGCCCGCTTAGCGCTCCGGAGGAGGTAAGCGGGGTTCTTGGGAAGCCAGGTTAGATTGGGGAGAAACGCCGCTGGTAGCAGCATTATTGACAGTCTGGGAGGTTACAGTAGTGGCGGGCTGCCTCACAGACAATCAGCGGAATTGCTCCAGCAATGTGTTGAAGGCACGGTCCTGGCATTCCGCCAAGGTCTGGAATCCTTCCATAAGAACTTGAAGTAACTCCTCGTGTCTTCCAATGGTGGCTCCCTGGGAGGAGACGGCGTTGCGGAGCTGTTCCGAGTCTGCCGGGTCAGTCATGGCTAGTTCGTACTATCACGACTCAGGAAATGACCCAGATGCAGACACGGGAGGCTGATAGTACAGTTCTCAGATGATTTATTCGAAACACGGGGCAAATGGAAGATCGAGGGCAGGCAGCGGTTCGTGATCAGGTCAGAGTCAGGCAGGTACAGGACGGCAGGCTCGGGGTCAGGGCAGGCAGAATGGTCAGAAGCAGGAAAAACTAGGAAACAGAACTAGAGAAACAGGAAAGCGGGAAAGAACGCTGGTAAGACCTAACAAGACACGACAAACTGGCAACAGACAAACAGAGAACACAGGTATAAATACACAGGGGATAATGGGAAGATGGGCGACACCTGGAGGGGGGTGGAGACAAGCACATAGACCGGTGAAACAGATCAGGGTGTGACACTCCTCTGAACAGTTGATGTTGAGATGTGTCTGTCTTGACCTCTGTGAAACATTATTTTGCAATTTCTGAGGCTGGTAACTCTAATCAATGTATCCTCTGCAGCAGAGGTATCTCAGTTTCTTCCTTTCCTGTGGTGGTCCTCATGAGAGCCAATTTCATCATAGCGCTTGATGGTTTTTGCAAATGCACTTGAAGAAACTTTCAAAGTTCTTGACATTTTCCAGATTGACTGACCTTCATGTCTTAAAGTAATGATGGACTGTCATTTCTCTTTGCTTATTTGAGCTGTTCTTGACATAATATGGACTTGTTTTTTTACCAGATAGGGCTGTCTTCTGCATACCACCCTTACCTTGTCACAATACAACTGATTGGCTCAAACGTATTAAGAAGGAAAGAAATTCCACAAATTAACCTTTGACAAGGCACACCTGTTAATTGAAATGCATTCCAGGTGAAGCTGGTTGAGAGAATGCCAAGAGTGTGTAAAGCTGTCATCAAGGAAAAGGGTGGCTACTTTAATGAATCTCAAATATATAAAATATATTTATCACTTTATTGCTTACTACATGATTCCATATGTGTTATTTCATAGTTTTGATGTCTTCACTATTATTCTACAATGTAGAAAATAGTAGTAATAAAGAAAAACCCTGAAATTTGTTTTGATTTAGAATGGACCATTATCATGCCCCTCTCGAAAACAGGGGAAAGGGAAGACATTCATGTCTTCTCTGCACTTAAATAGCGAATGGAGGACGCTTTTCCTGTGGTCCATTTTCATACCAGCCAGGTAGGCTATACTCCTGTTGTAAAGATAAGCAATGTGCTCAATATTTGCTTAATATTAGGAAAGTTGAGAAATAAATATAGTAGGCCTAGCCTATTTATTTATTTATTAATTTCACCTTTATTAAACCAGGTAGGCAAGTTGAGAACAAGTTCTCATTTACAATTGCGACCTGGCCAAGATAAAGCAAAGCAGTTCGACACATACAACAACACAGAGTTACACATGGAGTAAAACAAACATACAGTCAATAATACAGTAGAAAAATAAGTCTGTATACAATGTGAGCAAATGAGGTGAGATAATGTAGGTAAAGGCAAAAAAAAAGGCCATGGTGGCGAAGTAAATACAATATAGCAAGTACAACACTGGAATGGTAGATTTGCAGTGGAAGAATGTGCAAAGTAGAGATAGAAATAATGAGGTGCAAAGGAGCAAAATAAATAAATAAATACAGTAGGGGGAGAGGTAGTTGTTTGGGCTAAATTATAGATGGGCTATGTACAGGTGCAGTACTCTGTGAGCTGCTCTGACAGCTGGTGCTTAAAGCTAGTGAGGGAGATAAGTGTTTCCAGTTTCAGAGATTTTTGTAGTTCGTTCCAGTCATTGGCAGCAGAGAACTGGAAGGAGAAACGACCAAAGAAAGAATTGGTTTTGGGGGTGACCAGAGAGATATACCTGCTGGAGCGTGTGCTACAGGTGGGTGCTGCTATGGTGACCAGCGAGCTGAGATAAGGGGGGACTTTACCTAGCAGGGTCTTGTAGATGACCTGGAGCCAGTGGGTTTGGCGACGAGTAGGAAGCGAGGGCCAGCCAACGAGAGCGTACAGGTCGCAGTGGTGGGTAGAATATGGGGCTTTGGTGACAAAACGGATGGCACTGTGATAGACTGCATCCAATTTATTGAGTAGGGTGTTGGAGGCTTTTTGTAAATGACATCGCCGAAGTCGAGGATCGGTAGGATGGTCAGTTTTACAAGGGTATGTTTGGCAGCATGAGTAAAGGATGCTTTGTTGCGGAATAGGAAGCCAATTCTAGATTTAACTTTGGATTGGAGATGTTTGATGTAAGTCTGGAAGGAGAGTTTACAGTCTAACCAGACACCTAGGTATTTGTAGTTGTCCACATATTCTAAGTCAGATCCGTCCAGAGTAGTGATGTTGGACGGGCGGGCAGGTGCAGGCAGCGATCGGTTGAAGAGCATGCATTTAGTTTTACTTGTATTTAAGAGCAATTGGAGGCCATGGAAGGAGAGTTGTATGGCATTGAAGCTAGTCTGGAGGGTTGTTAACACAGTGTCCAAAGAAGGGCCAGAAGTATACAGAATGGTGTCGTCTGCGTAGAGGTGGATCAGAGACTCACCAGCAGCAAGAGCGACATCATTGATGTATACAGAGAAGAGAGTCGGTCCAAGAATTGAACCCTGTGGCACCCCCATAGAGACTGCCAGAGGCCCGGACAACAGGCCCTCCGATTTGACACACTGAACTCTATCAGAGAAGTAGTTGGTGAACCAGGCGAGGCAATCATTTGAGAAACCAAGGCTATCGAGTCTGCCGATGAGGATGTGGTGATTGACAGAGTCGAAAGCCTTGGCCAGGTCAATGAATACGGCTGCACAGTATTGTTTCTTATCGATGGCGGTTAGGATATCGTTTAGGACTTTGAGCGTGGCTGAGGTGCACCCATGACCAGCTCTGAAACCAGATTGCATAGCGGAGAAGGTATTGTGGGATTCGAAATGGTCGGTAATCTGTTTGTTGACTTGGCTTTCGAAGACCTTAGAAACGCAGGGTAGGATAGATATAGGTCTGTAGCAGTTTGGGTCAAGAGTGTCCCCCCCTTTAAAGAGGGGGATGACCGCAGCTGCTTTCCAATCTTTGGGAATCTCAGACGACACGAAAGAGAGGTTGAACAGGCTGGTAATAGGGATTGCAACAATTTCAGCCAATAATTTTAGAAAGAAAGGGTTCAGATTGTCTAGATTTTCTAGAGTCCAGATTTTGCAGCTCTTTCAGAACATCAGCTGACTGGATTTGGGAGAAGGAGAAATGGGGAAGGCTTGGGCGAGTTGCTGTGGGGGGTGCAGTGCTGTTTACCGGGGTAGGGGTAGCCTGGTGGAGAGCATGGCCAGCCGTAGAAAAATGCTTATTGAAATTCTCAATTATAGTGGATTTATCGGTGGTGACAGTGTTTCCTGTCCTCAGTGCAGTGCAAACTATTTTGAGTTTGTGTTGCACAAAGCAAATTTTTGCTTGAAAAAGCTAGCCTTGGCTTTTCTAACTGCCTGTGTATATTGGTTTCTAGCTTCCCTGAAAAGTTGCATATCACGTGGGCTGTTCGATGCTAATGCAGAACGCCATAGGATGTTTTTGTGTTGGTTAAAGGCAGTCAGGTCTGGAGAGAATCTGTTCCTGGTTCTAAATTTCTTGAATGGGGCATGCTTATTTAAGATGGTAAGGAAGGCATTAAAAAAAAAAAAAACAGGCATCCTCTACTGACGGGATGAGATCAATAGCCTTCCAGGATACCCCGGCCAGGTCGATTAGAAAGGCCTGCTCGCTGAAGTGTTTCAGGGAGCATTTGACAGTGATGAGTGGAGGTTGTTTGACCGCTGACCCATTACTATAGAAAGCTGATGGGATCCTCCTCTTTTTAATAGAGGCCATCACTCTATTTTCTCGCGCAATTGCATAGCCTAAAGAAATGTTGCGCAACATGAGCTCATGGGCTCTCATGAAGTGTTTGATTCGATTTTTGATGACATTTGCATTGATGTCAGAGTGATTAGAGGGACAATAGAGTGCTGAGTACCAGGCAGTTAGCAAGTTTGGTAGGCTACTAATGACCATCAGCAGCATCAAAGTTTGGAGAAGCCTAATATTCGTGACTAAGCGGTGTGGCAGTAATACGGTCACTGCAACAGCCCTAAGTGTGTGGGAATGTGTGTATGTGCATGCTTGTGTGTGTCCATACATGCGTTTGTGCATACGTGCTTGCATGCATGCTTGTGGACCTACTTCTTAGGCGTGAGAGCATCCTAGTTCTGAATTAGTAATTAATTAAGATGATCTCCGGCTGTGTGTGCAACAAGATCTCACAAATGGATACGGATTGACTTCACTATTCATCGTTTGTCCAGGGGGGATAAAATCACATTTTTACAGTTACGTTTAGTAATTAATTCCGAATGGTTAAGGTAAGGGTTAAGGTTTGGCATACGGTTAAAACCAAAAAATACAAAAAGTGCCTAGCATTAAGATTGAACACAGCCTCCGAGCTGGAGCTCGCAGCTTTCACAATGCCCTAGCAAGCCGCAAGCCTACTTGATGGTAATAACATTTACCGGGTGGTTTTGAAGGCATCTCCGGACATCCTGGGGACCTGGACAAATGTTGAATATTGCCTTGGATCTCGAGTGCCCTGGCTTGTGGGTTTTAGCTCTGTCTCTCTAGCTGACACTGTCCTGTGTTCTGACAGCTACAAACAGACAGACACGGTTCCCAAAGAGACCACACTGCAACCGTAGCGTATCTGGTGTTTTGAACGTTGGTCAGCCACCGTTGAAACGCATCACCTATAACCAATGAGACATGCCACACCGGCCTCACAAACAACACTTCAGTGAGGTAGCCGTCTTTTTAAGCCTATTTTCAAGGGTGCTATGAGACTGTGAAGTGTAAACAACATTGGCACAATGTAAAAAAAAATCCCATTGTTTTTACGGTAACTTACTGACAGCCAGTTACCTGTAATTACTGTAAAAAAGGTACAGTATGTTACTGTAAATTCCCCCAAAACGTTGGTTAACAGTACATTCATTTTGACAGTAACTTAAAGGTAAAGTAAATTACCGTAAAAATAACAGGATTTCCCCCCCCCAGTGCAGTCAAAAACCTAACAGAATACTCAATGCTCACGTAACACATGCAACACACATTGGTTGTGTAGTTTTAAGTCAGGACCAGGTCAATGGTTACTAAGCATTGCATCAGGTGCTATTTCCTTCAGAAAAGAAAGGTTGAGTTAAGGTGAGTAGACTGAATAAGACATAAGGGTTGAGATTGCGCTAGCAGCTAGCTCGAGCTCTGTTTGGTATTCTATGTAGAAGGTCGTCAGGGTCATCACTCTCACGGTCTCACGGCAGAATTAGACGTTCATCCATCTTTCACAAATGTCACATTTCGAAGATGTTCCAAACATCACGTTTTTAAGCGTTTAAGGTTAAGTTTAGGCGTTAACTCCACATTATTTTAAGGTTAGGGTTAAGTTTAGGCCTTTACTCTGAAATCTTAAGGTTAAGCATTAACTCCGAATGGTTAAGGTAAGGGTTAAGGTTCGAGATAAGCTTGAGACTTAAAATCTTAGAAAACAACTTTCCATCGCTGGATTCAAACATGGAACCTTTGGCACCAGAGGTAGATGGTTACACTCATCCACTATCCCCGTCCGCAATGCCCTAGCAAAAATGAAACCTACTTGAAGGTAACAGCGGTCACTGTTTTTCCTAGTGGCCAGTTTCCACGTCATCTCCCTATGTCCTCAGATATTAATAGACGTCGAATACTGACTTGTATCACGGGTGACCTGGCTGCACTCATACATGACATCACATTCTATCATTCTTATCAGGTACAGTACATGCTCTCAAAACTGTTTTGTGACATTCTCTTCATAAGCTGTTGAGAAGTAAATGCTACCCTGCCCCAGTGCCTAAACTCTCTAACAAGTCTAATCTGTCTGTTTATCAGATCATTGCCTTTCTCATCAGAGGAGAGCGATCTGTGAAATAATAATAATAGAGTATACTGCGTGAATCGAATCTCAGATACAGGCACCTCATTCTGCAAAACATCAAAACGCAGATTACATTATCACCGCTACATCTGGTAGGAGACAAAGACAGTTTCATGTTATAGCTTTGGTGTTGCTGTTTCATCCCCTGGGGGAAAAAACACAGATATTAGCTTATCCCCTGGTTAGTTTCTCTTTCTCTCTCTCGTACTCAGGCTCTCTCTCGTTATCTCTCTCTCTCTCATGGCCCCATGCAAGCAGTCCCAGTATGTTCTGTAATTAATATTGCATCGGTTGTCCGGCTGTTAGCTATTTACCCATGATACGCTTACTGATAGCTGTGTGTGTGCACAGGCACATGGACAGATAGGGCTCTACCTGTGCAGAGCAAATGACCCTTTACCCTTCCAGTCTCCAAAGTGCCCTTTTCGGTGGTGGTATAATTTCCCCAAAAATGTTTATTTTTTTTACAGGTAATTTTTTTTCTCTCTCATCGTTCTGAACTAACTACAAGCAGGTCGTTGTTAAATTGCCATCTATGCATCAGAACCAAAAAGCGTGTCTTGATTGTTGACCAAATTACCAGTCATCACCATTGGCGTGCAAAGGCAGTTGCTCATTTCCAGATTTGTGACCAGAAAGAACTTGTTTCATTGGCCAGCAGCATACCACCCTGCATACCACTGCTGGCTTGCTTCTGAAGCTAAGCAGGGTTGGTCCTGGTCAGTCCCTGGATGGGAGACCAGGTGCTGCTGGAAGTGGTGTTGGAGGGCCAGTAGGAGGCACTCTTTCCTCTGGTCTAAACAAAGATCCCAATGCCCCAGGGCAGTGATTGGGGACACTGCTCTGTGTAGGGTGCCGTCTTTCGGATGGGACGTTAAACGGGTGTCCTGACTCTCTGAGGTCATTAAAGATCCCATGGCACTTATCGTAAGAGTAGGGGTGTTAACCCCGGTGTCCTGGCTAAATTCCCAATCTTGCCCTCAACCATCACGGTCACCTAATAATCCCCAGTTTACAATTGGCTCTTTCATCCCCCTCTCCCCTGTAACTATTCCCCAGGTCGTTGCTGCAAATGAGAACGTGTTCTCAGTCAACTTACCTGGTAAAATAACGGTAAAATAAATAAATAAAAATCTCCTCCAGTTTTGCAAAAAACAGTTTAGGCCTACGTTTATAATCCATATTAAAAAATACAGTTTAGGCCTACGTTTATAATCCATATGAAAAAATACAGTTTAGGCCTACGTTTATAATCCATATTAAAAAATACAGTTTAGGCCTACGTTTATAATCCATATTAAAAAATACAGTTTAGGCCTACGTTTATAATCCATATTAAAAAATACAGTTTAGGCCTACGTTTATAATCCATATTAAAAAAATACAGTTTAGGCCTACGTTTATAATCCATATTAAAAAATACAGTTTAGGCCTACGTTTATAATCCATATAAAAAAAAAAACAGTTTAGGCCTACATTTATAATCCATATAAAATAACAGTTTAGGCCTACGTTTATAATCCATATTAAAAAATACAGTTTAGGCCTACGTTTATAATCCATATGTAAGGGCTGTCTCCCTCCTCATCCTCGGACGAGGAGAGGAGAGAAGGATCATCAGACCAATATGCAGCATTTGGGAAATAAGCCATCTTTTATTTAAACCGACGGCAACACGAAACAAAACACTTTCAAATATACAAAACAAGAAAACGACGTTGACGAAACCTGAACATAAACTTGCATAACTAAACGTAAACTCACGGACAGGAAACAGACGACATCAAAATAAACGAACAGCCAAACAGTCCCGTATGGTACATACATTCGACGACACAGGAGACAATCACCCACAAAAAAACAGTGAGAACACCCTACCTAAATATGACTCTTAATTAGAGGAGAACGCAAAACACCTGCCTCTAATTAAGAGCCATACCAGGCAACCACAACCAACATAGAAACAGATAACATAGACTGCCCACCCAAAACACATGCCCTGACCTAAACACATACAAAAACAACATAAAACAGGTCAGGACCGTTACAGAACCCCCCCCTCAAGGTGCGAACGCCGGGCGCACCAGCACAAAGTCCAGGGGAGGGTCTGGGTGGGCAGTTGACCACGGTGGTGGCTCCGGCTCTGGACGCTGTCCCCACACCACCATAGTCCCTCCCCGCTTCTCTCTTCCCCTCCCAATGACCACCCTAAAACTAACATCCCCTAAATGAACGGCCAGCACCGGGAGAAGGGGCAGCACCGGGAGAAGGGGCAGCACCGGGACAAGGGGCAGCACCGGGACAAGGGGCAGCACCGGGACAAGGGGCAGCACCGGGACAAGGGGCAGCACCGGGACAAGGGGCAGCACCGGGACAAGGGGCAGCACCGGGACAAGGGGCAGCACCGGGACAAGGGGCAGCACCGGGATAAGGGGCAGCACCGGGACAAGGGGCAGCACCGGGACAAGGGGCAGCACCGGGACAAGGGGCAGCACCGGGACAAGGAGCAGGTCCCGGCTGAGGGACTCTGGCAGATCCCGGCTGAGGGACTCTGGCAGGTCCCGGCTGAGGGACTCTGGCAGGTCCCGGCTGAGGGACTCTGGCAGGTCCCGGCTGAGGGACTCTGGCAGGTCCCGGCTGAGGGACTCTGGCAGGTCCCGGCTGAGGGACTCTGGCAGGTCCCGGCTGAGGGACTCTGGCAGGTCCCGGCTGAGGGACTCTGGCAGGTCCCGGCTGAGGGGCTCTGGCAGGTCCCGGTTGGACGGCTCTGGCAGGTCCCGGTTGGACGGCTCTGGCAGGTCCCGGTTGGACGGCTCTGGCAGGTCCCGGTTGGACGGCTCTGGCAGGTCCCGGTTGGACGGCTCTGGCAGGTCCCGGCTGGACGGCTCTGGCAGGTCCCGGCTGGACGGCTCTGGCAGGTCCCGGCTGGACGGCTCTGGCAGGTCCCGGCTGGACGGCTCTGGCAGGTCCCGGCTGGAAGGCTCTGGCAGGTCATAGCAGGACGGCTCTGGCAGGTCATAGCAGGACGGCTCTGGCAGGTCATAGCAGGACGGCTCTGGCAGGTCATGGCAGGACGGCTCTGGCAGGTCATGGCAGGACGGCTCTGGCTGGTCATGGCAGGACGGCTCTGGCTGGTCATGGCAGGACGGCTCTGGCTGATCATGGCAGGACAGCTCTGGCTGGTCATGGCAGGACGGCTCTGTAGGGAGGAGAAGGAGAGACAGCCTGGTGCGTGGTCTAGGCACTGGCTGCGCTGGAGAGGAGGAAACAGCAGGAGAGAGAACCCGGAGAGACAGCCTGGTACGGGGGGCTGCCACCGGAGGACTGGTACATGGAGGTGGCACCGGGTCTACCGGACCGTGAAGGAGGACACGTGCTCTTGAGCACCGAGCCTCCCCAACCCTACCAGGTTGAATGATCCCCGTAGCCCTGCCAGTGCGGCGAGGTGGAATAGCCCGCACTGGGCTATGCAGGCGAACCGGGGACACCACCTGTAAGGCTGGTGCCATGTACGCCGGCCCGAGGAGACGTACTGGAGGCCAGATACGTTGGGCCGGCTTCATGACATCCGGCTCGATGCCCAACCTAGCCCTCCCAGTGCGGCAAGGTGGAATAGCCCGCACTGGGCTAAGCACGCGTACTGCGGACACCGTGCGCTTTACCGCATAACACGGTGTCTTACCAGTACGACGCCTTCTACCTCCACGGTAAGCACGGGGAGTTGGCTCGGGTATCCTACCCGGCTTTGCCACACTCCTCGTGTGCCCCCCCCCAAGAAATTTTTTGGTCTGACTCACGGGCTCCCAACCGCGTCAACGCGCTGCCTCCTCATACCAGCGCCTCTCAGCCTTCGCTGCTTCCAACTCCTCCTTGGGACGGCGATATTCCCCTGGCTGAGCCCAAGGTCCTCTACCATCCAGGATCTCCTCCCAAGTCCAGGAGTCCTTGTTGCTCTGTTGAGCATTCCCTTGCCGCTTGGTCTTAGCGTGGTGGGTGATTCTGTAAGGGCTGTCGTTCTCCTCTTCCTCGGATGAGGAGAGGAGAGAAGGATCATCAGACCAAAATGCAGCATTAGGGAAATAAGCCATCTTTTATTTAACACGACGATGGCAACACGAAAAAACAAAACATTTAAAAAAATACAAAACAAGAAAACGACGTAGACGAAACCTGAACATAAACTTACATAACTAAACGTAACACTTACGGACAGGAAACAGACTACATCGAAACGAAACGAACAACCGAACAGTCCCGTATGGTGCAAGACATAACACAGATACGGAAGACAATCACCCACAAACAAACAGTGAGAACACCCTACCTAAATATGACTCTTAATTAGAGGAGAACGCAAAACACCTGCCTCTAATTAAGAGCCATACCAGGCAACCACAACCAACATAGAAACAGATAACATAGACTGCCCACCCAAAACACATGCCCTGACCATAAACACATACAAAAACAACATAAAACAGGTCAGGACCGTTACACCATATAAAAAAACAAACAGTTTAGGCCTACGTTTATAATCCATATTAAAAAATACAGTTTAGGCCTACGTTTATTATCCATATTAAAAAATACAGTTTAGGCCTACGTTTATAATCCATAAAATAAAATAAAACAGTTTAGGCCTACATTTATAATCCATATAAAAAAAACAGTTTAGGCCTACGTTTATAATCCATATTAAAAAATACAGTTTAGGCCTACGTTTATAATCCATTTTTTTTTTTAAATACAGTTTAGGCCTACGTTTATAATCCATATTAAAAAATACAGTTTAGGCCTACGTTTATAATCCATATTAAAAAATACAGTTTAGGCCTACGTTTATAATCCATATAAAAAAATACAGTTTAGGCCTACGTTTATAATCCATAATAAAAAATACAGGTTGGAAAGTTAAGAGTCATTGCCAGAACAATACGCTATCTGACTACTTTCATATTTCAGATAGGCATAGTTTGGGTGGCTACTGGCTATGTCTAAAGATAAGCAGCTGTAAAATCCCACCGCCTTCAATATTATGGGAAGAAGATGTAACATATTTCTGGGGAATTTATTATGATATTTGTGATAAAGAACAGGGCTACCCGGCTGGCAACTTGAACAAGCACTCTGCAGGCATGCTGCCCTCCAACGTGATGGCGCAGTGCAGAAAAAACATGCTTTCCAGCCAATCACGCAACCTCTGCTACAAGTAAGCCGTGTGATTTTCCTTGCTCTGGTCTCCAGAGAAGTGACATGATATATCCCTAGTTGATATTGGCAGCTAAACATAAAATGACTTTCAGCTCCAAATGCAGGTGTAAAACGCAGTTTATTTCTGTAGCCTATCTTGCGTTTTGAAAATGCATCACCGTTTATGGCTGTAATGACAGGCTATACATTTCAGCCGCGATTGTGTGCGCATGTTCGCGTGTGCACACATGCAGGTGCGAGCGCGGGGGTCGCACGTTTTGTACCGCTCTCTTTTGGGGTTAGCTGGTCAAACATTTTGAAAACCATTGGAATACATGATAGTGACAACATTTCTTAGTTGGGTTGGATATAGTAATAGTATGACACAGTATTTCTTACGATCTCCTATTTTGACTGGAATTGGGTTGGTCTTTGCCAATAAGTGCAGCATACATTCCTTTTCCAAATAGTTTAGCAAAATACTTCACTCATCAGATTGTGCTGCTTTCCCCTCATCTTGTAATAATTGTTCAACAAGTCATTTTCTTTGTGCACGACCCTGTGTTTGTATGTGTGTGTGGGAGTGTTTGCTTGTGTGTGTGTGTATGCTCTGTGATCTCAGGACAGACTAAGGTCATTATCATCACGTGCCTTGGTTGGAATTTACAAATTCATTAGCTCAAAGCTTTGCATAATCCTTGTTTCCCTGTCTGTGTTAGCATGCTTGTGGCCGTTCGAGCATGCTGATATGGACAAATGTGGGGTTTTTTTTGGTGTGAGTTTTTGTTTGAGTTGGTGTGTGTGTGTGGTTGTGTGTAATGTGTCATTCCAAGCTCCAAGTACTCTCAAACACTTGTACCTACCTGTTCTTGGTTGCCCCCCACCCCTACCCCCTACCCCCTCCCCTGTGTCTGTATGTGTGTACGTGTGCAGAAGTGTGTGGGTGTCTGCGCGTGATTCACTCCAGGCACTGTCGTCAGAATTAGAATGGTCCCCACCGTTCTGCTCAAGGTTTGAGTTCCGCTGTAATTTACTGTTCAAAGGATCTGAGTCTGAGAAGCCAAGCCACAATTACCGCTAGAAAGGCATGACCGACCAGGAGAGACACCGTAATTGAGTTCAATTTTAGTTTCTGAATAGATCATTCTATTAATTTCGGAAATAAATATAGTTCTCTACTATCTGAAAATACTTGCACTCAGGAAAGAGGACGTTTTGATGAAAATAAGAAATGTCTGAGTTCCTAGTACAACACACACAAACACAGAATCCCTTCAGTACTGCCACCCTGAACTCATGCGACCTCTGCAGCACTGCAAATCTTTTTTTAAGAACCAAGGACAGCAGCCACTGAAAAGCTTTTTTTTTTGCAGCATCACTCCCAACATATTCAGCACTATGGACAGCAATCCCATGACATGGCACCATCACCCTCTGGCCCCCTCCCTCCATCCTCGGATAAGCAATATCCTAATAATCCCACCTGAGACCAAGCATTTAAGCAGTTCCAGGCATCCTTGCAAGGATATAAGACTGCCTTAGCCACATTAGCAACAGAGGTTAGGGAGCCGGCAAAGCCAAACAGAATACAACTGCCCAGGTTGTACCTCTTTATAGGGACTGACCTGAGCCCCCTGCAGCCTTTGTCATCCTGCCTGGCCTGCACCTATTTGTGCTCTGATGCTATGCCTTTTCATTTGGACTCCAAACACATGAAGTGCTCCAGGGCTCAGCTGTACTTTGTGTTTGCCTTGTCATTTCTACTCCTGTCTGAGGCCACAACCACACACGTGCACTTGCACACACACTCACGCACATCTGCACCAATGACACTAGTGAGTGAGTTCCAGTCTGACTTAGAGTTACTTGTTCTGAATTGACCTTCTGTCTGCTAGTCTCAACATTCACCATGTACTCCATATATTCTTCCCTCTCTCGCACATGCTCTTCCTCCTTTTCATGCTCTCTCTTTCTCATGCCCTCTCTCTCTCTCTCTCTCTCTCTCTCTTACTCTCATGCTATCTCGCCCTCTCTCATGGTCTCTCTCTCTTTCTCTCTCATTCTCTCTCATTCTCTCTCATTCTCTCTCATTCTCTCTCTCTCTCTCTCTCTCTCTCTCTCTCTCTCTCTCTCTCTCTCTCTCTCTCTCTCTCTCTCTCTCTCTCTCTCTCTCTCTCTCTCGTGCTCTCTTGCTCTCTCTCACCTTCTCTCATGCTCTCTCGCCCTCTCTCATGCTCTCTCACATGCTCTCTCTCTCTCTCTCTCTCTCTCTCTCTCTCTCTCTCTCTCTCTCTCTCTCTCTCTCTCTCTCTCTCTCTCTCTCTCTCTCTCTCATGCTCTCTCTCATGCTCTCTCTCTCTCTCTCTCTCTCTCTCTCTCTCTCTCTCTCTCTCTCTCTCTCTCTCTCTCTCTCTCTCTCTCTCTCTCTCGCCCTCTCACATGCTCTCACATGCTCTCTCTCTCTCTCGCTCTCTCCCTCTCGCCCTCTCACATGCTCTCTCTCTCTCTCTCTCTCTCTCTCTCTCTCTCTCTCTCTCTCTCTCTCTCTCTCTCTCTCTCTCTCTCTCTCTCTCTTTTTGTCTCACTCGCATGCTCTCTCTCATGCTCTCTCTCACTCACTCTCTCTTTGTGTCTCACTCGCATGCTCTCTCTCATGCTCTCTCTCACTCACTCTCTCTCTCTCTGCAGTAGTGTATAATGGGTCAGGCTGGCTCGGGGGGCCATTAACCTTACATAACATACATAACAATAGTGTCCCTGAGTGTGTGCCCGTGGTTATGTGGTTATGTGTATGTGTGTAGAACTGTAGGTGACTAATAGTGTTGTTAGATGTCAGAGCTGAAAGGGAATCTGACACTCTCAAATCTCTCTGCAGACATTCAAAAAGTAAACATAAAAAATGAACAACCAAAACCCTCTTCTGATCTAACCTCATGTGGTTTGTGGTGTGTTTGTAATCGGAATGGTGTGTGTTGTTTGTCACGTGCGCTGAATACAACAGGTGTAGACCTTACCGCAAAATGCTTACTTACAAGCCCTTGGCCAACAATGCAGAGTTCTTAAAAAAGTAAGTAAGAAAATGTATGTATAAAAAAAGCTTAATAAAATAACAATAATGCGGCTATATACAAGGGGTATCGGTAGTTACTTAATGTGCAGGGGTACAGGTTAGTGAGGTAATTGAGGTTATATGTACACGTAGGTAGGGGTAAAGTGACTATGCATAGATAATAAACAGCAAGTAGCAGCAGCGTATTAAAGGGAGTCAATGCAAATAGTCTGGGTAGCCATTTTATTAACTGTTTAGCAGTCTTATGGCTTGGGGGTAGAAGCTGTTAAGGAGCCTTTTGGACCTAGACTTGGTGCTCTGGTACTGCTTGCCATGTGCTAGCAGAGAGAACGGTCTATGACTTTGGTGGCTGGAGTCTTTGATCATTTTTAAGGCCTTTCTTTTACACCTCCTGGTATAGAGGTCCTGGATGGCAGGAAGCTTGGCCTCGGTGATGTATTGGGCCGTACACACTACCCTCTGTAGCGTCTTGTGGTCTGGTACCGAGCAATTGCTATACCAAGTGGTGATGCAACCAGTCAGGATGCTCTCGATGGTGCAGCTGTAGAACTTTCTGAGGAACACTCTTTCTTTACCATATATTTGGTCTTTATATAAGTAAATATTGTTAAATAGGAATAAATAATTTAAGCTATTGTTAGATTGACGTTGCTAGCTACTGTACTTTTTTACCTCAGCCTGCCTAGTCAGCTAGCCAGCTACAAAGCTAGTCAGCTAGCTAGCCAGACAGTTTTATTTAGCTAACTTTAGCTAGCTACTGTAACTGTTATTGTAGCTTTCTGTTTGTATGTAGCTTGCACTTCTGTGGCATACCTCGAGGAGATTTTATTTTATTTTTCCAACCAGGCGAAGTACTATGAAGACACCCCTGATCTCGACAAGAGGCGAAACATTCAGAGAAATTCACAATTCAGGGTAACGTTAAGCCGTTAACTTCTATTAGATAACTGGACGGATTTAGCTATGTACAACCATTTTTCATCAACCATTTTCCATCTAACGTTAGCTAGTTGCTAGCTATACATATAGTTCAGTGGCGGCTGCTGAAGGGAGGACGGCTCATAATAATGTCTGGAATGGAGTAAATGGAATGGTATCAAACAGGTGGTTTCCATGTGGTTGATACCATTCAATTGATTCCATTCCAGCCATTATTATGAGCCGTCCTCCCCTCAGCAGCCTCCACTGATATAGTCATATGTCTGTCATATTGAGGTGTCTAGCTATAAATTGAACCTGATCAATCAAATCGATAGGTGGAAGCAATTATGGTAATTACAAATGATCTAAACTAGGTGTCTTCGCTAGATAGACACAGAGAGCAGGGAGGAAGAAAGTGAGAAAGAAAGAATGAAAGGGAGAGAGAGGTGGGAAGAGAGTGGAAGACATACAGAGAGAGAGATGGAGAGAGAGAAACAGAGAGAGAAACAGAGAGAGAAAGACAGCAGTGCAAATGCACTTAGACTTGAGTATTTCAGCAACTCTTCTCTTCCAACTTGTTAGACAATCACATGTACCTACGGGGAAGGATGGCCAGCCACACAGGAGGGTGATTTTCACTTAGGAGGAGAAGGAGGCCGTGCTGACCGAAATGCATGCTGGCCATTTCAGAGTGAAGCGCATGATTGCCAAAATCAACCTACGCTCCTTCTGATGGGAATTGTCAAGGAGATGGACAGCTGGGAAAGTGAAATGATCTTTTGTTTATCAATTTTATGATAATGTTTTCAATGTTTGTCACATCAGAGAGCACACAACGTTTCAATATGCCAATTTTTGCTTAAAGGTCCGTACCCGGTCTAGCCTGCCAGAACTTTGAGAAGGCGAAGACTATGGCGCCAGAGTTGAAGCCCATCAAAGTTGTGTCACCATGACGCATGATCAGTAAGTGTCCCAATTAAAATTTTGCCCTGATAAGTCATTTGTAATGGTTGCTTTATTTGACCACAGCAGAGTTCAATATTATTGTGTGTGTGTGTGTGTCAGTATCCTTACAAATATGAACATCTGCATACTGTATGACACAGATACGGGTAAGAATAAAGTAATCTTCT
Source organism: Salvelinus alpinus (assembly GCF_045679555.1). Classification (NCBI taxonomy): domain Eukaryota; kingdom Metazoa; phylum Chordata; class Actinopteri; order Salmoniformes; family Salmonidae; genus Salvelinus; species Salvelinus alpinus. The sequence continues at coordinate 11,135,707 of NC_092109.1, forward strand.
CTCTAACACATTAAATGTTAGGGGTGGACCTCATCGGAACCTTCACGAAATCTAGGAATGGCAACAGCTGGTGTCTGACGACGACCGATCTCTTTACCAAGTGGGTGGAGGCAATACCCATTAAGGTCAGTAAAGGAGGAGTACATTCTTAACTCTAAATTCCCTTCTGTAACCCATTAAAAAGGGTTGGAACCAAAAATAGATATTATTTTTGTATGATACCCATCAATGATGAGACGGGCGAGGCTACCTCCAAGGCGATGGTGGACATCTTCAACACCCACGTTTCTCCTGAGGTCATCTTGAGTGACTGAGGTCATGAACGCTGGAACAAGGTACGGATTTTATATCTTATATTCTGTCACCAATGGTTTGATTTATTTATTTTTTACAAGTTGTTTTTGGTTTTCCATGGTACATACTCAGACATATTTCAATATCTTACATTGTCAATAGATATCGCTTTCCTACCCCCTCCTCCAGGTTTGGTGAATGGACCAACCAGAGCCTCAAGACTGCCATGGGCAAGTCCCTTGACTGGTACCAGGAAGGTTGAGAGAACAACCTGAAGGTAATTCTCTTTGCACACAACAGCAGCATCCAGGCCTCCACCGAGTACGGAAGGGAGCCGCAGCTGTTGACTGAGGTAAACAATGCAATTGTATATACAATTATTACATATACTGTAGTCTTTCAAATGTGTGATTGACTTAGTGTTGTTGTTTGTCTATTGCTATTTTTGTATAACGTACTTTCAGATCTCTGAAACCCCATCGGTAGTTGTCGAATCAGATGAGAACGCCTTCGAGGACCACCTTCAGGCACGGACTGAGAAGGATGTGGAGGTTTTTGACCAGGTAAAAATGATTGTCTGCTGTTAATTTATTTTCTGGCCCTCGAAGAGATATGTAAGAAATGTACTTGAAATATGAAATGTAATTTCATTTTTTCCTGTTATCAATCAAGGTGAGACTTAACATGGACAAGGCGCAGGAGAATCAGAAGGAGCGCTACCGGAGCAAAATCAAGAAGGGGACCAAGTGCTATGACATCTGGGAGAAGTACTTGGTTTGGAAGAAGGACGAAAGGAAGGCGAGACCTCGGAAACCTCGCTGCTCTTTCGCTCCTAGCTGGGGTCACCATCTGTTAAAGTGAATATAAAAATCTCTCATAATAACTATTTTCGTTTGCACACAAAATAACCTGAAGCTAGTTTTAGTTTCCTGAATACTGATACTTTTCTCTTTGTCTTCCTAATATTACCTCGGTGGAAGTCAACAATCTTCTACAGTTGGAGCAGTTGGACAGTCGACCACTGAAAGCGCTGACACCCTACACTTCAGTAAAGCCCTATAGACAAAGTATGTTAAGTTGACATTTGAGAAAGCAAGAAATTGTAGTTATGCTTATAAAAATGTACCTCTTCAATTTCTCCAAATGACTTTAGGACCATCGACTGTCCGAGCCCCCCAGGAGGTATCCCATCCACCAGAACCAGTGAGTTCGGATCAGTCTGATTCTCTGTGCTCTGAGTCGGAGGGGGACCAGCTTGAGGTAGGCTATAGCTTCCAAAAGTGTTGAAAAGTACATATCTGTCACGACTTCCGCCGAAGTTGGTCCCTCTCCTTGTTCGGGCGGTGTTCGGCGGTCGAAGTCACCGACCTTCTAGCCATCGCTGATCCTCTTTTCATTTTCCTTTGGTTTTGTCTTGTCTTGTATCACACCTGGTTCCAATCCCATACATTACATGTTGTGTATTTAACCCTCTGTTTCCCCTCATGTCCTTGTCGGTGATTGTTTATTGGAAGTGCTTGTGCACGTCTGTCCTGGTGTGCGTCGGGTTATGTACCCATTATTTGATGGTTCTGTTTTCCGGTGGGTTTTTTGTTATTAAACTGCGCTGTTTGGGAAACACAGTTTTTGCTCTCCTGCGTCTGATTTCTCTGCCGCCAGTACGCACTCCTTACATTATCTACCATTTCTAACACTGCACTAATCCATAACATTTTCTCACTGTAAAGTATAACCTGTGTGTTTGCTTGTTTACGTTTCTGTCTCCTACCCTGTTCCCTTTAACTCTGCTCCTGTTCTCCAGGACCTAGGGGTTCTGCCCAACACCCAGATGTTACATTCTCTACAGCTACTGTTGTTGTCATGTTGTCAATATCTGCTAAGAAAGTGTTTTGCTCTATCATACTGGGCACATAATATGTGAAATACACAGATGAACTAAAAGCACGAGCACTGCAAACACTCAGAACAAAGAAAGCAGCAGTGCCTGGACTTTGGAGTCTCCCTCTTCTAGTCCCCGTTCTGACACAGGCTGGCTATTGAGAACAAGTGACAGGCAGAACCTCCCACCCACACATCAACCATCTCCTCTATAGTCCACACACCAGAATTCAGTATTTTAGTCTATGAGTGCACAAACAAAATCTGTGAAAATAAATTAATGACACAACTGTTCCAAAAACTATCAACGTTTATGTATTAAAATCTTAAATATTGTCGGGTTGGTTTTCACAGCTGTTTCACAAGGTGTTTATTATTGTAAGTTGTAAAGTATCCTTGGATGGTATTTATTTGTTCCACATTATTCATTGTTGTATCCTAGGACCTACAATAGACACATACAGTTGAAGTCTACATACACTTAGGTTGAAGTCATTAAAACTAGTTTTTCAACCAGTCCACAAATTCTTGTCTTCTTGTCAACAAACTATAGTTTTGGCAAGTCGGTTAGGACATCTACTTTGTGCATGACACAAGTCATTTTTTCAACAATTGTTTACAGGCAGATTATTTCACTTATAATTCACTGTATCACAATTCCAGTGGGTCAGAAGTTTACATTAAGTTGACTGTGCCTTTAAACAGCTTGGAAAATTCCAGAAAATTATGTCATGGCTTTAGAAGCTTCTGGTAGGCTAATTGACATCATTTGAGTCAAATGGAGGTGTACCTGTGGATGTATTTCAAGGCCTACCTTCAAACTCAGTGCCTCTTTGCTTGACATCATGGGAAAATGAAAATAAATCAGCCAAGACCTCAGAGAAAAATTGGAGACCTCCACAAGTCTGGTTCATCCTTGGGAGCAATTTCCAAACGCCTGAACAAACAATAGTACGCAAGTATAAACAGCATGGGACCACGCATGCTGTTTACCGCTCAGAAACGTGTTCTGTCTCCTAGAGATGAACGTACTTTGGTGTGAAAAGTGCAAATCAATCCCAGAACAAAAACAAAGGACCTTGTGAATATGCTGGAGGAAACAGGTACAAAAGTATCTTTATCCACAGTAAAACGAGTCCTATATCGACATAACCTGAAAGGCCGCTCAGCAAGGAAGAAGCCACTGCTCCAAAACCACCATAAAAAAGCCAGACTACGGTTTGCAACTCCACATGGGGACAAAGACCATACTTTTTGGAGAAATGTCCTCTGGTCTGATGAAACAAAAATAGAACTGTTTGCCCATAATGACCATCGTTATGTTTTGAGGAAAAAGGGGGGGGGGGAGACTTGCAAGCCGAAGAACACCATCCCAACCGTGAAGCACAGGGGTGGCAGCATCATGTTGTGGGGTGCTTTGCTGCAGGAGGGACTGGTGCACTTCACAAAATAGATGGCATCATGAGGGAGGACAATTATGTGGATATATTGAAGCAACATCTCAAGACATCAGTCAGGAAGTTAAAGCTTCGTCGCAAATGGGTCTTCCAAACGGACAATGAGCCCAAGCATACTTCCAAAGTTGTGTCAAAATGGCTTAAGGACAACAAAGTCAAGGTATTGGAGTGGCCATCACAAAGCCCTGACCTCAATCCCATAGAAAATGTGTTGGCAGAACTGAAAAAGTGTGTGCGAGCAAGGAGGCCTACAAACCTGACTCAGTTACACCAGCTCTGGCAGGAGGAATGGGCCAAAGTTCACCCAACTTATGGCGGGAAGCTTGTGGAAGGCTACCCAACACGTTTGACCCAAGTTAAACAATTTAAAGGCAATGCTAGCAAATACTAATTGAGTGTATGTAAACTTCTGACCCACTGGGAATGTGATGAAAGAAATAAAAGCTGAAATAAATCATTCTCTCTTCTATTATTCTGACATTTCACATTCTTAAAATAAAGTTGTGATCCTAACTGACCTAAGACAGGGAATTTTTACTAGAATTAAATGTCAGTAATTGTGAAAAACTGAGTTTAAATGTATTTTGCTAAGGTGTATGTTAACTTCCAACTTCAACTGTATATATTCATCCACACTGGTGTACTAATGAGATATGCGAGATAAAAAAAAAATCATAATAGAGGAATACTGAAATTATATTATTTCAGTGTAGATAAGGAAAGGGCAGCTTGAAATAAAACGTGACAGCCAGACAAGCCAGTGTATGAATCAAACGGATTTGCATATGAATGGAGTGGAAATTAGCTGACTTCCTGATCTGTAATATAAGTAACTTTAATGTGTCAAGCAGATGACACATTTTCTTTGACATTTACGAAAACACAGCAATGGATTTCATGTTGTAACGTTAACAAGGTTCCCAAAAGTAGTTGGAATTAATGTTTTCATTTTATTAGCTAAACAAAACTTGTTTAAACAGTGAAATTGTTGCGGAAATCAGCCTTGTTTGCATAGAGATGATGACAAGAACGTCAGTTAGGCTGTAATGATCTCCAAAATTCGAACCATTAGGTAATCACACCGTTGATATAGTAACAGACGCTAATAGTTTATCGAATCCCATTGTGACGCAGTGGGGGATACTATTTTGCTGGGGGACATTATTTGGTATGACAGACCCATGCCAAGTATTTTCAGTCTCCTGAGGGGGAATAGGCGTTGTCGTGCCCTCTTCACAACTATCTTGGTGTGTTTGGACCATGATAATTTGTTAGTGATGTGGACACCAAGGAACTTGAAGCTCTCGACCTGCTCCTCTACAGCTCCATCGATGTGAATCGGGATGTGCTCGGCCCTCCTTTTCCTGTAATCCACGATCATCTCCTTTGTCTTGCTCACATTGAGGGAGAGGTTATTGTCATGGCACCACACTACCAGGTCTCTGACCTCCTCCCTATAGGCTCTCATTGTTGTCAGTGATCAGACCTACCACCATTGTGTCGTCAGCAAACTTAATGATGCTGTTGGAGTTGTGGGAACTTGTTATCAACTAGCCTGGTTAAATAAAGGTGAAATAAAATACATAAAATAAAGTGGGTGACCACGCAGTCGTGGGTGAACAGGGAGTACAGGAGGGGACTAAGCATGCACCCCTGAGGGGCCCCTGTGTTGAGGATCAGTGTGGAAGGATCCAGTTGTAGAAGGAGGAGTTTGGTCCCATGGTCCTTAGCTTAGTGATATGCTTTGAGGGCACTATGATCGCTGAGCTGTAGTCAACGAACAGCATTCTCATGTAGGTCTTCCTTTTGTCCAGGTGGGAAAGGGCAGTGTGGACTGCAATAGAGATTGCGTCATCTGTGGATCTGTTGGGGCGGTATACGAATTGTAGTGGGTGTTGGGTTTCTGGGATGATGGTGTTGATGTGAGCCATGACCAGCCTTTCAAAGCACTTCATGGCTACAGACATGTGTGCTACGGGGCGGAAGTCATTTAGGCAGGTTACCTTGGCGTTCTTGGGCACAGGGACTATGGTGGTCTGCTTAAAACATGTAGGTATTACAGACTCACAGAGAGGTTGAAAATGTCAGTGAATGTCAGCCCTGCGGCCTTGTGAATGTTGGCCTGTTTAAAGGGCTTACTCACATCGGCTACGGAGAGCGTGATAACAAAGTTGTCTATTGTGTGTGTGCGAGAGTGTGTATGATCTAGTAAAAATGTTAAATCAGGGGAAAACCTCTACCTACGATTCAACCATAGACTTTCTCCCTCTCCCTCTCTCTCATATACCTGTCTCTCTTATCTTTAGCTTTTAAGCTCCTCAGCAGGATATCAGCTTTCCTCTCCTGTCTTCCTCTCTTCCCCTCTTCTTCTTTCTTTCCATTAGATTCAGAGAGGATTCACCCAGACTAATCTCTCTCACCCTCATCACCTGATCAAATCAGTCTCTGCGTCATCTGCACTATAATACCTCTCTGTCACGTCTCACTCTACCTTCTGTCACGTCTCTCTCTACTCTCTGCTCCCTGCCACATCTCTCTCTACTCTCTATTCTCTGCCACATCTCTCTCTGCTCTCTGTCACGTCTCTCTCTACTCTCTGTCACGTCTCTCTCTACTCTCTGTCACGTCTCTCTCTACTCTCTGTCAAATCTCTCTCTACTCTCTACACTCTGCCACATCTCTCTCTACTCTCTGCTCTCTGTCCTGTTAAGAAGAAATACAGGAAGCATCATCTTACTCTCTTTCTGTTGTTCTCTTCAGTCTGACACAGGTCTACTATGGATTATCCCCTTTCTACTGAAGCTCTACTACTCACACAGTGCAGTCTGAGAGAGAGAGAGAGAGAGAGAGAGAGAGAGAGAGAGAGAGAGAGAGAGAGAGAGAGAGAGAGAGAGAGAGAGAGAGAGAGAGAGAGAGAGAGAGAGAGAGAGAGAGAGGGAGAGGGAGAGCGAGACAATGTGTGTGGGTTACAGTGAGTACTCAGCTCACTTCTTCACAAAATGGTTTTGTACCAAGTATCCTCTTGTCAACGTGCAATGTTATTGTTACATTTCTGTTTATTGGACAGATAATGTCTACTTCAGTTCCAACTGAATCAATGTGAAAGCACTGTATTATCCATGTCTATATATACACTGAGTGTACAAAACATTAAGTACACCTTCCCAATATTGAGTTACATGGGGCATGGACTCTACAAGGTGTCAAAAGCTTTCCAAAGAGATGCAGGCCCATGTTGACTCCAGTGCTTCCCACAGTTGTGTCAAGTTGGCTTGATGTCCTTTGGGTGGTGGACCATTCTTGACACACACGGGGAACTGTTGAGCGTGATCTTGCAGTTCTTGACACAAACCAGTGCTCCTGGCACCTATTACTATACCCCGTTCAAAGGCACTTAAATCTTGTGTCTTGCCCATTCACCCTCAATTGTCTCAGGGCTTAAAAAGCCTTCTTTAACCTGTCTCCTCCCCTTTATCTACACTGATTGAAGTGGATTTAACAAGTGTCATCAATAAGGAATCATAGCTTTCGCCTGGATTCACCTGGTCAGTCTATGTCATGGAAAGAGCAGGTGTCCTTAATGCTTTGTACACTCAGTGTCTTTTAAGTGATAATGCCCTTGAAGCCGGTGTTTGGAGGATATATTGGCACGGGTGTTGTTAGGCCCGAGACGAAGTAAATCATGATTGACATATTTTCATTAAAAACGTTCTTTTAGTTAATTTAGGGTTGCTACCCAAGCTGGCTGGTCGTTCGTTCTATCAGTTCGGTTGCCAGAGACGCGACCCAATCATTCAGTCTTTTTGGTTGGTATCTATGGACGCGACCCAGACGTTTGTTCTGAATGTTCCATTGCCATACTGGCTGGCAACATTCTTATCCCTTGCTTGCTAGCTAGCCAACTACGGCTAACTTACAGTCACGTCAAACGTAAAGAAGAATAACAAGAGCAGCTGCATTTGCATTTGTTTAAGCTGTTCTCTAGTGACATTTATTTGGATATATCCATAACAATGAGTTAAATGAGGCTCAAATGAGGCTCAATTTCACCTGGCATAGAAAATGTGCTCTCTCGTCAGGACACTGTTGTTCAGAGGAGCTAGCCAACAATACAGCTAACACAATCACTTCAAACTGAAGCTGGAAAGACAGCCAACTAGCTGCACTTCGTTTCGTTTTACCTTTTTTCAATTGACATTTCTTTGTATACTGTATATCCAAGAAAATGATGCCAGCTGATTCATGATTTAGACTGGCTGAGAAACACTGCCTGCCTGTCTGTCTCATCCCGACTCCCGACACATTCATTACTATAGTATGGGACAGCTGGAGATTGAATTTGAATATTGAAACAATGTTGCAAATGTCAGAGAGACAGACAGCAAGGTTTATACAAATCTCCCCTGTTGAAAACAAAATGTTAGTCTAAAAGAAATGTGAGCTAACGTCTAGATGCCTTTTAGATTGGAGATCAAGTTTATAAATTCTCTGGCTGGGCTGATGAGACAGTGGATTGCGCAGTCAGATGAAACAGGGTAAATAGCCATTTTAATGTCATAAATTTAGCCGGTGGTAAGTTGTGGAATAGACACCGTCTGGAATTCGGTTTTAACAACTCAGCATTTAAGATTAGACCCACCCATGGTATAAACACCTCCATTTGTCTATACATCTAAACTTGTATACATATTTGTCTGTACGTCTATACCACTATACCACTCCTATGAATATTCCGCTCCTATTCCACAAGAGGTGGGGCAGGAAATGGTGTGTGTGTATAATGTAAAACTGTAGCTTCCATGTAATATAATGTAATATTCCTTTGTAAGTGTAATATATTCTGGTTAAACAAGAGGACTTGGCTTCAGATGGAGGTGATTTTTCTGTTTTAGCCTCCAGTAACACTGCTACTGCTGGGATTCAATTACATAAACCAGGCCGAGCAGTGTCTCTCTCTGTCTCTCTCTCTGTCTCTCTCTCTGTCTCTCTCTCTGTCTCTGTCTCTGTCTCTGTCTCTGTCTCTCTCTCTCTCTCTCTCTCTCTCTCTCTCTCTCTCTCTCTCTCTCTCTCTCTCTCTCTCTCTCTCTCTCTCTCTCTCTCTCTCTCTCTCTCTCTCTCTCTCTCTCTCTCTCACACACACAGACACACACAGAGAGAAAGAGCACAGAGTGATTCCCTGACATCTCTTTGATGAGCGAGAGACTGGTGAGGATAAGAGAGAGATCAAACACAGCACCAGTAAAACTACAGCTATTACTCTATCCACCTGAGGGAGGGGGAGAAGGACGGAGGGGGGGAGAAAGAGGAGAGGGAGGTTGTATGTGCGTGTGTGTGCTTGTGTAAATGTATCAGGTCCAGCAGAACAGGAATTCTACGCAGAGCTGATTTGAATTAGTTTAGGGAGAGAGGAATTGTTCAGGTAATATGGTTTAATAAGATAGAATTGACAGGAGGTTGTGTGTGTGTATATGAGTGGTGTGTGTATGAGTGTGTGTTTGCATGCGTGAATTAGTCTGTGCATGGAATACCTGAATGGAATATGGTATAATAAGATAGGATTCACAGGGGTGATATACTAGAATACTTGTTTTCATTTTAAACAGCACCAGGGAGGTTGTGTGTGTCCATTTCTGTGCATATATGATAAAGCACACATGGGACAGAATAGAGCATAATGTTTATGTAGATTCTCTTACACTTTGTAACATGTAAAAGGTTGAAAAGAGAAGGGAGACATACATTTAAAAAATGCATTTGAGTCATTTAGCAGACACTCTTATCCAGAGCTACTTACAGTAGTGAGTGCATACATTCTCATCGTTTTTTTCTACAGGTCCCTTGTGGGAATTAAACCCACAACCCTGGCATTGCAAGCTCCATGACCTCCAACTGAGCCACACAGGAAACTGGGAACATTCCCAGAACATTTGCTGAGATTCTAATCTAGTTATGGTTTTATCTAATGTCCCAAAAACATAAAGAAAAAAATAATTATTTTTTAAATGTAATATCCTTGGAATGTTCTCTAATATTCACAATTTATTTCTCCAGAAAAACAAAATTGGTTCTGTGAAAGTTGTAACGAGTATTACCGAAGGTGGCTTCCCTTCCTGTTCGAGTGGCGCTCGGCGGTCGTCGTCGCCGGTCTACTAGCTGCCACCGATCCCTTTTTCCTTTTCGTTTGGTTTTGACTAATTGATTTCACCTGTTTATTGTTTGGTTGTTAGGGTGGTGCTATTTAAGTTCGTTTAGCCCGTTTCTGTTTGTGCGGGCTTGTCTTTCTGTTTTGTATGAGGTTGTTCGTTTATTTTGGGGTTTTCCACAGTCTGGATTTATTTTCCAGTGTGTACTTTATTCAAGTCGGATTTTTACGCCAATGTTTTGACGTTACCAGTTGTTCTTCTGGTTGGACATTAAAGAGTGGTTTTTCCCCATATCTTTGCTCTCTGCGCCTGACTCCTCACAATTGTCCTCATTGATCGTAACAAAAGTTCCCAGAACATTCATTAGGTTGCAGCAAATGTTTTCATAACACAAAAACTGTCTAGTCTTGCTGATGATTATACAATGTATAAAACATTCACTTCAATTTGCAAGAACACTCCCATCTGTTGACAGAACAGCCTTTCCATGTTCTTTGAAGGTTCCCAGAACATTTAATTAGGTTGTGGGAACAGTGTGGGTACATTGCAAGCGATAGGCTCCCAAAGCACAACATATGCTCAGTTGTGATGACATTCATACAATGTTTAAATTAGGTTGCACAGGACATTCCCTTAAAGGTCCATTGCAACCATTTAAAAAAAAAATCTCAATGTCAAATCATTTCTGTGTAACATTTAAGTACCTTACCATGATTGTATTCAAATAAAATGGTCAAAAAGAGAGAAATAACTTCTTAGCAATATCTCACCAGGCAGGCCAAAACGTCATCCCGCCAAAACAGTCTGGACTTCACAGGGGTCTTTTCAAACAGCTCGTTCTTTTTTTTATATTACCCCCAATTTCACAGTGGGGTAATATAAAACACATGAAAATCATGTTTTCGATTGCACTGGGCCTTTTAATGTTGTAAAAATGTTGACATAACACCTGTTCTAAGTTCTTTGAAGGTTCCCAGAACATTTCATTAAGTTATGGTCATTGTCTGGAAAGAGTATTCTTGCAACATCCCAGACAACACCCGTAACTTAAATAAATGTTCTGGGAACCTTTAAAGAAGGTTAAAGTGTTCTGTCAACATTCTTACAACATTAAGGGAATTTGCTGTGCAACCTAACTAAAACAATGTATGAATATCATTACAACTGACTATATTTTTTTTGCATAGGGAACCTATCTCTTGTAATCTACCCACACTGTTCCCACAACCTAATGACATTTTCTTGGAAACTTTAAAGAACTCAGAAAGGCTTCTTTTTTAACATCAATGGAATGTTTTGTGCAACCTGACACAAACATTATCTGAAAGTCAGCATAACTGGAGAGTTTTACTGTTTTGGGAACCTATATGTTGTCATATCCCCACAATGATCAAATAAATGTTTTATGAACTTATAAAGAACATAAAAATGTGTTCTGGGAAACGTTCTTGTGAACGTTTTTGCACCCTTAAAGAAACATTGTATCATCATCCGCGCAGCTGGACAGTTTACATTTTGTGACGTCCCTACAATGTTCCCACTAGACTGTTCCCACAACCTATTGAAACACTCTGCAAACCTTTAAAGAACAAACCAAATGTGTTCTGGGAAACGTTCTTGCAACATCAGGCAAATGTTTTACACAAATCATCAGCATGACGGGACAGTTTTTGTGTTATGAGAACATTTGCCGTAACCTATCAATTGTTCTGGGAACTTTCACAGAACCAATTCTGGCTTGCTGGGAAGTCTTTCAGCTTCATCACATTTCCCTCTTAGCCCAGAAAGTGTGTGTGTATGCTGCTAATGTCAGATGCAGTGGGAAAACGCAATAATGTGCTCTTAAGTAGTCTTAAGCAGAGGAATAATTCATAAGGTGTGTGTGTGTGTGTCTCTCCTCGGTCGCCAGGTTTATACAACACTCCAAAGAGTAGTCAGCCCTGGTTCTCCTCTCTGCTTCTCCCCCTGGACCTTCCTGCCTCCACGTCCTACACAGCAGCCTGCCTGAGACAGAAGCAGCATAGGGGAAATCCTGAGAGGACAGATGTGGGATGTAGGAGCTATAGGCGTAATCGACATCAGACTGAGCTGAAGGTTCAATAAAGAACCATGCTCATAAAGAACCATAAAAAAAGACTCCATATAGCACCAAAAAAGGGTTCCGCTATGGGTACAACCCCAAGAACACTTTATAGAACCTTTATGTAGAATTGTTGCATACAGAACCTTTCTCAATCTAAAATGTTCTTTGTAGATCCTTTTAAAGAACCACATGGTTTTTAGTTGTGATCAGCTATACAATATTGTAAAAATTCCATCAGTGTTATTATTGTGTTCATTGACAAGTTGAATCAAGTGAGCTACGTCTGGGAAGTATTGACAACCACTGATTGATCTAGTCAACTGTTCTCAATTGAATCAAGGCCATACATGAGTCTTTCACAACACACCGTCACTGGACACACTCACCCACGGTTGAACAATAGAGCTGTGCCCAAACCATGCCACAAAATATTCTAATGAACCACCTTCCCTACATTTGAATTATCACTAAAAGAGCAAAGAACCCCTTTGTGAACTGTAAAGAAGCATGGAAGAGCTCAAAGGGTTCTTTGAGTCATTATGGTTCCACATAGAACCATCACCCTTCCCAAAGAACCCTTGAGAAACCGTCATTTTTGTGTGTGTGTAGACACAGGGGGTGGGATACTGCTCCTGAGACTAAACCAAGGAGCCGTTAACTCTTGCAAAGTGTGTGTGTGTGTCATAGTGTGTTACGAACTGGGTCATGAATATTTGTGGAGAAGCGTTAGTTGATGTGATTAACTCTTAAAATGACAAATTCATAAATAAAACAGCACATTTTACTACCAGACAAGTTTAGTTAAGTTTAGTTTATTAATTCGACCATAAAAAAAAAAAACAAGCCCACATAAAACATGAAAAAGCCATACATGCACATGAGTAGAATCATGGAGGATAACACACAATAAAGTCTGGGACTTATTTCCATTGTTAAATCATGGAGGATAACACACAATACAGTCTGGGACTTATTTCCATTGTTAAATCATGGAGGATAACACACAATAAAGTCTGGGACTTATTTCCATTGTTAAATCATGGAGGATAACACACAATAAAGTCTGGGACTTATTTTTATTGTGGTCCTCTTGAAACAAGATGGCTAGGCAAGATCCAACACGGTTGAACACGGTATGACAGCGAGATAATAAAACAAAAAAACATAGAAGAAGAACATCTATCTCATCATTCATTGCAGATTCATTCATATGGGCACAGAAGACATCAAACATTTTTTTACTTTATTTTTAAAGCTGCCCAGAGAGAACGTCGTTTTTATGGGCAGAGGCAACTCATTCCACTCTGAGGGCTCCAGTATACAAGAAAGTACCTTTCCCAGCATTACTCCTGAACCTGTATGAGCACACATCAGCAACACCTGATCTGGTGCTGTGATTGTGTGCATCCCTAACACGAGGAAAGTAATTAAATATCTGGGCGCAGGACCATAAAACCATGTAAACCAAACCCAGTCTAATCTGGGACACCCTAGCCTCAACAGGCAGCCAGTTGAGTTCCTGAAAGCAGCTCCTGCCTATGTGAGTGCGTGGACTCACCTTCAATGCTACCCTGATCAGCGTATTCTGGGCTATCTGGAGCTTCCCCTTCATAAGTTTAGATAAGCCCCCAAACCAGGAAGTACTAGCGTAGTCAAAATGTCATTGAATGAGGGCAGTAGCTAGCACTTTCATGGAGTCCTCATCAAGTAGCTTGGACTTTCTAGCCAAAAACGTAGTCCTGGCATTAACCTTCCCTAGCACCTTATTGACCATGCTCACACCTCCCAAGCTTCCATCAAGGATGCATCTCAGGTAGCTAACAGAGGTTTTAGTGGTCCAAACACACGCATCACAAAGAAACAAGATAGGTTGAATTTGATATGATCACACACGTTTTAATATGACTTTGTCACCACATTAACAGTGCTACCGTGTGTGTAGTGCAGGTGGATCGGTGGACTGTATGATGATGAGTAAGATTGCCTGAGACCTGATACCCAGGCTTTAGCTCAGCTGGCTAACAATGTATTTTTGTGCCCAGACAATGCGTGTTCAAACCCATATCAACAAAATGCTCTTTCTGTAATGATGGGTCTGTGAAATGACATTGGGTGTATTGTTAGGTACTAGGTCATCACACGGTGCAGAGAGATGTGCGGGAGTTGATGTGTAGTGGAGGGTAAATTCTTTCTGGTTTCCTTATTTGTTTCGGTCTTGTTCACTCTTGCTTGTCGTTCCAACAGAGTAGAGGAAGTTGTGTATTTAGAAACATATCGCTCACAGCAATAACCAGCGTTATAGAGCTGGGATGACCATCAATTTTTCTCAAGTTTCTGGATCGGTTATGTAAACGCTGTTAGTCAGGACGTTCTGCTCTTTTGTAATGTAATTTCTAGAGCACCGCAGGCATGTCTTAGAATTCAAGAATTATGTGAAAGTATCACTGAACGCACCTGAGAATATTGCTTGATTGTTCATGTTTTGTTTATTTTTGTGGATTGTGAGTGAAATTGATTGGGATTCAAATTGTCACACAAGGGGGTCTCAGATACCTTGTTTTATAACACATGGACGGACGGACGGACGGGCGCGCGCACACACACACACACACACACACACACACACACACACACACACACACACACACACACACACACACACACACACACACACACACACACACACACACACACACACACACACACACACACACACACACACACACACACACACACACACACACACACAGCTATTCCAGCCTCCTCCCCGCAGCTATTATTCAGACTGTTCAAATCCGTATAAGCCCTCTCTTCCAGTGTGTGTGTGTGTGTATGGTGTGTGTGTGTATGGTGTGTGTGCGTTTGTGTGCGTGTGTGTGCGTGTGTGTGTGCGTGTGTGTGTGTGCGTGTGTGTGTGTGTGTGTGAGTTAACAACCGTATCAGCCTGATAGATAAACCCTTTCTGCTGTCTTATTATGGTATTGAGATGACAAAGGGGTTCTTCTTCCAGAGGGTGTGTGTGTATGTGTGTGAAAGCGAGGGGAAATGCTAGTGTGTGTGAGAGATTTCAGAACCAGGACCCCACATTTGGTAGATCATATCATAGCACTTTCTTTTCTTTAGGAATGTAGTGAAGTCAAATTAAAAGTTGTCAACAATATAAATAGTAAAGTAAAGTACAGATGCCCCAAAAAACTACTTAAGTAGTACTATAAAGTATTTTTTACTTAAGTACTTTCCACCACTGGTTGTTGGTTTTCTGTTTGAGCTGGAAACCAGTGGTGTAAAGTACTTAAATAAAAACACTTGAAAGTATTACTTAAGTCGTTTTCAGGGGTATCTGTAATTTACTTTATTGTTTATATTTTTGACAACTTTTACGTTTACTTCACTATATTCCTAAAGAAAATTATGTACTTTTTTCTCCATACATTTTCCCTAACACCCAAAATAATGCTGAGCAGGACAGGACAATTGCCAAATTCCCACATTTATCAAGAGAACATCCCTGGTCATCCCTATTGCCTCTGATCTAGCAGACTCACTAAAGACATGTTTTGTTTGTATATGATGCCTGAGTGTTGGAGCACCTGGCTATCAGTCATTTATTTATTATTTTAAAAGAAAACGGTGCCGTCTGGTTTGCTTTATATAAGGAATTAGAAATTATTAATATTTTTACTTTTGATACCTAAGTATATTTTAGCAAATACATTTACTTTGATACTTAAGTATATTTAAAAGCAAATACTTTTAGACTTTTACTCAAGTAGTATTTTACTCGGTGACTTTCACTTTTACTTGAGTCATTTTCTATTAAGGTATCGTTACTTTTACTCCAGTATAACAATTGGATATTTTTCCACCTCTGCTGGAAACCATAGTGCATAAACTGGACCCTTCCAACCACAAACAGAGGAATGTCAACTACACTATCAATACTGAGAAGTATAACCCCGGTACTGTTTAAAATAGAAACAAGTATTCTAGTATATCACCCCTGTGAATCCTATCTTATTATACCATATTCCATTCAGGTATGCCATGCACAGACTAATTCACACATACAAACACACACTCATACACACACCACTCATATACACACACAACCTCCTGTCAATTCTATCTTATTAAACCATATTACCTGAACAATTCCTCTCTCCCTAAACTAATTCAAATCAGCTCTGCGTAGAATTCCTGTTCTGCTGGACCTGATACATTTACACAAGCACACACACGCACATACAACCTCCCTCTCCTCTTTCTCCCCCCCTCCGTCCTTCTCCCCCTCCCTCAGGTGGATAGAGTAATAGCTGTAGTTTTACTGGTGCTGTGTTTGATCTCTCTCTTATTCTCACCAGTCTCTCGCTCATCAAAGAGATGTCAGGGAATCACTCTGTGCTCTTTCTCTCCGTGTGTGTGTCTGTGTTTGTGTGCATCTGTCTGTGTATATGTTTATTTATTTGTCTGACTGTGTGTGTGTGTATCTTTCTGTATGACTGTGTGTGCACTGAGTTATCATATCTGAATGCAAATGACTGGCTTGGTTGGCCAGCCTTCAGCAGGACTTAGCTCTCACAGCCGTCCCCTTACTCACGCACGCGCACGCGCACACACACACACGCACACACACACACACACACACACACACACACACACACACACACACACACACACACACACACACACACACACACACACACACACACACACACACACACACACACACACACACACACACACACACACACACACACACACACACACACACACACACACACACACACACACACACAGAACTTGTTTCTTGGTTCACTGCATTCTGTTCATAAATACTAATGACTGTAGAGGCTCAGTGTGTGTCTATGTGTGTGTGTGTTCATGTGTGCTTGCATGTGTGTTTGTGTGTGTGTTTGTGTATGTTGGAGCTTGGAGCGCCAAGTGGTTGCTTAAGTATTAACTGAGAAAGGAGATTAAATTAATTTGTGAGCATTAGCCATAGTAATAAGGTCATGTGTACTAAACTGTTTATTTCTTTATTTCTTTATCACACAGTGTGTGTGTGTGTGTGTGTGTGTGTGTGTGTGTGTGTGTGTGTGTGTGTGTGTGTGTGTGTGTGTGTGTGTGTGTGTGTGTGTGTGTGTGTGTGTGTGTGTGTGTGTGTGTGTGTGTGTGTGTGTGTGTGTGTGTGTGTGTGTGATGTATAGCGTAAAAGGAGATAGTAGGGAAAGCGAAAGGAGAGAAAGGGGAAGAGGGGAGAGGAAGGAGAAAGGAGAAGGGGGAAAGAGAGAGGGAGGAGAGTGAAAGGAGAGGGGAGAGGGGAGAGGGAAGAGGATTCACAGAAGCAGAGAGCCAGTCAGAGTTAGTCAGAGATGGTAGCTTTCATTCTCCTCACTTACTGATAGTCTACAGGCCCTGCTGTGACGAGGTTTTACTATTCACTCTGAAGAAAAAAGAGAGAGCAGAGAGGGGAGAGCGAGAGGGAGAGAGACTTGCAAGGAGTAGATGAATGATCCTCTATTTCTTATCACGTCGCTGCACATGGTGTGTGTGTGTGTGTGTGTTTGTGTGTGTACAGCTCTGCATCCCGCCTTGCCTAATTCTCAAAGGCAATTCTAATTCTCTTTCATTACTCTCTCTGTCTTCTTCCATTTTCCTCTCTCTCTCTCTCTCTCTCTCTCTCTCTCTCTCTCTCTCTCTCTCTCTCTCTCTCTCTCTCTCTCTCTCTCTCTCTCTCTCTCTCTCTCTCTCTCTCTCTCTCTCTCTCTCTCTCTCTCTCTCTCTCTCTCTCTCTCTCTCTCTCTCTATGTCTGTGGCTGTCTCAGAGGCTGTTCTGGTTGCTATATTGAGTAGCCATTGTGCTTCATGTAAATTTTTATAACAAATTACAAGTCGAATGTCTGCTGTGTAAACTGCTTTCTTAAGGGAATGGGATAATAAAATAACAGAGTTAGACGCTTTATTGAAATACATTTATTAATGTGGTTGTAAGGGACTGATTTGAGCCTACAGTCACACTGTCATGGCCCGTTTGGTCTGTCTGGTCCCAGTGAATATATGGTGTGTTTTTGTGTGTGTGTGTGTGTGGTCATGCATAACACTGTGCTCCAGTCTAGTCTCGTCAACACAGTGGATCCAGACAGAATAATCATGATGACATGATCTGTTCCTGGTGACTGCACTGAGCAGAGATGTAATGTTCTAGCCGGTTAGAGAATATTTTAGAATGTTCTAATGGGTTGGACAAGGTTCTAAGAGATTAGAGAATAGTTCAGAATGCTTCATGATTTTAGAGAATGTTCTACACGTTAGAGAATGTTCTAGACTAGAGTGTTCTTGCAAAGTTAGGGAATGTTCTACAGAGTTCCAGTAGGTTGAAGAATGTTATAAAAGGTCAGAGAGTGTTATAATGCAGGGGTTTTTAAGCCTCTCCTCGGAGACATCCTCGTCACGATCTGGCCAAGTTGCAAATTCGGAAGCCCGGCCTAGTTCTACAATTTATCTTCTTTAAATCTGATGTTAAACCTAACCTTAATCGTTTGCCTAACCTTATCCTTAAATTAAGCCCAAAAAGCAAATGTTTTGTTTTCGTACATTTTTATGATACAGCCAATGTTGACTTGGCCATCTAGACCCCAAGCCATTCCACGTATTCCACAGCTAGCACACCTGATTCAACTTGTCCACTAACCATCGAGCCATTAAATAGGGGAAATCAAGTGAGCTAGTTCAGGCCTACCTGTACAACTAAATTGTGAAATGTCTGTTGGTCCCTGAGGAGATGGTTAAACCACTGTTCTAGCAGGTTAGATATTGGAGAAATGTTAAATCACAGGGGTTTCAACCCTCCTCTTGAGAGCTTTTGACCATTCTGACCTTCGCCCCAGCCCTGCTCTAACACAGCTGTGCTGATTCTACTAATCAGCTGTTCCTCAGAAGCATGTTGAACTGAGTCCCTATAGGAGGTGGGTGTGTGATTGGCCTGTGGTTTGGGGCAGGATCTGATTACAGACTGGTGTACACACACCTCTCCCTCTCTTTCTGTACTTTTATCTACAGACTACAGATCTCTCCCTCAGAATTCTCTCATTTTCTCCTTTCATCAAGGAGCAGAATTTTCCTGAAGCCGCACTTCTCTCTCTCTTTTCTCTCTCTTTTCTCTCTCTTTTCTCTCTCTCTCTCTCTCTCTCTCTCTCTCTCTCTCTCTCTCTCTCTCTCTCTCTCTCTCTCTCTCTCTCTCTCTCTCTCTCTCTCTCTCTCTCTCTCTCTCTCTCTCTCTCTCTCTCTCTCTCCCTCTTTGCCCATGGCAACGCTGCTGCTTTCTCCAGGTTGAATTCCATTACTGTGTATGTGTGTGTATGTGTATGTGTGTGTGTGCGTTTGCTCTTAGGCAGTGAGGGGAGATGAAAAGGGTCAGTAGTTTTGAAGCCTTTTCACAGCGTTCCTCCATTAACGCCGGAGAGAGAGGGATGGAGAGAGAAAGGGATGCAGAGACAAAGGGATGGAGACAGAGAGGGAGGGAGAGAAACAGGGATGTAGAGAAAGAGGGAGAGAGAGAGAGAGGGTTAGAGAGATGGAAAGTTGACGAGACAGAGGGATGGAGAGAGAAAGGAAAGTAAAAAATATTTGCATTTATTAAGGATCCCCATTAGCTGCTGCCAACTACAAAATCTTACTGATAAATATGGTACCAGTCAGAAATTTGGACACACCTAATGAAGACATCAACACTATACAATAACACATATGGAATCATGTAGCAACAAAAAAAGTGTTAAACAAATCAAAATATATTTTATATTTGAGATTCTTTAAAGTAGCCACCCTTTGCCTTGATGACAGCTTTGCACACGTTTGGCATTCTCTCAACCAGCTTCATGAGGTAGTCACCTGGAATGCATATAATTTGTGCCTTGTTAAAAGTTAATTTGTGGAATTTCTTTCCTTCTTAACGTGTTTGAGTCAATCAGTTGTGCTGTGACAAGGTAGGGTTGGTATACATAAGATAGCCTTATGTGGTAAATACCAAGTCATAATATTATAGCAAGAACAGCTCAAATAAGCAAAGAGAAATGACAGTCTATCACTACTTTAGGACATGAAGGTCAGTCAATCCGGAAAATTGCAAGAACTTTGAAAGTTTCTTCAAGTGCAGTCTCAAAAACCATCAAGCGCTATGATGAAACTGGCTCTCATGAGGACCGCCACAGAAAAGGAAGACCCAGAGTTACCTCTGCTGCAGAGGATAAGTCCATTAGAGTTACCAGCCTCAGAAATTGCAGCCCAAATAAGTTCTTCACAGAGTTCAAGTAACAGACACATCTCAATATCAACTGTTCAGAGGAGACTGCGTGAATCAGCCCTTCATGGTCGAATTGCTGCAAAGAAACCACTACTAAATGACACCAATAAGAAGAAGAGACTTGCGTGGGCCAAGAAACACGAGCAATGGACATTAGACCGGTGAAATACTGTCCTTTGGTCTGATGAGTCCAAATTCGAGATTTTTGGTTCCAACCACCATGTCTTTGTGAGACGCAGAGTAGGTGAATGGATGATCTCTGCATGTGTGGTTTCCACTGTGAAGCATGGAGGAGGAGGTGTGATGGTGCTTTGCTGGTGACAATGTCTGTAATTTCTTTAGAATTCAAGGCACACTTAACCAGCATGGCTACCACAGCATTCTGCAGCGATACGCCATCCAATCTGGTTAGCGCTTAGTGGTACTATAATTTGTTTTTCAACAGGACAATGACCCAACACACCTCCGGGCTATGTAAGGGCTATTTGACCAAGAAGGAGAGTGATGGAGTGCTGCATCAGATGACCTGGCCTCCACAATCACCTGACCTCAACCCAATTGAGATGGTTTGGGATGAGTTGGACTGCAGAGTGAATGAAAAGCAGCTAACAAGTGCTCAGCATATGTGGGAACTCCTTCATGACTGTTGGAAAAGCATTCCAGGTGAAGCTGGTTGAGAGAATGCTAAGCGTGTGCAAAGCTGTCAGCAAGTCCAAGCGTGGCTACTTTGAAGAATCTAAAATATACACTGCTCAAAAAAATAAAGGGAACACTTAAACAACACAATGTAACTCCAAGTCAATCACACTTCTGTGAAATCAAACTGTCCACTTAGGAAGCAACACTGATTGACAATAAATTTCACATGCTGTTGTGCAAATGGAATAGACAAAAGGTGGAAATTATAGGCAATTAGCAAGACACCCCCAAAAAAGGAGTGATTCTGCAGGTGGTGACCACAGACCACTTCTCAGTTCCTATGCTTCCTGGCTGATGTTTTGGTCACTTTTGAATGCTGGCGGTGCTCTCACTCTAGTGGTAGCATGAGACGGAGTCTACAACCCACACAAGTGGCTCAGGTAGTGCAGTTCATCCAGGATGGCACATCAATGCGAGCTGTGGCAAAAAGGTTTGCTGTGTCTGTCAGCGTAGTGTCCAGAGCATGGAGGCGCTACCAGGAGACAGGCCAGTACATCAGGAGACGTGGAGGAGGCCGTAGGAGGGCAACAACCCAGCAGCAGGACCGCTACCTCCGCCTACTCCTTAACACATCACAGGCTGCAGGTTCAAACCACTGATAATGTGTAAATGCTTTTTACACCAAAGCTGGACCTTTAGCCACACGCACGAAAACCAGCTGACACACACACACACACACACACACACACACACACACACACACACACACACACACACACACACACACACACACACACACACACACACACACACACACACACACACACACACACACACACACACACACACACACACACACACACATATACACACACACACACACACACACATATACACACACACACATATACACACACACTCAAACACTCTTTAGACCAAAGCCGGACCTTTAGCCAGCCTCAGGGAACGTTTCTGTGTAAATGCTGATTTTACAGTCTGCTCTCTGATCCCACTGCGAAAAAAACTGGTTGAATCAGCATTGGTTGAAATGTGGAGGCAATTATTTTATAAAGACTCATATGCACTCTCCTGTTCTTCATTTCATTGTCTAGCAGCCAAAAGCATTATCCTAGTCCTATTAGCAACCCATGATTGCTGTTGCATTGTAAGATCTCCCCTCTTTCGAAATTTCGAGATAAATATTTCAATCTCTGTTCATGAACAGCTCGCATTATGGTCTCTGATGGCATCTCTGCTGATAGTGTGTTGTGACGTGTGGGAACTCTGTTCTGATTTAGCCAATTACAGCTTGGCTAACGAAAGGTCACCGTATAATTACAAAGTACACTGTCGCATGAGACAGACCGAAATGGAGGGAGGGAAATTAAATGAGAGAGAAAGGGGCGGAAAGGAGAAAGGGGAGAAAGACGGGTCAAAGGAAGTCGGAAGGTATAGAGTCCGAGAGAAAGAGAGAAAAAGGTAGAGGGAGAAATAAGTATAGAGAGGTAGAAAGGAGGCAGAGGGATGGTCATAGAGAGAAGATATTTGTGAAAGCTGTTAAGCGGGTCTGATACTCTGAGGGCTCTGTCCTGTCTGTGTTTACAAGAAGGTTTAGAGGAGATTGACACAACTCTCTCTCTCTCTCTCTCTCTCTCTCTCTCTCTCACCATTTTTCCCTCTGTTATATCCCGCTCTCGCTCGCTCCCTCTCTGTCCTATCTGCTGTTATTGGTATGTTTATCGGAACAGTACGTTTTATTGATGTTGGCTTTGTGGCGTGTGTGTGTGCGCATGTGTGTGTCAGCTTGTTCTTCTCCACTGAGTAAATCTACTGTATAACCTTAAAAAGAGTTAAATCTTTAATCACTGAAAGGAAAGTCACACACACATTCTAGTGGGTCTATATAGTCAGGTAAGATGGAGGTGATATGGTCCTAAACTAGCTTCTCAAGGCAGAAATAATGATGAGTGCTACGGGGCGATAGTCATTTAGTTTAGTTACCTTCGCTGTCTTACAGGAACACTGGTGGACATCTTGAATGAAGAGATATGAATTAATATTTCCGTAAACACTCCAGCCAGCTGCACACTCAGGCCAGTCTGCACATGCTCTGAGGACACGGCTTGGGATACCATCTGGGCCGGCAGCCTTGCGAGAGTCTGACTGGGGCCGTGCTCCCTGCCATCCAGGACCTCTATATCAGGCAGTATCATCAGTAACACACACACACACACACACACACACACACACACACACACACACACACACACACACACACACACACACACACACACACACACACACACACACACACACACACACACACACACACACACACACACACACACACACACACACACACACACACACACACACACTCACACGGGGATGCTATTGTAGCACAAAATAGAGCAGCATATTTCTGTGACATCCAGAGTTCTGGACAGGGTGATAGTGAATGGTTTGTTACATTAAAGAAACATAGTGGGGTGGAGATAGGTATCACTACAGTTCCTCAGTTAGCTCCTCTGGTTAGAACGATCAATACAACAACACTGTTTTGGATTCATAATCAATAGAATTAATCTTGTGAAGCAGAAGTAAATCTACTGTAACGGCAGGACAGAGAGAGGCCTTACATGCTGACCACAAGGCTCGCGTCACGTGCAACAAGCGTCTGAGTAGCCTGGCGCTAAAATAGAACTTGGTTCTATTTGTGATGCTTGACACGCTGCAAGTCCCGCCTCTCCCATCTCCTCATTGGTCTTTAGGAGCATATACCCATGTGGGTGATTGAAAGATGAACAGAGGTCCACACTCCAGTCCAGTTGGTTGTGGTTATGCACCTCAAAGTTGGTTGCCAACCGCCATATAAAGTCCAAATAAGGAGAAGAAACCTGAAGGAGGAGAGATTACTAGAAACAAACTCGGTTTTCCGTTTTATCTGTGGATGAATTGTAGGAGTAGAGGACCTTGTGCATTTCAGGTAAAATAACAACCTAATGTTTATGTCCCAGGAAAAATTTGCTAGCAACAGCAAGCTAGCTAGTTAAATTGCCATAAATGTTTAATCCTTTTCGACCTGTCACCAAATTAATTGGTTCAAAATGAGTTTTGATATTTCAACCTGCATGTCCTGATCGTGTCTGGTGTGGGTGGACAATATCAGCATGCGTGCGGTGGTTCACACGGAGGCATGCACGCGTGCGATCTGGTCAGCATGTTAGAGATCAGGTATGTGTGTATACAGTGCATTCGGAAAGTATTCAGACCCCTTGACTTTTTCCACATTTTGTTACGTTACAGCCTTATTCTAAACGTGATTTAAAAAATTGCCCTCATCAATCTACACACAATACAAAGCGAAAAAAGGTTTTAAGAAATTTCAGCAAATGTACTAAAAAGAAAAAACAGAAATACGTTATTTACATAAGTATTCAGACCCTTTGCAATGAGACTCGAAATTGAGCTCAAGTGCATCCTGTTTCCATTGTTCATCCTTGAAATGTTTCTACAACTTGATTGGAGTCCACCTGTGGTAAATACAATTGATTGGACAGGATTTAGAAAGGCACACACCTGTCTATATAAGGTCCCACAGATGACAGTGCATATCAGAGCAAAAACCAAGCCATGAGGTTGAAGGACATATCCGTAGGGCTCCGAGACAGGATTGTGTCATGGCACAGATATGGGGAAGGGTACCAAAAATTGTCTGCATCATTGAAGGTCCCCAAGATCACAGTGGCCTCCATCATTCTTAAATGGAAGAAGTTTGGAACCACCAAGACTCTTCCTAGAGCTGGCCGCCGGCCAAACTGGGGAGAAAGTCCTTGGTCAGGGAGGTGACCAATAACCCGATGGTTCTCTGACAGAGCTTCAAAGGTCCTATGTGGAGATAGAAGAACCTTCCATAAGGACAACCATCTCTGCAGGACTCCACCAATCAGGCTTTTATGGTAAGGTGGCCAGATTGAAGCCACTCCTCAGTAAAAGGCACATGACAGCCCAGTTGGAGTTTGCCACAAGGCACATAAAGACTCTCAGACCATGAGAAAAAAGATTCTCT